>NC_053045.1:60156493-61356493 GCF_003473485.1 Medicago truncatula | reverse complement strand
TTTGTTACGTTCTCATAATTTATATGAGTGTTAAAATAAACTAAAAAAAATGTCTTAATATAGAAATAAACTATTTACATACAGTATTTAAGGAAGAAAACCTTTATGCTGTGAGATATATCAAATTAAATTACAATTTTTTTGTTTCCTATAGATTCTCTTCACTTGAATTAATCTTATTCAAGACCCTATCTTATAGCAATAGCAAACGTGGTCACTTTATTTTTCAAGCATAAATTGTTCATCACGTTGTAACAACTAATCTCTTGCACTGTACCCACAAATTCTGGTGCTAAATTTGCTATTCCAATTGGTGGAATATCAATTTATTGACAAAGATTGAATGTTGAGGTGGATGATTGCAATTGGCACTCCGTGTCCCTTATAAGTTACTATACCCCACTTGATTTCGGTGCTCTATCATAAACATGGCAAACAAACTTCTTGTATTGTTCTCCTACATAGAGCATTGACGGTGTTTAATTGTGCCTATATACATTATTGTAAAATTATAAGTAATATTATAACAACTAGTGCAATCAACAACCGTAAAAAAAAAAAAAAAAAAAACTATGATGGTGAGTTTTAATTATATTTGTACAAAGTATTACAATATTGACAAGCATTATATTTAACCTATTTGCATTGTTTTAGTGGTATTGACTTGAGATCTTATAGTGTGTTTCA
Source organism: Medicago truncatula (assembly GCF_003473485.1). Lineage (NCBI taxonomy): Eukaryota > Viridiplantae > Streptophyta > Magnoliopsida > Fabales > Fabaceae > Medicago > Medicago truncatula. Next base: position 61,355,806 of record NC_053045.1, on the reverse strand, counting down.
TTTAAGTTCTCAAGTTCGATTCTCTCTTGTGTCAGTTTTGATGGGTTAGTTTAACTTCTTCAAACAAAACAAGCATTATATATAGTGAAATGTAGCAAGTGTGAGTTAGAAATCATACATTACAAAATAAAGACCGAACAAAATATAAGTGAAAAAAATCCATAATCTTAATGCCTTAATGTTTTGGATGAAGATGTAATGTCTAACTCACTTGTGTGGTTGCTCTTGGCGTAATTAATGTGAACGATCTCCGAGTTCTCATCGTGACACAATAGTGGTATCAAAATAGATGGTTCAACTAAGGGACATACTCCTTGTATCAAAACTATTTCTAACAAACGTGGTCAAGTGACGTGTCCCATTGAGTGAATCGACAACGACAGTGCCAATATAAGTATATGTTATATAAAAAAGTTTTCGCTTGAAGGAATGGATAATGAATTTATATGGACTTATACTCGAGGAAGAGTCTGTTCGGTAACCGGTGTGAGTTTTTGAAAGCTCGTATTACTTAAAAGTGCAAATATTGAACATCAAATAAATGAAATGACTCATAAATATAATGTCTTTAACACTCAACTTATAATCCAATTATGATCATCCAAACTCTCCTCGTAACATAAATTATTATGATTCATTCATTTACTCAAGGATTGAATTATAATCCCAATCTATTAATGCTGTTTGGCCGGGTTGCAAACAAATGACTATTCAGCATATGAAGTCTTGCCCTGCCTCAGTCACGAAAAGAGGAGAAAAAGTATGTGGAGACAAAAGAGGGTAGCTGGAATTCACCTAACTATTTTTTGTATTTGGACTATTTTATCGCAACATATTCAACTGTATTAAACCACAAATGCACCAACAAAAGAGAGTACTCGTATAGAGCAACTGTTTTTTTCTTTTCTTTTTATGTAGGTGCCAACCGCAAGGCCTAGCCTTAAAAGAACAAACAATTAATAAGTAATTTTGGCCTACTCATTTTACATTATTAATGTTTAGTTTATGGCTCTTGTTGGTTGCTTGCCATCAAGAACTCGAATTTTCAATCAGCTAAGCATCCATAATAGTGGTAAACTAACAAGAATCTTTAAATGGGTCTCATGTATATATATTATTTATTAATAATATATAAGTAAAAATACATATTAAGAACTCGATGATTCTATGATTCTAAACTAAAAAAAAGTTTTTAAATAAGTCTACTAATATGTACTTGAATATATGCATTTAGAAAATAAATAAAAGAAAAATTGAAAAGAGAAATAATGTCATCAACTTGAGATGATGGAATCAATTTTTACCCACTTTTTTTTTTTTCCTACAATAAAAGTCTTTAATAGGTCGAAGGGATTTCCCATTGGAGATAATGCAAGGAAATATAAAGTTTGTTGGCGCACGACAGTTAGTTAATACTGCGAAAGGAGTGGCATGACAGTTACGCTATATTGAAAAGCTAGTACTATTGGTTTGTAACCAGCACTAGTACTAGCTGGCCATTCTATAGGGGGGATTCTTAGATGCTAACACCTAAACTACTTTATTTCATATGATATGATTAAAGCATGATGATGACTAAGGAGTAACATTTATTTTTTATTAGAGATATGTTAACTTGTGCTCTTGTGCATGTCATACGAGAATAAGTTAAAGAGTTTAAAATAGAATTAACAAATAAATTTTATATTGAAATGATAACTTTTAAAACATTGAACGCACAACTTTTAATTCTTTTTCTATATTTGGTTCCTTAACTTATGCTTCAAGGACACAAGTTAACATTTCACTTTTAATTATTGACTCTGTTTCATTTTAAAATAATTGACTTTGTTTTTTATTTTGACATGTAGCAATATATTTTGACCATATTTTTTTTATAAAGAAAAATAGTAACATATACAATGTTGTTGAATTTGTTTCGATGGTTATTTTTTAAAATATCAATTTTTTAAATAATTTTTGCTAATAATCCTTGTCATGTTGCATCCTTGGTATCGTGGAAAATTGCAGTTAAAGCAATCGTAGACACACATACATAAAAAAACCTTGATGTACCAGAAAATCTTGAGGAAGAGACACAACAAATAAATCAATCCACAACAAAATCATATATAATTAAAAATATTGAAGGTCAAAATTATATATTGACACGTGTGACGATCAATTATTTTGGTATACAAAAAGTAATTGTTAAAGAAGTGGTAATATGTTTAGAAAAATCTAAATTGAGTAAAAATTATTTTACTCTATAAAATTATAAGATTGTTGAACTTATTGTATGTTTGATATCACGACGAATTGATCAGAATCACAGTAAACCACCGTAATTTTACAAAACCTATAAGATGCAGCTTCAGCATAATCTTAGTGACGCACCATAACTTTGGCAAAACCTGTAATCTATGACTATCAAGTACCTTACAATGACTAGGCCGAGCGTAACTCGTGATAGACAAAAACCAAGCTAATTCATGCATTCCCATGTTTGTTTAAGGATGTGACTTTTCTTTCCTTTGCTCTTCTGAATTGTACCTATCTTTGATTTTAGTGATGCATATTTAGTTGGATGTATTGACATTGGACGTTCAACTGCAAGCCATTGTTTTCTTTATTGAGTGTTAGTTTCGTGGAGGTCAAGAAACATCAAACAATGTCTTGCTCTCTTCTGCTGAGGCAAAGTATAGATCAGCTTTAGCCTCTACAACTAGATAACTTCAATGGATTTTCTTTCTTCTTCAAGATTTGGGTCAGCAACCTATGATAATGAGTGCATTGTCCAAAATTACAGCGGGACCTCCAAATTGTTAGGGACGACCCTCAAAGATAATTAAAGTATAATAAAAAATGGTTTCATCCGTAGATCGAATTCGGAATATCCAACGCAACGTCTTTATGTGGAGTTTCTTAATCAGTTGATACCATTTCTTTTATTTGTTAATAGTTTTTGTTTAGCTATCATTGACTTGGTTAGGACAAGCTATCGTGCCATCTTGTATATATAACTCAAAATAGTATTCTTCACGTTTCATTCAATGAATCGCCAAATTTGATATCCAAAGTTTATCACCGTGCATTTTGAGAATGTTGATTACAATTTGCAAGAAAAAACTATAACTAAGAATGTTTCAAAAAAAAAAAATCATTTGAATGTATGGCTGGCTACATATATGGCTGGTTAAGGTAGTCTCAATTTCTCAAAAGAAATAGTTGAGAGACCCTTCCTATTTCTTTTGTCTTGTTCTATAAGTTTTCTCATAAAAACTAAAAAGATACAAAAAATAGTGTTAATCAAGTAGAAGGAAGCATGTCAAAATTGTGATAATGTAGAATATACTTTGGACCTACTAGCAGCATATGCTACTCAACTGTGTGTGATATTAAATAGAAAATAAGAGAAGGAGGTGAGTCACACGTACTAAGTGATTAGACGATATTAAATCACCCATTTACAAGAAACAATGAGAGAAGCATGTTGCTTCTTATAAAAAAGAGTCAAATCATATTATGATTCAACTAAATTACTGTTCAGAACAAAATTATTTAAACAATAAGGAATGCAATGATATATTTATATTCGTGTCACAATTGATAACAAGAAGGACCACCCAAAAACTATGAGTGAAACAAGGTCAAGGACCACCAAGATTATAATAGTTGTTGGTGAACGATGACCACTAATAGAAAATTCTTTGTTGAAAAGCCAACCCAATAATAGAGATAATTAATTAGTACAATATCACTAATGATTCCCAATTGTACGCATAGCTATAAACAAACAAAGTAGTAATTCCCTTCATATATATGAAACATATATATCTTCTTTCATTCCAAAATTATTGATGTTGATATTATTATTTTCTTAACTATTGGTATTTTAAAAATCAAATGCTTAATCATTCGTTTCGATTTAAACTTAGGGTCTCTAAATCCTTAACTTAAATAAGTTGAGTTATCTAACCTTCCAAATGATCTAATAAAAGGTAAGCGCATGTTTAAAATTTGTTCATTATTCAAAACTATTTCTTAGTTTTTGCAAAACAACCTGAAAAGGATCTTAGTTACATGCATCGTGAGATTAGTTTCTACTATATTTTGCTTTTTTTTTATCAAGTAGCTTAGTTGTTAGAGAAATTCACCTTAAGATGAATAAATGAAATATCCAGCGTTTGAACCCCGGCCCTACCAAGTGACTTCCCTTGGGCAGATATATAACATGTTAATCTCATTTTATATATTTGATGCTTTTGCATGAAATTAATTTGGGAGAGTTGGGACAACCTAACCCTTAATAAAATTTTACCGGTATATAAGTCTCATTCAATTGAAAAAAAAAAAAAAAAAAAACCCACTTCCACATGCAAACAAGCCTTCCAGCTCTTCCATCCCATCATATCCATATTTTTCATTTCGTCGGCGGCCTCTGCTGCACCTCCTTATCTCTACCATTGTTTAATTTAGGCAAATGTCCTTTTCATTTCAACTATAATATAATGTCCTTTATCTTTTCGTTTTCATTTGGACCATTCAAAGCTCCTTACCAATATAATATCAATAATATCCGCTAAAAAAAATATAATATCATAATTTTGTAAGTACAACTCAGTTGATAGCTATAATGATAATATTATACAATGATTGAAGTTTCAATTCAAATTTCTCACTTCTTTATATTTAAACAATATAAGCTCCGATCACTACGTTATTTGATAAAAATATATATTATTGTCATATAGATTATAGTCTAAGTATTCAATTATAATCTACACGTTCTTTAAAAAAGAAAATATATAATCTAATACTAGTAAACGTTACCAAGAGACCAGCGTTATCAATTTATTTCTTATTGGTGAAATGTTCATGCAATCATTAAATTGTAGTCAGTCTATTATTCACAGACAACACAACAATTATTAGTTTCTAAAAAAAAAATTATCAAAATAATTTCTCAAGGAGTGCACATATATTTGTAAAAAATATATTAAAATTCATCTGTTTTTAAACGCTTGTCAAAACTTTGTGCCAAAAAAAAAAAAAAAAAACTTACCAAAACTATCTCATTATCAGATAAAATCAATGTGAAATCAAACACTTTAAAATTGGATATCACACGAGTAAAATGGTAAGATCTACAAAAATTCTATTCAAAATAAATAAGCGAATGTTAAGAATAAGTGTTGAAAGTATGATGTTTCTACCAACACTTTTTACATGTAATGTACTACTTTATTAAATGTTCTACATGAGGGATCAAATATATTAATATAACATGTGATCGTTTTTTGCATTTTTTTTTTGTCAAATATCCTAATAGATAGATCTCGCATATTTTAAATGTAAAAAAATGAAGTGTTTAAAATTCAAACCTCGATCCATACATATTTATGCAATATCTCTACTATTTCAGTTAATAAGCTTACAATGACGTTTTTGCATATTTTTATTTGCGCTTTAGATAAAAAAAATGCATCACTGAAGTTAAAAATACACGACATTATGATAAAAAGTAATTAAATAAGTTTCAACACCACATCAACATATATGTTACTTTTAATGAAGATTGATCAATAGATGTTAATCTATGTATAGACTTAATGGCAAATACATTACTTCTATCACAAAAAACAAGTAAATACAGTACATTAGTAATTAACTATTTTCTTCCCTATCCCTAAAAATAAACTATTTTCTTCCCTAAAATAAATTGGTTAAGTTACACTTACACCCTATGCATAAAAAAATTGATATAAGTTAAATTACACTTTTGATCCTTTAATTCAGTTATTTTTAAGTTTCGCTTTAATCTCTTAAAATTGTTTCGTTTTCACTTTAATCCTTTCATAAGTTGCAAACATTTTACAATATAATATGCTCCCTTAAGTTTTTTTTTTTTTGTTCAATTAGGTTATGAACGCTACGCATTTAGTCCCTTAAATTACAGATATTAATATATTTGGTACATGATAGGGAAGGATTCCAGTGTCTAAAGTTTGTAAATTAAAGGATCAAAGTATATAATATTTATAAGCTAGGTGACCAAAATAAAATGAAAAAAATTTAAAGACCAAGTTTTCCAACCTTTGTAATTTAAGAGATCAAAATGAAGCAAACAAAACTTATGGAACCAAACTCACCAAAGCAAAATCTAGACTTACTTAAAGGATCAAATGTATATATATTTTTGGCTTATTTGATTCATTAGTCCCCCAAATAATTTCAGATTTTCATTTTCGTCCCACAATTAAAAAAATAGGCGTTTTAGTCCCTCACTTTTTCCTCCGTTTGCCAAATAAATCCATGGGTGTTAACTTTAATCTCAAATGTCTATGGTGGATCAACATTATAGATGGTCCGCCGTAGACTTTATCAATTTTGTTAATTTTAACCCTTTGATCTTTTTTTAAAATATAAACCATTGGATTGTGCAGGTCTATTTTAACTTACAGTGGACCACCTACAACTAATTTATCTTTGCTTTCTTCATCCTCTTCCTCATCTTATTCTTAATTTTCATACTATCTTCACAAACCTTCATCATCTTTCATAAACCAAAAGAACTCTTTCATTTTACCATGAATCAAAGGTATGGTTCCTCGTTACTGAGTACCAAAACGGATGTATCACAATCTTCTTCCTCTTACTTGGCCTTATACTCCTCACAAGTAACACATTCAACAAAATAAAAAACAAGTAACACATTCAACAACCTAATCAAAACCCAGAAAATTATGAGGTTACTGTAGCAGCCAAGTTGAAAGGAGATTTGTGAGTACTGTTCATTGGTTCCAGAATAATAATCAAATTTGTGAGTCCCTGTTCATTGCGGTTACTATAACAATCAAATTCCAGATTCAAAATTCCAGATTACAAGTTACTGTTCATTGAAAAAAAAAACTAATCTTTTTCCCCATTTTCAATTTCTTCACCAATTCTCATATTCGAAATTCGAATTTTGCAGATAATGAAGGAATTTCACAGAGAAACGAATCGAGGAAGAAGAAAACGAATCGACGAAGAAGAAAAAAGAAATTCAGATTGATGGAGGTTTGGTTGGATGAAATTGAATTGAAAAGGGGCTTGAATTTTGGGATTTTATTAGATTTGATAAATTTAGGGTGTTTTGGGAGAGAGAAAGAAGGGAAATTGGAAAGGGTATGAAAGTGTTTTGTTTGATGACTTTTTTCTTTAGGTTTTTTTTTTTTTCATGAATCCTATGAAGATGATGAAGAACACAATGGAAGAATCCTATTTTCTGGATTTTCTTTTGCCATGTAAGCGCTTACTAACTGAAGTGTTAATTATTTGACAGAAGGGATTTATTTGGCAAACGGAGAAAAAATTGAGGAACTAAAACGCCTGTTTTATTAATTGTGAGATCAAAATGAAAACATTAAATTATTTAAGGGATCAAATGATCTAATACACCTATATTTTTTGTTTTATACTTCAAAACACAAAAGACGTTGCACAACCTACATGATTATACGAAAAATATAGAGAGGAAAATGATTTGTCTACACTCATGTAATATTATGCAGTAATTGTGAGTTAGAAGTCTCACAATATTTAGAAAAGGGAAGGTTAAACATTTTATAAATGAGACGACTCATAAACCTAATGCCTTAAGATGTTACGTAAAGATGTGATGTCAAACTCGCTTTAATGATTGTTATATAGGTCTAATTAACGTGCATAACTCGCTTCTCCTCGTGATCCAGCAATAGTATCAGGTTCAACAAAGGTTTGATCGCCTCTTGGTGTAGAAAGTCTTCCTAGGAAGGTGTTCAGTTGACGTGTCACGTTGGTGCAATAACAAGTGGTACAAGTATAAATGCAAGTATGTGTGGGTTAAAAAGCTTTTGTTTGAGGCATAATATTGAGACACGATATGAGTATGAGAATATTCGCATTTAGTTAAGAGTAACAAATAAGGTGTACATTATACTTTAACTCCAAAACCCTGAGACATTGGATTTACCGATCTTTCTACTTATAAAATGTTTAACCTCCACTTTTCTAAGCAATGTGTAACTTCTGGCTTACACTCGCTACACAACATTTAATGAATTGATGGACTCACACTTGAGGGAAGATTGTTGTGTAAAGAACGTGAGTTGGAAGTTCTGCATATTGCTTATAAAAATGAAAGTTGAACACTTTATTTATTAACGTGGTGACTCATAAACTTATTGCCCTAAGATTTTAGTTAAATATTTGGTGTCCAACTCATTTGTATGATTGTTCTGGGTCTAATATGGATGGTCTCTCAAGTTCCAACCTCCTCTCATGACCTAACAATAAACACAGAGAGATTAATATCATCGTTGTTGGAGAAAACTGCATAGCATAAAATATGTTAGATAATCAAATATTTACATTTTTTTATTGGATTATATATATATCTTAACCTTTTTTAAGAGTTGAAGAAAGCAAGCGTAAATTATTAATAATTTTTTTTTTTTTTTAAGAAGCTAAGTCAACAAATCTTATTATTATACTATGTCGTGTGTGCAATACAAGCTAAGCCAACAAATGTGTAGGAAATGAGTGGCATGAGATTTTTTTGACGCAGTGAGTGGCATGAGATGGGAAAGCATCGATTCGTATATGCAAAGACCATAATTTATTGTTTTTGTCAAAACTATAAGATATAAAAAAAAACTCAATGTCTTACATGCAATATTAGTTAGTGGGGCAGCTATCTAAATTGACCATGTTGTCCCCACAGTCGATTCCAATCTTACATGCGTGTGTCCCTGCCATAGGGCCATATCAACAAAGTTTTAACAGACTCTATTATCCAATCGTTAGCCACCAATCGATCATAAATGGACAAATGAAATTAAGTTTTTTTTTTTTTTTTGTAATAATATACATTGCAAAATTTGTTAAAAAAATATATATTCTATTGCAAAATTTTGATAAAAGTGTGAATACGAACAAAATTTTAGAAGATAAGAGATTTATAAAAAAAGAAAAGAAATGAATGGAGTTATAGTAATAGCCGTCGTACTTTTTTACAAAACACACATAAGAGATAGCCGTTGTATTCCATTTTTTCTAAACGTAAAACCGCCGTACTCCTTTCTTCCTCACACAAATTTTAAATCCGCCCCCGTCATCATGTAGATCAAATGGATGGTGGTGCGACGAGGGTCACTGTCCTCCGCACCACCGTACCTTTCCGACGTGCGGTTGCTCTCTATCGTCGTAAAGGTTGGTTTGTATTTTTGATGTTTTTTATTTGTTTCGTTTGGCTGAGACGTTGGTGGGTTTTGTGGTGTGTCGTTGGATGCTTGTCTGTGGTTGTTTGGTTTTCGTGGGTCTCAAACTATTTGATTTGTTTTCTCTCTTGGTTGTGGTGGAGGTTATGTTTGCTCGCAACATAGGTGGTGACAGATCGGTCACGATGGTGGTGATGAATCATATCTAGATTCGCTTATGAACTTATATGGTTTCGATGGATCTTTGGTTGTATTGGTTTGTGGTACTTCATGATGGTTTTCTTGGTGGTGTTGATTTTGGGTCTTTTGTGGCGGGGGCTCGTGGTGGTTTTTGGTGGTGATGCTTGTGGTGGTTTTAGGTGTGCTGCGCGTGGTGGCTGGTGTTGCTTTTAGGTGAGGGTTAATGGTGATTTTTGTGGTGGTCAATGGTAGTTTTGGTGAAGGTGGTGGTAATGGTGTTGATTTTTGTGGTTATGTTTGTGGTGGTTTTTGGTGATGGTACAAGGATTTTTGGTTAGCTTTTGCGGTTGTTTACGAGGTGTGTTTTGGATGAAGGTGCTTAGGAGAGCTCATGGTGGTGTTTGGGGTTTTTTTTCCCGGCTGTTTTCAAAGGTTGTTGGTTGTGGTGTAGGTTTTTAAGTTGATGTTCAGGGGTTGTGTGCGAGCAGCGGAATGTGGGTGTGGTAGAAGTTGTTTTTGTGGCAGTTGTGACGATGCTTGAGGATTTTGTTTATGTTGTTTTGTTGATCGTGATGTTAGCTTTGTTTTGGTGTTTCTATTTATTGATTTCGGAGATAGCCCTTTGTTAGGAGGTGTTTCCTATAGGTTTTTGGATTTTTATTTATTTTCACGGGTGTATGGATTTTCCATTGGGGGTTTCCATCATCCTTTGTTTATTGTTACTGTAAGACTCCTAGCCTAACATTCCTTGTGCCGGTTAAGATTAATTGCTATATTAACAAATTCCATTTTAGCTTATTTTAAAAAATAATATATATATATATATTAATTACGAGAAAAAGACTTCATTCACCTGAATGAAATCTTATCATGCAAAAGACATTACCACACACACACAGCCACACTAACTCAGATTTTTGTGATGTATGGATTTATGATACAGGTTATTGAATGGACCTGATATGATATGGTGTATGTGCCAGTAGATAATGAAAAGAATAAAGGGCTATTTTAGTAATTTAATATATTATACTATCCTAATTTCTTACCGAAATATTCGACTATAAAAAATGTTGAATTGAAAGTCAGTGAGCATCGCAACAATAAATCGGCAATAACGCCATTATTTTAGATCTAAACGTTTACGTAAAGATTTCCTTCTTCACATTTTTTCACATTATCTTTGTCCTTTTAACTAATTTTGTATATGAATTTTTTGAGGGAATTAATTTTGTATATGAATTTTAAGATTTAATATTTGATTTTGATACGAGCTTTCGGTGTTTAAATCAGTGGTTCTCTTTGTTGAAAATTCATATACAAAAGACTAAAATAAAAAAAATGCAATAAATAAATATAAAAGACAAGATCGTTGTTTAAAATTAAGACAAGTGACTAGAAGTTTATTTTTTTTTCTAAAATTGATTTTTGATATTTTTAGACAGAGAAAAGTTAATTCATCTATAGTAAAGAGTCAAAATTAAGTGAAAGATTAATTTGTCCTCCTAAGTTGTAAGGTGTGTGTTTGGTTTGCAAAAGAGTAAGTACTGGATAGAACATATCAGTACAAAACAGAACATCACAACATAAGGCATAACAACACAGAACAAATTTTTATGGTATTGAATAATTTTTTGTTTTGTATGATTTTTGAGGGACGAAATACTATTTTGATGTTTTAGACAACTTGTACGTGGGACAAAAAAGTTGTGCTGTGGTTTGGTGAGGGACAAAAATTTCAGTTTTTGTCATGTTCCTTGCCTCCAGTTTATCCTGTCTCTGAAACAGTTTTGCAAATCAAACACTAAACAGCTGAAGTTATTATGTCTTGTCCTTCATTTTTTAACAAATCAAACGCACACCAATATTGTTAAATTGAAACACGTTTACTCATGTTTAAACATAACACATTGCACTTGTGTCGTAAATTTAGTTGTATTTGTCAATTTATCTAAAGAATCACTTATCACAAGTTTGCGAAAAATCTAAATTTGATTCCATAACCAATCTTAAGTGAAATGATAGCTATATTTTATTGGTTTAAACTAACGTGGGGCATATACATTGGAAATGGAACCGACATAAAGTAATTGGACATATTGATTTTACTCAATAAAATAGTGAGCCTCAAAAGAGAGTATTATTAGCCTTCCTCCTCAAGTGGTTCCTAAATTGTCATATAATATTAATATCTATGCAACTCAAACACATTTCCTTCAAAATAATTTTTTTTACATCTTATTTAAGCTATTTCAACCTTTTATTTGCTATCTATTTTGCCGCATCATGATTTATTCAATGAAGAAATGTTCATATCATCGTTTAGTTTTAGATACATTGTAGATGTTGAAAGCGTCACAAAAATTGAGCCGAAAAATTTGTGAGAGATATTAAAGCGCTCTCTCTCTCTCTCCTTCCACCTATCTAAAACGCTTTCTCTTTCTAGACTAGAAGCAAAGTAAGTACATCAACAACTTTCTCCTCGAATCTCCCTCTATCACATACAGAGGAGAGAGAGAGAGAGAGAGTGTGCGCGCGTCACCATTTTTTTCAGTTACTGAGTGATTCCGTTTTCTTCTTCTTCTTCTTCTTCAACAATTGAAAGCATCTTTTTTTTAGGTAATTGTCATTTCAATCTTTCTCTATCAATCACTCTTAATTTTCTTTCCTTATACGGCGATTCATGACGTGGATTGGATTTATTTATTTAACTTTTGTTTAGGTTCGATGAATTTTGTTGATAATGTGATGTGATTCATTCATTCTCGTTCTTAGTTATGGCTACCGATTCGTCTTCCCAAGGTAACACACACGCTTCCATCACTTGCTTATTTTATCTCTCTAATTTTCTTCAATTTTTCATGTATTCTTATATCTCACTTTCTTCGTTATATTCAAACTGAGGTGATTCAATTATCTCAATGATTGATTAGATTCGTTATAATCTCTGTTGTGCTTTATAATCTCATGTGATTTAACGATGATTAATCTCTATCATATCATGTTTTAGCATTGCCATCGGTCATGTACCTCATTTTTCTGTAGTTTCGTGGTCCATATGATATCATGATTTAGCATTGTGATTTGTGACATATCTGATTTCTATGTGGATTGATTTACTTTTTGTGGTCTCTTCATCATCAAGATTTTGCATGTCAACGCTTCCGATGATATTGCGGTAATTTTGCATGACTTGTATTTAACTGCAATTTTCCGTTACATGTCCGCAATTGCGTTACTTGAGGTTGATGTATTTAACTGCTCTTTTCCGCAATAAAAATGATCTCAACACGACAAGGATTGGATTTGTTATCCGTGTTATGCTTTACTATTTCGTGTGATTTAACATTATGCTTTTTTACCAATTTATTTTTTATGACAAGAAACCGATTTTCTTTGTTGTTTAATTTATTTGTTGTGGCATCTTCTCGAGTTTTTCTGAGGCTTGACATGTCAAGGTTTTTTTTATATCTACGTGTCCAAAATTGCGTTAAATGTGGCTGCTACACGACAAGGGTTGGATTCGTTATCTGTGTTATGCTTTAATATCTCGCGTGATTTAATTGTGGATTGATTTATTTGCCATGTCATCTTTCTCATGGTTTTTCGAGGCATGACACGTCAAGGTTTTTTATGTCTATGCGTCCACAATTGCATTAATTCTGGGTGCATCAGTTGTATCTAACCGCAATTTTCTGCAATACAAGGATCACAACACGACAACGGTGTAAAACCTTGTTTTCCATGCGTGTCCTTCCTGAATGTTGGGTTCTGATTAGCTTTGATTTTTTTTCCTTCAGAAAAAAGAATGAACTTTAATGAGAGAGGTGTTTCACTATTTTATTTGATTTAATTGTAATTTATTTTATTTATCTTTTGCTGATTCTGCCTTTTTTGGCTTAAAATCTATGCTATATATAGCCTTTTATTCCCGAGCTTTTGGTGTGAACTGCATTTAGGGGCCGGGCAGTTCAATATTTTATTAATGCATTTTGATTAAAAAAGGAGTCTTGATTGAAGTAGGCTTATCATTTGATATGCGATGTGCCAACAACTAAATAAGCAGGTCCATGAAGGTGCTTATAAAAGTCAAAGGAAGTTAAGTCCAATTACCTAATTGGCTGACTTGATTAGTCCATTGCGTTTACACTGAGCTATCCAATATTCCTAGATTCCATTCTGCATCAAGTGGTTGGGATGTCCTTGTGATGCAAGTTCAACCAGTTACAGTTTTATATGTTATGTTTCTTGTTCTTGTTTTCTTGGTTATATTATATGCAATCAATATGTTAGTTCATTAAAAAATGCATTATAGTTTCTTCTATAAAATCCATTATTTCTGCGTATAATTTCTTGATGATGACATGTCTAGCATGAGTACAAATTGTAGCAGAAGTCTTTGTTGAAATAGTCTTGTTTCCTTCAGCACTTGGAAGTTTTAAAATTGGAATGCTCTCATCTATATAATAATATGCTAATATTTGTTTTCTTTTTCCTTGATCTTAGCAGTTGCTCTTGATCCTTCTAAATTTAGTAAATTGAGTATGGAGGAAAAAAGAGAGCTTGTATATGAAATATCTAAATCGTCTCATGATGGTGCATCTGAGATACTACAGTCATGGAGCCGTCAAGAGATTTTACAAATATTGTGTGCTGAGATGGGAAAAGAAAGGAAGTATACTGGGCTGACAAAGGTGAAAATTATCGAAAATCTTCTGAAAATTGTTTCCGAAAAGAAATCAAGTGGCCATGATATTGCCACCGACCCTGAACCACATTCTTTTCCTGAAAATGGTCAGAAACCTGCTAAAAGGCAGAGAAAAATTGAGAATCCATCTCGGTTAGCTGTTCCTGAAAACAATGTTTTTGTCAATAACAGTGGCGATGTGAATCATAATACCTCATACTGCAAAAACTCAGCATGCAAGGCTACGCTAAATCAAGGAGATGCATTTTGCAAAAGGTGTTCATGTTGTATTTGTCATCAATATGACGACAACAAAGACCCTAGCCTGTGGTTAATATGCAGCTCTGAAGCTCCATTTCCTGGTGTTTCTTGCGGCTTGTCATGCCACCTTGAGTGTGCTTTAAAACATGATGGTTCTGGAATTGGCAAAGATGGCAAACGCCCCAAACATGATGGAGGCTTCTACTGTGTCTCTTGTGGGAAAGTAAATGATTTACTCGGGTAAATTTTATATTCTTCTTTTTATTCTTTTTCCCTATATTTCTGTCTTGTCTTGGTCTTATAGTGTTTTCTACAATGGAAACTTTGTGTAAATGCAAATTATTGATATTATTAGGATTCAAGATGATTATATCTATTTATATGTTGCTTGCAAGATACAAAATAGATATTAAGTATTGAAATAAGTCAACCGAGGCTTAGAATTTTCTTCATTCTAAAGAAACAAGTTAAGTCAACCAAGTCGTTTGTCGTCTACAAGATACATCAAAATACGTTCATAACTTTAGAATTTTTTCCATGCCAAAGTCTTCTCCTTTTTCCTGCTAAAGTCTTATCCTTCTTAATGGACCAGTTGAAAATCAATCTCTCCTTTTTTAATCCTTCCCTCTTTTGTTTCGGGCTTTCAAGTTCTATACAGTAGGAAATATAATTGTAGCATCTTTTAGTACATAATTTACTTTAATCTTACATAGGTCTGCCATTTCAAGATTAATATTACGTATGATCAGCATTGTGGAATAGAGAGATTTGTAAATTGTTGAATGTTCTTTTGAATTGCTATGCTCTAGTGATCAGTGAACTCTACTCAATACAGCGGAGAAAATATTGCTTTTGTTCAATCAAAAGATTGTAAAGTTGTTACTTTGATATGTATGGGATGCACTATAATCATTTTAGGATGATTTTTGGAAATTGTGTTGGGTATGTACAATCTCATCTATGCTTGTTTCTTAAATGTAATAGATGCTGGAGAAAACAATTGATGGTAGCAAAGGATGCCAGACGTGTGGATATACTATGTTACCGTGTCTCCTTAAGCCAAAAACTTTTACAAGGGACTGAAATGTATCGAGAACTTTATGAAATTGTTGATGAAGCAGTGAAGAAACTTGAACCTGAAGTGGGTCCACTGACTGGCTCACCACTGAAGATTGGTAGGGGGATTGTGAACAGGCTTTCTTCGGGACCTGAAGTTCAGAAACTCTGTGGTGTCGCTCTTGAATCACTTGATTCAATGCTTTCCAAAAGGATCTCGCCTCTGTCTCCCAATCCAACCATTCAAGGTGACCAACAACTCTTTTAAAAAGGATCTTGCCTTTATGGAATCAAATAATTTACTTCTTCTATTTATGGTAATTGGTATAATGGTATAGAAATATTTTAGTGCAAGGAGAAATTAATTTGGTAACAATGGGTTTTATATTTTAGAATGTTCACCTATAAGTAATTTTGGCTAATTTACATGTAATTTCTGGTAATTGGTGGTGGTACAAAAATGAAAAACTCTTAATCACAGTTGACAGTGCTGATGAACTTTTGGGACCTACAATGACATATGGAATTGACAGGAAAACACAAAATATTTTACATCCAAGATAACTTTTTGTGTATGTAATTATATTTGATTTAAATTTCTTAACTATAATATTGTGATGGATAGAACAATTATTAGCTTATTGACATTTTGTCATTGTGTTTACAATCTCGAATAAGGTAATTATTGATCAGTCTGTGTCTACATTATCAGATGCAAGTTTACTAGCACCAAATATGGTGAGGTTTGAAGATGTCACTGCAACATCCCTCACTGTTATTTTGTGTTCGGAAGATGCTTCTGGAGAAAATAGTGCTAGTTATGCTGTGTGGCATCGCAAAGCTGATGATGTGAACTATCCATTGGACCCGACTTGCACGATTCTCCTACCAAATAGAAGACTTGGCATCGAGGGTCTACTTCCAGATACAGAATACAGATTCAAATTTGTTTCCAATGATCCGAGGATGTTGTGTGCGTGTGAGGTTCAAGTCTTGACAGCGCATGGTGAAGATGAAGTTCCAAATTGCTCAGCAACGGAAAGAAGTCAGAGCCCAGTAACCAACGGTAGCAGCCTTTCCAATCCGTCATCAGTAGAAGATGAAACTAATCACAGCGACCAGACTGATAATCGATCAGATAATTATCCTTCTTATCACAAGGACAGTGACCAGCTTGCTCCTGGAAATCTATCTAATGATGCGAATAACTGTTCTGGTTTGGGTGGAGTAGGAATCCCCAACAATGCAGATTCCTTGTCAGACAAGCAAGCTGATGTAGGAACAACTGCCATCATAGCTAGTTCTGATGTACCAAAGCTTGAAAACAAGCATTCACAAGAGGAACAAGTAGCCGAGGACATGAGCACCGAGGATGGGTCAGTTCCAACGGGAAGGGAATGTGTTCCGTTAGTAGGTAGCTCAAAAGGGGGATTGCCTAATACTCCCTGCAAGTTGGAGATAATTAAAGATGGTCGGGGAAGAAAAGGTAGATCCAAATTCAGTGGCAAAGATCTAGAAAATGGATCCGGGAAAAGGAATGTCCTTCGAGATGGAAGCACATCCAAGAAGAGAAGTAGTGAAAGGCAAGACGAGGGCTGCAAGGCTAATAGTTTCTCAGATCAGGATTTCGAGTATTATGTGAAGGTGATTAGAAGGTTAGAGTGTGAAGGACACATTGAAAAGAACTTCAGGCAGAAATTTCTGACTTGGTACAGCTTAAGAGCAACCTCTCAAGAAATAAGGATTGTGAAAATATATGTAGATACATTTCTTGAAGATTCCGCTTCTCTTGCAGAGCAACTTGTGGACACCTTCTCAGAATGTGTATCAAACAAGAGATCATCAGTGCCTGCAGGATTCTGCATGAAGCTTTGGCATTGACCCTATTTTGTCGGTCCAACTACTAGCCATGAAGCTTGAAGCCCTCATGGGTTGTGATGAATTAATTCTTTAGATTTATGATATTCTTCTTTTAGACAGTTATCAAAAATATTAATTTCAACATTGTCATTCATATTGATGATGTAAGAATTTTAGATTTACTTAAGTTTACAATTGCTATTTAAAATTGTTAACTTTATATAGATAACATTCAAGGGTTTATGTTAAACTGAATTATATATGGTTTTGGTCAAAGTAGACAATAATGCCCTTTAATATTAAGGATTTTGTCCATTAATATACGAACAAGTTAATACTTGGAATGCCGTGATCGGTTAAAGAGATAGATTTTTTCTCTTTAAATCTAACAATCCTTACAGTTATAGCTGTGATGCAGTTAAAGAGAATCCAGAATTGATGGTATAAATGACAAAGATTGGACTCCAACCAAATGTGGTGACTTTTCTATGTGTATGTACGCGGGTCACAAAAACTGTTAAATGAAGCATATACATACATACGCATATATAATGAAGCGTGGTTAATTTTGACGTGATCCCATTTCCACCATCCATTGAGCAGTATAATATATGCATGGTTGATATCTTTTTTAGCTTGAGGTGGGCAAATCTAAGAGGTTGATATGATCATGAACAGCAAAAAGCTACAGCTTTGGGTATAAAGCTTGTTGATATTTAGGACTTACTAGTAGAACAACGTTTTAGTGAATTGTAAAAGGTTACTGGGACTTGGAACATCCACAGTGTGATACACCCAGCCAAACTTGTCTTCACCAGAAAGGCCAAAAGAAAAATACTGGGAGGAATCATTTGCATATTTTATTCAAACTACGACTTCTTCTTCAACTTGGATGCACACGCAGCACCAGGTATTGGCGCGGGGCACTACCTTCATTCTAATGGTTTACAAAAAATGTTACTAGCATAAAACCATTTAAGGATCTTTATACAAAAACTGTTCCATAATTTCACGCCGTAGATACATCGATGATGGTTCATCAAAGTGGGATGGTCCAAATTTCAACATTAGTATTTTGGATTTTCACAGATATAAAAAATTTGTATAGTTGTGAAAATCCAATATAACACTTAAAATTTGATTTCAAGATTAGTTACTTTTGGTTTTTTGAATTACCTATTAAAAATTAAAAATAGAGGTACCGTACATGGTATCAATTAAAGTAAATGATGGGCCACAGCATTAAAATAACATAACAAGGTAATTATTGAACTGTTTTGACAATAGATAAAAACAATGCATAGTATCCTAATTAAAATCTCCATTTTATTGTGCCCACTGTCTTCTTATAAATTACTTACTTAACATATCATTCATGATCACCTAAGCCTATTCCTTTCTTCCTTTCATCTTAACTATTCTGCCTCCTTCAAAGATCAGACATTTATTTGATTAAAATGTCTGCTGGAACATTTGCAGCTCCAGTTGCTGGGCCTGGCTTTGTGGGCTTGAAGTCCAACTCATCAAGTCTTTGGCCCAGTGCTACTTATTCCATTGAATGGAAAAAGAAGACTGTCTCCAATGGTTCTAAAATTCACTGCATGAAGGTTAAGTAATCTTATACAATAGCCATATATTATGATAGCATGGTTATATATGCACTAGTACTCCCATGTTGGTCTTTTTCTTTTCTTTTCTAATATGCTTTGATTTGTGATATAATTTTGTAACTTAAAACAGACATGGAATCCCATCAATAATAAGAAATTTGAAACACTTTCCTATCTACCACCCCTTTCTGATGACTCAATTGCAAAGGAGATTGACTACATGCTCAAGAAGAGATGGACACCTTGCCTTGAATTTGATGAGGTTAGATCGACCTAAGTCTAGTTTATCACATAAGGTAGTTTTTTTTATTATTATTAAAAGAAAGAAAGAAAGAAAAAAGGTATACTACTACTATACTAGAGCTCTTTGATATTGATTCATATGATATATATTAAGGTTTAAGGCCATGTTTGACTAAACAATTTAATTAAGCATTTATAGCAAAAATTAAAATAAAGTCAAATTATTTTCATAGAATCTATAAGTTATTTTTATAAAATTTCTCAAAGAATCTTATAGTGTTTATGTCATTAGATAAACTCATATAAGTCGATATAAACAAACGGTAATAATCTAACGATATGCATGTCATGATCCAATAAAACTTTTGTATAACATTATTTTATTCTATGAAGTGGATATTTTTGTTTTTCCATTTGATGCTTTTGTTTTCTAAGTATTGTATATCTTGTTAGTAACATGGAACTTGTATTGTTTGGAAATGGAAGTTTGGGTGTATTCATAGAGCAAATAGCCAGATGCCAGGATACTATGATGGGAGATATTGGACATTATGGAAGCTACCAATGTTTGGTTGTAACGACTCTTCACAAGTGCTTAATGAGATTAATGAATGCAAAAAGACATATCCAAATGCATATATAAGATGCTTAGCATTTGACAACAAGCGACACATGCAAGCCATGGCTTTTGTTATTCACAAACCTACTACCACCACAACTAATTAATCAAGCCATTTTGTTCTTATTTCTCTTCAAATCCTTTGTTGAAATTCTCTGTAGCCTAGTACTTGTTTAGTGGCATATGAATAAAATGGATTTGGAAAGTCAGTTTGTTTGAGCAGAATACAAATATGTTTGTACATATTAGTGTATTAATAGATCTTTGTCGCTTTATTGAACATTGTTTAATTTTAATGGATTTTTTTTTTGGAAGAATCTATTTCTTTTTTATCAAAACAACATTGTCAATTGTGGTTATGTATAATCACTTTCATTTTCTCAAATTATTATTAACGTATATGTGTTGGTATCATACTAAGTGTTCATGTTTGTGTGAGTGCTTCATAGGACACGAGTGGTATGAGGTTCAGAAATCTTCAGGCATTTAACTTAGCCATGCTTTGCAAGTAAAGATGGCGTTTGGTGACCAATATGAATGGACTTATCACCTCCTCAAAGCTAAATATTTTTTGAAGAGTGATTTTTTCAGGGATCAAATGTCTACTATTTATAACTTGTTTGGTGTTCTTTAACTCACCCCTTGGACTATCTACGTGGTACATTTTGGTTTATGATATGTATGCTTGTTCTCTTTCTTTGTACAATAGTGATAATGGTGCTCATGGTTTAAATATTTTTTTAATCATGTCCAATAAGACATTAAGTACCACCTCATAACTCTTAAAAAAAGCATCACTCTGATAAAAGTATTCCGTGTAACAAAACCAGCCCATAGATTTAGATTTTAGTGCGCATCCCTTGATTTGGTAGAGATAGAAATAGTATATCTGCATGATTGAGGTTCATTCATAAACAATTATTTGGATGGAGTGGTTTTTGTAAAATTAATATTAGACAATTTGGTGACAACCACTTTTTCTTCTTCTTGTGATTGGACAAAAATATTGGAGAGAGAAAGAAGAAGAAGAAGGAGAATAAAAACACATGTGAGTATGGAAGAGAGGGTGGTTATTACAAAAGTTGTTAAAAAGTGGTTGTACAAATATCATTTATCAATTTGCAATAAGCACTTATGTTAATTGGTTAGGAGAAAACCAGTCCCTGCTTTCCTAGGAACTGAGGTATCAATGTGGTCCTTGAGTTGTTAACAAATAAAAGAATGGCAAGTGCAAGTGTCAACGTTGGATATCTGTGTATGTAGTGTTTTTTTTCTTTCTTTTTTCAAATAGCCTAACAATTTAATCGTTGGATATCTGTATATGTATGTAGTGTGTAGTACACCCCTTTTATTTATTATTCATTTTTTTTTTTCATAATTTATTATTATTTGTATTATTCATTTTATTTATTATTTGTATTATTGTCGCCAAAACTGGCCACTTCGATCAAAGTGGGATTTTCACTGTAAATGGGCGTGTTTGTATAGAGAAAATTTACAAGAGGTAAGTTAAGGTGAGTTTGTTTGTAGAGAGTATTTAGTTGAACAAAAACTAAAACATGTTTGATGTCAATTACATAGGACATTGGTCCCAAGCAGTCAGCTCGATTGATGGGTTGAGGAACACTGAACGAGTACTAATCAGAAGGTTCAAACCCTACTAACTTTTTTTTTGATGGTGGGCGGGATTCGAACCCTGGACCTTGCATATATTATGCATTATCCATACCAACTGAGCTAACATAACCTAATAACATTTGACGTTACAAAAAAATTACACGGACATTGAGTTGAAGGTAGCAAAGGGCATCATTAATTCAACACAAACAACAAGTGTGTCAAAAAAAACAAGAGGAACTCTTGCAATCTTGCTTCTTTAGTTTCCACCAACTGTTTCTGCCTTCAGGCTACCCAAAGATTGAACCGCCGCCAGAAGATATTACCTATATGCAGTGAAAATTGCAAGACTTAAGCAAAGAGAATGGTTTATATTGTGCACAAAATATTTTATGAAATAGACACAAACAAGTCAAAGTAAAACAGCATCTGCATTTTGAATAAAAATGAAGAAAAAAAAGAAGGCCAATTTCATTCATACGCATCATGTGGATGATGGTTATTTGAATTTTGAACGTTTATAACAATTTCCTAGAAATCAACGCATGTAAACTCACTACTCGAGTATAGCTAAAAGGCATGCGACCAACATGAGCATATACAAGTAGAAATATCCATACCGGGAAATTAGCATTGCATCTTTGAAAATTTAGGGATACGGAGTATACAGATGAAGAATATAGCAGAACATATCGTCTCATAGGGCTTAAAAATAATGGAACACACATTAAACAGGGATTTCATGGCATTAATATAATAAATACTCCCTCCGGTCTCAAATGTAAGAAACAAAAAAATAAAATTGGTGCTCTCAAATATAAGAAAAAGTATAGTAAAATGAACCTATTAAATGCCGCAATATGAAGTTTACCCTCATTAAACCCACTTCATCATTAACGTCTTTACTACTCCAGGACAAGGGTAAAATTGGAAAAACATCACTTTTATAATGACTTAAATGTGGTCAATCCACTTTCTTAATATGTGTGTATTTTGTTTTTTGACCGGAGGGAGTACATATTATCCTTATTGCCAATCATGTAATCTCTCAGTTACAACACAGCTTATATACCTTTCTAAAGCTGCTTACTAAAATAGCATTTTTCCAAAAAAATCAAATCCCAGAAATAAAAAAATGCATTCCAACAGTGTACCCAATGAATCATTAATAATTAATATACTGTATCAGCAAAATATATAGTTATTATTAATTTATTATCATTACACCCAATCACAATTCACATCTGTTCTCACAGACTAACTGCAAGCAATCTGTCTCCAGTTTCCAATTTTAAACAAAGCTTCCAGGAAAGATAAGTTTATTTTACAAAGTTGTATATAACGAATCGTGACACTTTGAATTCCCTAATTTTCACAGAACAGAAATTCCCTCCGACACACACGTCAAAACTTTGATCAATAGTCCATCACATAACATGTCCAAGTATAGCATAGAAAAGAATATTTCACCAGCCTACGCATCCTATGGTGTTTGTTTCTAGTAGAAGCATAGAAGCTGTGAACACGATTTTGAAATATAACAAATATCTTAGAATATCTTGATATTATATTAGAATATTGTAGTTTATCTCCTACGATAAGATCAGTTCACCTCTTGTATTATCTCCTAGGATTAGTTTTAAGTATTTTATATCAAGATACTATCATGTTTCTTATAACATAATCATATTTCTTATTTTATATAAAACTCATAACTTCAACATGATATCTAGAGCTTGGTTTGATCCTTTGTGATCTATCCCATCACTATTCCACCGCCGAGTTTCAGAAAGGTTGGGAATGTAATAATAGATATATTAAAAATTCATTTAATTGAACCCTTTTACTGGTTACATATTTTCCAGTGTAATCTGCACTTTTGGCTTCCTCCCTTTGTTGGTTGCTACGTTTTCTTCCCTCACCCTTTACCCTAGCAGCTATAACTTCAGGCCACCATCACCACCGCCGGCCGCCACCGTGAACAAGTTTCAAGAAAAAACCTCCACCATTAGAATTGTCTTGCTTTGATCTAAAAGCCCCTACAGCTCAAGTGGTGAAACACAAGGATGCTTCCAAGTACTTAGGCCCTAGGTCATGGGTTCGAATCCTTGTTATGGAGCCCACTTCTTTTGTTCAATTGTAATCTCCCTTGGATTTGGTTTTTCTGGTTGCAAGTTGCTGTTTAGAACACAGTTATGCTTTGTTCATGTGTTTATATTTGACAAGGCTTTGCTCATCGTGGGGATTATCTGACAATGATTTTGGTTTGCTGTCAGCTTCTTCTGTAGACAGGTAAGCTTCGTGTTTCAGCTTCTTATCTAGACGGTTAAAAGCTTTGGTAGCTAATGTCTTATGTGGTATTTAAGCATATTTGCTTCTATTAAGTAGTAAGGCTTGAGTTGTGGCTTTTGTACAATGGTTCAGTGTTGCCTTTAATGTTCGGTGTTTAAGCAGCCTTGAGTAATTGCTTGTTCTTGGTGATTGAATTTTGCTTTCCTACTTGAAGCATTACGGGAATGTTCCCAGATTGGAGTTTTTTTAATTATTTTGGGGAGTGTCGCGCTGACATTAGAAGAAGATTGAAGATTGAAAACTCCTAGCAACTAGTACATCAGGTTGTTGCTTCCAGTGTTACATTTTCTCTTTCAAATGTTATATCACAGGATCAGATTGGAGTTTTTTTATTATTTTGGTTTATCTCACAGGATCAGTATTACATCAAAGAATATCTTAGATAATCTCCTAAATTATCTATTTATTTGGGATAAGGAGTCTTGTATCCCTCCCTATACATAGGGACTAATATTTAATCTTCTGCATCAAGCTATATTAAGTTTATCATGCCATATTGTAACACAGTCAAATTTCTTCTTATTTCATCTAAAATTCAACAACAAAAACAGAGATTTCCATTTCCCCAAAAGTGAAAAAAGATGGAAATACGGGCTTTGTGATTACCAACAACAACCACCATTCAATACCTTTTACAGGATCAACTATATGAATCAAGTGACAACCTAAAGTCTTGTCATGAACTATTCTAATGATACTTTGTGAATCCAAATATCCCTTATTGATTGATCTATGATTGTTTAAAGTCTATCTCGGCCTCCAAGTATTTCACTGTTCCCCATTTGGTCTACCTTCCTAACAAATACATTCACGGGTCTTCTAAAAACGTCACCAATCACTCAAGCTTGACACTTTACAATCTTTTCTACAGGTTTTCTAAAAAATATCAGGGAAGAAAACAAGTAACTCATCACAAAACTCTCCATTTTGGGGATAATACTTACCATAGTGAGTAAGCCAAAACCACAACCCACAATGATTAGAGAAGAAGACAAGGTGAACTACGAAGGAGGAAGAACAATGACAGCCCCAACCTCAAAGTACAACAACACCAATAAACCAATAAAGAGTGCCAGAGTGAATCTGCAACTTTTATGTGTTTATTAAGACATATCTCCGGGACAATTTACAGATTAAAGCACTAACCAAATCAATCAGCATACAGATTAATAACAGTCTGGCATTACCAGAATGCTGATAACCATTAACCACCGCAATATTGCACTAATCACAAGTTATTCAGAAATGCTAAAGTTATTATTAGAACGAAACACTCGGAAATTCTTCAATTTAAATTAATAAGTTACCACATTTATCAATTGAAGACATTCAGCTAATCACATTCTGTAAGAAAATAATTCAACATTCAAATCAAACGCCAATTTAAGCTAAACCCTAACCTAATAGCAAGTCAAAATCTTCAAGTTCAAAATAAACCCTAAATCTATCATAAATTAGGAGAAATTAGAGTAAAACTGAACAAACCTTAGGAAAAACAGAACGAAGCGAACCCTAGCGATTCTTCTCAGCAGGCAATGGACGATTGAATCCACCACGACGATTCATATACTGCCTAGGCTGCCGTTTCGTAACCGCTCTAACACCGCTGACGTCAGCACCAGGTACCGGTTTTCCCTTAGTGGAATCAAAACCAACAGGAATTCCCATCATCTTCATCATCTCGATCTCATCTTCGTTCACATCAACTTCTTCTCCATTCTCTTTCTGCTTTTGCTGCTGTTGTTCCTTCGCGATTCCGTCAACAAAGTCAGACACCACTTTCTTCGTCTCTTTGTGTTCTTTCGGCTCGTCATCGACGGAGTCACGCCGGTGACGCTTTCTAGGAGGATCTGGAGAAGGTGTTCGGTGGTGGCGTCGACGGTGAGAACGATCGACGGGAGAACGGGAGCGAGAGTGACGAGAGCGTACACGGTCCGGTGAACGTGTACGGGATCTCTTGCTGCGTGCTCTGTCGCGATCACGGTTGCGATCACGATCGACGTCACGGTCGCGGTCGTCTTTGTCTCGTCTTCGATCTCTTTCTCTGTCGCGGTGGCGGTCACGGTCGCTCATTGTGGAAGATAGGGTTTAGAGTTCATGATTCAATTTGGTGCAAAACCCTGTAATATACATCTTTGCTCCCTTTGATTTTTTGGAAGTAAGTTCACAAGCCTTTTGAAATTTTAAAATTATCATTTGATTTTATATAATTTGAATAATTTAAAATGAGATTTTTTTCCTGTTTTTATATGAAAAAATTTGACCTTATGAAATCCGACAAAATAAACATTTTGGATTTTATAATAAAAAAATTTGATATATTATCATTACTAATCGTGTTTTATCATCTATTTAAATTATGAAATCCGACAAAATAAACACTTCGGATTTTATAATACAAAAAAAAATTAATATATTTAAGATTGAAAATGTTCACAATTCAACGATTATAACAATAAAATGAGCATCTAAACAACGATTGTTCCAAAGCAAAATAAAACATAAATCTTAATCATGATGTGGTTGCACCTAAACATCTAAACAGTTGAGAACTCAATTGATAATAGTCGTAAGAGAAACCCTTAACTTTGTTCTTAATCAAAGACCAAAAGGAAAAAAAAATTACCATATCAAAAATAGAGACATTAGAGCAATCATGTAGGTCAAAAATATTATGATTACGCTGCTTCCATATTGACCATAAACATGCCTACCATGTTACTTAAAAGATATCCCTATGCTTTTTCTCTCCATAAGAACCCAAATTTGTAAATTGATTCATGTGACAAAAGCTATTGTTTGTCAAAACACAACTAATTCTCAACCAAGGTAAAACATCCAACCACAATTTACAACATACCACAAATTCAAAATAAAAAATATGTTTATGCGATTTAATTATATTAAAACCAGTCACACTTAAATATGAAACAATGTTTTGAACACCTTGAGGAAGCAAATTATCGATAATTAAAAAACAATCATTCAACAATCTTCAAGTGATCGGTGAGAACTTTAATAAAACCAAATTTTTTATATAACTTTAAACATACAAGAATTTGTTATTGAATCAAAATTAAAGATTACCTCATAAGTTATACATCCTCTAAATTATACTACAAAGAAAAAGAAATGTTAGAATTCAATATCTTATACTCCTCCTATACAACTAAACCTCTCCACCAAATCCACCCTTACTCGGACTCCGTTACTATTAACCATATCCTTCACACAGATATTTGTATCAATCACTGAATTAAATAATCACTATGAATATGATGGACCCTTCAGAACCCCCTCCAACGAAGGTTCATACCAAACACAGTGGTACACTTATTTCCAATCTTCTTAGACACATTTTAATAAACCACCTCCCTTAGCTTACCTCATCTCCCATTTCTATGCTATAAATATCCTTCCATGTTTTTTTTTATACATGATCAACATGCTGGTTCTTGATTTCCTTAATTTTCGTTCTCACTAACATGTGTTCTAACTCTAATGGATACAAAATGATAAATCTTTTTTAAGGCCATAAGTCATCTATATTCTCAAGGTTTGAACTTTGGTCATGAAGCATACGAGGCCCTCATCTTAATTAATTAAATCTGACAAACATTTATAACTATAATTAAATTGAATCTTTTTAAGCTTTTTTTTTTCTCCAACATTTGAAGACATAAAGTCCGAGTTTAGACTGCTTGATCCTTAGACCAGACCTGTCTCAAAATGAGCAAACGTGTCCCAAAGTTAGTTCCAACACTGACAAAAAATACTAACTTAATAACAACGTGAACAATGGTATGCTTAAGGGATTGGGGGCATGTATGTTCCAACACTAATGGATGAAAAGTGATAAAAAAATATAGATTATCTAGACCATCCCCAATGGTTTTTACCATTCAACACCACTTTTTCAATTCCCAACACTTCACATCATTTTCTCTCTCTTATTCAACACTCATTCAACTTTAACCCTCTCCAATGGTTTTTCATTCAACACTCTACCCCACCACTTTTTATTTTTTATTTTTATTCAATTTTTGTTTTTATAATTACATAAAATTATCGATTATAATTAAATTAAAATAATACAATTAACTATTTATTTTTTAGTATTTTTGGAAAAAAAAAAATTGTAAAATAATTTATTTTTATTTTCTTAATTTCAAATTCAAGTACAACAAACTAAGCACGCGGCACACAAATAACTTAAAATGCAATACAACAAACTAAGCATAAAACACACAAGTAATTTATTTAGTACGATACAAATCATCTTCAATCACGATACATTCCAAACTTTGTCCATATGTGTTTCACTAGATCTGCTTGCAATTCGTGATGAACATCTGGATCACGCAACTCGGATCTACCACGCACATGATTTGCAAAAGCTGGTAACACCTCGGCCGAGTATGGTTGCGATGTACTTGATCCACTTCCCCCAGGTTGCTCAAAATCAGTCCAACGTTGAGCATATGTATCTCGTTCATCCTCAACAATCATATTATGTAATATGATGCATGACCTCATGATGATACCCAAATCGGCTATGTCCCACAAGCGAGCTGGTTCACGGATGATTTTAAATCGAGCTTGAAGCACTCCAAAAGCACGTTCGATGTCTTTCCGACATCCCTCTTGATGTTTTGCAAATAACTTATCGGGTTCACTTTGAGGAAGTCTAATTGATTTGACGAAAGTTGGATACGAAGGGTAGATACCATCAGCTAGATAGTATGTCATATTATAGGGACGTTGATTCACAAAGTAATTCACCCTCGGAGCCTTTCCCTGTTCCACATCATCAACACTGGTGACCGGTCTAGAACGTTTATATCGTTCAACGTTCCCGGACATCCAAAAAAGGCATGCCAGATCCATAGATCATGAGATGCAACTGCTTCCAGAATAACTGTGGTGGTTCCCTTATCCCCCCTGGTAAATTGACCTTCCCATGCTTTAGGACAATTTTTCCACTCCCAGTGCATGCAGTCAATACTGCCGATCATCCCTGGGAACCCCCGCATTTCACTAACATGCAGTATTCTTTGCAGGTCATCTTGGGTTGGTGCTCTCAAATACACTTCCTCATAGAGTCGTATGATTCCTTTGCAGAATCTAAGTAAGCATTCCAATGTTGTACTACTTCCTATTTTAATGTATTCATCGACCGCATCTGCTGCCACACCATATGCTAACATTCGCATTGTTGTGGTACATTTTGCTAACGGTGATATACCTTCTTTATTGGCTGCATCAATTCGTTGGGTGAAGTAGTTATCACTACTTGAAAGATCTCCAACTATTCGAAGGAAAACATGTTTTTGCATCCGATAACTTATTTGGAAGTAGATATGAATGAGATTTGTGAAATTGAAAGTAGATATGAATGAGATTTGTGAAATTGGAAGTAGATATGAGTCCCTATATATAAGCACATTGTGTGGTGGACATTGACGGATTCGAAATAAGTTATTGTAGGTAAAATAATGGCCACATAGTGTGCATAATTATTAAAGCAAATAGTAGGTGAAATAATGGGCACATAGTGTACGTAATTATTAAAGCAAATAGTAGGTAAAATAAGTCACGAGGGACTAGACAACACTAGGGACTATCACTGAGGACTAGACAATACTGACAATTATTAAAGTAAACATTGGGACCTAGACAACACTGACAATTTTGACCGAATACAAACAAATATTTCAAAACAGCTCACGCACCAAGTTTTCCAACAGCTCTTTTTTCCGGTCATCAAGATGCTCTTCAGAACTTAACTTTAGATACATTTTCATTTTCGTCAATCTGTTTTTCTCCTGTTGCACCTTGGTGTAGTCTTTCAAATGTTCAATCTCTTTATCCTTGATTTCTTTGAATTGAACCCACTCCTTTTCCACCTCCTCCAAGCCAGCAGCGTTGGTACTTTTCTTTTTACCTTTTTTTTTAGCTGCCTCCCTATCCATTGGACGAGCACTAGATCCTACAGAGTCCTCGTGAGATCTCTTAGATCCACTACTCCCTGACCCAACATTTCCTCCCATCTGACTACCATAACGTGGTTGATCACGGAGAGCGTGCCATTCTTCATTCAAAGTAAATTGAATATTCTTCCCACCTGCAAATAATTCCTGCGCTTTTGTCAAAACATCATCTTCCGACCAACCGCTTCCTTGCATACGCTTAGCACTTTCATAAGCACCAATCCATTTATTTATTATTTTGCTCATATAATTAAAACGGTTTCGGCAGGCAACTAGATCGCGGGGAGAATCGAATGAGCAATACTCATTACAATACTCAGCAATTTTACCCCAATATGTTTCTCCTCTCTGGTTTCTCCCGACAACACTGCTTGTTCCATATTTAATCCATGCACTAATTAGAACCAAATTTTGTTGAGTGTTCCATGCTGGTTCCTTACTTCTCTTGCTCTTAGGAGTTGAATCTTCTGGAGTGACTTCATCAGCAACTGCCATGCCACCAGGAGTTATTTGTGTTGAAAATTCAGGATATTGGGTTGCATCAACACTAGGAAAATTTTCATTCCCCATTGGCATATAACCATTAAACGGGGGTGTTTGAGATGGATATCTCATCATAGATCCATAATATGGATGAAAGTTTGGAAAAGAGGATGACTGGTTGAAATTTGGTGAAAAACCAAAATTAGGTACGTTTTGATGTATGTTTTGAGGACGTTGGTTATAAAATTGATTTGGATTTGGATAATTGTTGGGATTTTCGTAGTTATATGGGTAATTAGAAAAATTTTGGGTGTTGAAATGGTTATTATTGGGATCCATTTCACAAAAAATAAGATTAAAACTTCACTTAGTTTGCTAATAGAAAGATAATAATAAGATGAAGATAGTGAAAAACTTGGTTTTTTTTTCTGTGTCCAAATCAAATGATCAAAGTCTCTATTTATAGAGGAAAAAAAATCATGAATTTTGGTAATTTTTTTTTTTAAAATTAATTTACAACGAAATAATTGAGGTCAAATTATTAAAATGATAAGAATCCGGACAGCCAATTAAAACGCGCCACGTGTCATTATCTATCCAAAAAGCCATTCTCTCTCCGCACGTCTGACGCATCACGCGCCTTGTCTGCGCGTGTAACGCACGCGCCCGTTTTGGGCCAATTCCGCGTCGCCACGTGTCCGGCCTGGCAGGGTTAAATTGTGTTGAATCGGTTCACCTTCTCTCTCTTCTCTTCCCTCATTCAACACACCATTGGAGGGGAAATTGGTGTTGAATGGCTCATTAAATTGGCCATTGGAGATGGTCTAAGTTTGAACTTTGATCATCAAAGATATTTGAAATTCTCATTTAAAATAGTCGAGCTAGACAAATATTTGTAACTAATGAGTCATATATTATAATTAGATTAAATCTTTTTAGGTGTTTTTTGCCCATTATTTTGAAACATAAAGTTTTAGTTTTAGTTTTAGTTGTTTGACCTCTTGATCCGATCCTTTTCAAAATTAAATGAACAAACTTTTGTCTCAAAGTAAGTTCTAACACTAACCGATAAAGGATCAAATCTGAAATAAAAATCATACGTAAAGGATTATAGGCATAACTTTGTCTTAAAATAAATCTTGTTTGTCCTTGGTGAACATAGCTTAGTTGACAGGGACATGCATTGTTATATACAGGAGTCGGGTTCGAACCTCGGACACCTCAGTAATTCATTTTGAAAAAAGTGAATTCTATTTACTAAATTACTTGACAAAAAAATAAATCTTTTAAAAAAAATTGAAATAGAAAATGAATAGCTTATTCATTTTGTTCTTGATGGGATCAAGAAATACTCCTACTGCTACTGGATACAGTACTTTATAAAGGAGCTTGACTGATTAGTTATTTTCCAATTTATCATTTTTGGGGCGTCTAAACTTTTTGTTCCTTTGTGATTGATTAAAACAGATGAAATGCATACACAATACATACATAGTAACAAGAAGTTATGTGAAGCTCGTGAAGAGAAAGCAAATTAAATTAATATAGCAATATCTCTAGTTATGATCATGGCTTGCATATCCAATTTGAACTTTCATTGGAGACTGTTGTTGTGGTCTTAGCTGGGCAACTTTAATGCCTAAAGGTGACCACACACGCATGTTTGAATAAGTAGTTGGCTAGAAAGGGACTTTGTCTCTTCCAAGTTCCCAGATTATGGTGGAACAAGAACTAAGTAACATGCCCCATTGATTCTGCTGCATGCCATGCATGTAGTGGTCCTATAAGTTTAGTATACTGTGCTGCTTCGTGCACACATACTAAAAGCTCATAAGTTGAAGCTCGTGACTCTGTTTATTTCAAATTAAATATGACCGATAATTTTAGTACAAATAATTTCTAAATAACTACTCCCTTCGGTCCTATTTTAGTATAAATGTACTCAATGAATCTAAAAGGTCAAAGTTTTCTTATAAATAGGACCATATTGAGTATATTTAAAAAGTGATATTTGTTTAACCGATATTTTTATTATTAGAATTTACTGTTAATTTCTACTATGTTTAATCAATATTTGTATGTTTCGATGCAAAATTAGTCTCATCATCCCTTAATTTAATTTCAGATAACGATTTTGCCATTTACCCTTTATTCTCGTCATTTTGATCGATTTTCATATAGATTATGCCTTCACTCTGGTACCGACTTCTTTTCTGTCTCAGTTCATGTGACTGTGGAATGTTATGCTCAAAAGAGCTATTATGTTATGTCTGTTGCTTTGTTCATGAGGTAGTTGGTATGTGGATCTTGATACCGTGTTGGCGGTCGATCCTTTCACCAACTTATAATCCTTTTTATTCTTACAATTGCTCACTCACTCTTCATCTTTTTTGTAACTTGGTTTCGTGTCTGTACGCAAGTTCAATGGTTTTGTTTGTTAGAATTGATTATGGTTGACCCATCTGGTTTGTATTATCACGATGTATTCCTATTTGAGTTGTACTTGGGTCAGGTCTAATATCCCCCAGTCTCAGTGTAATTTTTTTTATTTAAGATATTTTCTTTTTCGTCTTAAAAAAAATCATATAGATTTTCAAG
Source organism: Medicago truncatula (assembly GCF_003473485.1). NCBI lineage: Eukaryota > Viridiplantae > Streptophyta > Magnoliopsida > Fabales > Fabaceae > Medicago > Medicago truncatula. The sequence goes on along the minus strand of NC_053045.1, from coordinate 61,323,029 downwards.
ACTTTGAGGCAGATTTGTAGTGTACTTATATGCATGGAGTTGGAGTCGGTCTTAAGATTTTTCGTGCCTAGGGTAAATCAATAAAGTTGTGTTATTTTAATTATTTAAATGTCTTTCTTATGGTATTTTTTTGTTGCAAAAATTCATTCATAATCAAAGTTCGTTAAAAATATACATTCAATAAAATTAATCAAAGTAAGTTAAAAAAATATATTTATATAATACTAACTACTAAATAAATAAAATAATTTTGATGTACTTAAAAAAAATGATATCTCTGGGTTACCACTTACCACCCCTCCGCCCCCTCATGGAGTATATCAAGTTATAATCATTATATGTGTAGTGGATGAAATCAGCCTTTGTTTGTTTATTTGTTTGTTAATGCTACATCTTTCTTTGGATTAATGATTAATCGGATGGCTTAACAAAAAATGATTAATCGGATGACAATGTGTCTCTTATTGCTTGGTCAAGTTCATTTTAATGAAATTGATCTCTATTCGGTGTTGTTATTATGAGCTGGTTGTTGAATGTGTTCGGTGATGTGAGATGAATTATTGTGTGATTATTATGCAACAAAGCCAAGCTTAAAAAAGATATCCACATATATAAAGTGGTTTTAACTGCTACATTAGACATATAAAGTGGTTAGGTCTTTATTCCTTCACTATTCATACTATACATTTAATTAACGAAATCTATTTTTCTGTTTCATGCATCTTTCTTTTTAGCGTCTTTTCCATTTAAACAATTTTCCTACTTTTTTTTTTTTTGACAGAATAATTTCGCTACTTCACTATATAAAGATGGTTTAATACACTACAAGAAATGTTACATTTTGCCAGGGGCAGAAGCCCTGGCAAAATGTTAAAAGCCTTGGCAACTGGACGTTTACCAGGAGTTTTGCCAAGAGCAGAATCACCAGCAAATCTGCTCATCGCAAATGAACTTGTCAGGGCTTTAGCTCCTGGCAAATTTGCAGACTGTGTCAGCATCACATCAGTCGTTTTCAAACCATGCCAGGAACATTGACAGGGGTTAACCCCTGGCAAAATATGTACGATTTTAATAAAATAAAAAACGTTTTTTAATTGTTTAAAAAATCAAAATATTAAAATTTAATAATTAAAATAGTTTTAAAAAACACTATCTTTTTTTTGTTGAGGTTAATAATAATATTATCTTTTTTTTGTTGAGTTAAATAATAATAATAATATCTAACTATTCAGTTTTTAATGACAAATAATTGGGGATTAATGACAATGTCACATAGAGAAATAGTTGGGAGCGGAGGTCAGCGATGGAGAAATTGGATTTGAGAAGGGACAACACAATAGTACATACATTAGATCTAAAAGAAGAGAGGGAAGTAAAAGGGTTTTCGCTTGACAAAAGGGTAGTTTTATGAGAATCGGGCCCACTTTTTCTAAAGTAATTTTGCCAGGGGCATCTCTGGTATTGCTCCAGGTAAATTTGCCAGGAGTTGTTGCTCCTGGCATAGTTTTCTGGCTAATTGCATCTTTTCTTATAGTGATATCCACCAAAGGATACAGATTCTGCACTAGGAAAAAATGAGAAGAGAAATGCGCCAGATTAATCAATTTCAAATCCACTTATTAAGTTGCACTTAATTCTCCTCAAACAAAAAAAAAAGTTCCACTTAATTAACTTTATAATGTAGCAGATTTACTATATGTATGACAATAATCATTTGCTATAACTTGAATTCAAATTTTAATTTTAATTAAAATATTATTTTGTATAAAAGAGGACAAAAACCCAAATTTTAATTTTAATTAAAATATTATTTTGTATAAAAGAGGACAAAAACCCAAGAGAAAGAACTACAAATCTAAATAGGCTTAATACATGTTTTGGTCCCTTAACTTATTTTTGAATTTCAATTTGATCACCTAACTTTAAACTGTCTCAATTTGGTCCCCTAAATATACCTTCATTTACCCAAGTGGTCCTTTCTGTTAGTATTTTTCAAAACGTTAACTTTATCCATGTAGCCAACATGAACAAAGTTAACGTTTGTTTACAAATTTTGGTATTTTTCTGTTAGTATTTTAGATGACAGAAGATAATGAATGAATGATTAAAATAAATTATTTAGATGAGAGAAAATGATTGATTAAAAGAAAAGTAGAAATAATGTCATCAAATACTATATCATCTAAGTGTTACAGATTAAAATATCTGATCTCTAGTCTTTCGTATGAATAAATAGATCATTGAAAGATATAATTCGTTTCAAAATATAAGCAAATTTTACTTTTTAAATTCATTCAATTAATGATGTATGTGGTCCATATTGAATAAACCTAAAAAATAAATTTTGCTTATATTTTAAAACGGAAGAAGGAGTAGCAATATCAACTTTTTCGCTAAAGTTCATTTTCTTTCATAAATGCAAAGTAGTTTACCTGAACCATTACCAAAATTGGGGTATCACTAATTACATCTACAAGTACCGATAGATAGCATCACCTTCATAAACTCACATATAATAAGCTTCCATAGTATTTTTCCTTGTGTCATCTACATCCTCCAGTCACTATTATAAGCAAAAATTTATATTTTAGATTCATTCAGTTAATGTTGTATTTGATCTTTTTTATAAATAACATACATCATTTAATGAATGAATATAAAATGTTAATTTTTACTTATAATAGTGATCGGAGGGTGTAAAAACAAGGATTATTTTTTATTTTTTTTACCATTGAACCTCAAAATGATAAAGAAACAAAAAAACCACGAATTTAAATTTTACAAATAACAAAATATTCTGTTACATCACTAATTGAAAAAAATAGTCACGGAACACGCATCTCTCTAAGGACTAAGATATTGAGATGGCATGTATAGTGGCAACTATTGTTACAAATACAATTGAATTTCCCTAATTACATATAATTATCACAAATCTAACAATTTATGTTTGACACCACAACAAATTATCCCAAAAGTATATGAATTATCGTGATTTTATATAAGAGATTTTTTTTATCGTGTGCAAATTTATACACGTTAAAGAAATTTAAAATAAAACTTTTACATTAAAACTTGTACATTTTGTATTTGATATATGACTTTTTAATAAATTATTATTATTTTTCAATAAAACCTTATTACTTTTAATTACTCTATCATGTGAAAGATACACAACTATATTATTTTTGAAGCATACACAACTACCGTGACCTAAACTTATATTGAATTAACCAAATTCAAACCCATTTAAAATTAGTGTAGATGATAGGGTCACCCCATTCTAACCATAGCCACGCCACTTTAATTCATTTTTCTGCTTTCTCCTAACACACGTCTAAGTTTCATTACTCTTGTAATAACTCTAAAATCTTTGTACATTTTCAACAGACAAAGCATTTAATCTCTCTCTCTCTCTCCCTCTCTCTCTCTCTCTCTCTCTCTGACCCCTACACATATACACAGCTCTTCTTCAAGCTACACCTTGAAACCAAACACAGTCTTGGCTTTGTCTCTATGTTTGTAGACTCAAACACAAACACAGACACAGAGTTATCTATTTCATTGTCCTCTGTTTTGCATGAAACAGAGTACTCTGTTTGATATTCATTGTGATGAGGTATATAAGAACAGGCAGCTTCAAGAGGCTCTTCTCATTTACCAAACGTGGTTTAGGGGAACCAGTTCTGAGTCCCAAAGGTGAAGAAAATGAAAAGAGCTTGAAGATTCTTCCATATGAAGAAGAAACTTGTCAAAAACCAACATGGAAATGTTTCTCTTATGAAGAGTTGTTTGATGCTACCAATGGCTTCAACTCAGGTGATTAAGACTTGTTTGTTTTTTTGAAAAAGTTCATAGTATAATATTCATGAAATTTTTGGGAATAAAAGTTTTTTTATTTTTGATTTTTTTTTTGTTTTAGAAAATATGGTTGGAAAAGGTGGTTATGCTGAGGTTTACAAGGGAACATTGAAAAATGGTGAAGAAATTGCTGTGAAGAGATTAACAAGAGCTTCAAAGGATGAAAGAAAAGAGAAAGAGTTTTTGACAGAGATTGGAACAATTGGTCATGTTCGTCATTCCAATGTTTTATCTCTTCTAGGATGTTGTATTGACAATGGACTTTACTTTGTTTTTGAACTATCCACCACTGGTTCTGTTTCATCTATTCTTCATGGTAACTACATAAACCTCTTTATTTGTCATAGAAATGATGTTTTGGTATCAAAACATGAAATGAAAAAAAGGGTTGTTAATAGTATATGAAAATCTTGTTATATTGTAGATGAACAGTTGGCTCCTTTAGATTGGAAAACAAGACATAAAATAGTTGTTGGGACAGCGCGTGGACTTCACTACTTGCACAAAGGTTGCAAGAGGAGAATAATCCATAGAGATATCAAGGCATCAAACATTTTATTGACAAAAGATTTTGAACCACAGGTTCTTATAACCTTCAATGTTTCAAATGTTATGTTATACAGTTTTTCTTATGTGTGTTTTCTAATGAAAGTTTGTTTTGATTGATTGTGTTAGATATCTGATTTTGGACTAGCAAAATGGCTTCCATCACAATGGACTCATCACTCAATTGCTCCAATAGAAGGAACATTTGGGTATTTTTTATTTTTATTTTTGTTTTCAAAATCATTCATGATACTCATGTAAATATTCTTTTTTTTTTTATTTCTTTATAAAAATGGAATGGTTTATGTTTTGTAGACATTTGGCACCAGAATACTACTTGCATGGAGTTGTGGATGAGAAAACAGATGTATTTGCTTTTGGTGTGTTCTTGCTAGAAGTCATTTCTGGTAGGAAACCTGTGGATGTGTCTCACCAAAGTTTACATAGCTGGGTAAGTAAGTAGAGTAGAGTAGACTAGCCCCACTTTTGATTGTTTTTTTCTCCTTGTAAATGTCTTTTTTGGTTTCTTCTAGTACTAGGCCAGAGTAGTCTTGTTTTTTGCATTCATTAGTTTAATTACTTTATTTCATGAATTTTTGGTCATCTGGGTTGTCTATATAGTCACATTTTCTTGATCAAAAGATTTGACGGTCCAAATTATTTAAGAAATTAAAATTTCTATCAAAATATATATCGTCAAGTGTTAATCCAACAACCATCAATGTGGTCGACTGCATAGAGATTGTGAATGCACAAACCATTTGGATGATGATTTTTACATTGATGTTTAATAACTTTGTTTGATGATTTTGTATGAGCCTTGTTGATAATTTCATCTTTTGAATGAGTAGGCTAAACCAATTTTGAACAAAGGTGATATAGAAGAGCTAGTAGATGCAAGGCTTGAAGGAGAATATGATGTAACACAGTTAAAGAGACTTGCCTTTGCTGCCTCTCTATGCATCCGGGCATCTTCCACTTGGCGACCCTCCATGACTGAGGTATACTTTCTTTTTGTCTTAGATTATAATTATAATTAATAATAATAATTCTTCAAATGTCATCAAGATTACTTCTTCAAATAATTGGTCCATTGATTAATATGGTTTGCTTCATTTTATTCTTTTGCTATGACAAAAACACCAAGTCATTCATGGAGCCCATCTAGACATTGTGTAGGGTTTGGATAAAATACTTAGTTTTTTATACAAAGAAATATCTACTACATAACATGTGAGCAGAGAGTTGTTTTTGTGCCTGGAAATATAGTCATCCATTCCTTCCCATCCATTAATTTCTTTCTTCCCAAAGAAGGAACCAATCACCAACTTCATTTTGGTCATCATTTTAGGACATACAAATAGTAAAAACTGGTACAACTACCACGGTAATGCACAAGACAAGTAAAGCGAGGGGTCTTCTCTAGTAATAAATTTTTATATCACTTCATCGAATTTGTGCATACTTTTTTCAAAGAATATCACAAATATATGCTCTTTATTTTAGAACTAGAAAAAGGTATCTAAATGTATCACAAAATTTGTATATAAATTAAAGAACGCAATAACATAGGGGGGCAAAACCCAATACCCATAAAGAAAATAGAAACTAGTTAAACTTAAAATTAGGAACACTCAATCTGTTTCGAATTAAAAACCTATCTCTATTTGAATTATGAATAGTTTTCTAACTAGTAAATCTTTAAGAGTGCACACACACTAGTCTAATGTTTGCATGATAAGATGACGTACCCAATGTTGATTTACATTTGATGTAAATGAAAATTGTATCCAGTCAATTGATACGTAGAACAGATTAGGACTCTTCCACTTGGCATTTTCTTAATTTATCTCATTGATTGGTGAAATTTTATATATTTTGACTTTTATCTTTACATCAGCCCACATATAAATTTTTCAGTATATACTATACTTCTAACGTAAATAAAAAAGTATATATACTTTTCTATAAGTAAACGTGATTTCGTGGATATAATTTTTTTTTTCTTCAAATTAGATCGTTGGTATTTGTAAAAAATAAACAAATTGTTTTGCATCCGTGACATATATATAATTTTTTCATATCTTCGTAAACTTGGTCAATTTGTCACATTATCTAAATTGGCATGGCGTGTTCACTTGTCCAATTAATGCTTTTTATTTAGACAGTTTGCCAAGTTACCAATAAACTATACACAATAACATCAATTTCAATGCTTCAAACAATCAAAATATATTTTTCGTATGTTATCTTTTATTAAAATATGATGGTTTTGCTTATAACTTCTTATGCATGAATTTAGACTTGTTCGAATTTTCTTAATGCAATTCAGTGGCGGCATTTTTTCTCTCATACAAATTGACTAATCAGTTGATGTTGTGTCTTACCTAATCTTGACTTTTATTATAATAGGACACATGTTAATATATGGCAGTCACACACACACAAACAAAATGTGTGTATAATTTAAAATACACTAGAAGACAAGTTAATTTATTAAATGTGTAGGTTCTATTCGATTTTATGTCACACTTTAATACTGTGCAACAATAACAGTTACTTAATTTTTAGTTTATGTTCAATTGATTAATGACAGGTATTGGAGATAATGGAGGAGGGAGAGATGGATAAAGAGAAGTGGAAAATGCCAGAGGAAGAAGAAGAACAAGAGGAAGAGTTCTGGGGTTTTGAGGATCTGGAATATGAATATGACAGTTCCTTTTCAATGTCTTTAATTGATTCAATTGAAAGTAATTAATTAGGACAAAGTAGTTAGGCAAGCGCATTGAGTTACATATGTATGTATATACATGTCTTAATTTTGAGGATAAAAATGAATAAAGTGTCGATTTAGCCTATAAACTATCAAATCATCTTCAATTTATTAGTCTCAAAGTTATACTATACTATAAAGAAAAAAAAATGTTAATTAATGCTCTCAGAACATTGTTAAAATAAATATAAAATTTTTGCATAACAAAATGTTGCATTCAACATTTTAGAAGTTCAAAAGTCGTTTTTTCTAATACAAATTTTTTACTTCTGATTTTCTTAATTAGTGCGGACTTAATTAATAACCACTCTTTAATATATAAAACCTATCAATTTGGTTCTTGTTATTAAGATTTTAGGGATCAAATTGACTTTTTTTTTTTTTTTTTAAATTTTAAGGACAACTTGTTGGCTTCTTTACCTATTAGGTTTGGAGGGTTGGGTTTGTACTCAACATTAGAGGCTTTTTTGTAAGCTTTTGTGGCTTCTAGGGCACAATCTTAGGTGCTACAAGATCATATTTTGAGAGACAGTGGGTTATGTGGCATGAACTCGGATTTTGATAATATTTTGGATTGTCTTCGTGGTGCGATTTCAGATTTTGATGTTAGTAGTTTTACTAGCAAAGACATCGTCCCTCCTAAAGCACAACATGTTTTGGCGAGTGCTCTTTTTAGTAAAAGTGTTCAAAATATGGAAGTTAAGTTTGACATAACCACGAGAAAGAAAACAATTTTTGGATGTTTGCAAGCAGCACATGCTCAGGATTTTCTTCTAGCTATCCTAATTGATGGGTTAGTTCAGCATATATCATCAGTGGAGTATCGTACTATCTTTAGATATCACCTTACGATTCCACTATTTTCTATTGATGAGGTGTGCCCTGTTTGTCGTAAGGCGTGCCTGAATACTTTTGGGGAGCATGTCGTTCATTGTAAGGAGCTTCCCCGCTCTAAGTACAGACATGACTTTGTAGGGATGTACTTTTTGATATTCAGACGGGCAGGAATATCAGTGAAGAAAGAGGCGTCTGTGAACTTCCTGACTGACCTACTAGATAGAAGATCAACACTTAGGCATGCAGACGTTATGGTATGGGTAGGTGGAAAACATGCTTGTGTAGACTTGACTGGGGTTTCACCACTCGTGGGATTAGGTGTCGGACCTTTTACAGTATGACAGGCAGCCCTAAAAGTCGTGTTAGGTAAAGTAGCCAAACATGAGAAAGCGTGTTCTGACAGTCAACATGCTTGATTTGCTTTTGACACTTTCGGTTTGCTAGCACCAGAGGCTGTTGACCTTCTACATAGAGTTCAAAAGGTCATGCATAGCAATGTCATGTCTCCTATAGGTCATGAATGTTGTGTTCACGAGGATTGATTTTGCTATCTAAAAAGGTCTAGCAGTGCAGCTGTTGTCTGCTTGCCTTCTATTCAAATGTAAATAATGGTTTATATATATATAAAAAAAAATGTTAGTTTGAAATTTTTATTATGCTCATTATTAAAGTTTTAGATTTGATTTTTCTCGGTATCAATTTAGGTGATTTAGTTTTTAAAAAAAATTATATAGTGGTTTATAGACTAAATTTGAGAGGAAATAATAGTTTAAAAACTAAATTGATAGTTTATTCGACACAATTGAAGTGTTCTGTTGTGGTACAATATGTTACTCCTATCTAATCAGTCTCTATAATTGATTTTTGTTTTTGTTTTTGAGTGTGTGTATGTGTGCTTGTGGATGTGATGTGAATTTATGATCATATAATTGAACTCCAATCCATATTATGTCGGCAACACAAAAGGAAAATGACAATGCATGGTTGTTTTCGCGTGCAAATTAAATTACTGCTCACGGGATACATGTAAACTCTTTATGTAAAACAAGGCAGAGAAAATTGTGTACATAAAAGGTGTCCTTTATGCAAATTTGACGAATAATAATAAGAAATTCGTAGATGTTTTCTTTAAATTGTATGAAATGGTGTCTCATTTTTCAAGCTAATTTTACAATTATTCTAGTTATATAATAATTTGGATGTGGTGGAAAAAAAAAAACAATGAATTGATTTTGTTTTAAGTGAGTTGAAGGTAAAAGAATTTATGTTCGATTTTATTCATAAAAATTAAGTTGAACAATAAATTCAAACTAAAAATATCAATGATAAAGGTAAAAACTTAAAATAGTAGCTTCAACTTAAAATCAAATTTTAAGGCTAAACTAGTTCTATTCAAGATAATCTAATTATCTTTTTTTTTTTTGGTAAGGGATAATCTAATTATCTAAACATGCGTGTTTTGTTTTGTGATGAAAAAAATTAACTTCAAATTGAAATTATTCTCTAAAATTGATTATCATCAAAATAAAGTTAATGCAAAGTATTTTTTGTTTGGATAAATCTATTTATATAAAAGTGGAATTCAAGGCGGAAAATTAATAGTACAAACAATGACTCCTATTATTATAGTTTTAGTTAGAATAGATTCTACTGGATAACATCTAAATATGTGAAAACCAATTTTCTACCTCTAGAATAAATTTCACCTCCTTCCAAAGTGGAATCAAACATAATCAATTTTACCCCTCTAAATCATTTTTTACTCCGTAAAAAATGAAATCAAACATACACTTATGTTATATTTGTTTGTGTGGTGGATTGGGTTGTCAACGTGTGGTCAAGGGAATCTCTAATATGAACTTTTTGAAATATAGTGTGTGTTTGGTTTTACCTTAAAAAAAATTTGATTTTGAATGAATTGATGATGTAAATTTGATTTTAGTCAAAAGTAAATTGAATTGAGATGATTTATGTTTGAATGCATTCACATAAAATTGATTCAACTAAATAAATTTGAGCTTAAAAATCAAGTTTTGAGTAAAAAAAAAAATATATATTTTATTTTACAAAACAAAGTAAAATGGAATCGAGATCACTAAAACATGTCAAAGTCAAATCTATGTGTTTCAAATCGCTTTTAGTTCTCCTAATGGTGGGAAATCTATCTAAAAACAAATCTCAAATATCATTCCAGTTATAATAATGTGGGAAATAACCATTAGCTCATATGGCTTAGTGACCTTCTGCAACTATTGTTGCATTCAAGTATATCATAAAAATAAGTTTTATGGATATGTTGGCTGTCATGCAAGTTGCCATATGCGATATGTTAATCATAATTCTTGGTTTGGAAATTGCAAGGCCCGTTAGAGCTGTCATGTACTTTTTTGTAAGCATATGACATTAATCAATACCGTAAATATCAATTGGGGGTTCACATGTACTCTTTTAAATGCATACTCCTAAAATAAGAACTAAATCCAAGGACATACAAAGTTTGATAGTTGAGGTTTAAAGAATCCTTTTGTTTTGGTTACCCCTTCTAGTACGTTTGTTTTTAGTCACGGCATTCATTTCAATAGTGCATATGTATCCAATTCTACTGTTGAAAACCATACTTATACTCCTATAAGTTAGGGATGCACCAAAGTATTGGTATCGCATGTATGAGTTAGAATTTTCATTTGAAAAAATGAACATTGATCAACATATAATTGAGATAAATTGTTTATCTAACATATTAATATTTTAGGTTAAAATGTGACATCGAATCATGTAAGGACATGTCCATACAAGACAAAGATCATGGTAAAAAAATTAATATTATAAATTCATGGTAAAATAAAATGTTTGATGCAAAATATAATATACAATATATAATAAACTAAAAATTAACATTATATAATAACAAAGATATCAATTATCTTTAAAATATATGAAATAGTAAAGAGTAGATTTAATTAAACTAATAAGATTCTTTTTAATTATTAAAAAAAAAACAATTAATGGATTAATGTAATATCTCATACTTCGAAAAGTGGAAATAAAATTTTGTTAATTTTATTCTTTTACAAATTTAAAAATCAGAATAAATTTTATTTTTTTTTTTTGAAGGGAAAAATCAGAATAAAATTATAGTCTATGATAAATGTAGATCGATCAACTGAAAATAAACTTAGGTTTGCCATGCCATATGAATATTATAGCATATGTCCCTATAAAAACTACAAGTGAATAGATTTAAATAAACAAAAGTGGTCCATTGACAGTTCATGCATTCAGGAATGAATTCATTCTTAGGAACATAGATTCTGGTCTAGATCATATTATTTTCAGTAATGACAATGTACTATTTTATTGTGATTGTCTTCTATTAATAGTTTTGAATAACTTCGCATGAGAGTTGAGACCTTAAATTTGAGCTACCCCGCATAGTTCTTTTTTTAATCAGCACATTTTATTAGGCAACTTCCCCTATTGCAAGAAGCAGCAGAGAGGCCAAAAGAGTATATTTTTTTGAGAGGCCAAAAGAGTATATATATATAAACACAAAAATACACCCCGCTTAGTTAATAAGTTATGTTCCAAAAACAAATTCAATGTATATCCTCCAAGTGTCAAACTGCACACAACAATCAGAAGAACACTGGTATTCCTTTTATAAGAATGCCCTAAATATAAGTTCAAATTCTCGTAAAAAAGTCCCAATTCAAATTATTACATGTTTTTATTATTATTTTTTAAATATATTATTGATTATTACTAATAGCTAATATTGAATACATATACTCATTGACGGGTCTTGAAATTTCAACGAGTGGGAGCAAGATTAGTTAGAGAGATATGTCATTTTTCCGTTACAAAAATCCGTCCTTAAATTTATTATTTTATTAGTAGTATATGATGATATCATTGTTATTAAATAAAAGTTTAGAGATTAGAAATATCTATAAATTATAATTGTTTTCTATGCATGTGATCAAACAAACATTCATTAATTTATCTCTCACAGTTGAACATTTAAGTTTTCACAAATTACACAATATTTTTGGTTGGGACAATACTTATTTTTTAATAGAAAAATAGACTGCTACAAAATTTAACATTTTAGTGGCAATTCTCCAAATTGGATGCAAGTGTTTGCATCCCGGTATACACAAAAACAATTTAATAGTTATACCCAAAATATAAACATTAATTGTATTACCAAATTGTTTTTTGGTAGAACACTACCAATTGTTATTTAATATTAATACAATAAGTAATTACTTGTTAAAAAAATTTTAGATAGACGAAATAACAAATAACCATTAAAACTCACAGACAAACTTCTATCAAAAAAAAAAAACTCACAAACAAACTTGATCTAGGACTTATGGACAATTGATTTTTAATATTTGTTAAAATGGGACTTATGGACCATTGATTTTTAATATTTGTTAAAATGTGAAATGTACTTTATAAAGAATGATGGATGGAGTAGAACTGTAGAAGTTAAATTATGCACGAAAATAATAACGACAATATGAAATAGTAGTAACAAAAATAACAAGCAGTTTTCCTAAAAAAAAAAGCAGTTGATGAAGTGGTAGACTTTTCCGTCGGTAAGTTCATTGCTTCAAGTTGATTGATTTGGTGAATTATAAAATCTGCATTTATGTTAGTTGAAAACGCTACTCAAAAAGTTGTTCTGATAGTGAGAATTAATATCAAGTCTTAAATGTCAAAATATCCGAGGTCTGTTTCCAATACTAACTTTAGGGTTTTTCCACACAAAAAAAAAAAAGGTCTTTGAGTGAAATGGCAGTGCACCGAAGTAAGTATAAGTTGTACTATTGCTTATCTTCACCGTAGCTAACACTAGATGAAACATGTATTTGTGAGTTGAAGTTTGTAATCATTAGTAAAAAAAAAAAACAAAAAAAAGAGGGTTCATAACAATGGTCTGCGTATTTTGTACATCAAACAGAGGGTCAATGGTGTGGCCATAGCACTAAGGTGGTCCTCTCCTCCCTTTAAAACTCTCTGTAGCTACATCTTTATCACATCCACCAATTCCTGTACGCTACCAGAAGAATATGGTGTGATTTAAATTCATTCACTATGCATCTAACTTTATGATGCAGACTCCTCCAAAAAAACAAGGTCTGGAAATGCATCATACCGGGCCAATTACAACCAAAAATAGACATAGAAATTAGGTAAGAGTAAAAACAGAGAAAGCAGATGTATAGAATGCAACAAACAATGAATTGGCATATAAATCACAATTGACAATACTGTTACACGAACTGTATCTTCCATAGCATTCCCAACTAACTGTCTAGACTCAGTCACAGTACGACAAGCCTACAAAATTGCTACACTGCAAGCTTATCATTTTAAAACACACTGAAGTCAAACCACATTTGTTACTATCAAAAATTTCATCCAAGGGGATAACTAAGAATATATATAACTAAAAATAACTAGCGAAATTCTTTTGGAGTGGGGGGGGACCTCTCTGGTACACTAGGCAGTCTTAACTAACCATCTAAAGCTGAAATCTTTAGTTTTCCAAACTCTTTCTACATATGCTAACCATACAAACAGTTCCCATCAAGTGTCATGCCAACCTGCAGCAGCTAGTTGGTAGGGTTTACACATGTCTCATAGGGAACATCTCAACTTCAAGCCCAATCCTTATGACTCTTCTGCTCTGTTGAATTAAGTGTAAGTGGCACCAAAGAAACAAATATCCTACAACAACGGATCCATGCATGTAGTATGTCATTCTACCATCGATGTCCTTTTCTCCATCAGAGACTCCATAAATTCAGAACACAATTTCGTGAGGGGTGGCAACATATGTGATGACCCACTAAATATGGTTTCCCAAGGCCTATTTGATACACCAGAGAAAACTGATGATGTCTTGTTCCTTTTTAATTCAAACGCAGGTAACTCTGGATAAATTGATGTATATCCAAATTGTCCTGAAAAAGTGGATAAGAGGAAAAATGAAAAGCTAAATCTTAAACAAGTACCGCAAGAACAGAAAGAAAAAGTGGAAGTATTTTACATTTTTACTGACTAATTTTCAATTAGCTAATTCTTTCATCCTGCATAGTTAAAAACAGATCTAAAAAACAGTAAAAGAAGCAAAGTAAACCCACCATTTTCTTCAAGCCCAACAAGATCATCCTCCATAGTCATATTAAGTTCATGTGCTTCCTTGTCATATGGATCAAAGAGAACATATTCACGATCTCCATTTAAATATGCAAGCAGTGTTTGTGATGTTTTTCCTTTAATAAAAGCAATGCTCCCTCCCTTGGCCTGAATAAAGAGAGTAAGAGAAAGGGCAGAAACAGAACACCACAAATTTCATTCACCATTAAAGAATTCATTCCGGCACTAGACTGGCTAAAAATTAAATTAAAAGACAATTCTGGAAGATATGTCTAGTTGCAGCTCCAAAACAATCTGATTGGAATGAACTTCTATTCATTTAGAGACTAGTATGCATATATACCAAAACATGGACAAGAGTGGAGGAAAAACGAACAAAACTAAATTTTAGTCAATTTTCATTTCCTGTTTTTAATTTAAATTACAAAACTGAACCTTTTTTTTTTTACTTTATTTCATGTTTTCAAAAATTTGTATATAAAACATTGAAAACAAGTGTTTTATTTTCATACAAATCTTACAAAAAGGAAACAAAGTGAATACATAATAGCAGTTTTATAATTAAAAGTGAAAATGATAAAATCAAACATTTAATGAAAACAAATAGGCCCAGTTTCTATCTCTAAGACAACGATGCACAATACTAGCTTGCACTTATTTCTTCACTGCTTAATATTAACAACTGCTTATTGTTTTTATGGGTCTTGTTACCCGGGGGCACTCGTTAACATTTCCCATAAAAAAAAGGGAAATGTTAACAAGTGCCCCTTTTTTTATTCCAACAGTTATTTTCTTAACCTTTTTATTTCAAAGTGTTTTTTTCTTATTTCTGAAAAGCTTGTGTTATAAAGATTTTTGGTTCCTCGTGTCGCTTCTCAGAAATTAACACAATAGTACACGTTGGAGAAATAAAAGTGCAACAGAAAAGCTAAAATCCTAATGTCTATACTCATTAAATAGATTTGCAAAGAAACAACTTTCAAAAGTACTGGCAATGTGTATTTAAAAAATCATTCTCAATCTTGATTGTTGCATTTAAAAACACTAGCAATGTCATAATATTTTATAGAAACAAATGGTTTTTTAAACAAACAATACCTTCGTTACAGACCAGGAAGCCACTGGAATAGGATCTGTTGCGTTGAATACTAAGATTATTCCATCACCTTTAAATAGACGTTCCTTTGATTTGGGAATGAGAGCAATGATAGCAAAATATGATAAATCTAATGCACATGAAACAGCTGCATGAATATGAATAACAAATTTGTCAGATCAATAATACCCCATTCAATGAGTCATAGGTTACAAACAAGGACTATACGGTGAAATGCAAAGAACGGAAATGAAAAAAATACTTATCAATAAAAAGACGAGAGGAAAAAATATCAACACGGTAAGGTAAAACTTGATTCACATAACGAGCATTAAAAAATCGTAGAGAAAGATTTTTCTTCTAACCTTCTATTTGAATCCTATATGACCAAGATGCAGCTAACTTTGACATACTCCAAACAGACAGCTGTGGTGTAGAACCATAAGATACGGAAAGAAGATACTCTGAATTTCCAACAAAGATGAGCCTCCCAATTGGCTGAAAGAATAAAAAATTAAACCAACAGGGATGAGTACAGGTACAACTTAAGGAACCCTAAAATACAGAACCCACAGCAACACTTATAAGCATGTATTCTAAAAATGTAACAGTAAGGAAAAAAAAATCTTATGTGCCACGCTTTCTTTCTTATTATTTTTATACTCCTGTGTTTGATGCTTTAATGCATGCTACAAGATAAAGATCCAACCAATAAATGTAAGTAAATGTAAGCTTTGCTGCCTCCAATAGCAGTCATAATCTTCATGAAGACTCCACAAACTAATCACACAAGCAATAGCGAATGAACTTTCACAAGCATCTGAGTGAGGAGCATGCATGTCTTATTTGTTGAAATGGAACACGTTTGAAATATCCCCGTGTGAATGAAGAAACGCACAAACACACAAATACAAATAGACATGATTAGAGTTCAAAAAATCACCGATGGAGTCTCTCCTACAACAGCAATGAGCTCATTCTTGTCATGGTCCCACAATGTAATAACAGTGTCAGCTGCAACCGCAAGCACAGAACCATCTGCTGAAAAAGCAGCAGCTCTCATTGCTTTATTTCTGTTAAGGGTGAAAAAACAACATGATCAGTTGGTCGTAATTAAAATCAGTATTCAATTATGCAATTGACTGATCTTACTGAAGATAAACCAAGGGGCCAAATGACAGTAAATAAAGGTATATAAAATAAAGGAAATCTTGAAATTCAGAAGAGAACTTTCATACCACAGCTAATCCAACATTTTTATTAAGAAAAGAAAGAAAAAAAAAGCTCAAGTACGTTAACCACTTTATTACAGCCCAACAGGCAAGAGATGACTTGGGGCTGGGGAAACTTACATACTGAAGGCAAAGCTTTAAGCTTGTTAGTAAAGTTTTGGTTATTTTATTTAATATCTATAGCCACAAAATAAAATATTAAATGCGGCAATTAAAGTAGGATTTATACTTATATGACCCAACAGCATGGCACATCCAACTAAAATTCCGATGCGTCTGGTCTTTCTGCTGAGTTTCTTCCCTGCAAACCCATATCTGAAAGAGAGCAAGAAAGAGAAAAGTGTCACCAGAAAATTCTTAAGCATTCAAAAAAAGTATCTAAAAAGGGAAATACCTTGAAATCTCCACCATAAGATGTGCTGACAGCCATACGACAGGTCGGATGAAACGTAATAGCGGAAATATGAGCATCCCTATTAATAAGCAGAAATGTGTCAAAACCACTTTCTAATATATCTGAAGGCACAATACATCTATCAAATATGTACGGAATCTAAAAGACTGAAAACTACAAATATAACAATGACACGCATTTTTATAATTCTTGTTCAAATAATCCGTTGACACACCTGTGAGGTTCATAAACAAGGGTGGACATTGAAAATCTTTTGGTATCTGAATCCAAATCCCAGAATTTCAAACAAATAAGACCTCCTATTCCTTCTTCAGGAAGCTTGACTTCTACGGTACCCATCATAGAGCCGTCAGTAGACAACTCCACCATGGTCACTACTACCTGCAACCACATTATTTGATGAATAAATGTAACAATCAATTAAATGATTAATTAGCTGAGACAAGATGTGCAAATACTTATATGCAAGACTATCAACATATCATATTTAGAAGCAAAATGGGCAAATTCACATACCGTGACCTCGTCAACTGGTTGATAATTTCTTTCACATACTTGCACCTGCAACAAACTTCAACATTTTAAAACCCATGTGTTCAATTTTGAAGGTTGTTATCAAAGTTTAAAGGCAAGGTAAATTCCAAGGAGTTGTTTAGAGTAAGGAAATAAAAGAAAATTAATGAAAAGGAAAACATTTATTACATTGAAAAAACAAATCATTTATTAACTGTTTTTAAGTACTTCTACGAAACCTTTAATAAATACTCCTAAACCAGTGCCCTGAATCATTAACTACACCCTAAGTAATTATAAATTAATCTAGAAATACCAGACCAAACACCAAATTAATAATCAAAAAGAAAATTGAACATCAAGATATTACCTCATAAAGTCCACGATTAGCAAACAAGCTGTAGAATTGGATGCCATAATTATCTGTTTGGACAGCCACTAAACCAGAAGAGCGGTCAAAGGCAGCTTGGCTAGAAATACTTTCACATGTTTCTTGAGAAGACAAAGGAGGCTGGAAAAAAGCAAATGTCAGGTTCTTATCAAACCTTCAACAAATGCATTTCTTATGCGTGTTATCAAAACAAACATGTAATGTATAGATAAATAAAAATCAGTTTTCCCATTGTTCTTACAGGATCATTTTCAAAAGGCAAATGTCCATTTAGCATAACAATCTTTATATATTCTCAGCACAGCTAGTTGTGGAAGTGAATTAAAAACACTCTTCATATCAAATATGCTGTTTAAAGTGACCAACGTGATGCAAGTTTGCATGCCTAATTAAGTAGAAAATTTATAATGATGGTCAATAGACATTTGAGACTTAAAATTGTAAGACCTATTAAGGATATGTAGCATACAGTTTTTATATATTCTCAGCACGTTAGTTGTGGTAGTGAATTACAAAGTCACTCTTCATATCAAATATATTTTAAGTAGAAAATCTATAATGATGGTGTATAGACATTTGAGACTTTAAAAATGTAAGATCAAATAACGCCCTGTCATGCCAAATATATTTTAAGACACACTGATGACCGATCCCAGAAACAATATTTACGAATAGACCATATAAAGGAACTAACCTTGATCCCTGAAATAGACCTCATTATCTCCACAGAAGAGATCTTTAATATATGAATTTGGTTATCTGCACAAGATATCTGCAGACCCTTGATTAGTTTAAAACATTATAAAGAGCTAGTTTGCTGTTGGGACATGCCCACAGACTAACAATCATATGTTCGACTACATAAAGGTAATCCTCACCGAGGCAAATGAAGGATCTAGAGAATCTACAAAATACCGAAGCGGAGATCCAATTCTTGGTAAAAATTTCTTCTTTCCGGTGTCTAGCTGCCAAAGCACGAGAACTCCTTCCTTCCCACCTATTATAAAATGGACACAAACAAATTTTATATTCGAAAAGCCAATAATTTTCTGCTCAACAAAGGATAAGACAGTTAAACCATCATCAACCATCTCTTATATTCATTTAGCATAACTGCTTTTTGAAAGACTCGGTTACTGCTAAGAGTTTAAGATATACACATTATTCAAAACAGTTTGAATGGTTGCTTGAAACCCTAAAGACATCTACTAAGTAAATAATTAATGAAATCCTAATTCGAGCAAATATTGTTGCATATGATCCATCAAATAATATAGGATATGCCGCCTCTAATACATGTGACACAGGAAGTTAATGTCCATAAAAGATAATTGGAAAAGTTTTCAAACCAAACAGAAGAATAATTACAAAACAGCCTAGTTCTAGCTCCGCGGACAATCATTGTCCAGTTCAATTGTTTTTTATAATAATTCCAGGCGTATGGTTTACCTGAATACAAATAGACTCCATCTGAAGAAAAGGATAAAAGATTCACTGCATCAGAGTGCCAATGCCATGTGGAACATGATTCGGCATCATCATTTTGCCTTACCCCAGGCTTACATTCCTCATCAGTCATTGATGTTCTGTTCAACAGCACATCATTTTCCTGAAAGTTCTTAGCACCAAATCCTCTAAAAATTAAAATTCTTCCAGTTACATCGCCCGCAGCCACAATCCTCTCAGTTGGATGGAATGCAAGAACGGAAAAGGTTTTTGTATGATGCAGGGAAATCTTCTTTGAGACAGCAGAATTAGAGTCCACTTTAGGAACTTTCCATATATGAAGCGTGCGTTTTTCCTTTATGCCCAGAAATTTCCCACATGGACTAACGATCAAAGGGTGAGGCTTTTTAGTCTGAAAAAAAACATTCATACACTTACACAACAATCATACATAATATTTAAATCATATTCTCATAAATGTTGACAACTTGATAGGATCAAAAGTAAGACTATGTTCGTTTTCACTTTTTGATTAGCAAAAATTGATTCTAGAGGTGTAAAACTGATTTTGATATGCTTGGCTGATCTCAAGTAGGAATTGATTCTAAATTGGAGCTAGAATTTTGGAACTTCTCATTCTTGAATTGATTTTTAAACTCAGTTTTACATGATGTATCCATACATAATCACTTTACTGTCAGCTAACCAAAATCAATTTTACATGATCAATTCACTCAAAATCAACTTTTTGTCACCGCAAAACCAAACATACACTCAAATTCATTGTTTACCATTTACCTTACTTTTACATAAATGTAACCAAACATACACCACTTTTAACCAGAATCAAAATCAATTTTTGTCACAGCAGAACCAAACACACACTAATTCAAATAACTTCCAAGTACAAGAAACATTAATATAAGTACATAACCCTCAGATTATACAATCATTCACAACCTCCACAACCACAATAAAACCTAAAACCAACAAAAAAAACTAAATAAAAAGTAGAAAATAGTTATACCTCTTTCAAAGTAATTGTGGAAAGCTTGTGAAAATCTGTCAAATTACACTTTCTAATCTGTGCAGAACAAAGTTTAGGTCTATTATCTTTCTCATTTCCAGTTTGCATACACACATACGCAAAATGCTTCTTTTCACTGATTTCTTCTTCCGGTGACAATAACGAAGGTATCACCTACAATATTCATAACAAAAGTTAATAATAAAATAAATTAAAAATAAATAAATAAATAAACATACAAAATCATTAGAGAGAGTACCATGGAGAAAATGGGAAGTTTTAGATCAATTATTTTGATGCATTTGAGAAGGGAGAAATCCCAATGGCGAATGGTGCCGTCGAGGGAAGAGGTCCAACAGTAGGTAACAATGTTTGAACCGGGGACGACGATGACGGAGGTGACAGTATCGGTGTGACCGTCAAGGGAGGAAACTTGTAAGGCGGTGGTGGTGGAGAAGATAGCGACGGAGGTGCCGGAGCCGACTAGAAGACGGTCGCCGGAGTTGGAGAAAGATGGAGAACACGAGACATAGCTTTGTCCTCCCTTCATCGTTCGGTGCTCAGTGAAACGAAACGCAGCGTTTTGTAGCTTGGAACTCGAACTGTGTGAATTTCAGGGCAAAAGAGAAGAAGAAGAAAAATGGAGGCGCCAAGGGAGGGAGGTAGTAAGCGTGTACCACTGAAGCATACAAGGGTTTGGGCTCTTGCTTCACTTTTTTCTTTTCCAGATATATATTTTTTGACACAGTGTTATGTTACTCACACCTGAACAGATTAATTTCCACACCTCCTTTAAAAAAAATTACAATTTTACATTGCATTCAATCAAATAAATTTATTTTTTAAATAATCCAATAATATTTTACGATTTCTACTATTTTTATCGATAAAAGAGAAAAAAAACATATGTAATTGTCTAGACGTTAGTGTGTTTGATAGTAGATTTGTAATCTATATCAAAGTGACTTCCAGATCCAATATCATAAAGGGAATTGAATATGTCAGATTAAATCTCATCATTTAGAGAAACCAACAAAGCAAATTGAAATTATAACTTAATTTATGCACATGCTTTTGTAATTTGTATTATTATGAAACTATTTTTCTTCATTTTTATTCTTCTTATTGCATCATCTTAAGTCACGATCCCGTAAATCATTCAACGCAGTCAAACGGTAACTCGATTGATTGAACAATAACTTAGAGATTTCATCAATTTGATTTGTGACCCAATTTTTTAAGCATTAATATTTAAAATTCTCCTCTAATTTCACATTTTACTTTGTTCATTTTGGCATCTTCGTTTATTATTACCAAACATTATTTAATTTCATTATCTCATTTTATCCCGAGGGATTAGTGAGATGTATAGTATTTTTCTTGAAGGAATTGTTAATGAGATACATAGTATTATAATTGATTTAATTATAGTTTAAAACGTGTTTTAGGTCATACTTAGGCGACGCTTCTTCTTTAGGCACTGTTGAGACATCTCATCTCATTTCATAGACTTTGACATTGACATGGAATAAAATCTATAATCACATGATTAAAAGGCTTACTTATCTATCAACTATATCACACAATATATTAATTATATACGTTACCGTTTTTTTTAACGATATACACTAATGTGTTCAAACCCCGGTCACAAAAAAAAAAATGTTTAAGAGCTCGTTTTCTTTAAGTAAATTGGATCATGTGACATCAAAGCCGCTACATGCCTCAAAACTCAAAGAGCATTAACAAACATTTACAAACTAACATAAATTTACAAATTATTTACTAACAAGATCCTTACAATGCCGAAAAAATTTCATTCAATTCTCATAGGTTCCTAAATTGATGTGTTTTAACAACAACTAGTCAACCATACCCTTATCTTATGTTCCATTGCAATTACCTCTTGCCATGAAGTGGTGAAATTTAAACCTACCAGTCACCGTTAATTTTTAATTCTGAATTAATGCAAGTGGAACCCAAGACAAACTTATCCCCTCATTATTAAGAGTTTCAATCCAAATCTAGCATTGCTGTACTGAAAATTTATGAGACCAACAATTTATTAATTTTCTGTAAAATTGAATAGAAGCTAGATTTGATAGGTAGACATAGACTGAGGGAAACTAGAAATACTCTTGTTATCAGATGATGATGATGATGATCCAAATCAGACCCTTAGATATTCTCCTATGTTATTATAGTAATTCATAAGCCATACAAAATGTTTTGAAGATAACGTTGTCATCATAAGAATGCAACTATCAATATTTTTCCTTAACCAAATACCAATACAAAAACAGCTCCAAGGCAAGGAAAACTAAAACACTACTGAAACTAAAATACAATACAATAACAAAACATTAACTCGGAAGATCAATGGTTGTAGATCAAATAACTCTTGAACATATCAGAGAATTTTTTCTACTCCACATGTAAATACGAAGGTATAAATATACTCAAAGCAAGAGTCTTCACATCTCACTTTTAATTAAATCCTGCATAACAATACCAAATGCCATGTTAAATGAACCATTCATCCATTTCAAAGATAATATGTATTGCAAATCAAAGGTAATATTACCACCAGCACCAAGCAAATCAAACACTCTGTACTTTGCTTGACATTTCTTTCACTTTTTGGTCTCCCTTTTCCTACAATCAAATCAAAATTTATATAATCAATAAAAGTAATACACACCATAATCTATATGCATGTGCAAATGACACTGAGAACAAAAACAACTATTCAAATTTCTAAAATGACCAAGTAAGCATATCATTGTCAAGACCAGTTTTTATACATGGATATGGAAAACCAATTGAATAGTGCATAGAAAAGTTGTGAGAAGATTTCATAATGCAATCTGAATCCATGATTAATTGGTGTCAAATAGGACCTAAGTGCTGAAGAGTAACCATAAAAGATGAGTCTACTGTCGCCTTCACACTCCTTTTCATATATACACATTTATCAGACTCCAAATTGTCCTTCACTAATCCTTATCATCTCTCTGGTTGTTAAATCTGAGTTTGGACTACTCAGAACTCATAGCAAAAAAAAAAATACGATAATGATCAATAACTTGATTTTGAAGAACCAAGGGAAAGGCCCTTAATTACAAGTTATTCAGCTTTAAGTCATAGCTTTTGCAGTAACTTACACATAAAGCATGTGGCCTAAGGGAAGACTTAACTTACTTAGATCATCATGACCACCCATGATAAATTAGTAATTATACATAACACAAACACCACAATGTCAAATTTTTAGATTAAGCTCGATGGAACTCCATTTTGAAAAATGATAAGCCAAAATATGACTTAAAACATGTTTGTGAGAGCTTATGCAAACAACTTATGACATGTCTATAAATTGCTTTCAGCTTATTTTCACAAGTTCATGATAGCTTATGAAAATAGTTTATAGCATATATGAAAATAGTTCGACTTTATTTATCTTTTGTTATAAAATAGCTTATACATAAGCATGCATATGATAAGCGCTTAATTAAGTTGTTGTGTCATCAACAAGTCAGTGTAAAACCTGTACATAAGCCTAATCCTCTCTTACTCTAGAACATAGCTAAACTCTAATAATCCCAACTTCAATGATTAGACAAAATTTTAATTCTTGCCAAAAACAAGGACGGAACTTATATCCGCTTTTAAACCAGTTAAATACTATCCTTTATGAATTGTACAGCTGTTCAAGCAATGCAGCATAGTGAAAACATACACTTGTGATTTCAGAACTGAGAAAAAGATTTAACTGAAACAAAAGTTCATTTGAAAGGCTAAAAAAACAGTCAAACACAAAGATATATCAGCATATCAGTAGAAATCAGAGGAAATCACATCAACACATTTACAAGTTAATTCAATTGTATAAGCATATTAAACACCATTCTTATTCCTGTGTTAATTAGATATCGAATTAATATCTCACCGTTCCCTTGGTCTCATAATAATCATCAAGAGCCCATTGATACTTTGACTGATTCAACCCAAACCAACGAGCCAAATGGTCATCCAAACTTGAGTGAGCTGTAAAATAAACCATTTAATTAGTAAAATAAACAACATAATTAATCAAAGTACCCCAATTAAAAATAAAAAATAAAAAAATTCCCAACAAACTAAATCATGCATTAAAATAATTGCTAAGCTACATATTCTGAATTTAGTTAATCAAATCAAATCAAACAAAAATAATTCTAAAAATAGAAAAAGAAGACTCACTCACTCTTCACAATCACACTTTTCAACAACTCAATTCAAAATTCAAATAATCCAAATCACTACTACTACTACAAGAATTCATTTCATTTTGTTTTCACTACCCATTGTTCATAAACACTCAACGAAATAAAACAAAGAGAAAGAGAAAGAGAAAGAGTAAAGCAATTACCAGTTTGAACCTTGTTAACAGCGTTCTTGAAAAAACCCAAAACAGAAGCATCAGAGGAAAGGGTTTTGGAAGAAGGAAGAGGGGTATGAATCTGAGGTGGAGGAGGAGCGATCTTAGCATTGTTGATGGGTTTAGGAGAATGAAGAGCAACTGGGTCAGAAGAAGAAGAGGGTTTAGGTGTTGATGGCGGCGTCATGAAAACAGTGTAAGGTCCGATTTTGCCTATCACAGGTGGCGGCGGTGTAGATTCACCGTTGAGAGACATTGCCGGAGAATCAAAGAAAGTTCAGTAGGAAAATGAGAAGAACAAGAACCAACCAATCAAAAGAAGAGGAGTAGATGTAGTTGGAATGTTGTGTTTTAGTGTTTGTGTTGGGTTGTTGTACTTTAGTTGTTTCCCATTCTTTTCTTTCTCCAAACTCCACACTTCTTTTATTTACTGCCTTTTATTAAAGCTTTTTTACTTTTCTCTTTTTGTAAAGGAATCCACATTTATAAATTACTACAATCAAATTCTACCATTACTTTCCAATTTTAGTGACAATAACCAGTATCTATCTTCTTCATAGTTGTTGGAATTGGAATGAATTTTAGTCAGATAAGTGTACCTTTCTTTCATTTTTCACATTTTAGAGGAAAAATGCTACTAGTACAATTTTGTTTTACTAATTTTGCTTTGCTTGAATTATTTAAGTATGAGGAAAATTGTTTAACTATTTCTAATACAATTTATTTAAGATTTGATTTTTTTTAAGATTAAAAGTTTTTAAATGAGGCACAAAGAATATTTCGTCAATATTTTTTTAAGAGGAAAAAGGTAATCTATACGATAGTTACGGGTGTACGTGGGTCGGTTTGAGTTAGGTTTGACCAAACCATATAGGGTACTCCGGTTTAGGTGAGGTAAAATAACCATTCATTTTACTATTTGATCGGTTTGGGTAAACCCACTAATTTTCAGTTTTAGTTGGGTTGAATAGTGGATTACCCAAATTACTTTTATGTTTTTTTTGTTAATATTAAGTGATGATTCCTCGCTTTTTTTTCATACAGAATACCCAACTTTTTTATTTTATAAAAAAAATTGTGTGACTTATTTTCACTATATTTTAACGTATAAAAATAATAAATTATAATATCAAATAATAAATTTCATCGTAAAATATTTGCAACAAACTAAAGTTAAATGACAAAATTGCATTAGCATCAAAATAACCAAAAAGTGCAACATCCAAAAATTGCATTAGCATGTATTGATTTTCAACATAGAATGTTTTGTGTCAATATGGAAAATTAGACTTGATTTATAACCATTTTTTTTTTACAAAACAACAAAATATTCTGTATTATCCTTTTTTCAAATGAAAATAAAAAAAATGTTATAATTATTGGATAAGTGAGTTTATTAGATTTGGATTTGGATTTGGCTTTATTCGAAACCCGTTATTTTTTTATGGGTTTTTCATTTTTAAAATTATGCTCACACAATTACCCAACCCAACCCGCTTTTTTAGGTTTTTTATATGGGTTTGACCAAAAAATTTGAGTTAACCCAACCATTATACACCCAAGTAATAGTTATGATTTCGAACCCATCCGCCTTTCTCATGGTTCATGAAATATTTTTTACATTTCTTTAGATGCCATCACTACCAATTTCATTGAATACTTATGGTGCAGGATAGATTTTTTCCATTAAGAGAGTTGGAATGTTGTGTTTGTTGTGTACTCTAGTTTTTTTTTTCTTTTGAGAGGAAAGTTATGTCCTCTAATTGTTTCCCTTTCCTTCCTTTCAACTCCACTTTATTTAGTATCATTTATTAAAGCTTTTTAATTTTCTTTTTGGCTTAAATAGTTAATCTGTCTCCGTCGTACATGTATATATTTTGAGAAATTATATTTGAACATCCATTTAATGATAACTTTTGCAACAATTTTTTCTCTCATATTCATATTATTTTTTACTTTATCTCTATATTGTTATGGTTTCTGTGCCAATACCACTTTTTTCTTTGTAAAGTATGGTTGTCAAATAAGTTGTCACCAAATTGGTTGTTCAAATAACACTCCTCATATATTTTTGCTACGAAAGAAACTTGTGTAATTTCTAAATTTTGACTTTGGTCCTTACCATTACCATTTGGTACAAAAATACACATGTGGCTAACAGAGATTGACTTAGTGACCTATGATGTAGTGATATTGGCTGAAAATTACCGGAGGAACTAAACTAAAAAAAGTTGATGATAATAAAAAAAATCAAATTAAAAACTCATTACACTTCCATCTTCATCCTTAAAATTACACGCTTAAGAGTTGATTAAACACCCTTAAATCCTTCGGATCACCCCACCCATCCCCCATCACCCAACTCCTTTGGTCTACATGCATATTAGCCCACCAGATCCCAAGTTGAAGCGCTCCTAAGAATTGCTCCCACCATCAAATATTAACTTTACCAATCACCATCACAGTTGCTTCACCGTACTACAAAACACTCTCTTGGCAACAAAAAAAAATAATAATCAGGCAAGTACGTCGTTTTCAGCATACTTTGACACTGAGGGTCTGTATTTTATTTATTGGCTTAATTGATCATTCGGTTCCTTAATTTAATTTTTTTCTCTCATAATAGTCCTTTAACTAAAAAAACGTCTTAAATTGGTCCCTTATCTCTTTTGTCGTTACCTCTTTGATCCTATCGGTTAGTTTTTAACCATAAATGTCTAAGATGTAGCAGCGTTGTAGATGGATTACCATAGACCTATTAAAAATTTTAATTTTAAAGATTTGATCTTTTTTCCAAGTAGAAAATCATTGGATCATATAAGTCTATTGTAACCTACAGTGAATGATTAACACCTAATTTTTTCTCTTCATCATCTTCACTACTATTCTTCTTCATCTTTATTTATCATCTTTATCCATTTTCCTTTACCCTCTCGAAACTTATAATAATAATTAGGAAAATAAGGTTTTAAGTATCATAAAAATGGTCCTGCAAAAAAAAAAAAATTAAAATGCTTCAGATGAGTTCTCTGTTCTCTCTCCTCAATGGTATTTTTTGGTCATCGTAAGTTGTTTTTCGGCACCTCGTTGTTAGAATTTTCTTGCGTTTTGGCTTCGATTTTGCCTCTACCTCACATATTCGTTCACTCTAAGTCCATGTTTCATATGATTTCTCTTATCTCTCTCCTCTATGATACTTTTCGGTCGCCGTAATAAGTTTTTCGGCAACTCCTAGTTAGAGTTTTTCTTGTGTTTTTGCTTCAATTGTGCTTCTTGTTCACATATTCGCTCATTTTTGGTATAGTTTTCATCTTGATTTTGCTTATTGGGGTTTTCCAGTGTACTCTCCGTTGAGGCCTGCTCTCGTCGGAATTTGGTGATTTTGTGTTATAACACATGCGTCGAAAAATTTGGTGATTGATGACAATTTTGTTGTTGAGGTTATTGCTGATGTTGTTGAAAAGAGAGGGTTTACTTAAGATCTTGTTGGAATTGTTTTGAGAAAAATGGATGAGTTTTAGGTATGAATTGTTGAGTTGCTGGTTTTTTTTTTTGTATGAAGTTAGGAGATGAAGAGGAAAGAAGATAAAGATTGATGGTGATTTATTATTTTTATTTTTAGGAAAATCAAGAAAAATATAAATTATCATATGTTGTGAGTCCACGTATCCTGGTGTGTTTTTCAAATCCAACCCTTGATCGCTAATCTTAAATGACACGTGGACATGGCTAGACGGTTTTTGCAAAAAAACCAACGGATAAGACCAAAAGAGATAATGACAAAAGATATAAGGGACCAGTTTAAGACGTTTTTTAGTTAAAAGACCATTGTGAGAAAAATAATTAAGTTAAAGGACCAGATGATCAATTAAGCTTTATTTTTATTTTTTTTGCAAAACATTGTGGCAACACTTTAGCCTCATTAAAACAATGTCGTGTCACTACCAAAAAAAAATATATACTCTACCAAAAAAAGAATAAAAATGTCGTGTATCCTTGAACTTAAAACAATGTCGTGTATCCTTAAACAATTAAGACCCGTTTGGAGGTCACATATGAAGCAATCAAGTCTTAATTGATTTTTTTTTTGTTTGAAGGAAAGTCTTAATTGATTATGGTCTCAAATAAAAAATGTTTAGACAACATATGTGAAAAAAATAGTCATATTATTTAATTCATTTTATTTTCTTTTTCATTTATATATGCGTTCAAATATTTTTGGTTTAAAATTGTCTTCAATATAGTCATTTATCATGCAATTAAAACTCTAATCACCCACTTCCCTCCGGTCCAAAATTGTTCGCTCCCAACCAAATTTTTGAAAATACTTCTGCGTAACTTAAGTCACGCAGAATTTTGGTTGGAAGCAAGCAATTTTTTATGAGAGAAGAGCATAATTCTACTTTACATCATCTATGAAACCCAACCTTTGATTCTCTCCTTACCACTTTTTCCTCTTTAATCAACATAAAAAATCCAATGACTAAAAATTGCACAAGAAAAAGCAAAAGATGGTCCACTTTCCAAATTAACGGTGGGGTAGTAATAGCTGCACCGGTTGCTGACAAAAATAAACTAACTTGAGCAAGACATTACTCATAAAACATCAAACTAGAACTACCTTCACAGCCTATGTTGGCTAGAACATCCACACATCTATTCCTCTCGGAGCGAGAGTGGTAGGCTTTAATTTCTCAATCTATCTCCAACAAACTATAAATCTCATACTTACACTCCCATTACTCCATCTCGATCTCCATTAATGTATTTAATCATTGTATAGAGTGCAAAAACAATTAGTATCAATGTTATATTGTTTTTAAGAGGACTTCTATTTCTCACTACAATCTATCTTAAGAACGAATCACACTTTGTTGGTAACCAATTAAAAGCTTAACTGGCCAGATGTCGGAAAATATTCTTGGTTCACACTTTAAAAATTGGTTCAACTTAAAGTGGTATTAATTTTATCCAATAAAAAAGTGAATGTTATAAAATGTTGAAAAGACAGTGTCCTTAACATTCCTTGTAAAGTCAAACTTTTACTACTACCTCAGTTTTACTTCGATGATTAGACAAAGTGACTTAAGATGCATGTACTCTTCTTGCGTATCATCTAATACATATTTTTTTTTAAAGAGTGTATCATCTGATACATGTGCAGCTAACAAATAACAAAACTACATGTTAGTGAAGAAGCAAATCACCCACTATTATTATTATTTCTAAATTGATGACACCAGTTGTCACAGCTTGGTTTTTAGTACTTTTTTGTCTATGACTTCAATTAATCGGGCAAAGACAGTGTTTAGTGAAAAAAAATGCTGGAAATACAACTAAATCTGTTTTTAGTATTTCGCAGGTGAAAATAATTGCATGTCATTGCCTTCTTCTTTGAGTTTCGATGGATTTATTGCTTGTTGGATCTTTTCACAGGTCATACTCATATTCATTCACCACGTAAAGCAAGATTTTTTAGATTTGTAGTCTGTAAACTTGAAGATATGAAGTTAATTAGATGTAGTAAAAGATTTTTCACACGAAAAGAGAATTAGAACGATAATATATATATATATATATATATATATATATATATATGCGTGAGTCAGGATCCATTGACATCAGGTGTCAACAGATTCGTTGACACCAAATCTCAACCGTCTATTTTTTAAATCAAAGGCTTATAATTGCTTACTAAATTAACTCACATGGACCTTTCTTACTGTAACTCCCACTCTTGTTTTCTTTTTCTTCCTTTTCAATCTCGCGAAATATACACAAACAACAATGGAAAAATGTTTTCCCACATATCTAAACTACACGGCTACTTCCTTAGTCCTTTTAATTTTCATAGGTTTTCATTTTACCAAACCCACAATTTTTTATTTTATATTATGCATTCTGATATGCAATTTCTTTTTCTCACCTAAAATTGAAGCAAATCCATAAATAATACCCATCGATTTCCTACCTTCATCCAATTGCTATTGATTTCATAAATTTAATCAAAAATTTGAGGAATTAATCTAAGAGGAAAACCCTTTAAATTGTTTAGGGAAAATATTATGCATTATGTATCGTTTATGGAAAATGAAAAACCCTTTCAATTGAATTGCATTTATTGTATAGAAAAAAAATCAAGAATTATATTTGCTAGTTATGAACAGAGGTTATTTTGTAGTTGAGATTACAAAGGAGTACAAGCATACTTTTGGAGTTTGAATGTTTACATAGCAGATGAAGACGAACGAGTTTGCCCAGCAGGGAGGGGAATCAAGAGAAAAAAGATCACCGGAGTAAATTAAACAAGTAATTATGGATCATTGAATTAAAAACAATAAACGGTTGGGATTTGGTGTCAACGAATCCGTTGACATCTGGTGTCAATGGATCCTGATTATATATATATATATATATATATATATATAATTTGATATGTTCATCGAAAAATGAAATGATAAATATCTACCATTTATTTTAAGGGATATATTTACCTATAGTAAATTCAATTTTTTTTCTTCCAAACTTGATTAAGTTCAATAACATATAAAATATTCAATTTATATAAAGATATGTTACAACATAATTTTATCGTGCACTTTATAGCAATTGACTATATAAAACTCCTTAAATAACTTAGTCTTCGTGAGACATCCTGTTCAAAATATTGAAGGGATGGCTTAATTAAAAATGAATAAGTCTTTTTATTTAAACAATCAAGATGCATGTCGTATAATATTCACAATGAGTATATTTTTAAATGAGGAATATCATAGTGACATTATTTGTCCATTTTAAAGAAAAAGTTTTTGAATTTATTTTTATTCGATTTTTTATGATGGTCAAATAAATACTATTAGAGCTTCTGAATTTTGTTTGAAATGAATTAGGTTGGATGCACAAAGTTTGTTTGAAATTACAAATTTATATCTAAACGTGATTTTCTGCATGGAAAAACTTATATAACAAAGGTATTAAAACAGTTTGATATGAACAAATTTAATTTGTTGTGTACTATAATGATTGCGACGTCTTATGACATGAACAAATATCATGTAATGCCTTAAGAAAATGATGAACAACTTGAATTGATTCTAAAGTACCATATCATAGTTCAACTGAAGACACCGATGGATTTTGCTACGTCATATAGAGTTTTCCAACAAAATGGGCTTTCTATTAATCAGCATGTGGACAAAATTAAACTACAATTTTTCTGGTGATTGAGCAAATCATCATAATTTTGCTTTTAATTACCATATGTGGTGGCTTAATCCTCTTTTATGTTTGGGAGTTCAAAATTAGTTTCAATATTTTTTTGTGTTTTTTAGCGTGTCTGCTTTGTGGTTGTAACATTTATTTCTTGCAGGTAACCAGATCTAATACTTTTCTTAGCTTTTCTCTGGCACCTCTCGTGCTTGAGAGACTAAGGTTCTGATTAATTTATTTCATTTTAACTTCTTCAAAAAAAAAATATCATGGTATTTTATTTTTGTCAATATTAGTAAACACAGACATTGGAACAAAGTCAAACATATAATTTGTATCTTAAATAAACAACACTATCATCAGAGCATTTGGAAATGTTAGCACTACATCAATGAAGTGGAGAATGATATTTTATTTAGGATTATGATTTTACATGTACAAGAAACTTGTGATTTTCTTATTCAAGAAGAGGGTTGATGCAACAACTCAATATGAAGATAGAGTCTCAAACAACGCTAATACGAAGAAGAGTATAACAAAATAAGATAAATCATATCTTTCTACAAATTAAAATCAATACCAAGTATAACTTTTAAGCAACCGATAAGATTATTTGACTTTCTTTGTCTCATAATTATCCTTGCGTGGGAAGATATAAATGTGTCCTCCATATCACATGTTATAAGTCCATTGTATTCTCTTATATGTCTCCCACCCTGTTGTAACATAGTTCACACAGGTGAAAAGCATGATATACATTTTGTTTTCTCTTTCTCTTCTTTATCTCTATTCTTGTTTTCTCTCCTTCGTAATAAATATTAATTTTTCATTCCCAGAAAAAATTTATAAATTTTTCATTCCTTAGACAAGACAATAAAATGGAAATAAGTTACAATTTTTTTTTAAAAAGACAAAATTAAACTTTTAATTATTTAAATTAATTTAAGATAATAATTTGGTCATTTATCTTTTTTTATTTTATTTTTGTCATTTTAGTTCATGTGCATATGAAATTTCAAGTTTTGAATCTATGATTTTCTTTTCTTATAGTCACTCAATAATTTTTTTTTTGAGGGAATATAACCACTCAATATTTAAATATATGGTCTTTCCTCTATGCTTTCATACGAATCTTATATTTAAATTTTGAAAATTCATATGCAAATAGATAAAACATAAATGAAAAATAGATAAAAGAAATGTATATTATGTGGTTAACTTAAAAAAAATGTAAATTATGTGCTTAATTTAAGTTAAAGAAAATTATAAATGTAAATTATGTGCTTAATTTAAAAAAAATGTAAATTATGTGGTTAACTTTTCTTCAAATGAAAATAAATGCAAAATTGTCCAAAATTTTGGTAACCAATTGAAACACTTGTACAGTTCTATCAAAACAAATCTCACGTCCTTTATCACATTCATTCGTACCAAAGACTACCTTCGGCCACAACCAGTCAAAAAAACTCATTTTTGTCGAAAGAAAAAAAATCAAGAAAACACATCGTTTTCAGCTTACTTCATGAGTGACCCGGACTCAAAATTCTAATAGCATATCCAACAAGGCATTTTTTAGTTAACTAAGAACCTCATCTCATCAAGGATTCCGTTGAAAAAAAGAAAAAAGTGGATATCTATTAGATATCGACAAGTATCTAAGATCTCTCTCATCAATAGCTTACGGATTTCATAGTTAAAATAAGAAATAAAATAGATAAAAATTGATCTTGCCATCTCAAATTTATGTGATTCTTCTATTTTCAATTGTTTTTATTTATTTTTTTGGTCTTGCTAACTAGTGCCCTCAAGACAATGGTTAAGGAAACTATAAATAAAAAATTTATCATGAAAATATAAGTTTTGTCGAAAGAAGAAAAATCAAGAAAACACATCATTTTCAGCTTACTTCATCAGTGACCCGGACTCAAAATTCTAATAGCATCTCCAACAATGAATCCTTTAGTTAACTAAGAACCTCATCTCATCAAGGACTCCGTTGAAAAAAGAAAAAAGTGGATATCTATTAGGTATCGACGACTATCCAAGATCGATCTCTCTCTCTCTCTCTCTTTCTTCAATAACAAACGGATGTCATAGTTAAAATCCTTATTTATTAATTTTGTTAGATCTGCAGCAATTTAACCTAATTTTTTCCCGCTCATTTGCTTTATTAGGTTTGTAATTATTTAACCTAACAAATTTCATCTAAAAATATGCATTGTACCAATTTCATTTCTATCCTCTTGCCTTTTTTTTAAGGAAATATTTTTTACACTTATTTGATGTTGCATATTTGTTCGAGAAACTATGAGCATATCAATGATAACGTTTGATGCCTTCTATTTTTTTTGATTTTTTATTTTTACAATTTTTTGTATACTTTCTTATTTAAGGAAATATTTTGTACACTTATTTAATACTAAAAAAATGGATCGCATCAATTTCATTCGTATCCTCTTGTCTTTTTTTTTTTTTTGCTATTCTCTTGCCTTTTTCTTTTTGACAATATTTTGTATACAATACTAGAAAAATTCATCGCACTAATTTCATGTCTTTTTTTTTACAATATTTTGTACACTTTTTTTTTAATCAATTTCATGCCTTTATTTCATTCCTATCCCGTTGCCTTTTTTTTTTTTACAATATTTTCTACACTTATTTAATACGTTTACAAACAGAATACCCTAATTTCCATGCAAACTCGGCTACCCTAATCTTCTTATATATTAAAGTTAACAAGTAAGCCCTAATTTTAACCTAAACCCTATTGCATAATTTTACTGTTTTAACCCTAATGTTCACACCTAATCTCCTATTTTCATGAACAATCCTATTGCTCTCACCTAATCTTCTTATCTTCTTATATATTAAAGGTAACCCGTAAGCCCTAATTTTAACCTAAATCCTATTGCATAATTTTACCGTTTTAACCCTAATGCTCACACCTAATCTTATATTTTCATGAACAACCCTAATGCTCACACCTAATCTCATATTTTCACGAGCCCTAATTTTAACCTAAACCCTGTTGCATAATTTTACCGTTTTAACCCTAATGCTCACACCTAATCTTATATTTTCATGAACAACCCTAATGCTCACACCTAATCTCATATTTTCATGAGCCCTAATTTTAACCTAAACCCTGTTGCATAATTTTACCGTTTTAACCCTAATGCTCACACCTAATCTTCTATTTTCATGAACAACGCTAATGCTCACACCTAATCTCCTATTTTCATGAACAAAGCAAATCGGCATCGCTTTATTTCCCCTATTTCTTCAAAACAAATCCCCCTATTTCTTCAACAAAACAAATCGCCCTATTGGAATAAAAGGGTTTTGAAAGATTATAGCAAAAATTTTTTTTGTTAATATTACACTTTTCATCCAAATTAGAACTGAACTCTCTTTGTTAAATATTTAACACAAAATGCACCTGAATTTTGCAATCTATATAAACAGGTGGAAGAAACATTTAAACAAACAGTTAAAGGGTATCATTTACGGTAAAAGCCAAATATTCGATAAAAGGAAAATTATTTAAATAAAACATTTTACATGTTGAGGTTAAGAATGAACTATTTTTAGGTACATAATATAACATTAACATATAATTTTTACAAAAGAATGAAGTAACATTTTTTCAAAAAAAAAAAAAGAAAAATATGAAGTAACATACCAATAATATAATATTGACATATAATTTTAACAAAAGAATGAAGTAACACACGATTGATAAAAATTAATATTTTTTTGGTGAATAAGCGTGGTGTCTGAGGTTCGAATTCCAACATCTGCATATATTTGGGACCACATATTTCATTCTCTTTGATATGCATTGAGATTTGTTTTTGTCTATTATATCTACAATGTATATGACCCGTGCGGCAGCACGGGTGAAAAATCTAGTTTTCATGTAAACTTGGTTATATATACCAAACCCTAAACGTGTTTCTCTAAAAAAAAAACCCTAAACCGTGTAAAAATTTCACACACAACACAAAAATCATATATTTTGATATTTAGAATTTTGCAAATGGAAAACGTGACCTTACAACTTATTTTTTTTTCACCGTTATCAATTATATATTGCATTTTATTATTTGTATGTCAATCCCTTTACAATAAACCCGAGCAGAGCGCACGGGTAAAAAATATAGTAAGAAATAAAATAGATAAAATTTGGTCTTGCCATCTCAAGTTTATGCGATTCTTCTATTTTCAATTTGTTTTTATTTATTTTTTGGGTCTTGCTAACCAGTGTCCTCGGAACAATGGTTAAGGAAGCTATAAATAAAAAATTTGTCATGAAAATATAAGTTTTAACTTTTGATTAAGTAATAATTACATCATTTTTTTATAAAAAGTTATTTGTTTCGGTTGCTTAACCAATGCTCTAAGGACGCCGTTTAACGTTCTCCTTATTTTTTAAATGCATCTATTGAAGTAAAAATTAGTGGACCTATTTCAAAACTGTATTTAACTTTTTTTTTTTATAGTGGCTAAATTCAAACCCCGAACGTTGCATATATTATGCATTATCTATAGCAACTGAACTAAGCTCATGAGGACAAACATTATTTAATTTAGCAGCACCATTAGAGTTATTGATCTTTAATAAATACTTTTATTTAAAAATTATAAATAAATAACGTGTACGCATTCTATCCACTCTTTTTAGTTTACTAAAATCGTGGACGTCAAGCACCAAACCTCTCAAAAAGAAAACAGAAAACTCTTTAAACAAAAACTAACAAAAGTTACGATTATTTTTTATGATTGTAAAATCATTTATCAAAACGTTAAGTATCATGATTTCAAATGTATATAATTTTTTTGAGGGAAAATATATATATATATTTTTTTGGAATTTCGGTTACACCGAGAAACTTTTCAATAGATACATCTATAAATGATAAATATTTAGGCACACTCACATTAAATAAAAAAATAATTAAATCACATCAATCAACATCATTTAATTTTATTTTCTTTTAATTTTTACATTTGATATCAGTGTGTCTAAATATTTATCATTTATGGTTGTGTGTCCGTTGAAGATACCAAATGGTAAATCAATTTTTTGTCCACGTGATAAATCACACTCACATTTTCTTTTACTTACACCACTACGACCAAACACAAACAAGTTATTTCAAATGTTTTAAATGCACACAAGAGAACCATGTGTACATGTCACTTATTTTTACTAGTACTTAACAAACATTCGATTTCTCCTACTCAACGCTCCACATGAAGTTCTTAAACAAGACTTATTGTCTATTAACAATTATATATTATTACATTTCAATATTTTAATCTCTAAAAATGGTATGACCCACGGAGAGAGGGGGTACCTATTTGAGACTTTGTGCTCGTTAGGTATCTAATAGATACATGTCTTAAACACGAGAGTATAGACCGGTCCGCGGTCTTATATAATTTAGTGAAGCTCATTTAAATTTACTAATATAACAATTTAAAAAAAACTATGGTAGACAACGTGTTTTCAACACCTTAAAATTATGCAATCTCCTCGCCGGTTCAGCTTGTTTCAGTTTTGGAGGAGTTAAAATTAATTCCAAAGGACAAAGAATTGATTTATCATGTTTGAATTGTTCAAAGGATAATTGATTTTGCTTATTGAATTGATTTTACTAAAGGTACAATTTATATAACTTTGATTTGATTGAGACTACCAAATACACATTTTAAACGCATGAATAGTTTGGAAGAGCGGATGAAATATGGATATGGATTTTCGGCTTTAACCGCTTCACGCAGTTACACGTAGTAGTTAATCTCAGCTGTTTGATCTTTAATCGGTGGCTGAGATCAAACTGTGTGAAATTGATCAAACAAATCTGAACTGTTATATTACATTTATACGGTTGAGATTAACTACTGCATGTAATTGCGTGAAGCAGTTACAACAAAAAATTCAGTTCCATAAAATATGTTAATTACGCCGGTAAAAAGAAAAGAAAAGTGGTTATACAAAGAAGTGACCAGTGAGAGGATGTGATAGGGATGGCAATTGGACCCAGACTCGATGGATACCCGCAAAAAATACCCACAATGGGTAGGGTAAAACCCCGCTTTCATGGATATGGGCACGGGTAGGGTAATTACCCGCAAATTTTAATGGGTATGGACACGGGTAAGGGTACTATACTACCCAGCCCCGCAACCCGCATGTACATATTTATATAATATAATAAATACTTTATTTATTTTTGGTGTACAATTATTTAATTTATTTAGCTATTTAAGTCTAAACCTAAACCTAAAATCTAAGCTATTTAAGTTTAAACCTAAATACTACGATTATTTGAATGTTTTTATTTTAATTTTTGAGGGATATTTTGGATGTTTTTTTATTTGGCTAAATACTACAATTCGTATTA
Organism: Medicago truncatula; assembly: GCF_003473485.1. NCBI lineage: Eukaryota > Viridiplantae > Streptophyta > Magnoliopsida > Fabales > Fabaceae > Medicago > Medicago truncatula. The sequence goes on along the minus strand of NC_053045.1, from coordinate 61,284,682 downwards.
TTTTATTAGTTGATTTAAATAATTTTGGATCATAGTTTTATTTCAATTGTGATGTTTTTTATTGTCTTTTCATAGAGAAAGTGCGGGTAATGGGTGGGGGTATGAGCACTTAAGTGCCCATAGGGTATGGGGAAGGGCATTAAAGTTGTTGCCCACGAGGGTACGGGCTCGGGTACGGACATTTTTTACAAATGAGGGTATGGGGATGGATACTATAGTACCCTATCCATTGGGTACCCATTGCCATCCCTAGGATGTGAGGAGGTAATGGATCGTGATCCAATGCAATGCAGTCATAAAAACGACCCAGTCACACAGTTGAAGAAAAGAGAGCTATCCGATTAAGAACCCGTTTGTTATAGTTTTTTTAAGAAAAAAAAATCACTTTATTTAAAAATATAATCACTTTTAAGAATTTTGCATCCGTTTGTTACGACTTTTTAAAAAAATCAAAATCTAAAAATGGCTTCAAATTAGAAGTTGTTAAGAGCAACTTCTTAAAAAATAGATTTTTTAATATTTATTACCGTAAACAAACACAAAATATATCCTATTTTTTCATAAAATCTTTATAATATAATCTCAAATTATTTTATGTCAAAATCAGTTTTATTTTAATCCGTAACAAATGGGTCCTAAATCAACGAGGCAGATTTCACTTTCTCTAACTTTTATGCTCTAAATCAACAACACACTGGACGAGTAAATAGGCAATTACCCTCCTGAAATTGTAAGTTTCGTCAATTACCCCCTGAAATTAACAAAACTTCAATTACCCCCATGAAATTGCACAACATTAATCAATTTACCCCCTTCGTCAAGTTTTTCTGTTAGTCAACATAACGTTTTGCAAATACTCCCTTAAAGTTTTGCACTTATGTGCAAAATGCCCCCCGAACTTAAAATTGATATATTTTTTTTCTTATCATTGACTCAAATGATATTAAAGACAGACAATTAACAATTACCTTTATGTCTCCTCTTAAGTTCTTGGAATAGAATTATTGAACTTTATCAATGTCATGTGTATCATTACTGTGATTTCACCTTTGACTTGTTGACCTTCCTTTTAAAGTTGATTATGGTGCCATTCTCCTCTGTCCATTTGTTTATTTCCATATATGTGTTTGTTTACAATTTTCATTCATGAAGCTCATGAATATTGTTTGCATTGGATAGGGTTTTTGTGTTCCTTTTATGCATATAGATATAGATTATGTTTTTGGAGCATTTGAGATCAATAGTAAACAGTTACCCATCATTCCATACAACAAAAATGGTTAATGAGTAGTTCAAAAATTAACAAGAATTGCTATCAAAGAGGAAAGAAAACAGCAAATAAATAGATTAAACAAATAAATTTCGATTATGGTGCAGAATAATGTGATGGGAATTGACCCAACATAAAACCAAATGTTAATTGCTTGCCTTTAATATCTTTTGAGTCAAATACAAGAAAAAACAAAATTTCAAGTTCAAGGGCATTTTGAAACTTGACGGGGATATTTACAAAATGGTTGACTAACAAAATGCAATTTTAAAAGGATAATTGAAGTTTTTTTAATTTAGAGAGTAATTGACGAAACTTATAAAGGGGTAATGGCGGACACTAAAAAGTGAACAACGACACAAATGTTCTCAGACACAAACTATATACAGTGCAGTACATAGATTTTTAAAGGATCTTTCTATTGTTGTTTGAGGTAAATTCCAACGGCAACTCGTCGTCATCGTGGTGCTCTGCAAATTCCGGCAACTCTCTCAGATCTGTTGGTTTCCCCTACGGCTCAATCATCGTTCCCACAATTAATCTTCATCGTTTATTTGATCGGATGGCTCTGTTTTCTTTGACTGTGTGACTGCGTCAATTTTATGAGTGCAGTGAATCACAATCCGGAGGTAATAGAGGCAAAAAGAGAGAACGATGCATGTACGAGGAGGTATACATCATCAACAACAATAATAATACATTACATTACATGTTAGTGGAGAAGCAACTCCGCTATTATTATTGACACCTGTTTCTACTACAGCTTGGCTTTTAGTACTTTTTTTGTCTTTCACTTCAATTAATCGAAACACGACGACGTGTTGCTGAAAATATAACTAAATATGTTTTTGGTAATTCGCAGGTGAAAATAACCAAAGCATCTTCATTGCATGCCATTGCTTTCTTCTCTGAATTACTGCACTTTCCATGGATTCATTACTTGCTGGATCTTTTCCTAAGTCATTCTCATATTCATTCACCACCACTGGTATCAACGTCAACTCTTCTTCTTCCTCCATATTTCATTTTTTTTTTTTAAATATTATAAAATAATAACATATCTGTGCCATTGCAAGTTGCAGGTGGGAATCTTTGGCGGAGTAAACGTTGTGTCAACAATTACTATTCAATTCCAAGTATGTCCCTGGAACATTTTCCATCTTATTATTATTATTATTCAACTATTTCATTGCCACTCACCATTTAAGGCCTTGTTTGGATTCACTCATTTTATTGAACTTATTTACTCACATAAGTACTTGTGAGACTTTCCGAGAGAATTTATAAAAACAACTTATTTTCAGTTTATCTACCGGCATAAACACTTGTGAGACTCTTCAGACTCAGATTGACCTATTTGAGCTTATTTACTGACATAAGCACCTGTGAGACTGTTCATAAGTTGTTTTCAACTTATTTTCCTAAGTTTTCCAGGATAGCTTACCAAAAGAGCTTATAATATATACAGAAACAATGTAACTTCATTTTTTTTTTTTATAGAAATAACTTATACATAAGCGCTTATCATGGCAAGTGCTTATGCTTTAAACGTAAAATTAAGCTGTTTATCCAAATGGGGCCTAAGTCTTACAAGTTTACTTCAATTCATCTGCCATGTAAAATGTTTAATCCGCCAACGTGTGTTGGCTTTGACTCAACCTTAAAATGGAATTGTTTTGACAAAAAGGGCTAAATTAGGGTTGGATTCATATTTTAATTAAGTACTTTGACCTTGTAATTAGGCAGCTACCATTGCTAATCCTTATGCTTAACCTTGTACTTTGACTTTATAATTGTGTTGACATTATTATTATGAGGGAAATAGTAGATTACATCCATACTTTTAAGTTTGAACTTTGATAAATTGAATGAAGAGTTGTTTCTTTTTGAATCGCTGTAGTAAAGTTAAGTAACAGAAAATGTTGAAAATGTTGATGCTGATTATTATTACTTGGGTGCAATAAAAATCTTCCCTTCAAAGGGAGACACATGTTATGGGAAGAACATTTGTGAATGTATAACCTAGCTCTGCAGTTTTGTTGATTCAAAGCATTGTGTTATCAATTGATAATGAACATGCACATACCATATGTTGGGGGTCTGATGGAACATGAAAACAAGGTGATGCATGACAATAGGAAAAAACAATTTACCGTGGAGAGTTGCAAACATTTCAACCACCATCTCCAAATACTTTACGATGGCGCCATCCGTTTTGATACCACTTGTTGGGGGTATGGGGGTACCTTACACAGTTACACCAATGGTTCAAGGCAATAAATTGCAAGGTGGAAACTTCATTTTACGTTTTCACCCGAAACCTTCAGGCATTGCGGGTCTTTTTTTTTTTTTTTTACACTGTTTTCATTTAATCAATATGGGACTCGCACTCATTTTCAATCTGTGTGAGTCTCTCTATATTGGTACCTCCACTTTATGGAACGACAAAGCCTCTTTGATCCTCACTTTCCAGAAGTTTAGAAGTTGATTGTAGAGTTCCTCCTCTGCAGATTTTCCTATGACCCTGACTCATTTAAAACAAGAGTCCTTTTCCTTTTCTTGTCTTTTCTTCTACACGGTCTCTCATACTAACATTTGAAATTTGGTGCTCTAGGTTCTTGTGCATCAAAAGCTTCAAGGCACAAAAAAATTCAAAATGAGTATAATACTTTGAGGTTCTGGCAGCCAAGTTTAAATCATTACTGCAAAGGGGCTGAAGGACGGTCTACATATCAAGAATGCAATGGAAAATTTGTAGTGAAAGCGGCACCTGAACAATCTTTTGAATCTGAACATCCTGCTTTTGATCCAAAAAACATTTTGGTCGCTGTTAAAAATTCCTTGGATGCTTTCTACAGATTTTCCAGGCCACACACGGTTATTGGCACAGTTAAGTTTAATTTTTTTTCCCCTCAGATTTACTCTGAACTAATCCTCAAATTTTTTGGTCAATACTTAATACAATTCATTTGTATGAATCACTAATTTGGATGATTGTCCTATTATGTGGCTGACTATATCTGTGTTTGGACAGGCATTAAGCATAATTTCGGTTTCTCTCCTTGCAGCGGAGAAATTATCAGATATATCCCCACTATTTTTTACAGGTGTATTGGAGGTGAGACCCCAAATCCGTTATTTCTCTTTCAAGTTTAAATATCCTATTGCTCCCTTGGCTTGCCCCTAACTTCATAATTGTTTTTGTTTGTTTTATTTATGTTTCAGGCTGTAGTAGCTGCCCTGTTTATGAACATTTATATTGTTGGTTTGAATCAATTGTCTGATGTTGAAATAGACAAGGTATGAAACTTACTATTAGAATAAAACAATCTGGACCTCTAATAAATTAATTTTGTTCCTTTGGGCTTCTGAAACTTTCCAGTATAAAAAATATGATGCATTCAGAAATGCTCTCTAGTTAATCCAAAGTCGGATATTTAGAAACATATTGACAATATGCATGCAAGTGTATTCGCTTATGTGCAAAAATTTGATCAGTTTATATGATTTTGACAACCAAACTCTGGTTTATACATTGATTTATCAAGCTTCTCGAATTATTGTAGTCTCTGATATGTGGTCCAGAAAACACACATCCTTTTACATCTTACATATTATTCCGAGGAACTATCATATGGTTTGTGTTATTTATTGCAGATAAACAAACCATATCTTCCATTGGCATCCGGAGAATATTCCTTTGCAACTGGTGCCATTATTGTTGTATCTTCTTCAATTCTGGTGCCATACAGATTCATCCCATTTTTCACTGATATTTTACAAGATGAGCTATACTGACAGAGTAGAAGATGACTTACTATTTTATTCTCTTTTACAGAGTTTTTGGCTTGCCTGGATTGTAGGTTCATGGCCATTGTTTTGGGCTCTTTTCATCAGTTTTGTGCTAGGGACGGCTTATTCCATCAATGTGAGTTCTTTTGTCTGCATCTAAATTTCCTTTCTCCTTTCACATTTTTAATGCAGTATTATGTAAAGATTATGATATAAAGTCTTACTTTTTAAAATCTACAACAGTATCATAATTGTTAAGGATTCGGCACAATGCTTGCTTTGCCAAATATCATGGTGACAAATGTCAAATAACATCCATTTCTTTAACTTTTCCTTGTAGAGAAAAACTATTTCAATTAAATGTGGAATGCGAGAGTTGATATTAACAATAGAATGTTCATCTTAAAAAGAGATTCATATTTTAGTAATAGCACTATTAGTTCAAGTCGTAAATTCTTAATTGATTAATAGGACATAGATTTGTTCAAATAAAAAATTTAATTGCATTTTTACTGGTTATTGAACACTACTCAAGATATTGCCACATGTTCTATCTGATAAAGATTTTACTCTACCCATGTTTGAGCTTGCAGGCAGAAAAATATCATGTTTTTAATGTCTGTCGTGAACTAACAATCCCAAACGTTTAAGTTACTAGGCGAAGACACAAGAATGATTTTATATTACTTCTCTAACATGCTCCTTCACTCGTGAATGCCCTCTAGGCTTGTAGCACAGCCAATACACACATCCACTTATATTGTGTTGAAATTCATCTTTTTTATCAGAAGGGGCGGCAAGGGTTAGACTCTTGATCACTTGGTCATAAAGGCTCTTATATCGTGCCATAAACTAACTATCCCTAAAGCTTAATTGATCAGGAGGAGACAAGCATGGTTTTGCAATACATCTCTAAGCAGACATTCACAAAGAAAGCCACATTTTGAAGAGTTATTTGATGATGGTCATTGCAGAATTTTATAACTTTGTCTTTTGAAAATTTTCAGGTGCCCCTGTTGAGATGGAAGAGATTTGCAGTGCTCGCCGCTATGTGCATTCTTTCTGTTCGTGCAGTTATAGTTCAACTAGCATTTTTCCTTCACATGCAGGTCTTATACAATAGCGTATTGTGCTTTTTGGAGGCTTCTAGCTCTAGATGAACATGCATTAACTTGTATACTTGTAGCAATAACAAATTTTTAGGACCGGTTTCCTTCAATTCATGACCAACTATTGAAACCACTATCTATAGATTAATATCTATAATATATTTTCGTCATTTAGTCCTCAAAAGGCCTTTATTCTCTGATAAGTAATAACCTTTTCAACAGTATTAATTAAAGTGAAAGAGATGAATGGGGATTTTTTTTAAAGGAACAGATGCATTTTAACAATGATATTATTGGAAGCATGGTGTCTGACTAACTAGCATGGCATAATTTTCCATCCACCAAATCTATGTTTGAATTCTGATATTTTCGGTTTCTAATTCATGTAACGATGTCCAGACTTTTGTGTACAAGAGGCCAGTTGTCTTTTCAAGACCATTGATCTTTGCAACTGCATTCATGAGCTTCTTCTCTGTAGTTATAGCATTGTTCAAGGTAAATGCTTCTAGATTCTTTTTTTATGCAATTGTTCTCAACATGAAATTTTTGATTCAATATGTGTACCTAATACAAACCTTTGTACTGAATTTATATAGGATATACCTGACATTGAAGGAGATAAAATATTTGGCATCCAATCTTTTTCAGTACGTTTAGGTCAGAAGCGGGTATGTTCTTCAAATGCAACTTCTCAACATTGTTCCCTTTTTTATCCCATGGTTGTCGCTAACTAATCTCTGACAGGTATTTTGGATTTGTGTTACCCTTCTTGAATTGGCCTATGGAGTCTCCCTTGTAGTTGGGGCAACATCTTCTTGCCTATGGAGTAAAATTGTTACGGTAATATGCTTGTTACTTACACATATATACTGTGTTTGCACTTTGCAGGTCTGATGTATCTTTTAGAGTAATTTAGATTACATCTTGGCATTGATTTTTCTACTCCTTATATTATATATAAGGGTAGTGTTAACTTGTGCCCTTAGGGCACATGTTAAGAAACCTAAAAGAAGAAATATTTTATAAAATTTTGCGCATTCAACTCATTAAAAATTTAAAGATTAAATGTAATGCACATATTCCAATGAGTTATTTCTATATTTGTTTCATTAACTTGTGCCTTAAGGGCACAAGTTAACATTTCCCTTATATATAAAAATACATAATGATTTGTTTTTTTCATAAAAAAAGAGGAAGAAAGAAATAGAAGTCTACTATTACATTATAAGTGTATTATCTTTTGTGGCACATCATTATCTATAACAATCTACAAAGGTAATAAACCCTTTAGGTTGGGTTTTACCTTTCCAATTTTACCCCTTAATTTAAAATAGTCAACAACAATAGAAACAATCCACAACAATAGGAGAAACAGTCAACAACAATAGAAACAATATTTGAACAGTATGTAAAAACCTTATTTTACTCTTATTGTAAAAAATAGTTAATTCTCTTTCGATGTACAATTATGTACAACAGAAAAACGGAGTGCTCGTCTATCCGCCAGTCAATATAACTGTATTACTTTGAGTTTTATTCTTTATACCTGAAAGAATAAAACTATAATTTTCAAATAGTTTTAGACTAGCAAGTTCGTCCACGGATTGACTTCCTTTTCATGCTGCACTTTTATGGAATATTTGGTGGTTAATATCATCATTAGCACAGTTTCCTTCCTTCTTATGTTGCATTTTCTATAAATTGGTATTCTTTTTTTACAAATATCTCCAAAAGTACCGAACTACTTTAACAATCCTTTTAGTTTGACACCACCAGTTTTCACGATCCCTTTAGTTTGATTCCACCCATCCGGTTATACTCACTCCAAAACATTCCCTGTCTAATGCAAAATTGTCCTGGAAAATTCTCCTACAAAATCAACTCCCCTGCACACTTGATTTTCATTGATTCTATCAAAGTTATAAATTTTAATGCAAAACTCAAAATGGGTATAAGGAAGGGTTTCATTGAAGAAGGCATGAGTTCCACCGTTGAGGGCTGTTTCAGCCACTTTACATCCTAAAACATCAAGGTTCAAAGAAGATGAAAGAGGGGTTGGTCATGCTAGCTTGATATGTTCTCAAAGAAGAGATCCACCACATATTGCGCAAAACCTCTCTTTTCTTTTACGGTATCAGTTTTTCTATGTGCGATTGTTGGGGTCAGTCACAAACCCCCAAATCCCTAGCGTCCCCATTCGGATACAAAATTAGCATCATACCATCTCTATTAATTTGGAAGGAGCAGCAGATGTCCTCCAGAAGGGGGCTAATATGCATTTTTTAAAATATTATTCTTATATGAACCGTTTAATAAAATAATAATATACCTAATGATCTTGTTCAAAAAATAATATACCTAATGATCAAAATTGATGGCTCATAGTGAACCACCCTCACCCTAGTCTTCAACTTTTGTTTATACTGCCTACTATGGAAATATTTCCCTAGTAATGCTGTTTCTGTTGCACAAAATATTCCAACTATATATAATCTTGAATTATTTTACAGATTAGTTTTAAGTGAGGATGAACTTGTTCAAACTTTCCAGCAATTTTTAACTTTATTCTTTTCCAATGTGTTAGAGTCTGGGACATGCTGTACTTGCGTCAATTCTTTTCAATCATGCCAAATCTGTAGATTTGAAAAGCAAAGCTTCCATAACATCTTTCTACATGTTTATCTGGAAGGTAATCACTCACTGTTTAGCATTCTTTTTGGTAGGACCTGCTGTTTATCATTTGAGTTTTATTATCAGTACTGTTAGTTATTAACAAAATGGCTATCTGAATCTGACTATTCCATGTTTTGAGAAATAATGGTTGTTTGATTTCTTAAAATTCCAATTGAAATGCAAAAGACGGGGTACAATAGCTACATTGAAGTTATTTTTGAGAACATGAATTTCAATGACTATACTGATTAACTTGGTCATTCATTGGCCTTATTTTATATTCTGGTAAAAAATTCAAAACTTTTTGAAGTGTAGGACACAGAGGGAGTATTTATTTTCTAATTGTTTGCACTAAATCCTGTCTTTTTCACATATAAAGTAGAACATGAACTTGTATTGATATCTTGTTTCTCATTGCAGCTATTTTACGCAGAGTACTTCCTCATACCTTTAGTTAGATGAGAATGCAGCGGTATTGTTGATCTGAGAACTAATTTTACTTAAATGATGCTGTTTTAGACCTTTGATTTTATAATTGGTTTATCTGCAATTGTAAATGAAGGGTTATTTCTTTTTTAGCTTATAGTGGTTTCTCTAATAATAATAATTTCTTTTGCCTATTATGAAAAAAACTAAAAAAACTCTGGCTTCAAGCATTCTTATTCTTAATCTTATTACTCTTATTCGTGCCTTTTACTTCGATAGTCCTGTATCTCTTCATTATCCTCTGCATGCATGATGTATACTTGGAGAAATTGTTTATAAATAACAATTGCTTCATCAACTAAGACTATATAGGTAGAGACGGTGTAAATGTACATGTTGATTGAATTTTTATTTTTGTTGAGATTATGAGTCCGTTTAATACGGATTAAAATAAAATTGATTTTGACTTTGAATATTTTAGAGATGATTTTTTTAGAGATTTTATAAAAAAATCAGAATCTATTTTGTATTAAAATCATTTTTTTTAAAAAATAATTTAGTTTGTTTGGATACAACTATATAAAAGAGATTTTTTGTTACAAAATTAGTTCAATCTTTTGACCCATAATTTCTCTCTCCCTTCAATTTTTTTTTAAGCTCTTAACTTCTCATTTGAAGTTGTTTTTAGATTCTAATATTTTAAAAAAGTTGTAACAAACAAATGCAATACTCTTAAAACATATTATTTTAAAAAAAATGATTTTTTTCCTTAAAAAAAAAAATAACAAGCAATTTTTTTTATAAGAAATCAAAATGTATTTTGCGTTTGTCTATTGTATTAAATTTTTTTTTTTTTAAAATTAATTTAGTTTGTTTGAGTATAACTTTTGTTACAAAATTACTTTAATCTTTTGATACTTATTTTTCTCTCTCTAGAAAAATTAATTTTTCATTTGAAAGAACTTTCAGATTTTGTATGAAAAAAAATACTCTTAGAGATTTTGTTTCTAAAAATAAAAAAAGAGTTTTTTTTTTTTTTTTTTTTTTTTTTTTTTTTTTTTTAAGTTGGAACAAACGCATGAATTACCCTCCAAAGTGATTACAATGACCACTCGAACTCATGTGGTGACAATTTTGCAATAACATAACATATTAGGCATATTACTTTAGAGTTTAATTCATACACATTGGATGTGTTGTCATATCAATTAATGAGATATGACAAGTCACATGTTTTTAACTCCACAACGAATGAGATACAAATATTTAAAGTTGTTATACATATAAAATAAAAAATATTTAATAAAAAGTTGAAACACTACAAATTTTGATTTTTTTTTGAAGGATCTGTACTAATGTTTATATTTTGAAAACAAACACGATTTTTTTAAATTTGTATCATATCAACTTTTTCATATCTGTACATAAAAGTTTGCTTCAATAAATGTAAGCACATAAAATCTGCAATAGATGCGGTTCAAATATTTTAACTATATATTGTATATAAAATAAAAAATATTTAATAAAAACACCACATTAATATTGATATTTTAAAAAGGCTTAAATATGTATTTCATCCTTGCAATCAGGGGTCGTTTAAAAATTGATCCTCGTAATCGCTAATCCTTGCAATTTACCCTCGCATTGTTTCATCGTTTAAAATTTCGTCCCTCTCCCCACTTAATCACTGCCACATCACTAATTTGATGACGTGACAATCACTATCACACATGAAATTCTAATTTTACCCCGGGGTTTCCAATTCTTTCTTCAATATTTTGTCATCTTCTTAAGGGCAAAATTGGAATTTCATGTGTGGCAGTGATTGTCACGTCATCAAATTAGTGAAGTTGCAGTGATTAAGTTGGTCAAAGAACGAAATTTTAAATGATTAATGATTGCAAGACTAGTTTGTAAGGATTAGCAAATACATGACCAATTTTTTAAACGATCCCTAATTGCAATGATAAAATACATATTTAAGCCTTTTAAAAATTATGAAAAAAAGCAACCGCCAACAACATATTCTCATTCACTTGTTCTTCTTTGTTTGACGGTACATCAGAACACTTATCCTCTATAGTGTGCTTATGATTTGAAATACATAACATACTACATCTACATTTTCTTCTTTTTTTTCTTTCATAGAATCATTTCTTTCTAAATCTGTAAGTAAAACAAGACTCATCCCCTTCTAGACCGATGACGTTAAGGTTTGTAGAAAAAGTAGCCAAAACACGGTTCAGCATGTCGAACCGCCGGTTCTATTCGGTTTTCCGGTCTGTTCACCATTTTTGGACAGAGCTATTTTAAGACCAGATTGGACCGGATGCAGGTTCGGTTTTTGGTCCAACCGATTAAATCGGAAGGTCCGGTCTAGTTTTAATTACTTGATAATACATACTTATGTCTTATACTGCCAAAAAAAATTGTTTAAAAAAAGAGACTAAATTTTCTAGTATAGATAACCCTTAGATATTTTTCTGTAAAAAAATAAAAAGATAATCCCTTAGTCAAAACGTAGACCCCAAGTTAGCGACCTTTTCCCTCAAAAAAAAATAATTAGTGACCTTTGTTTTTTGTATTGTATTATATTATATATTATTATTCCCTCAAAAAAAAATAATTAGCGACCTTTGGCATTATAAGTTCATAACTATGAATTGGAAAATCAGTGGTTTAGATTTTAATATCTTCATAGTTTTCTTAATATATGTTCTTGTATTTTAACACAATCTTAACATCGGTACTTATATCTCTAAAGTGTATCCCCCTTCATTTTAGGAGCCAAATCCATCTCTAGTTCACAGAAAGTTAGGTCTCCCTCGTCCTATCCTATCACTTTTATAATTAGTACTTGCAATGAGGAGAATAAGTGTTTCTGTACACGTTTTAAGCCTGCTGTTCCCTTGTCAAAATGTCCAGGGAAAAGTAGGACAGGAGAGCTTAGTATTTTCCCCAAGACTCTTGTAGTTCTGTCTCATTGTCTGCACATGATGCCCAAACAAGAGTCTGCTTCTGCTGCTGCTGCCAATAATGCAAATTTGATGGTGAACATAATTTCTCTTGGTGCTTGATGCTAGTTGATACTTGATATTCATACATAGTGACATCTTTATTTCATTATTTATCTGTAGGGAAATCAATGGGTACCAGGAAGTACCAGGAATCCTGAAACATATATTTTGAAGGATCAGGTATTATTAGTACGAAAAGTACTTTGATATTTTCTTTCATTGCTTTTGTGCCCTATATTATCTTATTTTCTGGGAACTGTTTTCAAGCAGATTATAATTAAATGGAAAAACATGTAACTTAGAAAACGTTAGTATGCAATAGCATGCAGTATATCTTCGTTTGGTGGTTTGGGGCGTGGATAAGAAATAGATTGAGATAGACCGAAGTAGGCTTTTCCATGTAAAGATTACAATTTATATGGAACCCACCAAATTTATATAGGACCCACTTGATATGGTGGGACCCATGTGAGTTTTAACCAATCAAATAGTGCGTGTTAAAATGAGTGTTGCTAGCATTTCGTTCATGCCATTTGGATTTGATGTTGCATCCATATCACCCATCACTCATCTATTAACAGTAGTCTTTTTTCTTATTACAACTCATTATCTTTTATAGGAAACAAGATATCGTTCACGCCATTTGGATTTGATGTTGCATCCTGAAGTTCGAGAAATATTCAAAACTAGATGTAAAATCGTTAAATACATTCGGAAATACCTTGATGACCGTGATTTCTTGGAGGTTTGTTCTCTGTCCAAGTATTCTGACACCATCTGCTTATAATTTCTTTCCTTCCATTTACCTTTTCTTTTCACTACTTTCAGGTTGAAACACCTATGATGAGCAAGATTGCCGGTGGAGCAGCAGCTCGTCCATTTGCAACTCATCACAATGAACTTGACATGAAATTATTCATGAGAATTGCTCCAGAACTTTATCTCAAGCAGCTGGTTATTGGTGGGCTGGGTCGTGTTTATGAAATCGGTAAACAATATAGAAATGAGGGTATGGACTTGACCCACAATCCTGAGTTCACAACTTGTGAGTTCTATATGCCTTTTGCGGATTACTATGACCTGATGAAGATAACAGAGGAAATGTTGAGCGGTAAGAATTAAGGACTATTGATTTCTATATTTGATTTTATCTTCATGTTTTTATCTTCTTAATGTCATGTAGTTAATCTCAATACGTGGCAAATTTCAATTAGGTATTGTTTACCAACTTACAAATGGAAGCTATAAAATCCAATATCATTCAAATGGAGTTGACAAGGATCCTATCGAAATAGACTTCACTCCACCCTTCAGGTGCAGTGTAAACTTGTCAGTCATCAATTATGGTTATAAAATCTATTATATTTTGGCACGCACAACTCATTTGTATTTTTCTTATCGTTACAGGAGGATTGATATGATTGAGGAACTAGAGAGTATGGCAGGACTTAGTATTACGAAGGACTTGGCTAGTGAGGAAGCTAATGAATATCTGAAGAATGCATGCTTGAAGTATGACATCAAATGCGCTCCCCCTCAAACCACTGCTCGGTTGTTGGATAAAGTAATGTACAATCTGTTTCTTTGTTGGCCTATAATATGCTTTATTTTCAATTTTCCTTTTTATTCAAAAGCGGGTTGTAACCCCTTTTCCTTTGTTGAAATTGAGAAAAATAAATAAATAATTCATTGTCATAGTTTACAGTTGATTAACAAATATGAACATTAGTAAAAAAGTTAAGATATTGGATTAAAAGGTGATCTGATCTGATATTTTACTCTATCTGATACAGCAGATAACCGTTCCAATGATATTTTAGTCATTTGATTAATAAGCTTGGTTTATGATGCCAGCTTGTAGGCCACTTTTTGGAAGAAACGTGTGTCAATCCTACATTCATCATGAATCACCCCGAAATAATGAGTCCTTTGGCCAAGTCGCACAGAGAAAAACCAGGCCTGACCGAGCGTTTTGAATTGTTTGTCAATAAGCATGAAGTAAGTTAATGAAACTCAGGTGATATTTATTATTAAGAGCAAGTGAACAGCTTATTGATTCTTCTCATTGTTTTCTTGTTACTTTTCAGCTTTGCAATGCATATACTGAACTGAATAATCCTGTTGTGCAACGTGAGAGATTTGCTCAACAACTCAAGGTATGATATAAATATTAGCTTACTAAATTAATTCTCTTCTCTAGCTGTTTGATTTTATTTTAAGGGATGTAAAGCCAATGTAAATCTTTTCTACATATGCATCCCAATCAAACCACTCTATGATATCAATTTGCTATTTTAGTTCTTAAAATATCTCCAAAAATATCTATATGCTGAGATGTGATGTGATTGAGTGCACGCGTAGAATTATTTTAATCCTAATAATGCATACAAATTACATTTTCTTTAATGCAATAAGAATAACTAATTGGTCTACGTTTTCCTGCATATTAGGATCGGCAATCGGGGGATGATGAAGCGATGGCCTTAGACGAGGAATTTTGCACTGCTTTGGAGTATGGTATGCCACCAACTGGCGGTTGGGGTATGGGTATTGATAGGTTGACGATGTTACTGACTGATTGATTCACAGAACATAAAGGTTCTTGCTCTTTCTCATTCTCATTCTCTGCATGTTAAATTTGTTTTTGTAAATTCTTACATTTTTGGTTCCTTTTGGGTTGGTTACAGGAAGTTATTCTCTTCCATGCCATGAAACCTCAAGATGTACCTTCAGCTAAAGGTTTGTAATGTACATGCCTTCACCTTCTTTTATGTTTATTTAGATATGTTTCTCATGTTGGTCTTCTTCACTATACACAATTCAATTTTTTCCTAGGCTTAATATTTTTCCCTACATTGATTTCAGGAACTTGAGAAATTCAAGATGATCAGAAACCAAATTGCATGTAAATAAGTTGGGATCTTGAAATCTTTTATTGAGAATCAAGTTAAAAATATTATAGTTATGACTGCTATTTGTTACTCCATCCGTTCCTTTTTAAGTGTCTCTTTTGGAGAATTTTTTTGTTTCTATTTAACTTTCACTTTCAAAGTTCAATGCAACATTAAATGATGTTTTATCAATATTACCCTTAATTATTTATTGCGGAGAAAGAAATGTATGAAATAAGATATTAAATGAATAAGGTCATTATAGTAAAAGTATAACTTATTGCATAAAAAATAGTAACAATTATTGATTATCTTGGTTTGTGTAAAATGTCAAAATATGACAATTAAGTAGTATGTAATTACGGTGCAGTTTAACCTAGCAAAGGAAACTTCTTTCCCACCATGGGTCCCTTCTCCCAGGACAGCTGTCAGTTATAACTGACTATGCCAAAAAAAAAAAAAAAACTCAGTTTTATTTTTTAAAGTTGTTTGTAACATTCCTGCTCCACCTCCCCATTTGCTCACAACAGCACAGCGTAATCTTCACCTACATTTAGTGCTAAAGCATTAAAACATCTATTCTTCTTCTTCTCAAACATTCCAGAAGAGCATAACAAAACCCAGCAAAAAAAGCTTAAAAAATATCCAAAGTATATATACTATTCTAATATTGTAAAAATTCATTTTAAACATCAATTCTTCTTCTTTTGTTCTATTACTTGATGATTTCGATTGTGGTAGTTTTAAGGATGCTATGGCGGTGGAATAGAGAAATTGCAAATCCTGTATGGAATACCCACCTACCCCTTTCTAAAAAAAAAATGAAATTGAAAAAGAGATGATAAAATCAATTGAAGGAACTACAAGGTAAATAAATAAATTAGGCTTAAATAAAATTGAAGTTGGGTGTTAATGGAGTTGGGTGAAGAAGAAGTGAAGTGTTAGCGTTGGTGATAAATGGTGTAGTAATAATTTTGAGGAAGATGGTTCTGGAACTTCGGGTCATTAACTTAACCCCTCTTAGAATTATTATTTTTTTAATTAATAAATTTTATAAAAAAACACGTAACTAGTGCATTATCAATAATAATGGTATACTACCACTGTATAACTATACCCATTGAATATTTCAATTTTTTATTTAGTAATACCCAACACTAAATTTCTTAAAAAAAAAATGCAAAACACTAAATAATAAGTTTAAGACTAATAAATGTGGGGTGTTACTCATTATATTTTTGATGTTATAGTGTTAACTTCACCAAAAAAATCATTTTAATGACTTCATCATATAATTTTCCAATTTAATTTATAATCATGTTATTTCAAATATTTTTTAAAATTTCATAAACACTATAATTTAATTTAATTTAAACAACGTTATTTATGTCACATAATTTTATGTTACGTATAAAATAATCCAGGCCTATTAATTTTATGTCAAACATTATTTTTCATTTTAATATTATTTTAAAAACCTATTAATTAAACTACCAAAAAAGACCTATTAATTTCTTCTCTAATTATATTTGGTAGTGTTGTTAGCAACTATACATGCCTAGCCGAAAATGTTATTTACAACTAAAAAGCCCAAAATAAAATGGTAGGTCCATGAATTATAACTAAGAAATCAGAAACTATTGTTTAATGAGAAGGTGGGGACCACGCCTGCTGTTCACCGTATCGGCCAACAATTTCCAGCATTTTGCAGGTAACAGATCCTAGCCATCCAATTAAAAAACAATTATATCCATGGTTCTCGTTTAACTTTGTCATGAAGGAAAAGAAGTTTCCTTTCCCATACTAAACTTAACCTGTAATTACTCCAAGTAGAATTTAGATTGGGAGTAGTATGTTCCTCGTTTTCAGATGCTTTGTGCTTGATTTTCAAGCATGACATTTGTCTCATCTTTATCTCTATTTATAATACAATATTAAGAAAAGTTTTTAGTGTAAATGTATGTAATTTGTGTATGACTATACTTGATTAGCATTTGTGTATAATTTTCAATGTTAACTTTTTATATTTCAAGGTTAATTAGTAATATTAATAAGAGATAAATTAAAAAAAAAGTATAATAAATACTTTATATTTAAGATAATTTTTTTTTCTAGAATCTTATTGTTAGAGGGAGTGCATTTTAATATTTCATATTTTTTACCATGAGGTGAATTTGTTTTCCAAGTGCATTCAACTTTTTGTAATTATTTACGAAACTAACTACGGGTCAATCTTTCATTTTTTTACCAAAACTGGTGTTTTTTCTTCTTCAATCAAATGTTTAAGGAAAATGCTAGATATCAAGAATGATTTTATAAGAAAAATTCAAGAATGACATGGCACAATAATCATCTTTAGATTTCAGTCTCATTTATTAATCTTTCATACAAAAAAGATACATAACACCCACCACCCCATGATTTCCGGCCAGACTGAGATTTTATTGGTTAACATTAATTTCAGGACTATTTCTTGATAAAATCTAAGGGTGATTATTCTGCCATGTCATTCTTGAAATTTTCTTTGAAAAAATCTTTCTTGATATATAGCATTGCTCTGGCAAATTTCCTATCTTTGTTTTTTTTTTCTTTCCTTATATGACTCGTTAATATAAGTCGTACATATAATTGATTTCAATGAAGAATCACATGTGTTATTTGGATGATACTTTTTAATTTCAACCATTAATTTTGATCTAAAGATCGATATTATATTAAATTGGGGAAGAATTTTTTTTATTAATATCAATGACACTGATGATTATATTACTATAACTTTTTTAGATGAGATTCAAACTATGTCCCTCTAAATGATAAAGTAGCTCTAACCACTGAGTTTGATATCTTTTGGATTATGTGATATATGTCACGAAAACCATCTATAATTGAATCTACACAAAATTTCTTTTAACAATTCTCTATTATACTAACCAACGATTATTTATCTTCCATCTTATTATTGTGAATTTTAAAATTTTATCTTCCGTCGATTATATTCTTAAACGAACTGTAATAATTGTAAAAATAAATAGTTATATTCATAAATCAAATGTAATAATTGTTGAAAAAAAGTATGAGAATAAGAGTTAACATATGCCCCTTCATTCTCATTAATGTATGATATTACGATGGGTATAACAAATTCCAACATGTCCACCGTGGTACCAAATATAGACTTGGTAGCCAATGGTTTGATGAAAGAGAGAACATCCTCATCGTCATTGATGTTAACGCTCTACAATACGTATAATAGCACTCAAGAAATAAATCAAAACTAGCAGAGAAAAGAGTATCTCCAATAATATCAACGAGAGTTTTACAACAAGGTGAACCTGTATCTTTTTTTTTATTGGAGAAAGACCTACATTGAGAATTTGAGTTTCATAAAATTTTATTTGATGAGAAACCTTGATTAGGCTACGATAAAAATTGAATAAAACATTTATTTTCTTTCTTCAATCACACCAACGAATACATAAAAAAGGGAACAACATTTCATATCACAATAATGTGGATTGTTTAATAATTTGCATAATTTTTTACCATTAGAGCAAAGGGAAAATATAGGTACTCGTGAGCTTAGCTTCAGTTGATAAGGACAATGCATAATATATGCCCTATGTAGGAGGGTATTTTGGTAATGTGTAACTAAGAATATGTACCCACATTGCCACATGTTGTGGGGGGTTTAAGGGGTGTATACCACCTATCTGTGTCTACGTGTATAAGCACTCCCGTGCAAAATATACATACGTATGACATGCAGTTACGAGGACAACATATAATAGTGTGTGAAACTCAAAATGAGTTCCGTAAAAAGTGACTACTATTTGAGATGCTCTTAGGAAGCAAAACAAGAGTAATTATACCCATACATCCTAACGTCGCATACACCATCCTACCACTTCAATATTACATTTTTTTTATTAATTATTTTGGGGTAATTTTGTCCATTTCAAAAAAACAAGGGGACAAAATTGTCCAACACAGTCAGCAACTATCATCCTCTTTTCTCTTTCTTCTCCTCACCGTCCAACACACCAACCGCCGCCGTCGCGCCACCACAACCGTGTTAAGTTGTCCAACTGTTACAACCTCTCTTCTTCCTCTTTCTCAGACCCACTTTTGTTTTCTCTCTCCATGGATCTCAGTCACCACCACCACCGTCATACACGCCACCACTGTCGACGCCGTCGTCCATCACACCAACCTCCGTCCACTATATTTCTGGTCATCAGATTTAAATCTGAAAACTCATGTAAGAGATGGAGCGTTCAGGCAAGGGAGAAGAGAGAGAGAGTTTGGAGGCTGCAGAGTTGAATGTGAGAGAGAGGATGAGAGTCATTGAGTGAGAAAAAGAGAGAGAGAGAGAGAGAGAGAGAGAGAGAGAGTCTACGTAGAGAGGAAGAGAGGTGAGAATGAATTTTTTATGTTTTAATTTTAAATCTTTTAATTAGAAATGTGCCATGTCAGCGTGTGTATAGGAGGTACACCCTTTAAAGGGTGTTTACCGATCTTTTTCCCAAAACAAACCCTTACCACCTACATCAACATATATTTAATTGATTCTATGGATATGTATTTTTTTGAGTTTTTTTTTTTATGCAATTTTGTTTAGGAGTTTAACATGAATTCAATAAGGTATGCCAAGTCATTATTTTTAATTCATTACTTTTTTTAATTAATTTAGTGGCTCACACACCTTAAGTGTCGAGAAAAAATGTAGAATTTGAAGACCGAACCTAACCCCTCATATCAATGTCTTAGTAACTACATGCTAAATTGTATGATGTGATAACACATTATTTGATGTAAATGTAAAACTTTTTTACACTAATATCTTATATAATCAAACATTTTTTTTTGTGTTAAGTGTACACACACATACATACATATATTCTCACATTGCTAAGGCCTGTGCTGCTTCTGGTGATGCCGTGAGAGTCAGGGAACTTCATGATGATCCCTCATCGAGAAGTTGTGTCTTCGAATGGAGTTCGAACGACATATTTCACAAACAGAGTAGTGGTTCCTTGATAATGGAAGCTACAACGTTGGAGGCTACAGCTCCGGCAACCACCAACACTGTAAGCAACTCGGAACCTTCTCTCTCAACTCATCGTGCCAGCGTCGTCACTATAGCTGATATTTAACAACACTGCTATTTGATTGATTAAACTTAATAATTTTTTCTACTTGATTAATTTAATCGCAGCCATACACCGAGAACAGACTTAAGTATCTTGCTTCACAGAAGACAGAAGGGAATGATCCCTATCCACACAAATTATCTGTTCCTATTACTATTCTTCAATAGGGTTAAGCAATGGAGACCACCTTGAAGATGTGTCCGTGTCTATGGCTGGTAGTTAGTCTCCGGTTTCTATTTCAACAGTTTTGTTTTGTTTGCGGTGGTCTCTCTTGTGTAGTTACTAACTTACTCTATATGTTGGTGCTAATTGTCTTTCTACGTGTTAGGCCGAATTATAAACAAAGACTCTTCGGATGCGAAGGATATCTGACTTGGATGTGGTTGAATTTTGATTATTCCATTCTACTGTGGAACTAGGTGACACTGTTGGCGTCATTGGATTCGAAACGCATGGTACTGAGAAAATGTTAGCGTGCAGTAGCATGCTGTATTCCTTCATTTTTTTGGTAGTTTGGGGTGGGGATCATTAGAAATGGATTGATATAGACCAATGCTAGGCATTTCCTATCACTATTTTGTTGTATGGTTGGCATTGATTTTCCTAATTACCTCGCAAAAATAAAGGTATTGTTATTCATAAGCATATAGATATTTTTAAGTGAAATTTGATGTTTGAGCTTAAACTATGCCATGCACCTGCTTGATATTATATTAGGATTTTCCCTTTTCAATTTTCTGTTTGCTAATGTTTGCACATTGATTTCTATTCAAAACTGAACAAAGAAAACCTTAATCATTATTTAAAGGTTTAAATATGATAATCGTTCCTGTAATTGGATTCAATTTTGATTTTGTTCTTGTAATTTTTTTTTTGTTTGAAAAAGCTCTCTGGCCTCACTATTCAGCTGATTTGGCATGGTTTTGACCACGTGGCAGCTGCTGACTGTGCAACTTTTGCCACGTGGCGCGCCACATAATATTATATATTTTTTAAACAATTAAAATTCTGAAAATTGTTTTTAAAATTAAAAAATAATAAAATAAATTTAAATAAATTAAAAAACAATTTAAAAAATCTGAAAATAATTTTATGATTTATTTTTTTGTATAATTTTTTTTTTTTTTGCAAAATAATATATATTCAGAAATTTCTGAAAGAAAAAAAAAATTAAATTAAAATTTTCGTAAAAGAACAAGAAATTAGATATTTTTTTTTTAAATTATAATTTATTTTCAAAAATTCTAAATTTATAACTTTTGAAAATATAATTGTCATTATTTTAGAAAAAAAATTAATATATAATTTTCAAATTAAAAAAATCTATTTTTCGAAAATTTTAATTTTCACATTTTTTTTTTTCAAATTTTTTAATTTTAATAGTTTTTATGTCTAAAAATTAAGTTTTCGAAAATATTTTATGATTTTTAAATTTAAAAAATAATTTTTAGAATTTTTTTAATTACGTGGACTGCCACGTGGCAAAAGTTGCACAGTCAGCAACTGCCACGTGACAAATAACATGCCAAGTCAGATATGATGTGGGGTCAGGGACCTTTTTCAAACAATTTTTTTTTCACAGATGTATTTCAAAGTTTTTTTTGTACAAGATGAAAATTAAAACTGACCCAAATTACATGGATGATTATCATATTCAAGACTTATTCAAAATCATGAACCTTTTGTGTCAGCATCCATTATTATGACTTTCGCTGTGCAAGCATTCTCTTTATAAGAATAGTCTGTTCTGATATGAGATGTGAAGTTGGGGAGAAGGGATTTTATGTTTCCTTTATTCTTTTTCATTCTATAAATAATAATAATATCACGCATCCCTCATAATCGAGAAATAAAATCATTTCTTACATAGAGAGTATGGTAGGACTTAATATTCCGAAGGACTTGGCCAGTGAGGAAGCTAATGAATATCTGAAGAATGCATGCTTGAAGTATGACAACAAATGCGCTCGCCCTCAAACCACTGCTCTGGTGTGTTGGATAAAGTAATGTACAATCTGTTTCTTTGTTGGCCTATAATATGCTTTATTTTCAATTTTTTGTTTTTATTCAAAATCATGTTGTAATCTCTTTTCCCTTGTTGAATTGAGCAAAAAGATTTGTTGGCATGGTTTGGAGTTGCTTAACAGATATTGAACATAAAAATAGTTCAGAAATTGGATTACAATGTCATCTGATCTGCTTTGCATAGAATTATGGAACATTCTTCACTCACAATATCAGTCATTTGCTTAATAAGTTGTGGTTATGATTCTAAGTTTGGTCATATTGCAGCTTGTAAGCTACATTTTGGAAGAAACACGTGTCAGTCCTACATTCATCATAAATCATCCCGAGATCATGAGTCCTTTGGCAAAGTGGCACAGATCAAAACCAGGTCTGACGAAGCGTTTTTAATTGTTCGTCAATAAGCATGAAGTTAACAACTTTTTTATTCTTTGTCACTGTTTTTCTGTTAATTTTCAGCTTTGCAATGCATATACTGAATTGAATGATCCAGTAGTGCAACGTCAGAGATTTGCCGAACAACTCAAGGTATGATGTAAAGATTAGCGTACTAAATTAAGTCTGTGCTCTAATTGTTTGATATTGTTTATATTTTTTGGTTACAAGATAGTATTGTTTACTTTGCTTTAGCAAGATTAATCAGTTTTGTTGGAGGAAGATTATTCAGTTTGTTAATCAAGATAATTTATTATTATTTTATCTGGTAGTTTCAATCCTTTACAATACACCAATTAAATCTCTTTTTATGACATTATTATGAAAAAAATTGTATTGGAAGCGGCAATTATGTAACTTTTTCTCCTAAAATAAAAAATAAATAAATTACACTCTCCTTTTGAAGTTATTAACATCAAGGTAACCAAAATTGAACCGAACATAATTAAACCGGCGTGGATTCCTTCAAAAATTAAACCGGCGTGGATATAGGTTCGAGGTTCAAATTATATATATTTTTATTTAATATATAAAATAATAATTAACAATAAAATAACACAATATTGAATAGCATAACTTCAAAAAACAAACATATAATAAAAAAAAAATAAACGAGTCCTCTCCCTTCTCAGCAATGAAATTAATAAATCTCCTTGAAAATAAAATAAAAAAATATAATAAATTTGTATTTTTATCATTATATTTTCTTGGTAATGTTTCTTGTAGTGGCAAGAGTGCTACTATAGCCACCAATTGACTACAGTTTGTACTAAATAATGTATCTTAGAATAATAGTGATTTGTGCTGGCATCACCGCTAATAGCTTCTATTTAAAAACAATGCTATTTGATTGATTAAACTTAATTTTCCTCCACATGATTATTTTAACTGCAGCAATACACCGAGAACAGGCTTAGGCATTATTCTTCAATACAATGATATATATCAAGGATTAAGTAATGGAGAGCACCTTGAAGGCGTGTCTGTGTCTTTGGCTGGTTTGTAGTCTCAAGTTTCTATTTCAACATTTTTGTTTGTGGTCTCTTGTGTTGTTGATGACTTACTGTAATTGTTTTTTTTGCGTGTTAGGCCAAATTATGAACAAAGACTCTTCGGATGCAAAGCTTGTCTTTTATGACCTCAAGGGTGGCGTCAAGGTTATCGCTGATGCATGGTACATTATGTTGCCACGTTCTGTTGCATCCCTTTGGCTTCTTAGCTTGATGTTTCACTAACTCTGTAGCAGTTGGATATAGTTTTTCAACTTGCTTCTATTGCCTTTTCAAAAATCAAATTTTCTTACCTTCTTATATTGAACCTATAACAAGTTTTATCTCCGGGATGCAGGATATCCGACTTGGATGAGGTTGAATTTTGCAAATTCCATTCTACTGTGGAACGAGGTGACACTGTTGGTGTCATTGGATTTCCAGGTTTAAGATGTTACAATGTTTTAGTTGCTTAAATATTCAATGTTTTAGTTGGAAAATCAATGGTTAGATTTTAAGATCTTCATAGTTTGTTATATATGTGCTTGTATCACTTTGATAATTAGTACTTGCAATGAGGAGAATAATTCTTTCTGAATACCTTTTGAGCTTGTTATTCCTTTGTTCAATTGTCCAGGGAAAAGTGAGGAAGGAGATCTTAGTATTTTCCCGAAGACCTTTACAGTTCTGTCTCATTGTCTGCACTTGATGCCCGATCAAAAGTCTACTGCTGCTGCTGCTGCCAATAATGCAAATTTGATGGTGAACATAATTTCTTTTGGTGTTTGATACTACTTTGATATTCATACATAGTGACATCCTTATTTCATTATTTATCTGTAGAGAAATCCGTGGGTACCAGGAATCCTGAAACATACATTTTAAAGGATCAGGTATTATTAGTGTGAAAAGTACTTTGATGATTTCTTTCATGGCTGTTGTTTGTTCATAAAAATCTTCTTTACCGTATACTATCTCATTTTTTTGGGATTTATTTGGCAATAAAATGGAAACATGTTTTACTGAGAAAATGTTAGCATGCAGTATACCTTCCTTTTTTTTATGGCTAGGGGTGGGGGTTAGAAATGGATTGATATAGACAATTATTAGGAATTTTCTATCACTATTTTGTTGTATGATTGGCATTCATTTTTCTAATTACTTTGCAAAAATAAAGGTACTGTTGTTATTCATAACCATAAGAATATATTTAAGTGAAATTTGATGTTTAAGCTTACACTAGGCCATGCACCTGTTAGATAATATATTAGGATTTTCCCTTTCCAATTTTCTGTTTGCTAAAGTTTGCACATTGATTTCTATTCAAAATTGAACAAAAAAAACCTTAATTATTAATCAAAAGCATGAATCTTTTGCCTCACCATCCATTATGACTTAAGCTGCGAAAGCTTTCTCTTTATAAGAATAAGAATATGGTGTGTTCTGATCTGAGATGTAAAGTTGGGGAGAAGGGATTTGGTGTATCCTTTGTCCTTTTTCTTTCTATTAATAGTGGTCTCTTTTCTTATTGCAACGTAATTGTCTTGTATAGGAAACAAGACATCGTTTACGCCCCTTGGATTTGATATTGAATTCAGATATTCGAGAAATATTCCACACTAGAAATAGAATCATTTCTTACATCCAGAGGCACCTTGATGACCTTGATTTTATGGAGGTTTGTTCTCTGTCCAAGTATTCTGATGCCAGTTGCTTATACTATCTTCCATCCCCTTTACCTATTCTTTTCGCTACTTTCAGGTTGAAACACCTATGATGAACAAGATTGCTGGTGGAGCAGCAGCTCGCCCATTTGTAACTCACCACAATGAACTTGACTTGAAGTTATTCATGAGAATTGCTCCAGAACTTTATCTCAAGCAGCTGGTTGTTGGTGGGATGGAACGTGTTTATGAAATTGGTAAACAATTTAGAAATGAGGATATAGACCTTACACATAATCCGGAGTTCACTACCTGTGAGTTTTATATGGCTTATAATGAATACAACGACCTAATGGAGATAACAGAGAGAATGTTGAGTGGTAAGAATTATTAAGGACTATTGATTGCTATATTTGAATTTATCTTCTTCATGTGTTGTTAATCTCATGATGTGGCAAATTTCAAATAGGTTTGGTTCAGGAACTTACAAATGGAAGCTATAAAATCAAGTATCATGCAAATGGGGTTGATAAAGATCCTATTGAAATAGACTTCACTCCACCCTTCAGGTGCAGTCTAAATTTGTCACTCATCAATTGAGATTATAAAATCTATTATATTTTTTCATAACTCATTTGGATTTTTAATTTTACAGGAGGATTGATATGATTGAGGAACTAGAGAGTATGGCAGGACTTAGTATTCCCAAGGACTTGGCCACTGACGAAGCTAATCAATATCTGAAGAATGCATGCTTGGAGTATGACATTAAATGCGCTCCCGCTCAAACAACTGCTCGATTGTTGGATAAAGTAATTCACAATCTGTTTCTTTGTTGGCCTATAATATGCTTTATTTCCAAATTTTGTTTTTATTCAAAATCAGGTTGTAACCTCTTTTCTCTTCTTGAAATTGAGCCAAAAATTCAATTGTCTGGGTTTTCAGTTGATCAACAGATATGAACATAAAAAGTTCATATATTCTGTTAATAAGAAAAGGTTCAGATATTGGATTAAAACGTGGTCTTATCTGCTTTGCATAGAAATCTGGGACACTAGTTTTTGTCATTTTGGTGGTGGGGGTTAAAAAACTACATGCATTTTTACTCTATCTCATACAACAGATAACCGTTCAGCGACTGATATATATAACTCTATTTTCTGGATATGAGGTCTTTCTCCTATAAAAAAAAGTTAGAATTGTGATCTTCGTGGCATATGGCTTCAAATAGAGTGGTGATTGGTTGCTGACATGGTCACTCTATTCTTCAGTTGTCTTTTTTACCTGCGTCTGTTCTCATGAAAATTAATCAGGGGTGTTGACTAGGTCGTTAAATGCTCACATATTTAGTCATTTGATCAATAAGCTGTTATTTATGATGCTATGTTGGTCATATTTCAGCTTGCAGGCCACTTTTTGGAAGAAACATGTGTCAATCCTACATTCATCATAAATCATCCCGAGATCATGAGCCCTTTGGCAAAGTGGCACAGAACGAAACCAGGCCTGACAGAACGTTTTGAGTTGATTGTTAATAAGCTTAAAGTAAGTTCATGAACTCAGGCGATTATTATTAGTAAAGTTAACAACTTTTTGATTCTTGTCACTGTTTTTCTGTTAACTTTCAGCTTTCCAATGCATATACTGAATTGAATGATCCTGTAGTGCAACGTCAGAGATTTGCCGAACAACTCAAGGTATGATCTAAAGATTAGCTTACTAATCTAATTATATGCTCTAATTGTTTTTTTAAGAGATGTGTGGACAATGTTTTTTTTACACATGCATCCCGTCAAATCACTATATGACATTACTCTGCTAGGTCATAAACCCTTATCACAGTTTTTACACTATTCCTACCCCTAGCCATATATATTTGAAAAAAAAAAGCTAAAACGTGCATACCAAGTTTCTTTTTTTACATGCATATATATTTGGAATAATTTATCGGCCAACAATAAAAGGAATCAGTTACATTTAGCACAACATAGAGGGAGGGAATTGAAGGTCACTGCAAAATCATAAATTGTAGTTTTAATTGCTTTGTCTAATTTGATTTGGTTGATGATAGAAGCTAATTCGTCAAAGCCTACATCTCTGGAAACCACCAAGAGCGTAAGCAGTGCATTGACGATGAACGGAACAGACAGGTCACTCTCTTTCCCATTCTCAATCTTCATTTCCTTTGATTAGGATTAGTTTCTGATTAAGATTAGTTGTCTCTGTTAGGATTATCGATGTATCATGAATGCTATTTTATTTTGTTTTTGATATTTAGGCTGCTGAAATTCAACCTGCTAGACCTAACAGACCTGCAGCTGCTGATGAAGATATGGACCCAAAGGTATGTATGGTTCCTCTTTTTGTCACTGCAATGATTTCAAATTGCGATTTCTCTCCGACTAATGATATACTATTTGATTGATTGAACTTTGTTTTTCCTACCTGTTTTAATTTAACTGTAGGAGTACCGTGAGAATAGGCTTAAGTATCTTGCTGCACTGAAGACGGAAGGGATTAACCCCTATCCACACAAATTCTCCGTCTCTATGCCTATTGTTCAATACATCGATAGATACGGAGGTTTAAGCAATGGGGAGCACCTTGAAGACATGTCTATTTCTTTGGCTGGTTAGTAGTCACCGATTTCTTTTTGAATATATTTTTTTGAGTTTGTGATCTCTTGTATTCTTGTTGTATGTTGATGCTAATCGTCTTTCTGCGTGTTAGGCCGAATTATGCACAAACGCAAGTCGGGCAAAAAGCTTTTCTTTTATGACTTGCATGGTGGAGCCTTCAAAGTCCAGGTTATGGCTGATGTGAGGTATGTTACGTTGCTATTTTGATATATAGTAACAGACCAAAAAGTCCATTCTGAAAATGTTTTTGAATAGAAACAGACTATTGTCACCGATACGATAATCGTTCTTATGTTCTCATTTTTTTAGTGTAGCCTATATACCTAAAAAAAACAGTGTAGCTTGTCACCCCCTGTATATGATCTGGATTCAGTTTCTGATTGAATTGTTATTTCGAGTGGCTGATGCAATATATCAGAAATTTATTGATCAAGCGGCTTGGACAAGAAAATTAAAGTTGTCACCCCTAGTTGATTGAATTGATTGAATTACTATTGTTCATTCAATGGTTATTATTTTATGATTCTGTTCATTAGATAGGAAAAGAAGACCAATGCTTTCCAACCTCCCTTTCCTTTAGAGAAAAGTCTGGCCTATGATTTCGAGGTATAAATGAAATTTCAAATTTAAGCACTTTGCTTAAGTGCTCCATGTACCAATTTGTCAAAAATGCAGCAGCTGTTCCTCAGTTTTCATTAGTCGAGTTAAAGTAAAAATGCGGCAAGACAAAATATCATGTCTAAAGTTTTACACTTTGAAGAAAAACTCCTGTCTCACTAAACATCACCATAATTGAGAAATGCGTGATTAAAACAAGTCAAATTAATGTATTTCAGATTGAAGGATATACAAATCTGTCAAACAACTAGACATCATGATAAGAACAATTATCATATTGTTCACAATGTTCTGTTTCTATTCAACTATGTGTTTTGTGTATTTTCGTAATCCGTGTAGGTTGTATAAGATGAAAAATAAGTCATAGGGATAGAGCAACTCCTTATTCACATATACTGGTGTAGTATAGCCTATACGGTGTAGTATCCCTTTTCCTTCTTACCTTGATGTTTGACTAAATTTGTAGCAGATGGATGATTTTTCATCTGATCATGCTGCCATTTTAGAAATCTCTTTTTTTTTTTTTTTTTTCCATCTTCTGTACATTACGTTCTCTCTCTCTTTTTTTTTATTTCACAAAACTAAAACAAGTTATATCTCTGGGATGCAGAAAATCTGACTTGAATGAGGTTGAATTTGGAAAATTCCATTCTAATGTGAAGCGAGGTGACATTGCTGGTGTCACTGGATTTCCAGGTTTGAGATGTTACAAAGTTTTAGTTTGCTTAAATAGTCAAATATGTTCTTTCTTACTTATTTCATTTCCCTTTTCGAGTTATCTTTGTTGGATTTGATTCCTCTCAAGTGAGGGGTGTGTGTGATAATATGCCATTATAAGTTTAAAACTATGAATTGAAAAATCAATGGTTAGATTTTAAGATCTTCATAGTTTGTTTTATATGTGCTTGTATTTTAGCACAATCTAAACAGTTGATTTTCTGATCAACGGTACTTTATCCTCTAAAGTGTACCTCCCTTCCCCCGCCCTCCCGCTGTCTCCCTTGTCCCATCCTATGACTTCATTAATTAGTACTTAAAATGAAGAGAATAAGTGCTTCTGTATATGTTTTAAGCCTGTTATTCCCTTGTCTGATTGTCCAGGGTAAAGTAAGACAGGAGAGCTTAGCATTTTCCCCAAGACTTTTATAGTGCTGTCTCATTGTCTGCACTTGATGCCCAACCAAAAGTCTGCTGCTGCTGCTGCTGCAAATAATGCAAATTTGATGGTGAACATAATTTCTCTTGGTGTTTGATACTAGTTGATACTTGACATTCATACATAGTGACATCCTTATTTCATTATTTATCTGTAGGGAAATCAATGGGTACCAGGAAGTGCCAGGAGCCCTGAAAAATACATTTTAAAGGATCAGGTGTTATTAGTCTTGAATGTACTTGGATATTTTCTTCACTGTTGTTGGTTGTTTATAAAAATATTTCGTGCCCAATACTATCTCATTTTCTGGGGTTTATTTTCAAGCATATTGTAATTAAATGGAAACACATGTTACTGAGAAAATGTTAGGGTGCAATAGCATTCAGTACTCCTTCCTTTTTTGGTGGTTTGGGGTAGGATAAAAAATGGATTGATATAGACCAATACTAGGCATTTTCTCTCACTATTATGTAGTATGATTGGCATTCATTTTCCTAATTGTGCTGCAAAAATGAAGTTATTGTTATTCAAATTTTCCTATTTAAGTAAAATTTGATGTTTGAGTTTAAACTAGGCCATAACCTGCTTGATATTATATTAGGATTTTCCCTTTTCAATTTCTGTTCGCTAAAATTTGCACGTTGATTTCTATTCAATATTGAACAAAGAAAATTTTAATTATTAATCAACAGCGTGGACCTTTTGTCTTACCATCCATTATGGCTTAAGCTGTGAAAGCATTCTATTTGTAAGAATAGTGTGTTCTTATCTGAGGTGTGAAGTTGGGGAATACGGATTTCATGCATCCTTTGTTCTTTTTCTTTCTATAAATTAAATCACCCATCGCTCATCTATTAACAGTAGTCTTTTCTCTTATTGCAACGTAATTATCTTTATAGGAAACAAGATATCGTTTACGCTTTTTGGATTTGATATTGAATTCAGAAATTCGAGAAATATTCAAAACTAGAAGTAATATCATTTCTTACATCCGAAGATTCCTTGATGGCCTTGATTTCATGGAGGTTTGTTCTGTCCAAATATTCTGATGCCAGTTGCTTATAATATCTTCCATTCCCTTTACCTACTCTTTTCACTACTTTCAGGTTGAAACACCTATGATGAACACGATTGCCGGTGGAGCAGCAGCTCGCCCATTTGTAACTCATCACAATGAACTTGACTTGAAGTTATTCATGAGAATTGCTCCAGAACTTTATCTCAAGCAGCTGGTTGTTGGTGGGCTGGAACGTGTTTATGAAATTGGTAAACAATTTAGAAATGAGGGTATAGACATGACACACAATCCTGAGTTCACTGCATGTGAGTTTTATATGGCTTACATGGACTATAATGACCTAATGGGGATAACAGAGAAAATGTTGAGTGGTAAGAATTATTAAGGTCTATTGATTGCTACATTTGATTTTATCTTCTTCAGGCCATGTTATTAATCTCATTATATGGCAAATTTCAAATAGGTATGGTTCACGAACTCACAAAGGGAAGCTATAAAATCAAATATCATGCAAATGGGGTTGATAAAGATCCTATTGAAATAGACTTCACTCCACCTTTCAGGTGCAGTGTAAATTTGTCAGTCATCAATTGTGATTATACAACCTAATGTACTTTGGAATGACTCATTTGTATTTTTATTGTTACAGGAGGATTGATATGATTGAGGAACTAGAGAGTATGACAGGACTTAGTATTCCCAAGGACTTGGCCAGTGAGGAAGCTAATGAATATCTGAAGAATGTATGCTTGAACTATGACATCAAATGCGCTCCCCCTCAAACCACTGCTCGGTTGATGGATAAAGTAATGTACAATCTGTTTCTTTGTTGGCCTATAATATGCTTTGTTTTCAAATTTTTGTTCTTATTCAAAAGAAGGCTGCAACCTCTTTTCAAATTTTAGCAAAAAATTTCAGAAGAAGTTCAGAAATTGAACGTAAAAAAGTTCAGAAATTGGATTAAAATGTGATCTGATCTGCTTTGCATAGAAATATGGGACATTCTTAACTCACAATATTAGTCATTTGATTAATAAGCTGTGGTTAATGATTCTAAGTTTGGTCACATTGCAGCTTGTCGGACACTTTTTGGAAGAAACATGTGTCAATCCTACATTCATCATAAATCATCCCGAGATCATGAGTCCTTTGGCAAAGTGGCACAGATTAAAACCAGGCCTGACCGAACGTTTTGAATTGTTCGTCAATAAGCATGAAGTAAGTTAATGAAACTCAGGTGATTATTATTAAAATAAAAGCAAGTTAACAACTTTTTGATTCTTGTCACTGTTTGTCTGTTAATTTTCAGCTTTGCAACGGCTATACTGAATTGAATGATCCAGTAGTGCAACGTCAGAGATTTGCTGAACAACTCAAGGTATGATGTAAAGATTAGCGTACAAAATTAATTATGTTCTCCAATCGTTTGATATTCTTTTTAAGAGATAGTGACCATGTAATGTTTTTTTTTCATATACATCCAAACAAATCACTATATGATATCACTTTGCTATTTTAGTTCTAAAAAAATTTCAAAAATATTTATACTTTGTGATTAGATGCATGCGTAAAAAAAATTGTATACTTGCAATGCATATAAGTTAGGATTCAATCTGTATACACCGACAGTTGTAATAACGGATTGATTTATGTTTTCGTGCATGTCAGGATCGACAATCAGGCGATGATGAGGCAATGGCCTTGGATGAAGGTTTTTGTACTGCTCTGGAGTATGGTTTGCCGCCAACTGGTGGTTGGTGTTTGGGCATTGATCGGTTGACAATGATACTGACTGATTCACAGAATATCAAGGTTCTTGCTTTTTCTCATTTTCTGCATGTTTAATTTGTTTTTCTAAATTCTTATATTCTTTCTTCCTTTTGGGTTACAGGAAGTTCTTCTCTTCCCTGCCATGAAACCTCAAGATGTACCTTCAACTAAAGGTTTGTATTGTACATGCATTCCCCTTCTTTTCATTGAAAATTAATGTTTGTTTATATATGTTGCTCATGTTGGTCTTCTTAACTATATACAGTCCATTTTTTTTCCTTGGAGACTGCAAGGTTGATATTTTTCCCTATATTTGATTTCAGGAACTTGAGGAATTCAAGATGATCAGAAAACCAAATAAACAGTGAACAAAAGAATTTTTTTAGGATAGTTACTTACATCGCACACAAGCCTAGCTCAAATAGTTTTTTTTTTTTTTTAAATGACAAAGGTTAGTAGTTATTTTGTTAAATTAATATTTACTACTTCACCCGGATTTGAACGTAATATCTTCAACTTCTTTTCCCTTTGTTCAAAGGAGTTGAGCTACCCACCCAACCCCTCACTGGTTCAAATTGCTACTTTCTGTTTTTTTCTACAATGAGGTGAATTTGTTAATATTGGTATGGTCAATGGGTGCCTTTGGTTCGATTTATGTTCTTAGTGCATTCTGTTTTCTAAACAAATTACTGGTCAATATTCTTTCTTGACCAAAACTGGTCATTCTTTGTAAATAAATAAATGATTATAAGTATGTTTGTTCTTTTGAAATTGACACGAGGTCATTCCTCAATTTTTATTTCTTTTCATACATGAATTTCATTCTACATAAGATTTTAAAATTGAGAGAATATTATTGTCAAAAAAAGATTTTAAAAATGAGAGAATGTTTCACACTATCAACCAATTACACATCACCGTTTTGTATGACTTTTAAGTTAATTATAAAAAAAGTTAATTAGTTTTAATAAACTAACAGTTAAATCATATAGATGAATGTATATTCTATACACATACTACTATAACAGTGTTGTTAGAAGTTCAAGTCTTGAATACAAAGCATCTTGTAAAAATGTTGATCTTGTGTGTGTGTATTCATTTTGTAATTTTTTTCTTCATCCAATAGAGATTACTAGATGGCCAATATTTTTTGAGTCAATAACTTTAAGAGCAAGTTGACTGAATAAGTTGCACGATGTGAAAACTCTCAATACTAAGGTAAGGAATGGTTGAATCATTGAATGAATGGGAACAGTAACAAAGATAATTACGCATACTATTGTCCTTGGTCTAGTCAGCGGTATCCTATTTATCGTAGTCAAATAATGAAAAATTGTGATTTGTGGTTCCATGCTAACAATTCGTATAAAAAATAAGCAAATCGATTCTCAAAATTACAAGTCTTAGTTAAATCAGTTTCTAACTATTGTGTTGGTCAACATGGTTTATCAAATCAAAAATGATACTTGAACAATTATTTTATGATAATTTTTATGATGACTATTTTTTTTTCATACTTAAATTGTGTTTTTACTTTTCTCCCGTTGTTGCTTTGCCTTTTGTTAATATCCACATTTATTTGTAAATTTTAGTTGTCTCATAAGTCATAAGTTGTTTAAAAAATAATGGTTTAAAAAACATTCCTCTTAACCGAATATGTTGCTTGTTGATCTCATGATTATCAATGACCCCTCTCAAAAAATTATCATCAACAACGCATCATCAAAGACCAACTTGTTAGTAATTAGACTTTGCATAATTGTAATTACCGAGCAATTTGTCCGTGAGATGTCATGAATTTCATAGATAAATAATTATTCTATGATGAATAGGGATGAGAATAGGCCAGACCGATCTACATAGGACTATGGCCTAGCTTATACCAGGTCAGATCAAGTCAGACTTTGTTCTTAAATAAAGAAGATATATGCTTTTTTAAAAGTCCATTTAGCTTAAAAAGTTAGGCCGCAAGCCAGAGTCCCAAACTTTTTTTAGAAACCTATTTATAATTGCAATCATCAATTTATCATTAACTCAATTCATATACAAATCAAGGTCCAATTTAAATAATGTTATTATTGGTTCAAGTAAAAGTGGTTAAATTATCGTATATTGACTTTGAATAAATTAAATGTTAGATATATAAAAAATATGATTCATATATCTATATCTTAAAATTTTAAATTAAGATGTGACGTCTCACTCTTTTAAGCTCATAAAATATTGACTCATTGTTATTTCATATGGTTCTCCGTCGCTTGAATGATTTACGTCAAATAGTATATATTAAACTTAATTCAGCCACCATAGTTTTTTTAGGACGAGCTCATGGAAAATCAGTTCATATAATAATAATAATAATAATAATAATAATAAAATCTATTGACTTTTTTCTTTTGACTACAATGAACAAAATGTATGCCTTGGATCTTGCCAGGTGGTTCAACTGCCACTCCTTTCTTTTCCGTATAATGTTGTTGTACATCTATTCAATTTATGATTGGATTATACCATGATGGTGCCAACAATAACAATGATATTTTTTGACAAGAACAATGATATTAAGAACTATGATATAATATTTTTGGTCTGGGTAAAACTAGCAAACTTGATATGAAATTCTATTTCTTCATCAAAGATATGAAAGTACTGAATTTAGTCCCTACGCTCAACTAACGTGGAAGTGTAGAAATGTCTTGTAATAAAGTTCACATAATCATGCACATGTGGCTGGTCAATTGTCAAACTACCATGTCATCTTCCCCACCATATAAACCTTTCCCATTTCTTTCTCTCACCTCCTCCTCCACTTAATATTTCGTGCATTTCTCCTAGTAATTTAATTTTTTTTTTTTTATCAAACTACCAAGAAATATAATTTTTTAAAACTATCCCCACGTTTTATTCTAATCATTTTAAACTTTATAAGACTGCTAGATTTTCTTGACTAAATTACACAAGACTACAAGTTAAAAATAAATAAAAAGAATGATATAAATCGTTAATATAAACCCTGACCAAAAAAAAAATCGTTAATATAAACTAATTTTACATTGATGTCTAATAAAAATATAGTATTTCGTAAATATCTTTAAAAAACAATCACCATAAAATAAATTTAGATGACAAGATGATGGATTTTGATTGGACAACAACATAAAAATAATTTATATTGTTAACACATTACATTACTATTAAACTCTTAAAAATATTCATTATTCAAGTCACTCAATCTCTTTGTCTAACCATATAGTCCATTTCAAGTTTTTCGCACGAGTTTCCGCGAGATGCAAAAAAGTAACGAAAACACGATTAGGCCGTCATAATGGAAAAGAAGTGTAAAAGGGTAAAATTTTACTTGATTTAATTAATTTTTCTTTTGACTATAATTAGATGGCATTTTTTCCTATGTTTTTTATGTCATTGTACATCCGTTGAATTTATGATTGGATCCAATAAATCATATATATATACCATTTGACACATTATCACAATTATTCCTAGGGTTGAAAATCAAGTGGACCCTATATCCACAATGATAGCTAGTTGTATCTAGTTGTGCTTCAATGGATGTTGATCATGGGTTTTGGCATTTGCTTCATACAAATTGAGTGGTCTAGTGGAAAGTAGGAGAAAAGGAATATGGATTTGGGTAGTGGATTATCTAAATGGCGTTATTATTGAGCTTTGAAAAAGTATATATATGAGAGAAGAATATGGCCACTTGGAAAAGTAGATGCTATTTGCTTCTCACTTTCCGCAAAATTTTCAAATTCGTAGATATTCAAAGTATCGAATTAATAGAAAACCGATTATCTTCAACTACTACATCTTACTTTTCTTTGGCCTCAATTTCTTTTCATATATCCTAAATTATAAACCATTTATAGTTCCATACCGGAATGTTGGAATCTTCTAAAATCCAAAGAGGGTAATGACATGACTCCAATGGGGGATAGGTGTAGAAAAGGAAATTAGTGCGTACACAATCACCTTGGATTCCTAACTATTGGACGTGCTTTGTTTTCTAGAGGCAACAATTCCTTTTAGGTTTTCCTTTCTCTTTCATTCTTTATTTTTGTAGGGAATATTATTAATTAAAATGCCTATAGTTAAGTTCCAACGCGAGAGACAACATTGTTTGTTTAAAGTAGTTTTGAGAATCCATAATTTCTAAGAGAATTTTTTTAGGTGGTGTTTCAAATTTTCAAAAATTAACTTTAACAATTTCTCAACATAAAAATCTTTCATATTGGAAATTTTCCAAATGTGTTATCCACCCAAGAGTAATTTGTGTTGAAGTGTTTGAATTTTCCTTTAAAATTATGCTACCTCACAAAATTCAATCATTTATTACACTTTAAGGGAGATTTTCTTTGACAAAAATAAACAACTTGTTCCTTAATTTAATTTTAGGTAATACTATCGTCCTTTATTTTATTTTTTACCGATTTAATCCTGTGTTATAAAGTGTCAATATTGTATCATTTTTAATGGAATTTTTTCAATGAAATCTAGGTTTCGATGTTTATATGATGAAGGTTTAGGGTTGTTTATGAGTTTGATGAGTTTTTGTTTTTTTTTTTAAAAAAAAAGATAACAATGTTGATATTTTTTTTAAATTAAGTTAAGGGAAAAATTATTTAATTTTGCTTTTTTTCCCTAACTTTCCATTGCAAATTATTTCTCTTTCAATTTTGAGCATTTTTTTAGAAGATATTGCATCATTTTACATTCCGATGGTGAATGACCAATTGATTTGCACCATTCAAGATCCGATTTGCCTTCTACTTTTGAGATCATCATGCAAGTACACTATCATTCAAGTAAGGAACTTGAAACTGGCTGAGAGGGATGTCACAAATGTTATTATAATAATAACTGAAAACTTAGGTTAAGGTCTTTGTTTGAGAAAGGTGGACAGAAGAATAAGGTGAAATTTTTGAGAAAAAAGTGGACAGAAGAATAAGGTGAAAGGGATGATGTTGAGATACAATGAAGCTAAAAAAAACAATTGGCGTGACAAAAACTATATAGGAGACATAAAAACCCTAAAATTTAGGCGAAACAAACCCAAGTAGAGCAATAAAGAAAAAACTATAGGGTTGGTCATATTCCCACTATTGCAAAGCAAAAAAATAAAGAAACATGAACATGACAGAGTCCGAAAGTTCAATATTTGTTTTAGCTCTTGGAAAAAAGAAATTAAAATGTTCTCCTCCTCAAGGAAATATTTGTAACCTCTGCCCAGTAAAAATTTTCTCATTTCGTCTTAAAATAACTGAGTCAATTGTAAAAAAAAGAGTAAATTACACTCCCCTCCCTTAAGATATGCTTGAATTACACTCCCCTCCCATCTTATGTTAAAATATATACTTCCCTCCCTTAAAAAGTAAAATCTATACTCTCATCCCCTTTCAGATGCTTGAATTGCAACCTCTTCCCTTAATAATTAAATATGCCCTACACTTTAATCAATTTTAACATAAATCAATATTTTTATGATATATACTAATTTTGAACTATCATTTCTTTATAATTTAAATGTCAATGATAATTAAATTTAAATATTTTGTTATTATTTATAATAGAGTATAAAATTCAGCTAACCATACTTTATTGACTTTCATAATTTTTCACATATTTTAATTTTATTTTGGGTTGATTCATATTTTATAATAGGGTTTAAAAATATATGTTAACGAAATTGTGAATAAAAAATAGCGAAAAATATATATTCAAAATTTGATTATATTAAAATGGATCCACGATACTATTTTTCTTCAAAGTGTGTTAGATTATTATTTTTTGCTAGATTATTAGAAATAAAAAAAAAAATATTAACGGAGTAAAGAGTAGATTTTAACATGGGGGGGGGGGGGGGGGGGGGAATGTAATTCAAGCTTCTCTTAATGGAGGGGAGTGTAATTCAAGCATCTTTAAAGGGAGGGGAGTGTAATTTACTCTAAAAAAAAATTGTTCCAAAATAATTAGACTCTTTCATTTTTGATATAATATTAATTACTTTTTTTAATTATAACTCTAATTAATATTAATTTTATCACTATTAATTTAATGTATGTAGAGAAGTTGAGTGTCCGGAGTTTGAACTCTAATCTCTGCATATAATATGTAACTTCCCTACCAACTGAGTTAAGTTCAAAAAGATATTTTATTTTGCATTTATGATAATAGATTGGAGAATGCATATTGACAAGACACTCAAAATCATTTTTCTCTTTCTTTCACTTATAATATAGTTTTATAGGACCCATGAAGTAGATTGTTCATTGTTACTAGAAATGTTTTTTATACCGTGAATCAACCACAATGGTCAAATCATTATAATCGTTTGATTTTGATCATAATTGTAAATTCGTAACTGTTGCTGAATTATGTGTCATCAAAAGTGGTTAATTTTGTTTTTTTTTTTTAACAAGCTAAAATGGAATATATTAAGTCATAAGAGGTGATTCACCTTGCACAAGGTGTGCAAAGGAGAACCACCCACCAAAATACACAGTTATAAGTCTGTTTCCCACATAAACAACACAATAGAAGAGCGTACAGAAAAAAGAACTACACAATAACACCCATCCAAATCAACGGATGCCGCCACCAGTCATTATAACTGAAAGCGATAGTAGGCATTTTGGCCTTTAGCCAAGAAAAAGATAAAAGTTTGATGTTGTCTGCTAACTGATCCAATTTGTCGCTCCTCTGGTTAAAGATCCTATCATTTCTTTCCTTCCAAATAGTTCAGACACTAGCATGCCATATTATTGTCAAATAGGAATATGTCACTCTCGGTAACCCTGCTAAGTGACCAAATTGATGAAAATGGGGTGTAACGGACGCTGGAGCCGTGAAAGAAATGCCTAACCACTGATAAATACGATGCCACACCATGCCAAAATAATCACACCGAAAAAGAAGGTGATCTGCAGTTTCACCTGAACCGCACCCACCTGTGCAGAGAACATTATCATGCTGAATGATTCTTCTTCGGATGAGATTGTCTTTAGTTGGTAATCGATTACGAAGCAGTCACTAAGCAAACACTGACACCTTGAGGGGGACTTGTTTCTGCCACACACCTTAAAACACTGACACACCATGGTCTTCAAGGACAGTTGTTGTCGACAGATAAGTGTAAACTCCCTTCACAAAATAGCCATGAATAGGATCTAGACTCCACATCCACCTGTCAATAGTATTATCCTGCAAAACAACATTATGCAATAAAGATGCACACTCGGACACCGTCTCTTCCTCCCAAGCCAAAAGGCGCCTCCTCCACATCCAGGTACCTCCACCACCTCCCCAGCCACTCCTCTCCATATCCCGCACTGTTACCCATTTGTTTTCCGCTAAATAAAAAAGGCGAGGGAATTGCACCCTTAAAGGCGCGCCCCCTACCCAATTATCGGACCAAAAAAATTTACTACCACCGTCCCCAACCACCCTAGGCAAATTATCTTCAAACGATCTCCCCTTCGACAATCCCACACCGTGACGGATGCTAGAAACCATCCACCACCATGTAGAATTGTCCCTCCCACCCTCCTTCAGCCGCCCCCCTTCATCCCCGTACCTTGCCTTTAAAACTCGATACCACAGACCCTCCTTGTCAACTAACATACGCCAACACCACTTCCCCAATAACGCCACATTAAATTCCCTCAATTTTCTAACGCCTAAACCACCTTCCTCCCTAGATAGACAAATAGAGTCCCAATCCACCCAAGCAATTTTCCTAAAATCCTCACAACCCCCCCCCCCCCCAAAAAAAAAATTAAATAAATATTTGATGGAAGAAATTATACCTGCGGGGGCCTTGAAGAATGAAAGAAAGTAAACTGAAATCGAAGACAGGATAGATTTCAAGAGTGCTAGACGACCACCAAACGAGAGAAATTTACTTTTCCAGCTCGACAATCTAGAGGTAATAGTGTTCAAAATCAGATTCCAAAAGTCCAACCTCCGAGGATCCCCTCCGATAGGCAAGCCCAAATACACAAAGGGAGAATCTCCCACCTGACAGTTCAACACCAAAGCAACCTCATGTAACCAAGAATCTGAGACATTTCCCACCATATAACCACGGAATAACCCAGCCTCTAATAACGACTGCATGAGAATATTAAAGCCTTCGGCATCAAGTAGAAACAAAAACGGAGACAAAGGATCCCTTTGACGAAGACCTCTCTACATAGGAAATTCATCTGTAGGACACCCATTCACCAAAACTGAAGCTGTGGCCGTTCCAACACATTCAGATATCCACTTCCGCCACAAAGTAGGAAAATTCATTTTAAGCATGACCGTGTCCAAATACTTTAAATCCACATAATCGTACGCTTTTTCAATGTCAACCTTAAAAGGCAACATTTCTTTATGAAGGCGACGCGCTTCCTCCACCGCTTCGTTTGCCACCAGAATTCCGTCCAAAATTTGTTTACCCTTAACAAAAGCGAATTGAGCATCTGAGACCACACTTCCTATAACCGCACATAGTCTGTTAGCAAGAATTTTGGCAAGCACCTTATACATACACCCCACCAAAGGTATCGGTCGGAAGTCATTCAATATTTGCGGGCTTTCGACCTTTGGAATGAGAGCGATAAATGTTGCATTCACTCCCTTTGTCAACCTTCCATTACGATGAAATTCTATCACAAACCGCATGAAATCTTCCTTCAATTCCGACCAAAATTGCTTACTGAAACCAAAACTAACACCATCTGGACCTGGACTTTTGAAACTGTCGCAATCCCATATCGCTTGCTTCACCTCTTCCACCGTAAAAGGTTGAATAAGACCACCCAACTCCACCACTGACAACCTATGGAACTGTAAATCCTCCACCCCTGGCCGCTCAAAATTTTATGCTTTGTAATGTGAAGAAAAATGATTAAAAACTGCTTCACGGACATTTTGAACCCGCTCAACACAGACGCCGTTAATCTGAAGCACCTGAATATAATTGTGTCTTCTCCTTGCAGACATTAAGCCATTAAAATTTTTGGTGTTGGCGTCACCTTCTTGTAACCATTTTAGTCTCACATGTTGCCAACACACACTAGTCTGAATGCGCATCATTGAATGAAGTGTCACAGATAATTCACGGAGCTCATACACCTCCTCTTCCAAAAGAACGAATGTATCCCCTTTAGTGTCTAGGAGCGACATCCGCTCCTTTACCTGTTTGCACTTTCCTTCCGAATTCTGCGAATGTCACTAATGCCATTCTTTTAGACTGCCTTTAATGAGCTTCAAACAATCACATATCGGATGACGCCAAAAGATGAATTATTCAAGAAGGGGACCATCCCAGATTCACAAAGTTTTGCATTCGAGAGTTCTGAACATTTGTTTTTGACTAAAGATCACCGGAGGTCCTAAATTATTTAGTTATAAATATTTCAAAAAAAAATTATTTAGTTATGATAAGTTGATTTTTTAATTTAGGTATATAGATGTTATGGTGTACGGATGGGTAGGAGGAAAACATGCAAATGTGGACTTGATCGGGGGTTTCACTACTCATGGATTAGGGGTCGGATTTTTACGGTAGGACATGCAATCCTAAAAGTTGAGTTAAACAAAGTGGTCAAATTCTGACAATCAACATGTTTTTGAACCGTTTCCTTTTGACATTTTTGGTTTCCTAGCATCAGAGGTTGTTAACCTTCTACATAGAGTTCAAATGGTCATGCCCATCAATGTCGTGACTTTTATGTCCAAGAATACTGTGTTTACGAGGATTGATTTTACAATCCAAAAATGCCTCGCGGCATAGCTTATTGCATGTTTGTCTTCTATTCATGTGTAATTAATTCTTGATATATAATAATAGTAAATAAAATTTAATCCAAAAAAAAACTCTACTATATACCCACTCATGCGGTACTTCGTTATGTCATAATATAAGAATTATACAATATATATATATATATATATATATATATATATATATATATATATATATATATAAGATCCAGCTGTATAGATATCATAATCTACATCCAGAAAATCGTATGCTTTGGAAGAAGCTTGTACAGTTTGGGAAGGGGTTTTGATTGATCAAAAAGAAGAATCTACTTCAACCGATATGCCCTTAGGCACGGCCATACATAACATAAAAATAACACTTGAAAAGGGTGGACAATTAGCTAGAGCGGCTGGTGCTGTAGCGAAACTGATTGCAAAAGAGAGAAAATCGGCAACATTAAAATTACCTTCTGAAGAGGTCCGTT
The DNA here is from genome assembly GCF_003473485.1 of Medicago truncatula. Classification (NCBI taxonomy): domain Eukaryota; kingdom Viridiplantae; phylum Streptophyta; class Magnoliopsida; order Fabales; family Fabaceae; genus Medicago; species Medicago truncatula. Next base: position 61,241,781 of record NC_053045.1, on the reverse strand, counting down.
TGATATCTGCTCTATCAAACTTACTAAAAACTTATAAAATTACCCATTATTTGATCGATAACAGTCACACTATATGAATATGAATGTGTGTGAACTGCTTTTACCTCAATTGCTTTATTAAAACCACACCCATGTGATTTATAAGTCAGTATCGAAGGAAAAAAAAGTTTTTCCTCTGATTTCAATGGATAAATCTACAAAGAAAAGATGTTTTGTTCTGATGATAAATAGACACCTTTTAAATTCATACATTTATTCAACATTTTAACTTTTCTTTATCTTTCTCTTCCTATCATATTTATAATCTATTACATCATTATATTTTTGGCTTGAATGCATTTGTGACCCCTTAACTTTTAAATAATTACGATTTTGGCCTCCTAACAAAAAAAATAACAATTTTACCCCTTAATTTTACAAAACGTTCAAAAGCTGCTGAGAAGACGCCACATGTTTTAAAATAGGGAGGCAAAATCACAACTTTTTATAATGATAAAGGGTTAAAAGATCTTATTTTCCTAAAGATAGAGGACCAAAATAGCATATTTCGCTAAAGTTGGAGGGTCGAAAGAGCATATTTTCATAAAGATCGAGGACAAGTTTTTTATTTTTTTATTAGATAGCCAAAATCACAACATTTTAAAATATAAAGGGGAAGATTGCATTTAAGCATATATTTTTCTGTTTCTATACCTTTGTTTAAATGTATATGCACCACATGAAGTATTCATTAAATATGAAGTTTTCATTAAATGTATATATATATTTTTTTTTAAACGCTAACGAGTTCTATAAAGTCTTACTTGTTTATCTACCAAAAAAATTTAAAAGACACTTAGCAATTGTTTTCTTTTTTTAAATATTAAAATTATATCTACATTGTATATGCATATAGTTTAAAATATTAAAAAAGCAATTGAATGAATGATATTTTATTGGAAAGGATCCAAACCCGTTTTCAAGACACTTGAGTGTTCGTTAAGACCATCTCCAATGGAAGTATCTTAACCTTTTAGGACCCTGTAACTATTATGTATCCCCTTCGGGAGGAATTTTTTTCGAGGTCTTATAAGACACGGGGTCTCATTTAAGACCTCATTCTTAAGTGAGACCCACATCTTTTTAATACTATTAAAAATTTGATATGTAATAATATAAAGTTATTGATAGTTGATTAGTTGGTCCCATTTAAGAAATTTGTGTGAGATGTTGGGTTAAAGGGATTGAGTTCTTATTAAGTATTACTATTAAAAAATTATAAGTGACAATGCACAATATGTGCAGGGACTAGTGTTCGAACCTCAGACACCCCACTTATTCATCCTTAAAGGTGAATTTCTCTGGCCGCCGGACTACTTGACAAAAAAAATATTATAAGTGAGTGTTGCGTACACGTGTAACCCATTCAAGTACCCAAAAATAAGTGTCTCCATTCTGGATCCTGAGCATCCACAATGGTAGTACACTAATAAGGACTCCTTAAACGGACTCCGCATGTACACATCACTTATTTATAATTTTTTTAATGAAATTACATATTAAGGACTCAATGACTCTAACGACAATACACTAATAAAGACTCGAATTAAACGTACTTGAATATGTCCCACTAATAAAGACTTCAATTTAAAGTACATAAATATTACTGCTTTTGCCAAGTGGGAGCAATTAGTATATATTTTATTACTTCTTTTAAATGTGAAACTCGTTAGTCATTTAGGAGAGAGTTTTTTTTTTTTTTTTTTTTTTAGAGAGAGAGTCTTTATATAGTTGTCTGTTGCTTAATAAAAGCTAATTTTTTCTTCCTCCAATAAAAAATTCTTGACGGAGAATGATTCTTGTTAAGTAAAGACTTCGTTGAAGAACACGACCATTTTTCTTTTTACTCTGAGTGATAAAAAAAATGGGTGAAAATTGTTTGTAAGAACCACGGAACTCTCTTTGACTTTTGAACAAAAATCGAGATTCAAAAGGACAACCACCTCTTGCAATTTGCGGATTCATTCTTGGGTGGGGCACACTTGATTGGATCGTCGACCAACAAGATCATCCTTAAACTAATCGTTATAGGAAAAGAAGAAATAAAACTTACAATAAAAGAACAAAAAAAACAAAAATTTAAAATATCAAAGGTCAAAACGGAACGAAAAAAAAAATTCCCAAATCAATTTGATTTTTTAAAATATTTTTTTATATTCGTCGAATGTTCATAGATATTCAAAAAAGAAAAAGAAAATACATAAAAACCAGGGACATAAACCTAACCCAGTAAAATTACACGGGCGTCTAAGTCGGCCAGATGGATGATACAAAAATGAAACAACATAGCGTGTATCAACCTCTAATTAATCTAAAACTAACTAAATATCTTCGATGCGGTGATTAAACCTTCTGTCAACACGGAGGCAGTTCATATACCATCAACTTCATGCAACAATGACAACAAGCTAACCAACCATTTCAAGCCTCAAAGTCCAAATCAAACAAAGTGAACGACAGATCTTAAGTTGGCGAATGAATTTTCTGCCAACACAGAAACAATTCAAGATTCATCAACTCCCTGCACGACAGCAAGCATTAATGAGTGGAGAGTGGATCCAACCACCAACACGGTAAATGACGAATCTACATGCACCAACCATTTACTGCGATAATCCACAACAAGTTAATAGTCACTTCTGGCCCAACAGTTCAAATTCAATCACACCGGACCGAACCAGATTCCACAACGAATACTGCAACCAAAAACATTGTCGTTGTGTTTGTCGACAAACCAAATCAGGAAAACTGCAGATCTCAACATACCTGGAAGAATCAGAAATCAACAGGCAGTGCATCAACACCACGACATGTCCACGACGGCATAGAAACCAACCCAACAGTTTCAACAAAAGCTTTCCCGAACCAACTCAAATCTGGCACGGCATGACCGCACAACGAATTAAAAAATTGGCGGTGACCAGGGGAACCACCGATGAGAGAGGAAACATGATAAACTTTTAGCAAGTGTATTATAAATGAATCGAAGTAATAAACTTTATAAGTTCGTATCCACAGGGACTGTGTTAATCTCAATTTAGCAATATGGTTAATATATAGGATGTGTAAATTATTTTAGTGTCTGAGACAGTAGTTTTTATTGCATAAAATTAAATAAACAGAAAATAAATATATTTTTGGAAAAGATAAGGAGAGAGATGAGATCAGGTCTTTTCAAATCCTCTAAGTTCCCCTAATTGGTATACTGCACCTATTTCTTACGAATGATTCTCTAGTTTCACGATGATTAACAAAATAGGCCTAATCAATCCCTTGACTTAGGACCCTCTTCTCATAGTACAACCCCTAACTCCTTAGGTGGTCTAATACTCTTTGAATGTTTTATGAACGTTAACTTAATATCAGAAATAAACGATTATCCATTCCTAGACTAACCCTGTTTATTTGAACAATTCAATTAGGTCTAAGTTGAAAACTATGGTCAGTAGTAATTCGTTCTCACGAAATCATGTTTATATGGTGTCAATATATAAAAAGCATTAAGAACAATTTAATTGAATAAAAATTAGATTGTCATTCACAATAGATAGAGTTTCACAGCAACATGTTTCAATCAGGGTTACACAAAATCATCTTAGACCTAATCTCTAAGAGATTTAGCTACTCATAATCGAGTTTACAAATAGCATAATCAATATAGGAATTAAAACATACATGAACTGATAGAAGGTTGAAGAAATCGCCCTCCTAGCTGTCTTGAGGTCTCAAAATCACACTTTGCTCTCTTCAATTCGTCACCCTTGTTTTTGAAAACAATTAAACTTAAATAGGCAACATCTGCTCCTAAAATTGTGACATGGTTTGATGAAATCGTGACCCGATTTTGTCTTGAGTAACAAACTTTTCAAATTAGGGTTTCTAAAATCGTGTCACGAAATAGCCATCGTGACACGTTCTACCAATGTCGAATGAACCTCATCCTGTGCTCCAATTCGTGACACGTTTTCAACAATCGTGTCACGATTTTACTTTCTTCAAAATCTTCAACTTTTCATGCTTTCCTTGCTGTTTAAGCTTGCTTGTGAACTCAAAAGACCATGAATTTACAATAAAAATAATGTAATGACTACTGTCATCAAAACGCGAGTTGATCGGTGAATCACCATCGAAAAGGGGGCGGCACCGAACCTCCTTGGAAAAAAAAAACCTGTCGTTATGACTGCGTTGGAGGAGCAGCAGAATGATGCACGACCCGAAAAGGGAAATATCTCCAGACCCGCCACCATAGCGCACGGCTCCAAAGCCATCGGCTACGATGCCCTCTATGTAGCTTGTCGGGGATCTGGAAATAGTTTTTTTTTTTAAAATAGCTTATTTGCTAGAAAATCATCCTTTAAAATAAAAGGTCATGTTAATCAATGTCTTTGGAGCATCGGTTAAAGAATTAAATATATTTCTTTCGATCATATTTATAAACAATTTTTTTTTTTCGAGATTCATTGAATAGCTGATGTATTTGAACTACAATATAATTTAGATATTTTTTTTTTTGTTATTATGTTGTTCCATTTGTCTCGATGAATAATTTATGATGTTCAATGTCAAATATTTTGGGGTGAGTGAGTATTACTTATACACACACTTAATTTTTTTTTTTTTTTGTTGTTATCTCTCATTAGTCATGGTCTTAAAAATGTTCCAAAGTATCCTTATATCGTAGATCATAGGAATCTAATTGTTAAAACGACGATAGAATTACATCTCTATATCATAATTTGAGGTTAAATAAGATTATAATCCTTATAAATATATTATATTTCACATTTAGTTTCTATTAAATAATTTCTCCAACCAATGGTCTTTCTGATGAGTTTTTAGACAAGTTTAAAATATTACAAGAATGTTTCCCAATTTTTTTTTAGTTTTAACAAAATATGAATTTTTAAATGTCAAAAATTTACAAATTCATATTTAATTCATCATTTGTTAAAAAATTCTAAACTTTTACAAGAGATGTTCCTATAATTCATCATTTGTAGCACTAAACATGACAACATAAATTTATTAAAATTTTGAATGATACACATAAATTGATTTAAAAACAGATCTAAAAAAATATTGATTGAAAACATTTAAACAATCATTATTTTTTAAATGAATTAAAAACAAAATATGATATATTTATACAGACCGAAAACTTATTTAAACAATCATTTTTCATGCATTGTAAATTGCCTCCCAAATGCGAGACTTTAAAAATCAAAACCAGTTTTCTATCTAAAAAGTTATGTAAACAATTCTTCCAAAACCGTGTTGATTAAAAATCACTTTTTACTAATAATAAAATTCTATAATTATTTAGTATAAAAAAACATTTTTTCCGTTTATTAATGCGATTTAATTGAAAAGAAGACGATGAACTCTTGGAATAGGATTTGAGTTTATTAGGGATTAGAGTGTCTTTTATTCTCTTAATTTTAATTATGAATATAAGTTTTCTTTTTTTAAAAAAAAAATCTAGATACATTTATTTTTCAAAATATATTGATAATTTGTTATGTATTTCCTGATTTGACAATAATTAATATTGTTGTTTGACTTTAAACATTGACTAAAGAATAGATTATGAATATATATATTATAAATAAATTGCATTATTCTTCTTAATATATAGGTGAAAATGACAAACGACGTTTATTAACATGGATAATAAATAGATGCAGTACAGTACAAATAACTATATTACTCAAGGTTCCCTAAAAAAAAAATATTAGTCAAAGAGAAAAAGTCTTTTTAAATAGAGATTTTTTTTTGTGTTACCTCCGATTTTTAGGAGAAAGAACTCAAATGATTCGAAGTTTGGTTAGGAAGTAACCAAAGTATGATAAAAAATTATTTTACCAAAAATCAAATCCCTAAACAATTTGTTTTCGGTAGAGCTTATTAATTATTTGACGACATTAATCGATTGATTGTAAATAGAGAACTTTTGCTTACACTACTAAAGGTTTTAATTTTAAAATTGTTGTATTATTATTAGGAAAATGCTAAACATAGCTATCATTTTCAAACAAACAAAAAAATCTGAGCTATCCTTGACTTGAGGATTGATTAATGTCATAATTATGTATGTCTTATTCTAAGAAAAATAAAGAAGTGATGTAGTGCTGAACCTGAACGGGTGATGGCCTTTTAAAGAGAAGACCAATAATATGGATATACTTTTTAAAGGAAAAAATAATAAAAAGGTCATATAAGTGATAAGTCATAAGTTATTTATTATATTTTAGCAATGAAAACTATTCAATAGAGAATACTCCAGTTCCTTCAAAAAAAAAAAAATAGAGAATACTCCAGTATTATTTGTGTAAACAAACATATTCTGGCACGCAAATGTGAGTGAGCATATATTATTATATAGTAATTATATGAGATTTGTCAACCAAAAATAATAATTATATGAGATTACTAATTTAAAATGTTGATATCTTCTACTAGATGTTTCTCACTCTCTGCCTCTCCCTCTACATAGACACACACTCTCTGACCACTTAAGAGATTAAATATTTGAGAAATGATATTTGTACAACCACTTTGTAATAATTTTCTTTTTCATATTTTCATTATTCTTTTATTCTCTCTCTTCATTTTTCTCTCTCCATTGTTTTTGACCAATAAAAGAAGAGAAAAAAGAAGTTGTCACAAAAGTTGTATCAAATGGATGGTTGTTCAAATATCACTACTCTAAATATTTACCGCAAGTTGTGTCACAAAATGAAAATGAATTATTTTAGACTAGTAATATTATTGGAAGAATACGAACCAACATCACCTTATATTTCTAAACCATATATATATATATATATATATTCCTCCTTTCAAATCATCAAATTGCTCTTATATTCAGAATTGATCAATTTATTTAAGAGGCAGGGACAGCACACAAGTATGTACAATGATGTATAATATATATATATAGCTGCCTAAACCAGGAGTGGCTATGAACAAATAAGAACTTTCTTGTAAGATACATATGGACATTAATTAATTGCATATACCTCCCCACATGCTTGCATGTTAGTGTGTTATGCAATCAAACTAATTATATAACCGTCTTTTGCTACACTTGGACCGTTATTTCATGCGCGCGTTTCGGAGGTTTCACACTTTAATATGTGTCATAAACGTACATAGTACTACATACTCTTGTTGTGGATAAGTTTTTGCAAGTTTCTATGTTGTGGCCTGTGGGGGTAGTACTGATTTAATTCTGACTTGAATTCAGATTTTATCTTTTTATTTTGCCTTATTTACGATTTTTATTTTTTAACTTTTGGATACACTATCTGAACCTCAAATTCAAATTCTTAAATTGTTTGAGTTAGTTTAATCTATGTATTTTGAATTGATTTTGATGATGGGGTAAACAATGAGATTGTTGTGCACAACATTAGCAACTCATTTTTGGGTCATCAAATTTTGATAGAGTGTCCACCTTCGTAAATATTTCATTTGACACTTCATCGAATTTTAGCCTTTCATGCATAGTCGAAAATTATAGATATTTTGAAAATTTAGTCTAAAATTGTAAACGTAGAAACGGATGACCTAAATTGTGAATACTGAACTCGGCGTCAAAATTTTAAGGAAAAGATTGTCACCTATTTCATATGAATGTCTACACTTGCGTGGATATTCAATTTACATAAGAAAAATTGTGAATGAATCTATATGTTGAAGTTGATTTTGAAGTTGTTTGTAGTTTGTTGTTAGTCACACATTGTTTAAGTTTTCAGGGTGTTGAGTGTATAAATATGCTTGAGTACATTCATCCTCCTTAGAACTAGCTTTTCACATAAAATCCAAGCCTATTTAACATGATATCGGAGTTGGATTAAAGATTGTAATGTGAGAATTGGGCCCAGGCCCACGCTAGAGGTGAGGGTGTGTGTTGAAGGTAGTTTTGAAGTTGCATGTAGTTTGTTGTTAGTCCCACTTTACTCAGGTTCCCAGACTGTTAAGTGTATAAATATGTTTGAGTACCCTCATCCTTAAAGCTAGCTTTAAGATGAGATCCATAAATTTTTAACACTATATACATGTACATTTTTTTGTTATATGTTGGAAGTATTTATGCTTTCTGGGGTGTTCGGGATTCGAACTCCGACCCCTGCATATAATAATGCATTGTGTTCTTAATAAAAGAAAAATCACCGTTCTGAAGGGATTTAATTTGTTTAAGATGACAATTCATTGCTTTGCTTCACTAGCAGAATCGTGTGCCCATGATCGTTTTCCCATTTGAATACACACACATGCATACATACATACCCGACCAAAACAACTAAGATTGAGTTTGACAGGATTATTACTTAGCATATCATGTACTTTTTTTTTTTTTGAGAGGAGCATATTATGTATATGTGTACATGTATATGGACATATATAAATTACATTTTAGTCACCATGAAAAGGGTGTGTGTCTTTGCTGTAACATGTCGTGCTTGATTAGCTTCAGCCATGTTGGAATTAGTCATTCATCATTGACCCTCCACTGCTTTAAAGGGACAATTGTATTGGAAAACATGTGCAAGTGAATTATATGCGTTTTTGTTTAAAAATAATTAGAGTATTCCATTATACCAAAGTCCAAAGCTAAGGTGATTGATCACATAATCATTGAAAAAATTAATTATGTTACCTGCTAAATTATCCTTCATTTTGTTTATTAGAAAAGTGAAGAATAAGAATCTATGCTATACTTGGCTCATCTATCTATCTATCTATCTATCTATCTATATTCTATTACTTCTTGATTCAGGGTGGAGCTCAGGTGACCGTGGAAGTTGATGGCGTATGGTGGGGAGGACCACGATGATATGTTCATTGTTCAATAGAGTAAAGTTAAACCATCAAGAACTTGATTAAAATAGAATGTAAATAAAGCAGGAGAGAATAAGACACATGCATCATATATCATATTTTATACTGGTTCACCATCAACCACATTGAACAGTTTCTCTTTTATACTCCTAGAATACTACCGTTGAAGAGTGAAATAAAATCAGATACAAAGAAGCATTTGATAGATTGTACAACATTTTACTTTTTGATTGTTGTCTTTATTTGTTTGAGCAGGATCTATTTATGATGAATGATTTTGAGAAAATTATTTCATTGCACTTGAAAGATCATCTAGAGTTTATTAACCTAGAGTTTGGAACATGATCTTTAGTTTGATCCTTATAGAGGATCGTTGTATCAAGATGATTGTTTTGATATCTTCTTGTATGAATCATCGAGAGAATAACTTTTTCAAATGGTTAAACTTTGACTTTCATAACGCTGACTGTGCAAAGGATCGCCATATCCATACAATAGCTTTGAAGTCTTATTATTATTAACATAAAATTCATTTACTGCAACTCTGCAAGCAGACATCAATATGTAATTTTATATTGGAGTATTATTTAGTGATAAAACTGGCTCACATGTATATATGTATATTGCAATGTTATTTGATGATAAAACTTATTTTTCATGTATCTTTTGTTAGTATTTATACATTCTATGTACTATATTATGATTCCTTGCCTTAGGGATGCTTTCGGTCGCTGGAAACTTTCCTAAATTGCGATTTCTCCTATTTCTGATTGTTATAGCATTTTTATTATTTATGGAACAGTTTATGCATGATGCACGCCATTTTAGGCTTCGTGACACGCAGCGCAGCTCCATGCATGCATGGTGCATCTACCAATAGTTGTACACTTGATCTCACTTTGTGGTTGCGCGATACAGTTATCCTCAATAAAACATTCGTAGTGACCATACCCCAAAAAATCACTTTGATAATCTTGTAAAAAGCATAACATGACCACAAAATTGTATGGTTTGGATGATTTAACATGATTCAAGGTATCATGCTTATTATTACTCTTCCATGCTTATCCGTTGATCTAATTAGAAAAACTTAACTAAAACCAATGAAAACTTGCTAAAATGACTCTAAATTTACTTGTAAGCAATGCCAAAAACATTGTATGACTATGAATGACTCTTATCATATTGCTATGCAGCATGTAATGTCTATGGAGCTTGTGAAGCATAGGCTTCGTCGTCGTTAGTAACCCTCCTAGACGACCCTGTTTAGGAGGAGGATGAGTTGCAGCACACTCTTTGCATACAAAGTTGTGTTGGGCTAGGCTGCCAAGTCTCAATCTACCAATGTTATCTACAATAACCAGAAAAAAAAAATATCAATTAATATTCTTTGAAGCATTTCATCAAACACCTTGAGCACAAAATAACAAACAATTTTCCTTGTGTTATTTCAATTCTTAAACTACCACATTGCACTATTACTTAATTTAAACTATGATCACACTAAAAACAACCTTTTAGTTAATGAACAATTACCCAAATAACTAAAAAAACATTCAAATTCACAATCATATTTAGCAATTTAAAAAACCCTAATATATAAGATGCGAAGGAATGTTTAGACTTAGAGATTTTGAATACTTATTTGTTGTTTGAGTTTGATTTGTTGTTTAAGTTTGACGAATTTTGATGGGGTTTGATTTGTTGGAGTTGGGAGGAGATATGTAAGGAAATGTGTTTGAAACATGAATGATGATTTCTGTTTCAGTATGTACTCACAACGCATCGGGCGTAATTTCCAAACTTGAGCAATCGAGAGTTAACTCCTAAATCGTTCGGGAGTTACGAACCGATGGACACAATTTCAGAATTTTGAGGCACTTATGAGCAAATTAAAGCATTTATTAAGTTCCTTTCAAAAAGTAGTAGTTAGATATATATATATTGTAAAATATGACTTCATACGAATGACATATGATATGATGGAAATTTTCACTACTATTGTGATCATTTGGTCAACCAAATCTCAACATTCTACGACAATTTTCACTAATTTTGTACAATTAAATATCAACATACTATGAGGTTGAACAACTCATAAGCTACTTTAGTTAGACCGGTGGTGTTGGCTTGGTCAGGTTCGATTCTTCCCAGTGTTAATTTTGGTAGGTTAATTTAATTTATTAAAAAAAATCATATGTGTTGTTTCATATGTATATATAAGGGTGGCAAAACGAGCTCAATCTGTCGAACCGACTCGTTTAACCTGCTCCTTTTTGCGGATTGAGTTGAAGTTTTGAACTCACTTTTTATAGTTGGCTCATACCGCTTAATTCATCGAAAAAGCGGCATGGGGTGTGACGGCTCGCTTAACTCGTTTTTCAATTTTTTTTAATAATTCAAGTATGTAATCATTAATTATTATCTGAGTTGCATAAGTGTATAGGACAAAGAAATAACATTTTCTTTGATCCAATACTTGCCTATATTTTTCTCATCCATAACCGACAAATCACAATGCATCTCTCCATGTATTACTTGAGCGTTATCTTGTACATAAATATTCCTTGAAGAAAGGTCAAAGCCAATTCAAGCTCCTTGTTTTATCGATTAAATTCATTGCTAATTGTGCTTTCAGTAAAGTTATTGTAGGCAACTAATTATAATGGATAACAATCATTTATACTTGGATTTCTTTTTGGATTTATTTTATGTTGCATATTTGTTTTATAATGACTGATTTGCCTTATTTTACTATTAATTATAATGTTGAATTCGACAATTTGTTAATTATCTTATTGTTACTATAAATTTATTTTCCGGCTATTCTTTTATGATAAAAGCAACATAGGTTTTTTTTTTGTAACAATTAAATTGTAAAAAATGTATTAAAAAAAAGTTTTTTGTTTGTGGACCGGTCCGTCAACTCTTCAATCTGCCACCTAACTAACTCAGCTCGCCTCATTCCGTTTTGAGCGGATTTAGACGGTACAGACCTATACAGAGAGACCCCCCGCTTTTCCATCCCTATGTATTTATATGTGTGTTTATATCTATCTATCTATCTATCTATATTATAGAAAAAATAATTAATTTCTACGTATTGTTTCCAAATGAAGTAAATTAACACTTTTAATCATTTTTTCCTTGGAAAAACAATTTGTCAGCCATTTTTTATTGGCAACAATATTTTTTCGAAAAGAAGATTAAATGGATATAGAAAATATAAATATGTAGAATGATTTGTGTGATCTAATTTGAAATTTCAAAGGAATTTTTTTGTTTTTGGCTCTAATTCAAAGGATTGTTATATGAGAGTGACAATTTTTCTTTTCTTTTTTGACTGGAAAAAAATTAGTAAATTTTTTTATAGCGAGATTCGATGTTCTTTATATGGTTGTATGAATCGTTTCCAACATTTTTCCCGGATACATAACACCTTTTTTGCCCATATAATTATGATTATCACGGGAAAGAGGAAAAGATAAGAGAAGAAATTTCTCAAGCCATTCATATGAGAAACAAAAATAAAGCTCACTGCCACAAATAAACTTTTTCTTATTTTAGTTTGAAAAATAATAAACTTTTTCTAATATTACGTATCAATAATATGTTGCAAATTGTTATTTTTATATATAAGTAAAAACATTCATATGAGGAACGAAAATAAAGCTCATTGCCACAAATTAACTTTTGTTTTTTGAAAGAAAATAAACTTTTACTAATATTAACGTATCGATATGTAACATGTTGCAGATTGTTATTTTTATATATAAGTAAAAAATTGATTTAAGAAAAAGAATTGATTTAATTTATTTTTGATAAAGAATGTTGCTTTGATTTTAAATAAATACTTTAAATTTCACCCAAGAACGTCTATATGAGATGACACATATCTATTATAGATTAACCAAGATCTTGGTTCGAATCTAACATTGGACGTAACATTTGTTGAAAACTCTTAGGGAGAGTTTACCGTTTATTTAGGTCCGACAAAACTCGAGAGATTAGTCTTCACACTTGCACACGGAGAATATCAGATACAAAAAAAAATAAAAAATTAAACACTATTAAAATTTTAAGGGTTAGATAAATTTTTGATCCATATAAATATTTTAACTTTTTGTTTTAGTCCATTTAAAAATGTACACATGAGTGACTTAAAAATATTGATTAAAAATATCGATGAAAATATCGATTAAAAATGTAATCTTTTCTTGTTTTCAACTTGTTGGTCTTTCATGTTTTGGCATCGTATCTAGGTGACTAGATGCTTATTGTTTGTAACAGATTTTGGGTGTTTTTCTCTCTTTAGCATACCTTGTACGAGATAAATCACCTTTCTTTTGAGCATTATATTCCATTTTAATTTGTTCAAAAAAAAAATATCGATGAAAATATTTTTTGGAGACTAAAAGTCGAATACAATTTTAGAGAGACTAAAAAGAATAACGGAGATATCATGTAGCTTTTGAACAGTTGTCACTAAATGTTTTGATATATTAAGAGGTGGAGGGAAATGCTAGGGTGGATCATCGTGTCATTTTGTCCACCATAGTCTGAGACAGCTTTGTAAAATTAGTGTTGTTTTGAGGTCCTTTAACAATTACTAATTTTCTTCATTCCTAGTTATGTCATGCTTCCCATTTTTGACAATTTAGTAGTATTTTATAGGGTAATTAAGTGCGGTGGAGTATGCTTTTATTTGATTATAGGTTGCTTTTAAAAATATCAACAAGATCTCCTCAAAAACAAGACTGTAAATTTTAGAGATTAAAAGACCTGAAAACGTTATTATTTTTTCAAAGCTCTTGTGGACCAAGTGACGTGGTGGTCCAACCTAGTTTTTTTTTTTGAGGGAGGTCCAACCTAGTTTTAGTTATATGAATATTGGTATAAGGGCTCTATTGCAATGATGAAACATTATTTTTGTTGTTGAAAATTTTAAATGTTAGTAAGCAAATTTTGGTTTTACTTTTCTAGAAAAAACCAATAATATTTCTTACTCTTGACAAAAATAAAATAATACAAAGAACTCTTTAATTTATATCTTTTTTTTTTCCAAAAGAACTCTTTAATTTATTTATCATCCATTTTCTCAATAATTTAACACATTTTCTTTCATATACACCTCCACCGGAGGCTGAGCTAATTTAAACAAATATTCTAAAGATTCGATATAATTCAACGTGTGTGATAAAACAAAAAGTAATTCACAATGAATTCTACACATTTGTTAACATTTGTTAACATTTCACCAAAAGTAATTCACAATGAAAATAAAAATGATAAAACAAAAAAATCATAAATTCGATGTGAAAGCTCCTGAAGAAAAAGGAAAAACAAAAGAACAAGAGAGGAATATTTACCACATTTAAATATTAGAAAAAGGGAGACCCTGAAAATAAAATATCACTATATTTTGTCAAGAAAAAATATCACTAAATTTTCAATTTTCAATTGTATTGATTATTTCAATGTAAACTACTTTTATAATTTGCTTTATACTGGTGAAAGAGTATTTGTAATTATTTTACCTCTTTTTTTTAGAAATCAATACGTGTATACTTATATTTGATAATTCAAAAAATAAACTTACACTTTGTATTATTTAATTGTATTTTTGTCACAGTCAAAAAAATTGTGTTTTGGTCAACAAATATTAATTAATTATCAAATTCTATATCAATTTTTAATTTTTTTAATATATCAAATTTTAATTCGTCAACATATATAAAATATATCATCAACTTTTTTTTTATATGTATTTTATTAATATTTTTTTGGACCAAATATTATACTAATAAAAAACTAAATTCGCGTGAACACTCCTTAACCATAGCTTGGTTAGTGTAACACCCCGTTTTCCCAACATAAAAATTTCATAACAATTATCAGAGTATTCAACACATAAACGGAATATTACACTTCTTAAAAATCATAAATGGGATAAATAACAATTTATCCTTCAACATAATTATTCAAAACTTCGCAGCGGATTTATTTCAACAACATAATTAGTCTTGGCACGAAGGCCTCATCAAAACATCTCATAAAAATTCCAAACCAAATCATAATTATGTAAAATCATAAGCAATACGTAAGGAATAGAAAATAGCCACAAAAGTTTCCATCCCGTTACGTATCAGAGCACCTAAAGACACAATGAGAGATAGCCACTCACGACAGCAATCAACAGCTACCTATTCTCGATCACCTGCAAATTACTCATACGAAGAGCAACATTTCCAAGCAGAAGGGATGAGATTTCACAAAACAATAATATCAAACATATAATTCATCAATTATATTTAACAACATAACAACATCATAAATTCATCATAGTTAATAATATAATCATATAATACTTCATTAACAGCTCAAGTATAGAACACAACTTAATCAACTTGACAACTTAACAGCTTGACTCGACAATGCGACTCCAACTTGACTATGCAACTTAGACCTCTTAATCATGCATGTGGTACCAATCCAGAGCATCAAGCCCTCAACGTATTAAGTATTAATATACTTCCAGGGCATCAAGCCCTCAACTTAATTGAGCTAAAGCTTCAGGGCATCAAGCCCCCAACGTGTTGAGCAAAGGCTCCAGGGCATAAAACCCCCCAGCAATGAATGAGTATGCATGGACACAACAACTTAACATCTTAGAAACATCGACCTCTTATATAAATCCAATAATTTGGAACAACATCTTTCATCTTAGACCGACTCATGCAGCTTAGTTAATAAACAAACAGCAACATAAGCAGTACATAAAACAGTTCATGATATAACAATATCAAAGCAAATCAATAACATCTCAAACATCATATATAATTCATGTAATGCATATACATTTATATCACATTATTAACAACATCAAATCATATAATTCAGGCTTACTGAAACAACAACAGTAAGATAAGCAACTTAGTTTCTTACCCCCCAAGATCAACTCACATCAACTCGTGCGACAAATGTCACATTTAACCTAACAAGGTGTTCTGTCTCACAAGGGCTCGCGACGCGAGAGCCTCTACTCGCTATGGCGAGTTCAGGAAAAAGGCATGCCTTGGCGAACAAGAAACTGGGTGCTCTCGGGAATTTGACATTTTTCATCCAAAAATCCATTTTTAAACTTTTCCAGGTTCAATCTCAATCTAAAAACTTGCTTAATCATTATTATACATGTTTAGGCACTCAGAATCATCTAAAGTTCGACTTAATAAGTGAAATCACAAATCAGGTTCCTCATTGGTCATACTCGATATGGCGAGTGATCTGCTCGCTATGGCGAGCTGCAACATGCAACTCGCGAGGCGAATGGGACTTGCTCGCGAGGCGAGCGATGAAGATCATCACTCGCGAGGGCGAGGATCATCACTCGGGAGACGAGCGATGAATGTTGGCTCGGGCAGAATTGCAGTTTTCACGAAAATTCACCTAATCACATGGTTTAAACCTTAAAGCTGGTTCTTGTAATCATCCTATAGATTATCTAAGGTATGTACACAGTTTCTACATCAATCTAACAATTCTACATCAATTAATCATCAATTTCTCACTTTAACCCTAATTTCCAACTTCTCTAAATTAATCATACACTTGTTAAATTTAATCATCAGAATTACAGACTTAATAAGATTGAATGCTAGTCTCACCCTTACCTTAGAAAATCGAAATCGCAGCCTCTTGTTGGTTTTTCTCTCTTCTCTTAACTTTTATCCCTTTTCTCCAAAATTGATCGTACGTTAAAACTTTTCTAAACCTAACCCTCACTTATTTATATCTCTTTCCATCTATTCTATCTTATTCCTTTTTTTCCCACAAAACTCTCTAAAATCTCAAAACAACCCCTCAACTCAATATTTATTTTATTTTCAAATCTTATTTTATTAAACAATAAAATAAATCACAACTCTTCATTAAATCATATAAATATATCCTAAAATTCATAAAAATAATCAATTAATCAAAACGGGCGTTACAGTTAGACTTGGAACTCGTTTAGTTTGGTGGTGGGAAAACATTTCCCCCATTCTAATGAACATATTGTCCTTATTTCCTAAAAGCTCAAAAATCGTAGCTTCAGTCAAACATCCAATAATACGATATTTCGCCGTAAAAACAAACGTACACTTAAAAAACCGTAAACCATTGTTTTTCAAGAACACAACACCTTCGTAAAATAAAACGACAACAATAAAATTTTCAAACTCCACCTGCACCTTCTGGCGTTTTCTTAAAAACACGGATTGAAAATTTGACCGACCTCTCAAAAACAAACACGTAAGCTTTCACGAGTCCCGTGAAACCAACTTCGTGATATATAGCAACGCTCATCTATAAAAAAACACAAATAAGGGATCTAGTCAAAAAACAAAACTAGTAAAGGGGTAGTTGTAGAAAAAGAAACATAACAAGGGGAGGGGTATTGTAAATTAATACAATAAAATAAAATTTAGTAGTCCAATGAATCATGATAGTCAACATCACACTAATGTGGGGCAAAATGGCACTCAATATTATATAGAAATAATCTTTCTTTCTCTCTCTTTCTCTATCTCTTTCTCTCTCTAACTTTGTGGGTGAGAAGAGTACTATTGGGTGAGTAATAGTATAAAAAGAGAGCTCTTGCGCAGCTCTTACAATCCCTTCTTCATATTTTGCATCTTCATTTCCCTTCAATCCTCATGAACCCTTTCTCTCTTCTTCTCCACTGATTCCTTCCATTTCCATCACCCTAAATCCTTTCTGCTTGCTTTCAGATTTCTGAACAACAACAACCACCATGGCTGAAAGCAAGTCCATCTCTCTTGAGCAAATCAAGAATGAAACCGTTGATCTGGTATAATTTCTCACTCACCCATCTTTTTATTTTCCAATTCATTTCTATTTTACATGATTAACAGCTTCAATCTTTGTAAAGTTTTGATTTTTTCATATTATGACTCTTTGATTGACTTCAAGGTCAAAGATTTTACACTCATAATTCATGTGGGTTATCAATTTTCCTTTGATTTCTAAGTGAAATTGTTCTTATACAAAAGGGTATCATCAAAAAAATCTTATCTTTGTTTATACATAACTTTTTATCCCATGTTTTTTGTACTGTACATGAAACTTTTTATCTGTAATTGTTTCTCTGATGAGTAGTTTATGAATAAAGGGTTATAGATTTAGATGAAAGTATACATATATGTTCTGAAAGGAAACTGGGTTTGATTCTGAAAGCATTTAACAACTATACAAAAAAAAAAGATAATTTCTTTCTGTGATACCAAACAGACTTTAGATATTTTTATTTTATTTTATTTTGTTTTTTATTTTTTCCTGTCCAATGAATCAGTGGATCTAAACGTGATTGACACAGTTAGGTTATTTTCATTTTTCAATTGTATTTTTTTATTTGTGGTACAATTATTTTTAGTTTTTTAATATTATGTTTAACTTTTTAGTTATTTGTCTAGATGTTTTATTTTCTTTTATATGTCTAATCAATCTGTCTTTTTCTGTGTCTGCGCCTTGTTTGGCAGTAAGGAATTTTATGTACTCTTCCGTGGTACTTTTTTTTATTTTTATTTTGCTTCTAACTGATAAACTGTTTTCATAGTAACTCTCACATTTATGATTTAACGATCCTTATTTCTGACACAACATGGTCCTTCACTTTTTCACATGTATTTTACTATTTCTCTATTTTGACCTCAACTATTTGTACAATTCTCGATGCACACTTTTATTTGTCCATTTTACCCTCAACCACTACTTGTTGAAGATTTGTAACCTACTCTTTGGAAAGTGAATCTGTTTTGTCATAAAAAAATTGATGTTGTTTTCACAATTAAATAAATTGTATTAATTGTTTGGTATATATCTTCTTTGTGGTCCGTTAATTTAGCCCTTGATGGATTTGATTGTTCCTAGTTTGGTCAATTTGTTGCTGTTCATGTTGTTGTTAGTAATTTTTTTATAATAATATTTTAGTAATAATTCTCCTAACAATAATAATGTAGTGTTACTATTGTTTGGTATTTTCCTAAGATGTGAAAGCAACTAGTGCAAGGTGTCACACATGTGTTGCTAGTTGTAATGTTTCCTCTGACATAAGACATTGTTTGGTTTGGGCGGTGACAGTCAACGCTTTTTGTGATTGGTTGGCGTCTCATCTACGTGATTGAGTCATCCACTACTTGCTTTTTTATCTTTTTGATTCAACGGTTGTGAGTGAACTTCACAATTCCAATTATTACTATTCAAAATGTATTTTATTTGCTTCTTTTTTTGACTCTAGACAAAATAGAAATGAATCTGTTTGATTTGTTTCCATAAATAAAAATGAATATGTTTGATTTGTTTTCCACATATAAAAATGAAACTTTTTGATTTGTTTTCCATAATTTTTTTTTTAAAAAGTAGAAACCTTTTGACCACTTTTATGACGATGTTGGATCGGTTGATAGTCTCATTAACAACGATCCGGGTTTTAAAATATTCTTTAAAAAAGTCAGTCTTTCCTAACAAATATTTTTCCATATGCGCACATCGCTCTAAATCGAAACAAATGATGACATACTATGCTAATAAATGAACAAAAGGAAGGAAGAATTGCATTCATGAAGCTTTGAAACAGAAAATGAACCAATAATTGCTAAATTGTAGTAATCAATCAAGAAGTGACTCAATTTGCAACATCATTTATCGTGGTGGGATATGCTAGTGTCTGTGTCGTTTATTGGAATGTCGGAAAGAACAGCGTTTTCTAATATCATTTGTTGTTGCAGGAACGTATCCCTGTTGAAGAAGTTTTTGAACAACTGAAATGTACCAAAGAAGGATTGTCGTCGGAGGAAGGAGCCAATCGGCTTCAAATCTTTGGACCAAACAAGCTAGAAGAGAAAAAGGTTCCTTTCTTTACGATACATTAACTAATAGCTAACATATCAAAATGTTCACAATTACTAATGCAATTGCTGATTGGTATTAATAATACAGGACAGCAAAATTCTCAAGTTTCTTGGGTTCATGTGGAATCCTTTGTCATGGGTCATGGAAGCTGCGGCTTTGATGGCAATTGGTCTTGCAAATGGTAATGGAAAGCCCCCGGATTGGCAAGATTTTGTAGGTATTATTTGCTTGTTGGTGATCAACTCCACCATCAGTTTCATTGAAGAAAATAATGCCGGTAACGCTGCTGCAGCTCTTATGGCTGGTCTTGCTCCCAAGACAAAGGTAATAAACTGAATTGTGTATGTGTCCTGCACCAAATAAAGCATGCATATGAATCAATTGATAAAGATTTGTACAGCCAATGCAGCCTATAACATTTCCTGTTTGTAAAAGAATTTGTGTATTTTAATGAATGGTTTGCAAGTGTTGCTATCAAATGATCAGAAATGTGACATGTCTTATATTATACTGATACATGTCATTTGTTGAAAAATTAAACTAAATGGCTACTATTATGAGCTCTGAATTCATTGTTTTGTTCCACTGTTATATGCTATTGAACTGTTAGGTCATTTAGATTAACAAGCATGCTTTAGGGACTGACTCAAAATTGCAACGCCTTTGCAGGTTCTTAGGGATGGTAAATGGAGTGAACAAGAAGCTGCAATTCTAGTCCCTGGAGATATCATTAGCATCAAACTAGGTGATATTGTTCCAGCGGATGCTCGTTTGCTGGAGGGAGATCCTTTAAAAATTGATCAGTCTGCTTTGACTGGAGAATCACTTCCTGTGACTAGAAATCCTGGAGATGAGGTTTACTCCGGCTCCACTTGTAAACAAGGTGAACTTGAAGCTGTTGTCATTGCAACTGGTGTCCACACATTTTTCGGGAAAGCAGCTCACCTTGTGGACAGTACCAACCAAGTTGGGCATTTTCAGAAGGTGCTTACTGCAATTGGAAACTTCTGCATTTGTTCGATTGCAGTTGGTATGTTGGCTGAGATCATAGTCATGTACCCAATTCAGCACCGCAAGTACAGAGATGGAATTGACAATCTTTTGGTCCTTTTGATCGGAGGAATTCCCATTGCTATGCCTACTGTGTTGTCTGTAACAATGGCCATCGGTTCACACCGGCTCTCTCAACAAGGTGCTATCACCAAACGTATGACTGCTATTGAAGAAATGGCTGGTATGGATGTGCTTTGTAGTGACAAGACAGGTACCCTCACACTTAACAAGCTGAGTGTCGACAAGAACTTGATTGAGGTCTTTGAAAAGGGCGTGGACAAGGAACATGTGATGCTTCTTGCTGCAAGGGCTTCCAGGGTTGAAAACCAGGACGCAATAGATGCCGCCATTGTTGGAACACTAGCTGACCCAAAAGAGGTAAATTCTCTATAAATTGCATGAATTGCTGTTAGAAAAATGTTGATATGACTGATTATCTTGAACAAATATTTTCTTTGTGCAGGCAAGAGCTGGGGTAAGAGAGATTCATTTCTTACCATTCAATCCTGTTGACAAGAGAACTGCCTTGACTTACATTGATGGCAATGGAAATTGGCACCGGGCAAGCAAAGGTGCTCCAGAACAGGTAAGCTCATGATTCTGTTTGTTCAATAATTGTGATATTCCTAGTTACTCTATCGATCTGAACAAATTTATGTGGCAAACAGATCATGGACCTGTGTAAGCTTAGGGAAGATACAAAGAGGAACATCCATGCAATTATTGACAAGTTTGCAGAGAGAGGGCTTCGTTCTCTTGCTGTTGCTAGACAGGTTTTTATAGCTACTTTCATGTTTGAAGTTTGTCTTTAAAATTTATAATTTTATATTGCTTTTAACTGATCCCCTTGGTCACCTGTGCTACATCTGCAGGAAGTTCCTGAGAAAACTAAAGAAAGCCCTGGTGCTCCTTGGCAGTTTGTTGGTTTGTTGTCACTGTTTGACCCACCTAGGCATGACAGTGCTGAAACTATTCGGAGAGCTCTTCATCTTGGTGTCAATGTTAAGATGATTACTGGTAAGTATAATTAATTCCCTTCCCATCTCCCCCATATTTTTTCAAAGGTGACTCTTGTATGGAAAAGTAATTTGTTACCAAGTATCTTTGAGTTAATACATTTGTTCTGTATTTAAGGTGATCAACTTGCCATAGCAAAGGAGACTGGCCGGAGACTTGGGATGGGAACTAATATGTATCCATCTGCCACCTTACTTGGTCAAGACAAAGACGCAAATATTGCCGCACTTCCAGTTGAAGAGCTGATTGAGAAGGCTGATGGGTTTGCTGGAGTATTTCCAGGTTCATGCTCTACCATTTCGCCTTTCTATGCCCCCCCATCCTCCTCCTTTCTTTCTATGAGATGGTTTACTTTCTGTTTCTCTGCTTACCATACATATCCTCTTTATACCCACAGAGCACAAATATGAAATTGTAAGGAAGTTGCAAGAAAGGAAGCACATTTGTGGGATGACCGGAGATGGGGTCAACGATGCTCCAGCTTTGAAAAGGGCTGATATTGGAATCGCTGTTGCTGATGCTACAGATGCTGCAAGAGGTGCTTCTGACATTGTCTTGACAGAACCTGGATTGAGTGTTATCATCAGTGCAGTCTTAACTAGTAGAGCTATTTTTCAAAGAATGAAAAACTACACGGTCAGTTTCTGTCTGCTTTCTTCATAATCAATTTATTTTGCTCTTGTAGTTTCCAAATTAACACCCTTTCCATTATTTTATTTTCATTGCAGATCTATGCTGTATCCATCACTATCCGTATAGTGGTAAGTGAATAAGAATGTTATGTCTGTATGTAAATTCAATACGACAAGAAATGAAAGAATATTCATCAGTTTGGGTTTTCATTCTCTTTTCCCCCTTGATTGCAGTTTGGCTTCATGTTCATTGCACTGATCTGGAAATTTGACTTCTCTCCTTTCATGGTCTTGATTATTGCCATTCTTAATGATGGTAAAACTCTTTGCAGATATTTCTCTGATTAAGACTTGAGTTCTCTTCATGATTACGCTGATTGACAATGATAGTCTGACAAAATACTTTTTATACTATTATCAGGAACAATCATGACAATTTCAAAAGATAGGGTGGTTCCATCTCCATTGCCTGATAGCTGGAAATTGAAAGAAATATTTGCTACTGGAATTGTTCTTGGAGGTTATTTAGCACTGATGACTGTGATATTCTTTTGGGCAATGAAAGAAAATGACTTCTTCCCTGTAAGAAATAATGAGACTGGCCTATATTCAAGTTCTTGGTCTGGACCAAATATATAAATACTCCTTGATTATTTTTGCAGGACAAATTTGGAGTTAGGAAGCTGAATCATGATGAAATGATGTCTGCTTTGTATCTACAAGTTAGTATAGTTAGCCAGGCTCTGATTTTTGTAACCCGTTCCCGTGGTTGGTCGTTTCTTGAACGCCCTGGAGCGCTATTAGTCATTGCTTTCTTTATTGCTCAACTGGTAAGGAATGGTTATGCTTCAATGTTTTATTGTGTAGAAAAGGTGGTGAAAGGATAATAATGTCTTGAGCAATGTGTCTTGCAGATTGCTACCATAATAGCAGTATATGCCAACTGGGGATTCGCAAAGGTACAAGGAATTGGTTGGGGTTGGGCAGGAGTAATCTGGCTCTACAGCATTGTCTTCTATATTCCACTCGACGTGATGAAGTTTGCCATCCGCTACATATTGAGTGGCAAGGCTTGGAACAATCTCCTAGACAACAAGGTATTGATTGATTGATTCATTCATTCATTAACCTACTCTTTTTGTGTTTCTCAAAATAGTGAATGAAGATATTCATGAATTGGTTGTTTTATAATACGTGACAGACTGCATTCACCACCAAGAAAGACTATGGAAAAGAGGAGAGGGAAGCTCAATGGGCACATGCTCAGAGGACTCTACATGGACTTCAACCACCAGAAAGTTCTGGTATTTTCAATGAGAAGAGCAGTTACAGAGAACTGTCCGAGATTGCTGAGCAAGCGAAGAGAAGAGCTGAAGTTGCAAGGTAAGCAGCCATGCCTGCCATTCACTTCTGAGATTACAAATATATGTATAATCATCATCATTACTATCTATACAAAGATTAATTCCGTTTCATCTATGCTTTTTACAGGCTTCGTGAGCTTCACACACTCAAGGGACATGTTGAATCTGTGGTGAAGCTGAAAGGTTTGGACATTGATACTATCCAGCAGCACTACACCGTGTGAGAAGCTCTCTAAAATTGTAGATACCAGAATGGCCAAAGTTCAACAACATGATAAGCGAATGAATGAAAGCAATAAAAGTCAAAGAGAAGGCCTAACTACTACTTTAGTGCTTACCAGGAATGGAGAGGAGAGTGTGAACCTTTTAATGTATTAGCTTAGCTTTTTCCTGTGTACTTTTAAGTTCTGCCTAAATGGATAGTCTTTGCCTTCTTTTTGCTTCAATTATAGGAGCAAACTAGTTTCAATTTCATTTTCCTTTTATTTTTAAGCCACTAGTTTCAGTCTTTGATTTTACCATGCTTCTTTTCATATGGTTTTGGGTGCTCCTTCATTTCAATTGTATGCCACATTTAGATGGCAGTCTGATAATGTCGATATTGGGATTTTTTAAGGTGGGTGAATAAAGTGGTTGTGTATGGTTTCAATGACTTGGTGTTCAATCTAAAGTTTTTAAGTTCTTATCGGAAAATATATAAACTGTAGGCGATTAGATAAGGTAGGCATATACTTATACTTATAAATCTACATGTGAAAGAAACTAGGGAGATTGTGCTTAGTGTGCCAAGGGTGGTCAATGAGTGCCTTCCGGTTAAGGATGTAATAGAGTGGAATCAGGAATGAGTCCCATCCGGTTAAGGATGTTACTTTATTCCATTCCTTAATATGTGCGTCATTATCTAAAGTAACACTCATTTTGAAACGGAGGGAGTATAATATAAACCTTAACTAATGAACCATGTACTTGTAAAAATAATATCTTTTGTCAACACATGTAATATCACAACATACTTTCTTTATTATTGTGATTTGCTCAAGCTGATAGTAACATTTTATGTTTAGGTACTTTGTTTTTTGGTCAGATACTGTAGGCAAAATTTACTTAACATTTGATTTGATTTTAAAATAAATGGAAAATAGTTCAAATAATCTCTACAATTTGGGCAACGTCTAAAAAAGTCTTTATAGAAAATAATATAAAGAATGGGTAAAATATGTGATTTTCTTATAGGAGGTATTCTCACACCTCACCCAAATTATAAGGTCTATTTGAAGTATTAACTCTAAAATAAATAAAAAACAAAAATATAAAATGACATAAAATTATTCAACAAGGGTGCATAACTAACCAAATTTTATCATTATGTTCACCTTTTATGTTTCCTCTTTGGAATAGTAAGTAAATACATAAATGGGAATAAGATATTCTCATAGGACAAGTGATTTATATATACAAATTTAGCTAAAAAGAATCTTAAAAAAAACAAATTAGCAATAAAGAAGGTCAAAGATTATCTAGATATATTAGTTAGTAGTTAGCTACCCCATGAGCCAACGTTTTTCAATTTTCGTTTTTTCTTTTCTTTCTCAATGAAGACAAGCTTTTGACTTTAACTACAGCACTCCAAGTTTTATCATAACTGCTTTGTAATCATCACATTAAATCTAGTAGGGGCATTTCAATTTGAAGTTTCAATAGTATTGTATGTATGAGTTTTTGTGTCTATCACTATCAATCTCTATATGCACTAAATTTCACCGGAATTTCATTAACCACTACTTTCAAGTACCCATGATATTCATTAATTCCATTCAACGTATACCACATATTTGAACTAATTTAACCATTTCTCCTTATATAAGTATAGTATAGTATATACATCATCTTATTGGTTCATTGGAAAAGCTATAGTAGCTCAGGAATTTGGGGGATCATTAAGTTTGAACCTTTAATATATGTGTGGTGAGAGACACACAATGTGTGAGTGGCAGATGAGTACTAGTACGAGAGTATAGGATGAGCTGGTTGATTGGAAATGAGGGGAAAAGGTATATATAAGTAGGGAACCCCATGAAGAGAAAAGTGAAAGAATTACCACTTAAAGAGGGGAAGTCATGTGAGAGCATTTATAGTGTCTCAGTGGGGTTTTAGTGTTTTATGTTAACTTCTAGTGGCACATGGGAGACTTGTGAATATTATTAATTCATTCTCCATGTGATTCCATGTGCCTATCTAAATAAATTGACCACTCCCAACATTTTTCTCACAAATCTAATTTGTTCTTTTCTCCAACATTTTCCTCACAATTTTTTCTATTATACATGGAAGATGCACAACAAAATAAACGTAGACGTGTTTATTCTGTGGAACCAAACACAATAGTGCAAACTATATTTGCTAGAAACTATTTAAGTTATTTAGTTCCAGCATTGATGAAGATAAAGGAAAATAATATTTCTTCAAAGGAAAATATTAAGAATGTTAAGTATGAAGTGGACATGGCAATGGTTTCATCAGCACAAGGTTTTGCATGGAGTGATGGCCTTAAACTCAAGCTTCAAAAGGAATGTAATGTCAATGATGTAGCTACAAACAGTAGAAGCATAATTGAGAATGAAGCTAGTGAAGATGAGGAGAAGATGAAGAACTTAATAAGGTTGATACCTGGTGGAGAAGATATTTGTGATGAACAAGTTGTTAATGAATTAGAAAGTTATATAAGATGTTTACAAATGCAGGTGAATGTTCTTCAATGTTTACTAGCAGAGACATGTTGATTGATTTATGTCTTAATCTTGCATTTTCACAAACCAATATAAACTATATATGTTAGATTCAAGATATGTTGTCCAAAAACTATAGTATATTTTTCTGCTGTAATTTGTTGCATTTATTCAAGAAAAGTAGTAATTTATTCGATTAATCATCTCCACTGCAATGAAGAGATTTTTATCTTAAAAGAGAATATATCAAGTATACAATGCTGTTTGGTTTTGGACATGTAAAGATTTGTCAGTTAAACTAACTGAAATTAACTTTTTAATTTATATTTATTCTTTTAATTAGCACAAAAAGTTATCGTATTCAATCCTCTAGTTTGGTTTAATCACTTTGGATCCTCTCTCTAGGAAAACAAGGGGAAGGAGGAGAGTGAATATGTTGTGATGAACGAAACACATACAAACTTCGATATGAACACCTGAGATAACACAATATAAATATGTACACAATATCAAAATAAAATACAAACATTATTATAAAATATCTAAAATGATCACATCTAAATTGTACAATTTCTTTTAGAAAAATTAAAACAAAATATGATAGTGTTTTACCTTCATTCTTCCACCTAGTGTTGAAAATTATTAATGATATACATAATTAAATATAATGTCTTTAATAGCTTCACATATCATCGTTACTTCAACACAACACTCTATTTGACATGTGTCTAGAGAGTGTTCAAGTGTGTCGAAACAAATGATATTTACAACATAAGTTGTTAGAAACATATCATATAAGTGTTGGACACTAACGCATGTCGTACAATAGGTCACTATCTCCCGATCCTCGAGGAGTGTGTCTGTTATTCATAAGTGATGGAGAGCATTTGTACACATTTATTCAAGAATAGTATTTTCTACCAAGAAATAGGCTTAGATGATTGGACCTTCCTTTCACACCCGTTGTGATTTGGGTTAAAGTCCTAAGTTCTACAATTGGTGGGTTATATTAAAACCCATACAGATGCCAGTGTAATACAATACAAATACGTTGATACACATTTTTTTTTAAAATTCAAGACACGACATGTTACGTTAATAACATTTAATGAATAACTTATGTACATATATAATACTTGTAAAGAAACATCCTTCTTCACAATTAAATTGTGTGAGCTCTAGCCACTAATCTACTAAAAGAAGAAAAAAAAAGAAATAGACATCACTAATTAATTCATCTTAATGTATAATCTCAATTTACAAAAGATAATCATGGTTAAAACTAAAATTGTAGAGTTTTTGCCTAAATTAAAATATTTTAACATCTTTATTGGGGAAAGAGTTTTTTTTTTCTCTCAAAAGAAATGCTATTAATACCCTCTTTTTAACAACCTCTCTAATACTCTTCTATCATATGAAACTAATATAAGTTTCATAAACTTTATGCGAGACTCATTTCTAAAGTATCAATGAAATATCTCAAACGCATCCCATGATAATTTTTTAAAATAATTAAAAAATATTGGATAATTCTAGGATACGAAATAATTAAAAAATATTGGTAGTTCTGGCTGACATTGCTTAGTGATGTGCCTCTCCTAATCTAAGTTTATTTTAGAGTTAATAGTGCTTTATCTCCTGTAATATAGGTTATTTTTGGATTTATCCTTTGTATTTTTTATTTTATTTTTTTTGGTTTTTGTCCTTTTAATTCTTTTTTCCAGAATACCCTCCTAATAGGTCAGTTTTAGAAATTTTGGTGTTTGAATGGCCTATTAGAGGGTATTTTGTAAAGAAAATAAAATTACAAGGACGAAAACAATTTTTTTACATGGGACAAATCCGAAAATAATCTATATTACAGATGGCTAAAACACTATTAACCCTTTATTTGATAAGAAAAGGTATAATAATACTAGAAAGATACATGTCATATATTTTTGACGACATCACTGGTCTTGTCCTTTATGTCCTTTAAAGTAAAAGAACCAGAAAAGTATAAAAAGATATACTATAAAGAAAATAGAGGGAAAAGTTGTTTATAGTCTCATCTAAGTTTAATTTCCTTCCTTCCCGTCAAAATAGAGATTATTAGAAGGACAATTTTTTCAGTAATATTAATACTCAAAATCACCAAGGAATTTTTTCCTTATACCGTATTATTCAATGACAGTGCAGTAGGTATATTTGCTTGAAGATTGCTTTTTTGACATTGAAAAGTTCACAATGACACATATAAATGATCTAAAAGTTTTCGACGGAAGTTAACTACCGTTTGTCAAACCGACGGTAGTTAACTGCCGTTGGCCTCAACGGTAGTTAACTACCGCTGGAAATTGATTTTCTGCACATACCCACTTGTTCTGCCACCAACTTCCATTTTTTAATTGCTTTTCTGATTTTTTAATTTTGCAGTAAATATGCAACACATTAGCTGAAAGCCTTACCACATAACAAATGGAAGGATCTTGTAAAAATAAAATAAAAATGAAAGGAAACAAATTAATATGAAAAAGTATATTTTCACCCTTCTTCATCGTTTCAAACACCAAACACCAATAATCCCTCTCTACAATGGAATTAAGTAATATATTGAAATTTTTCTGAATTTGCTTGAACTGAGTTTCATAACACAAATATCAGTGAAAGTTCAATTGGGTGTTTGAAATACAATCAATGTTTCGATCTGTTCTTCCATGTTTAACGGCCTCACAAACGATCCTTGTACATCAATTCTAGTTTCCGAACCGATCTCCTTTTCTCCATCAATCGCCTCAGAGCATGAATCCGACTTTGTTTTAAACATCTATGATTCATGTTGGTACAACGAATTCAGCTTGGGTTAGATCCAGTACTGCTTGAGGATGCCATAATTTTGTAAATTTACAGTTGAAGAACGAAGAGAAAGGATTGTTGAGGGTTTCTATGAACATGAATTAAAATGAGGAACAAAAGCAATTAAAGAATGGAAGTTGGTGGCAGAACAAGTGGGCATGTGCAGAAAAGCAATTTCCAGCGGTAGTTAAGTACCGCCGGTTTAGCAAACGATAGTTAACTGCCGCTAGAAGCTTTTAGATCATTTACATGTGTCATTGTG
The DNA here is from genome assembly GCF_003473485.1 of Medicago truncatula. NCBI lineage: Eukaryota > Viridiplantae > Streptophyta > Magnoliopsida > Fabales > Fabaceae > Medicago > Medicago truncatula. The sequence continues at coordinate 61,212,098 of NC_053045.1, read as the reverse complement.
AACTTCTCAATGTCAAAAAAGCAATTTTCTATTTACTTCAATGTTTCTTTTTTGAACATTTTACCCTCTACCCCAACAATTATACCATTGGCATTACCCTACAAATAAAAATAAAATAAAAATACCAATTTTAACCCTTTTTTCAAATCACATCCATTCACCCCATCAAGTCACTTCTCTACCGAAATACTTTCATTAGATTTTCCGGATTTTTTGCATAGAACTTGCAACACAAAGGAGAAGGGTGTGAAATAACATCTCGCCATGAGAAATTATTGATTAGACAGTCATGGCTTCATCTCAACAATAATGGATTCATGAGAAGGATGTTAATTTGATATCGAATTACGAAAGAATATTGTTAATTTGATAGGAAAAGGGTGTGATGAGAAGGGTGTTAATTTGTATTTATGTATTACCCAACAATTATTGATTATGAGAAGGATGTTAATTTGATATCCTTCCCATCAAGCCATGAGAAATTAAGCCATCAGGAGGACAATGAACGGTGGTTTTACTGTTACGAAAGGAGAAGGGTGTGAAATGGATTCATCTCTCATTGATTAGACATACAAAGTGTTGAATAACATCTCAACAATATTCTTAAAAAAACATCTCAACAATATCCATCCAATTAATTAATAAGGGACCTAGTGAGGTAGGGAACTTCCAAATGCATCCAAACTCAATTAATCCACCATGCTGTTGGTGATGATTGATAAGTGAAGGTTTTAATTTATACTCAAGGGTAAAATGGACAGTTCATACAAAATGTAGGGGTGAGGGTATTGTTGTTCGGGTACAAGGTAAAATTTCCTTTTTTTTTTTTACCAAGAGCAGGGGTATACACTTCAAGCAATGCTCTTTTTTAAGTAGTTTTTTTTGAAGAATTTTGAGAATTTCTTTTCGAACTCAACCAGCTTCTCATGTGCCCTCTAAAATGGTAAAATAACCCAATCCAAACACAACACTTTAAAACATATATAGGAGCGTTTAGATTATAAAATCTAAAGTGTTTTGATTTTTTGGATTTTAGAATACGAACACCCATATACATCTTTCTTGCACCAAAAAATCATGGAAAAACATTTTAAGTTATAATTCAAACAGTATTGACACAAAAACATGGATAATCAAATTAAAAACTATATTTAACCATTCTAAACTTAGTTTATATATGTTTCTCTGACACAATAATAGTAATATTTTGGATATTATGGTTAAATAATTTGTGTGAAGGTGTCTAACTAGGATGAGATGGGGTGTAACTAGCAAAAATCAAAACAAAATGGTAATTGTATTTGTAGCACGTGGCAACTCAAGAACCAGGAAAAGAGTTGTGTTTGAGGGAGATGAGATAGTAGAAGATAAATAAACAATCAAAAACAGGAACACACAATTAAGAATCATAAAAGGTTTTGGTGCAAAAATGTGTTCCTTGTCACAGCAAAGCTTCCTCATCCCTTTACCAACACTTCTTAACCCAAATTTCAGGAGCAGCAGGACGAGGAAGACTGTGGTGGTCTACTGCAGTTGCACACAGCCACAACACGATGATCAACAACAACAATCTTTAACTCCATTAAGGTAACTATATCAAAACACTAGTTCATAATACTTTTTTTTCTTTTTTATATTTGCATGCTGCTTAACTACTGTATATATAATAGGAAGAAAAATGAGAACAAGTTAGGGAAGTTAGCAATGATTGCAGTGGCTGCTGGTGTTTTAACGTTTGGATCAGTTCATGATGCATCAGCTGCCAAAACTGGTGGCAGAATTGGTGGTCAGTCCTTCAGATCATCCGCTCCTCGCCCCTCTTCACCAAGAATCAACAATAACAATTCCAGGTATCTAACAAAAAGGAAAAAAAATAAATGTTTCTAGAATTTTCATTACATTTTTGCATTTGATTATACTATATACATACCTATAGGCATATTTGATTTAGTATTATTCTAGATTATTTTAACCTATTTTTCTCTAGGTAGTATTAATTAGACTATTCTAGAAATTTGTATCACATCTCCAACAACACTCATCCCTGATGCAAATTTTGGAATCCCCAAGCATAGTTTGTCGTTGCTTATCTTGCTCTTACGAAATTATCTCCTCTGACATTGATGCCAATCATAATTATACTGGAAAATATTGGATTCACCTTGTATTTGTTGATAATTCTCTCACACCTTTTGCCACTATAGTTGTTGTTTGCCTCCTTGTCGGCCTTGTTGAAGACTTCTGACCTTGACGGGGTCTTCTTGCTCTATTAGTTGTATTTTTCTTCTTGGGCTAGTACATACTCAAGCTGAGACTCAGAGGCCACAAGCCATCATTTTTATTAGTCGCTTAGGCTTGTGTGTTTTGTTTGAACTTGAGTATTAGATGGCCTCGTGTTTACGATATTAGTATGGCTTGAATTAAAGAGGGTCGTACATTTGATTATACTTCAGATGAGTTATTCCACAGACCCAATAGAGTATGGTAACATAGTGAGTAGTTGGTCCAGCGGTTAAAAAGTTCGAACAAACAGACTCAAACTCTCCATCATTTGTAAACTCTTTAGTTTTCCTTGTTTTCACCGAGTGAGACTTCTTAATTTCGAAGACTCTCCCCCCTCAAGTCCAAATGAGGTTTTTTTCTTTTTTCTTTTTATTTACCTTTTTGTCACTTAGATATTAGGTTTTTTCTTCTAGGCTTGTGAGAGGCCCCCGGCCGTGCGGCAACCTGCACCCTTCAAATTTTAGTTCTTTCATTTTTTTTAGGGACCAGTGAATGAGGCTCTGATACCAGATGCATATTGCACAAGCCCAATGGAGTATAGAAATATATCTGTTAGTTGGCATTCTTAAGAGTAGGAGGTCCAACAGTTCAAAAGTTCAAACCAATGGACTCAAAATTCTCCATTACTTATCCATGTTCCTAGAGGTGTGGGACCTCTTAGTTTCCAACGGATACCATAATAGAAAAATGTTTAGTCTTATGCTGAAAATAGGTGCATCTTTTCCAATTTTTTTGTTTCTAATTTTATATAGACAAATGTTAGGAAGTTCGTGATTAGGTTAGATTTCAAAGTTTGAACTCTTTACCTACCTAAAACTTCTTACATGTCTCTTACCTCTCCAACTGAGATATATACTTAAGGTGTATTTTTTTTTGTAGTCAACATATAATTGTCCTATATAATTAGAGATCATATTAAAAGAAATGAAATAACATTTCACCTGTTTGTCTCATTTTGTTGGAATCTTATTTCTGAAAATTTCGTATCTGTACGTCGACAGGACCAACATCTACATAAATCCACGGGTGGCGCCTCCACTAGTTGGTGGATACGGGTACGGTGGTGGATACGGGTACGGTGGTGGTTGGGGATGGTCTCCATTTTCTTTCTTTGCACCAGGTCCAAGTGTCGCAGTAGGCGTTGGAGGTGGATTTGATACTCTGCTTCTGTTTATGTTTTTTGGTGCTGCAGCCGCAGTTGTGAGGAAATTCTTGGGAGGATCAAGAAATGTTGATGATGATGATGATTACTAGCTTGCTGGCTAGCAGTACAAAAAGCTTTTCAATACTTATACTTGATTAATTGAAGAGAGTGTCGTGTTAAATATAGATGTTTAAAGGAATGAAAGATCGAACATATGAGTGACCAATATTTTGGTCATTTGAGATATATATTTTACTTGAAAGAGAAGCAATCATATAGAGCGTGAATAGATTTTTCTAATGGTGGCTCAGAGTGCTTTAAGAGCATAAGCATAGTCACTCTGATGCATATTTACTTCTAATTGAGAAAAATCAAAATTTAGTTTTTGGAACACAAATTTGCATTCCATAATTAAATTTTCAGAATGCATATACCTTTGTTCCTAAAATAACAGAGGATGTTTGTGTTCCAAAAAACAATTTTGCTTGGAGAGAGTCCTATGTCTCAAGTTTTAAACATTTCTTCAGTCCATTTCCTTGACGACCGATATAAGTAAAAACTGCACCTGTCCGAAAGTATATGTTTTGGCGAGGAAAATACACAGTTCTTTTATCTTTCGGATAAGCAAATTCAGATAAAATGATGTAAATTCTTATGTTCGGAAGTGTATGTACTTCTAGACATGTGCAATTTTTTCGAAGTCGCTAGAAACAGCTCTATCAACGATTCTGAAGTAGGGAAAAAAGTTATGGTAAAATATCATGATCTATTATGAATGAAATTGACTATTTGTGACTGCTTTATACAACAAGAGAAATAGTAAAGAAATCAAAAAAGAATTGTATTTTTTTGTTTTACAAAAGAAGAATTTTGTGTTGATTAACTATATTCATGTAATGGTTTTCTGTTCCTTCGAAAAAAAAAAAAAAAGTTCTGTTGATAACTAAAATTTCTTACAAACTACCATGTCTCGTTGCAACTATTATGTTTATTCGTCTCAACCTCCTTCAATTCTTTCTAACAATAAGTAGATTATGACCAACAACAATTAGTAACTCTTGAGAACATCAAATTCTAGTAATAATTTTGAAGATTCATGCCTAAGATTAGAACGGAACATCCAAAGTATTTAAGACGACCAACTCGAGTCTAATACGAAGACACAAAACAAATGTCATGGTAATATGTGCAATAATGATGTCAATCAAGGAGTCCATAAAAGAGTACTAGAAAATATTTGCATAAATGGTTGAACGCTATAGTAAAATGTGTGGATGGATGAGAGTATTGTTTATGAAGAGTGTGCATTGGATCTAGAAAAGAGATAAGCCTTCGTCACAAAATAAATGGGGATTGGGGAGATTCCTTTTGTATCTTATTGGTTGGGAAGGGTATTCAACAACACGAGTATACTAATCTAGTGTGAATGTGGGAGCTGAATTGGATACAATATTTTCTTTGCCCCTTCAATTTCTTTTTCCATGAAACTTGCTGCTTCATTTCTTTCTTTTTGTTGACAAATTGACTGTCATGCCTTAAAAAAGGTGTCACTGGCTCACCTGAGATAAAGATAGATATTTAGACTCAAAATTATTGGCATAGATGTTGATAGATTATCCAAAAGTTTTTAAATTGTCATCTGATTTAAACTCATGTTATATGATATTTGATGACTTATATCTAAAAAGTTAGCTGATTAAAGTTTAAGTATTTGATAAGTTTGATGTTGTAAATATAAAATGACATAAAGTTGTTTGTCCATGCCTTAATTATTTGGAGTTAAAAAAATACAAATCAAAACAGAGAGAAAAGGCTCATGTTACCATTCTTTCTAATATTGAATGAGAGAAAAGAGGTATGACTCAAGATCCTACTTGTCCAATATGTCAGTGTTCCTAAAACTTTGATGCATATTCTTGGAGATTGGGAGGAAGAAGAGAATTCGGGGAGAGAGAAGTTGAGGCGAGAGAAATAGAAGAGAAGTTGACAATTTCTCTTGTTTGGAAACCAAAAAAATAGGGGAGAGAGAGTTAAAACACATGGGACCCACATGTTTTTATTTCTCTTCTCATGAGCGAAGAAAGAGTTGAGAAAAGGGTACTTTTCTCAGATTTCCATATTTGCCCTTCCTTGTCTTATTCATTGTTTCAAACTTCTTTTTTTACGTGTGAGTTCCCTTATTATTATTTTTCTTACAAGTTCCTTTCTTATTTTTTTTAAGGCGTGAGTTATTTTTTTAATTAAAACATTAAATTCATCAAATTAATTAATAATTAAAATAACTAAACTATTTAAACTTTTAATTAATAAGTAATATAAGTTAAATTAATCTAATTATTTAAACTACTCAAAATTATATCTAAGTGATTGAATTAATTTAAAATTTTAATTAATAAGTAATATAATAGGTAGTTAAATTAATCTAGTTATTTAAACAACTCAAAATTATATCAAGTGATTGAATTAATTAAATTATTTTTATGAGATTTTTTATCTCAAGGGTATTTTTGTACTTTTTGATTCAATTAAAACTTCTCTCTTCTCTATTTCTTTTATCTTTCTCTTGTATCAAACAACCCATCAAATCTACTCCATTTCTCACTTTTTTCTCTCTTCTCATACTCTCTCTTACTTATTTCTCTCTTCACAACTTCTCTTCTAAACCAAACACACCCTAAAAGTCTTTGGGAGCAGTATATGTCAATTTTCTTTGGTGTTTTTGTTTGGTCTCTCTACAAAGATGAGTCATTTATGCTTCGGTCAGACCTCATATATAGGTCCTAATCTCACTTCATATATTTTTCATTTTGTCCACACTTTTGTTTTTAAAACTGTTCTTGAAAAGAAAAAAAATCAGTCACTGTTTTTGAAAGAAAAAAAAAGGCTTAATTGCACCTTTGATCCCATATGTTTTAAGAAGTTGCGATTTTGACCCCCTAACTAATTAAAATACAAAATAGTTTCCTATGTATTGGATCTTTGGCAGTTTTGACCCCCTAGACCAATTTTGACTCGGTCAACGCTGACGTGGCCAAAACCCACATATAAATTAAAAAATTAAATAAATGGAAAAAAAACAACAAATAATTAAAAAAAATAAAAAAGGAAGGAAATCGTGTTCCAAAATCTGATTCTCCCTCTTCTTCCTTTAATCTCTCTCTCTAAAACACTGATTCAAGAACCTGCTCCATTGACAGAAGCTCCATTGACAGAAGCATGAAAAAGTGGAAAAAGGATGAGCAGCTCAATGCAAGCACGATAATGAAATAATGTTCTATTGAACAAAACGAAAGTTTCATTTTTATCAAAAGAAAAAGGAGCATATCACATGCACTTTGACATACATAAAGGGCACAAAACAAGGTAGCTATATTAGTTGCATGTTGCTTGTGGGAACATAAATAACTTGAATAAGAATTACACCTCCATTGTTCCTTAACAGTCCAATAGCCTGATATATTTATCATATAAATTCTTTTTTTTCCTTACTCTGTCGTTTCCTATCTGTATATTTATTATAAACTGCTAAGTTATTTGTTAATTTGCAGTTATAAATGCAATATTATTTGTGTCAGCATGAATAATGCAGGAATATCTGAATAATCTTTAATAGTATGAATATCTATTCTTGAATCAATTCTTGAATCAGTTAAAAAGTGTTTTATAACTCCTACATGTTACCTTGAATGCATGAATAAGAACTCCCTGTAGTATCAATTTGATGATCTCTCAAAAAAATCAGAACAATCACATACTGTTTACATTATTAAAAGTATAATGATAGTTTCTATTTATATTTCCTCATCAACTGTATTCCTGAATGCTACAACTAGTTTACGTGTTTGAAAAATTACAATGTCACTTTACTTCCTCGTGTTTCTGGTTACAATTTGAATACGAGAGTGATTCGATCGGAGCAAATCCATGGTGGTGATGAAGTAGTGGTAGAAAGCTTCAAGATTTTGGAACAAAGGGTTTTAGAGAGAGAGAATCAGTGTTTTAGAGAGAGATGAGAGGAAGAAGAGGGAGAATCAGATTTTGTAACACGATTTCCTTCCTTTTTTTCTTTCTTTTTTATTTTTTTAATTATTTGTTGTTTTTTTCATTTATTTAATTCTTTAATTTATATGTGGCTTTTTTTATTTATTTTTAATTAAAACAATGCTCACGTGGCGGCTTTGAAGTGTCACGTCAGTGTTGACCGAGTCAAAATTGGTATAGGGAGCCAAAACTGCCAAAGATTCAATATATAGGGGGTTGTTTTGTATTTTAATTAATTAGGGGGCCAAAATCGCACCTTCTTAAAACATAAGGGGCCAAAAGTGCAATTATACCAAAAAAAAAAAAAAAAAAACGCTAAGTTTCACTATTCTGTCCAAAATTATACAATGCAGACACGACGTCACCAGATACTTGACCACTTATAAGAGGATAGAAACCCAGAGAAAAATATCTCAAAATTGCGTCGAACAGATACTTGACAACCTACATGTGCTAAAAAAGTGGGGGCGTTTTGACCCTATAAAGGATGGCGCATGTGTGGTGTTATGTTTGAGTGCACTCTCCTCAGTTTATAAAAGTAGATAATCTTTGGGATACACCCCAAGAGTCTCACCTCTACCATATAAACACTATTAGTATGTGTGATGTTTTCAATGTGAGACTTTCAGATAGAAAACTTCCATTAATCTAGTGAGTAGCTATTCAAATAACTGTGATGATTTATTAGACTTGCATTTTTTCCCCCATCTTTTCCTTTATTAGATGTCTCTTAGGAGACGACCTTACGAGCAGTATTGTCCTGGTCTTTGTTTGTCAATTTAATTTCCTTTTTATAAAAAATCCCTAGATATAGAGATACATTCATAATAAAAAAAATATAATTGGTTCATCAATCTCCTCGAAAGAAAACATAAATATCACATTTTATACCTTAATCAGTATGTGATGCAAAAGATGTGTCCAACATAGAAATTGAATTATAAGATTTTGTGATAGTGATGACAGAAAAAATAAAGATTGGTATTGAATAATAGTACTATATAAAAGCTATTATAAAACAATAGCATATAAAGTTAAAATAAATATTATTTTAAGAAAAATTATAAACTACGAGAGAAGTTTGCTTATCAAACACATATCAATTGATCAAATTAGTGACAATCTTGTGCACCTTTTGGTTACTGGGTGTTGATCATTTTTTTTTTTTTTATAAACCATGTTGTACTAATTAGATTTGAGTTAAGTATTGATGGGTGGAAGAATACAGGGCAGACAGGGACAGACTTTGGATATGATAATGATCCTCTTTAGTTAAGTATTAACTTAAGAAACCGACAAAACTTAAAAGTAGCTATAAGAATCATGAACTAATTGAAGAGACAAAAACAAACGAATAAAACAGCTGCAATTAGAAGATGATAAGTGGTCATTTGGATTTATATCATGAGAAAAAGAATCTTTTATTGGTTTGGATTGATGAATATAATAATAATAATTTGTTGATTAATATACAATAATAAAAAAGAGTAGAAATGAAGAGAATTTAAAAGGGCATGCAATGCACGGAATAAGTGGTGGTGAGTGGGTCTACTTTCTTTAGGGCTTGTGCCTTTGTAAGGCTACAAAGCGTGCATTTCCTCAACAAGCAGACAATGCAAGTTGAAATCTAGGATTTGTTCTTTAATGATGCATTATGCATGCATCCCCTTTCTGTACATTTTTTGTCTCCCTTTTTATCCCTTTCCAAAACTGAGGTTTACTTCAACTTTGCATTATAAACACACAAAAAGTGTTTCCCTTTTTCTCATATTATTAGAGGGAGCACAACATCGCGTGAAATTATTTAAACAAGCTTCTAAAATGGTTAGACTCCCACAACGTGCGGACTAATGTTCAAATATTCACCGTGATAATTTGTATGTATATAGAGTGAAATAATGACTATCTATCTATCTATCTATCTATCTAACAAAAGGCCATTGGAATTTTTACTGCTGCAGGTGAATTTCATTATTTTTAATCCCAATGACAGTATGACACAACACATTGTTATTCTGCATGTACGGAAATAACAATCAAATCTCAATCTCAATTGCTGAATTTCCAAAAACAACCAAGTTTAGATAGATACTCCATTGCTATAGTGTAAAGATAAAGAAGCAGTAACTTTCATATCTTGATCAAGTCTGAATACATTGTCTGGAATATCCTGTTCCCGGTCCTACATTGGTTGTTTTCTTTTTATTATATACAATTTTGTGGTCCCTCTCTCTCTCTATCTCTCCCCATCCTCTCCCACATTATTACAGTTTAGCAACAATATATACAAACAAATACAATCAACTATAGTATAAATTATAAACACATGTTAAATACAAAATATTCATATTGTAATATCTAGGAACATACATCTTTTTCTTTGTCTAAAAAATCTAAATATCATAGTTTCACTCACATATACAGACACATTGCAAACTACATCCATCTTTTTCTTGCAACAGCCTGTCAAGCATGAATTATTATTAATCCCATGATTATAGTTTTAAATTTGAGCTGTTTTCTTTGTTGTTTCTTAGTGAAGGGTTGAACACAAGAGTTTTGTTGTTTTCTATGATATATCTTTCTCAGGATCCCCCATGTTGTTGGATTGATCTATCCTTTTTGTCTCTCAAAGAGAATAATGAGATAAATGACCAACTGTATAAATTAATAATATTACTATATTGGACTTGAGTGTAGAAATGGTGGCATGAGGGAGGAAGAAGATGTTCAATGACATTCACCAGAGAAAACTGCAATTCTGCTACTTCTTATTACAGGTATGTATTGTATTAGACCTACACTTCACAGATACATATTTCTTTCCATTAACTTGAATTAGATATACAAACCTATAGTTATATTTTGGTGTTTATGTGGAGTTTCCAAACATATATATATGGTGCATGTGTGAAGATGTTGTAGTTCTGAAATTTAATGCTTCTTTTAGTCCATGGTGATACATAAAAAATTTCTGAAGAATAACGTGAAAATAAGTTGACTTGCACATGTCCTTGACTTGTAATTGTAAACTCCTGCTAGTATCTAGTTTATGATGCCTTATGCATAGATCAGTAATTTTATGGACTTACATTCATTTTGATATTTAACAAAAACTGTAGATATGACCTCTCTCATAAATTTTTTCACTGTGATTCCCCCACATAACTTTAGGCCTCACCTCGTGTTGGATTTTCTGAGGCCAGAGTTGCAGATGAATTAAGTACTACTGTTAAGGGCTTTATGGTAGGTACTGCCTGCCACTGCTGCTGTCATCATATAATCATAAACTGACATGTTAGTTGGTTTCATTGTTGCCTAAATCTATTGTTCATGTTACATCCTACTTCAATTTTCATGTCAATGTTTTAAAACAGACCGAATCGGCCAGTTCTACCAATTGAACCGAAAACTGGCCAATTCACTGGTTGGTGGTTGGTTTGATTCATGACCGGTCCTGTTGGATTTTTGTTTCAGTTTCTTGCCAAAGGCACTGACTGATTGTGGTCTCAGCTATACATGGTTACCTACTAATTTGATCTCAACAGTTCCAAAATTTGAGTTTCTAGTTCCTTTTAATTGTTCTTTTTTTTTTTTAAACTGAATGTTGTCCCCATCTTCACATTGTAGCTTGAGAGATCATGACCTATCTATAGACTATTTTCAACTAATTTTCATAAGTTCTTCAGGATAGCCTATAAAACCTGCATGAAAACGGTTTTAGTTTATTTTTATTTTTTTGTCATAGAAATATATGTGTGTGTGCGTGTGTATGCTTAATTAAGTTGTTTAACCTTACATGATTAATGATGGTTTTAATTATTGTATTTAGGTATGGGAACCAAAATTGAATGTTCCATAAATCTTGTAGCAACCTTGGTAAAGAGCAATAAGTTAGCTGTGGGAGCATTATTATCAGAACAAAGGGAGGCTGACCAATAACCATCATAGGACTAGAATCAATAAATTGCAAGGTCCCATCATGGATAGGAGGATGCTTGACAGAAACAACATAGAATCCATCAAAAAGACAATGCAGATGCATGAGGACATCTTCAAACACCAGGTATCCTGAAGATGTCATATCATTGAACTTCTCATCTTCACAAATGTTAAATTACATGAAAAGTAAAACCATAGTAGTACTAGTTGCTACTTGGTAGGCTTATATATGTTTCTATTTTCTAAAAAATTCACAATTTTGAAAGTTTACTATCTGCATATTTTTTATTTTTTCTCTGTTTTGCTTTTTTAGGAATTAAATACAAGGACGAAAAACATTTATTTTTTGTAATTTGTTTTAAAATAGAAACTAAAATCGGACAAAATTTACGCAGGACTAAACTTGAAAAGTCGTAATTTTATAGTGACTAAAACATTCTAATTATTAAAACTCCTATTGATTTCGAAAGGACATTATGATCTACATTAATTTGAATATTTACTAGTTAGCAACCATATGATTTTGGAATTTGCAGGTAAGAGAACTTCACAGAGTATACAGTGTGCAAAAGATGCTGATGAATGAGCTAAAAAATAAAATTAAGCAACAAAATTTTTGGAATCCAATGGATGACATAGAAAAACAATTTTCAAGAGGTTTTGATCTTGAAAAGCCAGCTGTGGAAAACACTTTTATTGGATCATCACTTGGCATTGATGAAGGTGAGGTAGGGACTAGTTCCAACACTGCTGCATTTCAGAGCTGTAAATTAAGCACTTTTGATGATTTTAATGAAGAATTGGAAGTAGATTTGACACTAAGCATAGGAGGTAGCCAGCTTAAGAATTCTAATATGAAACTTCAATTAGGAGAATGCAGTGACACAACCAACCCCATTAGGAGTAACAGTGTGACATTTACTCAAGGTTTACAGCTTAAATAGAAGTTTATTAACTTGTTTGTTTCTTTGTATTTGTAACCTTTCAACTCTACATGGACCACTGAATTTAGATGGTTCATGTATTCACATTCTTAGATTAGTTTCTACTTTATTCTAATAATATAATGAAAAGTTGATACACATAGATCTATAACCAAGTGCATTTTCTGTGCACTCCTAGATAGTTGACTTGATTTGCAGTACTTACATTATTTCCTAAACTGTCACAAATTACACAGTTTTGCCTGTTCAGAAGCTCTGAATGACAATGTGTTCTCATTTCTGTTTCATAATTTCATCACTCAACATTAAAAATTTATAATTCAATAGCGGTTTGTCCAATGGATTTTAGACAGGCTTAATGTTTTAGAATTTGGGTTGAGCGTAACTCAAATCTTACAAAACTAATTTGTAATGTGAGGATTATCTCCATCACTTATAAACACCTTTGCAATTCATATCCTATCCAATACGGTACTATTAATAAAAGTTACACCAATAAATGGTAAAATACCACTATCAGATATATATCTTTTCCAATTCTTATAAGTTATATCACATCAGATGTAATAAATATTTATATATAGAATTGGTTCCATATTTAACTTGTTTTATGTTTTGCTTTTGGTGTCATTTGAAGCAATCATATGGACCAAATCAAATTATCAATGCCTCTAAAAGGTTGATGCATTATATATAATGTGACGTAGTAGTAACTTGAAGCCAGGAATATACCTCAAAGAACTCAGATAATTTATTAAAAAAACAATGAATTATCAAATATACAAACTCAGAAACCCCAAAAGAAAAGATGTTGATGGAAATAGATTCCCTGAATAACCACGTGACGCAGTTACAGATCTCGACCATCATATCAAAATCAATGGTCAAGACCATTGAAAACAAATTATATAAACGTGTAATTTAAACAGTTCAATCTCGAATCAATGGTTGAGATTGACTACTCCATATAACTGCGTGCTTTTATTAATGCAGAGAATCCAAATCCGAACCGGACATTGATGGCATAACAGTACTACTACTTTTTCTAGTTGGGCCTGGTGCAATCAAACCTAATTTCACCTTGATTACCAGTTTTAACACCAACCCTTCCCAACTTAGTAATAGCATTAATAAAAGCACTCTCAAAAGCTTTTGGATTTGATGCAAATAAGTTGACTGTAGCCTTTGACCTTGAATCAGTAAACAACACTTGATCAGAAGTGAATAGACCTTTTCCTTGTTGTAGATTCTTGAAGTATTGATTGTCAAACTTTTGAGGTGAGACAGGATCCATGTTTATTGCAATTCTAGGATCAACTCTTATAGGACACATTTGCCTAAGCTGGAAAGCATATTGTAAATTTAATGATGGGTCAATTCTACTTCTTGGGCTGAATCCGTATATTCTATTTGAGAAACGGTTGCAATGAGAGAATCCAATTGTATGTGCACCTAAACATACATATTATATAATATATAACACATCACTTTTCATATATAGATAGAATTAAAAATAAGTATATACTATATGGTAAGGAAATTAATCAGTACCTGATAATGCAACCATATCCGTTTGAGAGAGGCCATGGAGATTAAACATGTTATTAAGCTGATTCAAATTGAAATGAGGGCCAGGTAGACTTCTTTGAACACTTGCTATAGTAGATACTCTCCCATCACGCCTTCCCAATTCAACATTATAAAATGGCCCCCCTGCCTACAATATTGTACTAGTTAAACTATTTTGGTAGACTCTATTAAACTAATGTTCTTATTAATAGTTTGTAAATATGCACAAAGTTTTCCTTGTAAGTGAATTACAAATACTACAACTACAAGAATCTATTAAAGAAAGTCATGAAATGAATGGTACCAAATTGACAACATCCCTAGTTGCGAGAGCGAGAATATCAGCACAAGAGACTTTGTTTCGGCATTTAGGATCCCTATCAACTGCTGCCTTGGCCTTAACCACCGTGTCAAAACCATCACCAGCTAGTGATATATCATCAGGATGTTCCCTCTCTGCCTTCGGAGTTGCAAGCAAAATCGAAGCATCACAACCCTGTAAAAGCAAGTATCTATTTAGCATATAAACATGCACAAATTTCTCATTAATGTTTAATTAATAAGAAAATAATGAAATGAGAAGTAAATTACAGACATACCCTGACAAAACAATCATGGAAGAAAAGTCTAAGAGTGGCAGGAGCAGTGACAAATGTTTGTTGAAACTTCTGATTCACGGCAGAACGAACCAATTGTTCGACATTGGGGCATACATTGTTATAGAAACCACGAGTGAGTTGAGCTGAGCTTGTAGTAGCTGTGAGGAGAAGAAGCAATGACAAGAAGACAAAGCTTGGAGCTTCCATTGCTAATGAATGTTCTGTTTTGTTGCTACAATTGTTGTTTGCAACACAGTTATTTATAGTTAGTTAATATGGCACTAACTTGAGCTAGCTTATGCAATAAAATAAAATATTGTATAATTGACATGTAATTAAAAAATTAATAAGAAATAAAAAAGGGTTACACTTTTGAAGGGGCATGATTAAAGAATAATTGATTGATGAGAATCAAAACGAAAGTCTGTTACATGGACAGTCTGGCTAGAGTGATATAATTTTTATTTAAGAGTATGTGTCATATTGCTATGTTATGGACTAAAGGATGATTGGGGTTACAATATTGACAAAGTACCAAAAAGACTTTAAAAATTTGAAGACTATTAGAGTAACATAGTATATTGCGTGAAGCATCTAAACTAAACTGCTTGGGCAGCCAGAGTTTACTATTATAATATGGGGTGGTTGGTATGCACGACCAAGGATGTGCATGTTCATGACAACAAAGAAAACTTAATTTATGAACTCACTAGGAGAAAAAAATATATATTGTATTTTCACAAAAGTACTACTCCCACGGCCACTCCTCCCTCTCATCCCTCTACTAGTTTAGAGACGAGAAATGGCATTTTCATACTTAAATTTGATATCAAAATTTAACAACAATTTTAAATGGTTAATGCAGTTTAAATATGTTTTTAAGGTTACGTAGATGGGTTCAATATGTATACACATAACAAAATAGTAAAGAGAGAGTGTAGGGTTCATAATCCCCGTTCGCTACAAACACCTCTAATTTCTTCACTTCACAATGGGACGTCTATTTAACTTTGTGTTAAATAGGTGAAACACTTGCCTTTGTAGACAAATTTTTATTTGTATATGCATATTTGGACACCTAAAAAAAATATGATTAATGATGTTCAAAATTGTGGTTAATTGATTTTTTTATTTTTTTTTAAACCTTGGTTGATAGTTAATAAACTTCAAAATTGTGGTTAATTTTATTTGCAAAATGTTCGATCATATCTCATGGTAATCAATGCTAGCAACATTCATTTTAGCACACAATTTTTTTGAACACGTACTCACTCTTTCATTGAGTGAAATACACGTGGATCCAACCAAAGAATATATCACAATAAAGTGGTCTGATTCATGTGTATTTCACCTAATAAGAATGCTGCTAGCATATTCATCTCACAAACAAACAATTCTGAAACATTGGAATTACATGTGGTTAGAAACTAATTACTCTTCTTTGGTTCTACAAAGCTTTCAAGAATCCTCTAATATATTGTCCTTTTTTTTTTTCGTCCTAGTCTCTCTTGGTGTACTTCCTCCATCTTGTTATATTTTGGTACGAGTCATCTTTGAATTCCTTCTCTGTTTTTTTCTTCTTTGCAGCAATATTGTACTCCTTCTACCATAATTTTATTTATTTATTTATAATAATCATCATCATCTAGCCACAAGCAAAATGATTAGCATATATATATTGTAGCCATGCACATGCAAGATGACACATATATGAGTATAAGCCAGCATAAATGAACAACAGATAAGCTAATTAATGTATTAATAATTATGGTACCACGAGGTGATGCATGGATTTTCACCATGACTTGCGCTTAACTCATAATATCATCGTTATCAATCAAATTGTCATCCCACTAGCTAGCTGTAGTAGTGTGTGGTTTTAGAATGAAAGAAATTCACTCATCAAATATATTAAGCCTTACATTACCTGTTGACTGTTGTGTCACCACCATGTTCAGAGCTTATTCAACAAAACAAAAATACAGAAATGTAACATAATATTCCTTCTATAAAATTGTTACACCTTCAATAGTTTCATACAGCGTTTTGTCTGTTGTCAAATTTAATAGATAGAAATAATTAAATAAATGTTGGAAAAAGTGAACAGAAGCCGTCTTAGCTCAGTGGTAGAGCGCGTGGCTTTTAACCACGTGGTCGTGGGTTCGATCCCCACAGACGGCGTTCTTTTGAGATCTTTTTTTTTTTTTTTGTAAATATATAAATTTGAACTTCCTTGTTACTGTAAGGATTTTACTTGGTTGATTGAATATGTCTGTCTACACTTGCAGTGTAATTTTTTACATATTATCAATCAAATCACAATTATTGATATATAATATTACATTGTTGACTAACATTTGTTACTACAAGTCTATAAATGATCTTATAAATATTTTTCAAAGATATACATGCATTGCATGAAAAAATAAAATAAATAAACAATCTCCTGAATTGTAGTTAGCCCATTCAACCCAATATGAAAATCTGCTAAATTGTAGGCTTTAATTTCGATTTTCCATAACAGTTGGCTACTTTAATCAAGGAGGTTTAAATGGAACATGAATGTAAAAACTTGCTGGAAGACAGACACATACATTCCTTTCATCATTCATTGCCGTGGCAACATGCTACCTGCAGATAAATATTTCCTAAAAGACTAGTGAAATACTTAAACGGATCAATGCATATAACTTATTTTATTTCTGTTGAATGATCAATGTGTATCACTGTATATGTAGTAGATGACAAGTATCAAATCACAGTAACCATACCAAAATTTGATAGAGCAGAGTTAAGGGCTGTGACATCATTCCAAACTCCAACTGAAATACATGTGTAGTATAACTCTATATCTGAAAATGAAAAACATTTTCTCCTCAAACACTATTGAAATCCTTGTAAACAAGGGCTTCCCTTTCTATTTTCTAATCTATTCAGAATTTCACGACAGAACAGTGTAATTCAAGGATTACGTGATTCAATTTTTATAATATAATGTTATGTTATGCGACGAAATATATTCATATAATGCAATTATACTCATTTTCACCAATATCGGCCATAACCTTTGCTTTCTTATCCAAAGGAGACCACACCACTGCATACATTACTAATAAATTAGAGTAAAAACAGATTAAACAAGCAATCACTAGTGAAAAATATTAATGATGTAAATCCGAAGAATGCAAATATTTATGTACCAGCTACCGAAGGTTTCTTAAATGTGGGATGGGGAGGGAGTTATTGTCAGAAAAGGTTTATGTAATACTCCGTTAACAGGTAGAAATTAGACAAGGAGAAGAAAACAGATAAGTACTTTAAGTAAGGTTATGATCCACTCACAAACTTAGATAGATACTATTTAAAAATACAGTAATCGTTGTAAAGTGTAAACCCATGTAGAGGATGATCTAGTGATATGCAAAAAGGATCAAAATGATCATTTCTTATACAGAACACAATAAAATGATTTTCTTTATTTCTAGAGTAAGTCTGCTGCATCAGTCCTTGCAACAAAACAAAGGAAATGAGCTATTAACTGGAGATTGAACTGAGGCAAAAAGGGGAGCTTATTGACTAGAGAAAGCCGCTTCGGTCCAACTGCTTTAATGTTTAGTATTTTGAGGTCATTTTTAAATTGGAGTTGCAAAAGGGACTTGCATGTCGGTGTAAGACTATTTTACATTGACAGTGCATGTCCATTAAACTCACGCTTGCACACACGCGCACACACACATATATATATACCAAGAAAATGTTAGCATGAAACACAAGGAACTTGAAGAATAATTTTAAAGAATATTATTTAATTTCCAAAATAAATAATGTGTTGAGTGGCTTTTACACTCTGCTGTACAAACTTCATAACTCAACTATCAATACAACCTTCCTATTGCAAGCTCAATTGCTTCACCAAAAATACTTTGAATCAAAAAATGATTAACAAGGAACCCCAAAAAGACAAGCTCACCAACAACCCTTGTTGCCCTACAAAATTAATACGAAGCAGCTATGAACAAGAAATAATCCTATACATCAAACCACTGCAAGGAAAAAGTATGTGGTTAAGTATACTTGACTCAGAACAACTGAACAGCCATTTTGAGTTTGTTCTGTTTCCATTTTGGCAACTTGTAAAATTCACTCCTAGTCATTCCCAGTCTCTCTTGGAATTCCTCAGGTGATAGATAAGCCTGCATGCCCCAAGCTCAAACAAGTCAGAATGAAAATGAAATCACAATTTAATTATATCATTTAACCTGTAAAGAATAAAGTAAAGAAAAAAAAAAGACAAGGTTATATGTTGACATTGTCATGATAGTATACCTCTCGTTTAGTCACGTCAATGTCTGGCATAGGATCTGTAGAATCTGTTTTAACACTTTCATATGGGTAAACTGGAAGACCTTCATTATCTTCAGGTTCACCCTCGTTCACATCTTCCTGTATAGTAAGAGATTCTTCTCGGCTGCCCGTAGAATTCTCATTGTCACTGTTTGTCTCAGGGTTTGATTTGGAAGTATCTGTGCTCCCATCACATCATAGCAGCTCAGAGAAGAGAATACGCATTTTACAAAAGAACAAATTCTAACATATAATAAAATCACAATGAACTCGTCTACTCATACCTTTAAGTGACCGAGGAATCAATTTTTCTCGTGCTGATGGTGGTTCAAAAGTAGAAGTAAGATGAGATATGGCTGATGATTTAGGTGCCAGCGTTGCTAAATCTGGTGTCTTAGATTTTGGGTACAGTTTTCTAATCATTGGAGGTGGGGTTGAAAGGTTTCTAACATTTGAGTTCTCGAAAGTAGCTGCCAATGCATTGAAGGCCGGAGATCTTCCTCTCACACGAACACGGTCAGGACTAACAGACATACTGCGAGAGCGCTGGGATTTCTCTGGCAAACCACCAGACCTTCCCCCATAAGATACAGATGCTCTTCTTTTGGGTTTCTGAAAATGTAGTAACAAAACATATCAATGCAAATGAAGAGTGAAAGTCCAAACTTGCTCTTGAAAACAGACATCGAGACCTATTTCAGTCTATGGTAAATGATAAGTATCGATTTGATTGTCAAAAATCTCAAATGTTAGGCTAAATTAGTCTTTTATATGTCCTTAAAAGCCATCGCAACAAAGACTAATTTGATCCACATCTGTAATTTTTTAGAGTCAAATGAGTACTTTTCATTTTTCAAGAATAAATAGGTCTTGTGTTTTTTTAGTGCAAATATGGTTCTTTACTCTACGATCAAAATATTAATATGAAGACCAGGTGCTTTCCCTACATTTGTATAAGTGGAGCAAAGAGTAATGTTAAAATCATCTGAGATAAAAGTCAGAAGAGTATTTTCGTGTCTATATCATGCAAGTTTTTTAATAAGTTAGGAACAATATTATATTTATTTAGTGGGAGGCACTAGACCATGCACGCCTCAACGAGGATTTGAATTTTAAGTCCCTTCAGAAAACAAAGCTAGGCAATCACCACCACTAAGCTAGCACACAACATGCAAGTGTGGTCTGATTTGGACACACATAATACAAACGCAATACTCATGATTGTAAAGGCAGCATTGACTTGATGACTTACAACCAAAGGTGGAGTGCCCCCATTTTTCATGATTGCAAGCTTCCTTTGATATGAGTTTCCCAGCATCTGCCGTAAAAAGGAATTCTCAATTGTCAGAACTTTAAGACTATTGGAAGTCATATAATTACGCTATTGCACTGTAAAACTTACTGCAGATTTTGCAGAATCCCATTTAAAGAAGCGAGTGAAGAAAGGCGGCTCGCTGCCTTCCATGACAATATATATTGGAGCAGAACAAGATATTGTTTCTAGAAGAAAATCTTGTTCGAGAAATTTCTGTACATTTCCAAAATAATAAGTTAAGAATTATACATATGACTTCCGATCTTGTCAAAAAATAAATTACACATATGACTTCAGAAATACTAATACGGAATAAAAGACATTCAGTGCGCTAATTTTGAAACAATAATTGCTTAAGATCTTTAAACAATGATTTCGACAAGGAAAAGCTCTGCCAGATTTGCAGTTAAAATGCTTAATGGTGTTTTAACGATAAAAAAATGTCAGTTAAATCCACAATAAAAAATTAAAAGGAGGAGCAAATAACCAAGGTGTAAGATTTTAGGTTGATGAAAAACTCTTGAAAGTATTAGGGACTAAATTATACCAGCATGTTTGTTAGTTCCAACCAAAGCAAAACCAGTTATACCTCACCAATTGGGAGAGCCTGCACTCTACGTTTGGGGTCAACCTGCTGGCCAACCCACACAAAGATTTGAGAGTGACAATCCAAGATGAAGATATCTTCTGTCATCAAATCATCCTGGGAAAAGTTGTGTATCTCTATCACCTGTAAATAAACATTTCCTTCATACGATGGGATCAACTCAACACAAAATATTAAAAAATCGTGCATTTGAACAGATCCATGGGTGCACACACCTTTAAATTTCCTGCATGTTGACATCAGGCAGGGAAAGAAACCATCATAAATAAGTCAGTCATTATTTGCCTTCAAGAAGAAATGGGCGTGGGTGGGTGAATATCAAACAAAACTACCCAGATAACAAGGTATTGGTCCTTACCTTCTGAGAAATTGCAAGAAAATAGGTGAGGATCATTTTCAGCTTCCCTCACAATCTTTTGACTGGAATATTCTGTTTTCACTCCTAACAATTCCCAAAACTGTTCAGTTTCTGCACCTTCCTTTTGTGGTCTGCATTGTAAATCCGGCTGCAGACAATTGGCAAGCATATGTGTTGATAAAGACACAGTTATATTTTTGCATAATTTCTGGGCTGGGTAATGTGGCTTGGGAAAATAATGCCTTCTGGGATCAAAACCAAGGCACTGGAAAACTGAGGCAATTCCATATAGTCCAATGGCAAGTTTGGCAATAACAAGTTATCTTGGGGATTCATAATCTCTTTTTTACATGTTTTTTCAAACACTTATACAAGTGTTTGTCTTAAGGAAGTCAAATAAGCTCAATATTTTCTTAACCACATATATGCAAACATATAAAATTGTTCAACGCGAACATGTTAGTCAGTTTTTTTAGGAAAAAAAAAACATTGTGGTGTTTGTTTGAACTATTCGAATTTTTCACATATAAGTATCTTGAAACATACAAACCTTAATTAAATCCAGCATTCTCTCAGCGAGTTCTTGGTCATCAGAATTTGTAAGATTTCCATACCATGTAAAAACAACGGACTCACTCTGAAGTATGTAGCAATAAGAGGAATTCAAGGAGGAAGCAGCCTGGTTGACGAAGACAATGAAAAGAAAAATTGTGATTATTTTTATTTTATTATAAATTGCCCATACAAAATGAGGGGCTAGAATGGCCACTACAAACAGACAAGATGACATACTGAGTTAACTTGTATAGCTTGCATACTCTCTGGTCCAGAGCCCTGGATGCGAAATAATGCAACACCATCTTCCTTGTATGTCTCGTCTGGAATTTCATTCTCCGCAATGTAATTCTTATATGCATCACTAAGTCCGCCCTGATGGACAGTTGAAATAAATGACCAGTATTAAATAAAAAATAATTCAAGCTATAAAATAGCTTTTTCTAGTTACACCAATCAAAATCCAACAAACCTTAAAAACAATCAAGCTTTGGAGGATGGAATAAAATTGAATTGTTTCACTGCCTTCATAAATACGAGCCTTCAATCAATTACACATGGATAACATCAGTAAGGACATGAGAAATGAGCAGAAATAATCTCTCAACAAATTGAAAATATCAATTTAAGAAAAAAAAAATACCATAGATGGAATAAACTTCATTGATTCGACCATTTTGCTTGCTAGTGAAAGACATGAGGCTCTTTCATCCTAATTTCAACAGAGAGCTTGTAAGAAACGCAGGATAATGCAATTTTATAACAAGACCAAATTAGTTTATGCATTTATTCAACACTTCCTGGTCCCAGAGCAGTTACCAATTTTGTGTATGGTGTAATAAAATTGATAAGCTATAATTCACTAACATAAGTTTCCGCTCCAGATAAATATTTTAAGACAGATTTTGAGATTTTTATATTGAATAAATCAACACAGACACACACATTCAGAAAGAACTGGAAAAAAATACTATAAATCTTTCACCTCAACACTGTTCTTTCCAATCCATGTTCCTATAAGATGCTCCTCCCTATCTTCTCCTGGATATGAATACTGAAAGATGTAGCAATCTCCGCTATAAAATTTTGACTGGTCAGTGGCTGCGAGAAGATTTTTTTCTTGACCATTCACACGCCAAACCTGAGAAGTTATGGTATAACACTTGTCAACAACATAAACAATTAAGCAAAAGAAAATGTTGGAAATGAAGTCTATTATTAAAATCACAATCAATTCATCCAAGTAAGGATAAGTACAGAACATGTCTTTTGAAATTTCTCAAGAGATTTTGAATCCTTAAATCCTTATGTTGTAGAATGTGAGAAAATTAATTGGAATACCAAGCCAAAAGGACGCTACTCAGAATAGCTTTTTCAATCCTTAAATGAGGTTATATACCTATCACTAGTAGGAGAAATAAATCATTTTACAGTTGACTGGCTCCTAACTTAATCGCTAGAAAAAATCTCTAACATAGTCTTATTATGGCCCCTTTAGTTTCCATTGATTTAGTTTTGGACTGTAAAGGACAATACCTTACCAACTGGAAACTATAGGAACCAAACCTTTGTGGAAAATGGGGAACAGTGGCTTATTGGGTAGAAACAGTATGGGCAAACCCAAACGATTAAGAACCTATACTTCTATGTGTGGAACATATAACCCAAACTAGTGAAAAAGTAGGGACTAGGAACAATGTCTAGTAGGGACCAAACACAAATGGATAAAACTACAGCACCAAGATCTTATTTTAATAAAAATTCAGTGCGGTAAGAAATTATCCCAGGGTTGATAGTTAGCAGATAAATCAGGTAAAACAAGGGCCCCAAGTTTGATATTTCTACATCCATTTTGTGTAGGAACTGTGAAGTGTGATGCTGGCTATTTGAAGCATATGATAGAATATAGCTCTTGTGCATTTAAGTTTCTCATTTTGATGATCATCTTTAGAATGGGGTAGAGTTTTGAGAATATAGTGATTGGAATTCTAAAGATTCTCCCACTAAGAGAAATCAAATACATAGGGGATATAAGACCACTGAAAAATTAAATATAATACTGATAAAAATTGCATCATGAGATATCAGTTGCGATGAGTTATTTGATATAAAATGTATTCGAGTACTTGTAAATGTCCCGTGCAGTCAATGTAGGGTTGAGGTTCTTCTTTTACTGGATCAGCTTTCACGAGGCCCTTGACATCCAATCCTTGACGTTTAAGAAGTGCTGGAAACAAGACACAATATTAGAATAAGATAACAGTAGGGAAAATGATGCTGAAGAAACCTATTCAGAATACCCCTCAACAAAAAAAAAAAACCTATTCAGGCTAGTTACATTAAAGTTTATTTAAAACTCACCTGCTACCTTGCCACGGCCATCTTCAGGCATTGCTGCATTAGTTGTCTGAGGCCAAGAATCAAATTTGGACCTGAACATCACTGTTTCAAATCCTTCCATTACGCGGATTATCTGGGATTTTGGTCGATTGGTGCTACTGACTAGTTCCTGTTTTT
This sequence comes from Medicago truncatula, assembly GCF_003473485.1. Lineage (NCBI taxonomy): Eukaryota > Viridiplantae > Streptophyta > Magnoliopsida > Fabales > Fabaceae > Medicago > Medicago truncatula. Next base: position 61,187,880 of record NC_053045.1, on the reverse strand, counting down.
AACCAGCAGAAACCCAATAATCATTAACACTCCTAACAAATGCTCAACAATACCGAGAAGTAAAGAAGAGAAATTACATCTGTAGATCCACTTGCGCTTTTCCTTTCATCGAGAGATGTGTTTCGTCCTATCCAAACAAACACCTCTAACCCACAATCTAAAATATAGCATTTGTTGGTGTCCAGTAATTCCTTTGTCAAAGAATCGGTTTCAAAAGGCTCTGCCTTCCCCTTTTCCACACTGGAAAAATGATAATTTTATTATAAATAGAGTATTATAAAGTCTAATGTTTCGATATAATTTCCTCAGTGTAGATGTCACAATAATTAGAATTATTTCCAAGTCTTCTGAATTATCAACTTAAGCAACTTCAGGCTAAAATGGTAAGTTTACTACCTTTTTATATTGGTAAACAACATAAGTTTACAGAAAATGGGGAATTAAAACAATGAAAGAGGAGAACTATAAACACACTTAAACATTAATGAGTTGCATCCAAATATCATTGCTAATAAGTAAAGGAATATATTGACAGTGTAAATGAATATATCAACTGAAAAACTAAAAGAACATATTACCAAAGCAACTTTGGAGGATGAGAATCAATTGTCTTATCATCATCACTGACTGTTTTACGCGGAAGAGGAGCAAAGCCACCAAACAAACCCCAGAATTCTCCAGATTCAGAGTCAGCCATCAACCTTCCATCCTCTTCATGGAAATTCAAATGTAAACATCCGATACACAACAATGACCTTTAGAACATCCAAATATAATAGTAAACTTACCAATAGAAGCCACTTCACATTTCCCATCATGGTAGGTATCCTTAATATATTGAACAACTTCCAATGCTTTAGCCCTTTCTTGAATAGATGAATTGGAACCATTAAATTGGAAGATTTTTGACTCAGTATCAAGAATAAAAATATCATCATGGTTGAGTGAAGATCGAGCAAAAGGAACCTATAACCAATATAAATATTTAATCAAAAGGTAGAAACTAGCGTTTATATATGTGTGATTGTCTATACTAATAATGTGCAAGTCTCAAACCTCAATGAATCAATAACAGGGGAATAATATCAAACTTGCCTCTTTGACATACACAACATGTTTCCCTTTGCAGACAAACAACCGTGTCTTATGTTCTTCAGCTTCAACATGCTTAAAACCAGAGGCAGCTCCACCTTCTTGTGGTATAATACATGGTTTGAAATATGACAGGAACTTCTGAGTTTCATGACCCTGTACTTCACGATACTGAACAGCACGTCCTCCTAGAACTGCATCCAACTCAACTGTTTTGATGGCTGCGGCACCAGCTTCATCCTATTTTATAGTTATGATCACCATTGAGTAAATGGGAAAATTATAACAAATAGTGAACTAAAAACAGGCGAAAGGGGATGACAATATACGAACAATAAAACTTACCTGACTGGTGTCTTTACCAAGCCAATAATGAATATCATGGCGCAGAGCACCACTTTTTGATGCCGTTGTCTACGTGAAGATGATAAAGAAAAAGAAAAAAATTAATACTGATTAAATACATTGTTGCATAATCTATTATGAGGGAGTACCATAAACTCAGAAAAATTATAAATTACTGGATTAACAACATTATCCACAAAAACCAAAGAACAACAAATAGTGTGAATCTAGCCTAAATAAGTGATAGAGGTTTGAGATTTGAACCAAAGATTTAATAAATTATATTCCTCAACAAGAGAAAAATAAAACTTGTCAAAAGAAGCCATCAATGTCTTCATGTATATTTAAATTTAAGACAAAATGTTATATGTTGTAAATGAAGAAAATCATTGTTGCAACCATCATTTTGTCCCAAAACTCAAAAGCATGAGGAAACAAAAGTTCCTATTAAATAAAACTGACCCAGTTGAATTAGATTCCTGTATGAATTATTTTATAACACAATTTCCCTTTCCTTGTATTTCTTAATACATGACGACAATCAAAGGACCTGGCGGTGTAAATATCTAAGCTTCAGAATTTTCTCTTATATAAGTGTTAGCTGTCAATGGAATTAATGGCAAATCAAATTTTATAAGATTGCACATTTATTTGTAAATAGTCAAATAATCATTCTATCAATTAGCATAATTAGCTGTAAATGTATATATGTCAGTTTAGCTAATTTATTGGGTTGAAAGTCAACTTGAAAGCTTGTAATTGCATTGTATTTATATGAGAAATCAGAATGAAGAGGGACACAGTTTTGACCCTCATTTCTCTTAGTCTCTCTGAGTTTAAACATCCCTCATTTCTTAGTTTCTTTGAGTCTAACATTAGCCCCATAAGAACAATAATAACAATGTCGATAGCATTGTATATAAGTTTTGTTTTCTTAAAATATCAATCTCTATATAACACAGTAATAATAAACAAAAAAACAAGTTTCTTGCAAATGTGAATACCGACATGAGGCTAGCATTATATGAACGAAAAGTCATCGAGAACACGTGACTTACCTTCAAGATCACATACGAGTCTCCAGTGAAAAACTTTCCATGAGAAGACTGAGGGATGGGAACTGGATTAAAGTTCTCAATACGCCATATTTCAAGTCCACTATATATGGTTAAGGAGAAGAATGCAAAAGCATTGAAAAGTGTACGAGCATAATTGAAACCAAACATTCACAACTAAATGAAGCATCAAGCTTGAATGAATTAATATGAGAATGAAAATATAATAAATCGTAAACAATGCAATACACTATTTTCAACTTGTACAGGATACTCTTTTTGTCCGGCTCCCTTGAGAGCTGGGTCCAAATCTCTCACAGAAATGCCCATATTATTCTTCTATTGTTTGGTCTTTCACGATCTAGCTTGAGTCTAGCAAAGAATTGCCCTGAAAGGAAGCCACCAGTCATATAATCTCAATCATGAAAACTAAGCTTTGAATAGTCTATAGTCGTCAATGATATTTGCTTCAATTATCTTTTTCCATGCAGGAAAATTTGGCTAATGAGCAAACATAATTTGTAAAGAATAAAAATCAATTTATAGGATGATACAGAGGGTGAACATTATTAATTGATCCTTCAGCATACAAAAATTGATAATAAAAGATAGAATTGTAAGCCCAGCCATTTATGTTTTCTCTGCTACCCATATATGCACTTACGCCGGAGAAACAGTAAAAACCGTTACTAACTTAACTTTATCATAGTTAACTAACATATTGAGGTATTGTAATCTTCTAGGCATATCTTCAGCTGATATTAATAGCCCACATAATGTAAACTCAAGTAAGGGTGAATTCTTCACCACCACTCATCTAATCTCTTCACCTTCCATTCATTTAAATTTAAATTTTGACTGCACATTGCAGGAATAAGAGCACATTTGAATTCTTTAGTGTGTAAATGACTATCTCTATCTCATGGTGTTTCATAACTCGTAAGTACAACTAAGATCGTGAAAGACTACATAGATATTTGATATGTAGTGGTGCATGTTTGAACCTGCAATTCTTCACTTCTTAGTTAGTGTGGGTAAGTTTCGCCACTAGAATTATTTGAACCAAAAAAAACTATATATTCATGGTTGTTTGCAAAAAAATATTGAATACACGGATAAATATGAAAATCTTTAAAGGTTCCTTATGCTAAATGCCAAGTTTTCTAAAAAAAAATCAGCAGAATGTGTTTGGCTTTAGAAATTGCATTTTCAATACTTATCAGATAACATTGTTTACTCTTTCTACTTCTATTTCTGTCATGTTGTGTTTTTGACATGACACACCTAAAATTAAGGGAAACAAAAGGAATAGGAACAGATCCAATATAACAGACAAAACAAAATTGTTCAAGCACAATTTCAATAATTCAATGCGTCTATGAAACACAAACAAATATACAGACACCAGACACACTAATGACACGGACACGTCTACACGGATAAAAAAAAAAACTTGAAAAAAGTAAAATAATCACATTTGTAGGTGTCATGTCGGACACGCCAAGCAATGCATTCCAATTGTTGTAAGAATTTGGAATTTAAGAAATGAAAATGAAAATGGATAGAGAAGTACCTACCAATTTACAAATCTGTAAATTTCATTGCTGTTTCTTCTTGGAATTTAGAGTCGATTATTGTTTGTGAAAATTTAATTTTGAAAAAAAAAAATGTGAAAATGTAGAGAGAAGTGAAGGAAATGAATGAGCGGAGAAAGAGTTGTGGTAGTGGAAGAGCGCATTGTGAGGATTGGATGCGAAAAACTAGAAAAACCGGGAATGGGGGATTGTCAGTTAATTTACCGCCCAATCTTATACCTACATATATCATTCATTTGAATTCATAGATAGATGGATTAATTTATCTGGTCGGATAAAAACCATCTTAATTTACCAATTTAAATAAGAGAAATGTTAACTTGTGCTCTTAAGGTACATGTTAAGAATTTCACTAATAGAAATTATGTATTGATAATTGTGTTAATTTATTGCATAAAAAGTTTAATATTTATTTTTTTTTTATTAAATTTTTACCATTAATGAAATGAAATTAATGCTTAACATATGCCCTAAGGACACAAGTTAACATCATCCTAATATCATTTTCTCTTTATAAAACAATTTTTATTGAAATAATTATCGAGCCACATTGAAATTTTAAAATAGTCTTTTATTGTGTAATTTATTAGTTAAAATAACCTCTGACGTTAAAACAGTTATCAATATTGACATTAACTTTTGTATATAGTGTTTTTTTTTTTTTTTAGAAAATATAGTGGTTGACATAACAATAAGTAAGTATATATTACATTTCAAATTAAGCAAACCAACACCTAATGTCTAAGTAAAATAAAATAGTATTGTTATGTTTTCAATCTCTTTTTTCTTTTATATGTAGAATAAATTTTAACTGAGTTGAATTTCGATGACTCACAAAAGTCAGGACTCAAAGAACACATCATTGATAAAGAAAAAATCATCACATACAACGTAAAAATTTAATTCATGTTTTTAATTATAGGGTATGAATATTTTTTTACCAACTAAACTAACATTCAATGTGATTGTCCTTTACTCCTTTTATATCCACAAATGAGCATAAATAATGAACTTTGTTCATGCTCATTTTGAACACAGATTATAGTTGCTCACTATTCATATACACATTGGTATTTTCATATCAAACCATTTAAATTTATGAAGTCAATAATTATTTTCCAAATACAAATATTTATAAAAAGGTCACCTTATTTTTCCATTACTTTTTATCATTGGATCCTTTAAAATTACGGAAATTGACAACTTAATTTTGGAATATATAAGTTTGTACTGTATTATCGTATTTTTTGATATTGTCTTTTCACATTGCATCACTTATAATCATATCAATCAATTATAAGTTATAACTATTTCTCTCAATTAAAATGTCATTTCATTCTTCAATTGTATTTCAACCACGTAAGGTATCATTAAAATATTTGTTAATTTGAGACTTTAAATTTACCGAATATGAAATAACTCATTCAAATTGTCTAGCATGCGTCAAAATGCTCCCTTAAGATAATTCACACTACCTATAAATAAGAGTTTCATTTTCATATTATGATTGAGAGGGTCTGGGACTTCGACAAATGTTCATGTATTTGATTCCAACTCTTATTAGAAGAGGTGGTACCAGTCCACAAAATGAGCATTTTGGTTAAGACTCAAAATGGTTGTTTACTTTTTTTAGACATGGGTGATAACATTGAAAACCGATCAATAGAAACTCATAAAAAGAAGAAGAAAAAAAAAAAAGTTAAATCATATCTGTGGGGAAGCAATTCAATTCATACATTATACTTTTATCACAATGACATCGATCAAACAAGATTACAAGGCAACACACATATGCTTATGAAATGAATATTACATTGCTACATATAATTCAATTAAATTTTATACTTATTTTGTTTAGGTTATTTATAAAGTCTAGAATTACCCAACTTATTTTTAGTTTCTGCATGTCAATACATCCATGGATCACACAATGTCTTGATAAAAATGCCTCTTGAATGCATCCATATGAACCTCTTGCAAACAAATAGCAACCAACAAAGATCCATCATCATCATAACTAGGAAGAAGCAAAGAATCTCCATCTGAATCATGTGTTCCTGGCCCCATATAAACTTCTTTCCCCCATCCAAAATCAAGTCCATAAATTGGCAATGTCAACCAACTAACCACTCCTAAATTTGGATTCCCATAAAATGGCCCTTTATCATCACTCCCCATCTTAGCATGAAGATCTTGAAACTTAGTCAAATCCTCTTGCTTCTTAAAATACTCGATTCCCATTCTCACATACTCATCATTCACTTTCTCAATCGCTTCCCTTATCCTACTTGAAGCATACCCTAAAGGCTTAGATATTAAATCCCCTGCAAGACTAGTAGCCACAACATCCAAAGTCCCATTCCCAAAATACCCTTTTGGTAAATTAGGCTCCACACGATTCCTCCAATCAACACAAACACCAAGCGAAGTTTGTTGGTCATTTGCATGCCCTCTAGCTTTACTTGCACTTCTCCAAACATGACCGGTTAAGGTTTCATATCTCGTATAACCTCGACCATTGCTAGGTTTTTCCCAACTTTCATTTGCTGTTTTTCTCAACTTTTCAACTTGTGTTTTACTCACTTTTAGCATAGCCACCGTTGTTTTTTTCTTCCTTTCTTCAACATTATTCGAATTTCCTAACAATAACGGAGGTTCATTAAACTCCCATTCATTAACATTAACATTTGACCTTGACGACAACACGTTTATATCAAAATATGGCATTGTTCTCACAGGCTCGCCACGCGCAAGTCGTGCCCACTCAGAAGTGAAATGCAATGCGCTTGGTCCATCAGCAACCGCGTGTGAGATTAACAAACTAATGCTAGCACCACCACATTTGAAATTTGTGAGCTGAACAATAACCAATGGAATGTCTTCAATTGGGCGTGTGTAATCGATGTGCGGGATAAGGTAAGGATAATATTCACAAGAAGGTGAAAAGTCACCTAGTTCGGATAAGGTTAACGACGATTCTGCTTCGATGAATTGAGCACCCAATGAGTTGCATTCGACATCAAAACGACCGCTTTCTTTCCATTGTAAACGACCGGCTAGTGGATAAAACGGCACAAGGACTTTGCTCAATGAGTCTTTCAAAGTGGTGGCGATTTTATTGGGGGAGGTAAGCCATTTTTGTGGGGGGCGGTAAAAGTAAATTGTTGAAACGTGTGTTATGTTTCCAATTTGATCCCATTCGGATAATGGTAATCGACCATACCATGTTGGTTCCATTGGTCTCACAGAGTAACAACTTTTCAATGTTACTTTTGAGGAGGAGGAGGATGATGACATGTTTGCTATCATATTTCTGTCACACTTTTTGATAGTATAGTTTGTTGGATCAAAAATTCATTGCAGGTGTGTTATATATATATACTAATTACTAAGAGGTTGTGGTTAATTGGGAAAATTGAATAAACTTGAGAAAATAAAAATGTTTTGTCTTTGTTGCCGTAAATGATGTGTTCAGTTGGATGAAATGAATTTCCTGTGATGATGTTTTTGTTGCATGAAAGAGTCGGAATTTTAGCTTGAAATTAACCCATGCAATGTGTACATGATACATGCAGATTTCATTTATGAATTAATTTGACGTTGTTCTGATTGGATTATTCAATTGAAGTTGGCTTCTATATTTGTTCCTCACACGTAATTCACTTTTCTATGCTAAAGGAAACAACATCATTTTCGGCCTTAAACTACTTGATCAAAGAAAAAATATATTTAAAAAAAGACAGAATAATATAAGAGTTTTTCTACTTGCACCCTAGTTAATCATGGTTGCACCCCAAAATGACAAGATTACCCTTTCATAAAATTTGATTTTCAAACCTATTCCTTCTTTTTTGGTTACACCCCAAAACCCTTCTTCCAAAACCATAATTATCCAATCGATCGATTGTGTTCTGCGAAGATTTTCAAAACCATACTTTCTCACGTCCATTCATGATTTCAAAGAAAATTCGAAGCAAATCAGGTTAGCAAATGTTGTTCTTCAATCGATTGTATTTTTCTTGTTACGGATTCTCAGTTCTGATTTTGTGTTTTCCTTGTTCTGCGATTCACAGTTCTGCGATTTTGTAAACTCAGTTTAAATAGGTTCATGTAAATTCAGTTTAAGTAGGTTCATGTAAACTCAGTTTAAGTAGGTTCATGTAAACTTAGTTTAGAGTTTACATGAACCTACTTAAACTGAATTTAAGTTAACAAACAGAGCGATTTTATTGTTGGGTCAATTTAAAAAATCACTTTCTTTTTTTCAGTTATATTTTCTGCAACCTCTAGCTTATTTTCTCACTACAAGTCAATAAACTTATAATGTTACTGCCATGTTTTTTTTTCTTTTGAAATAAAATAATAATTATTAGTTTTGGAAATTTCCAAACGCTGAATTACAGGATTGTTGGTTGGTGTCGCGGCGGCGGGTAAGAGAGTGTGGGTTTAGGGTTTTAGCGATGGCGTCTCGACCAGAGCGGGTGGCACCACCTGAGATATTCTACGATGATACCGAAGCTCGCAAGTATACTTCTTCTTCCCGTATTATCGATATTCAGGTTCTTCTCAACTTCAATTTCTTTTCTCTCTTCCAATTCAATTCAATTCAATTCTATTAATTTCTCATGATTTCGCACATTATCTCAAATAGGCCTCACTCTCAGAACGAGCATTGGAGCTACTTGCTTTACCTGAAGACGGTGTTCCCAAACTACTCCTTGACATTGGTATTATATTTCAATTTCAATTCATTTTCTCATTTCTTTTTTCATTTTCAATTATCATGCCTGATTTTTGTAGGTTGTGGATCCGGACTCAGTGGTGAGACACTCTCTGAGGAAGGTCATCATTGGATTGGTCTCGACATTTCACCCTCAATGCTTAGTATGTTTTCATTTTCCCCTACTGTTCGCTCTCTAAGGCCGTTTTTGGATAAACATAACTTAATTTTCAGCTTATGGCATAAGTCCTTATGTAAGAGCTATTTCTATAACTAAAGATGAAAATAAAAATTAAATTAAATTGCTTTATATAAGCCATAAGCTGAAAACAATTTATGAACATGTCGTAAGTTGTTTTCATAACTGCTCTTTGACAGTCACACGAATGCTTATATCAGTAGATAAGCTCAAATAAGTCAAACCAAACAAGCCCCAAGTATGGTTGTTCCTGTCTATTTTTCATTGTTTGTAATTTTATTTTAAAATTTGTAACTCGTAGACATTGCATTGGAGCGAGAGGTTGAGGGTGATCTTTTACTCAGTGACATGGGTCAGGTATTATATTTACCTCATTTCACAGTTCTTTTTGTTTTTGCTTCTGTTCATGTCAGTTAAATGTTATTATGCACTAAACGCTTTCAGCTTCCTTCCCTTTCTGATTATGTCCATGTTCAATGATTAACTTATCCATATCTAATGAAGTTATAATGAATGCTCTGTATCCTGCCTTACGGTTGTATCTTATACTGTATCTTTGGTTTCAGGGTTTAGGGCTTCGTCCTGGAGTTATTGATGGGGCCATCAGTATATCTGCTGTTCAGGTGTGCTTTCGATAACTGAGAAAATCAAACTAGAAAAGATTACGAGAATGTGTTAGGCCTATAGTATGGAAGAAATGATACCCAGTTATAGTGGGTCAAGTTTAAAGTTTCGGAGAAATTTTTGTGCTACCACTTTCCCTATTTTGGACTGGGTGTTATTTAGTTATGTTTTTCCACCTTTTCTACCAAAATTGATTTAGTTTTACTCATTTCCATTACTAATTTGTCGACTCTTGTATGATAATGCAGTGGTTATGTAATGCTGATAGATCTTCTCACAACCCTCGGTTAAGATTGAAGTATGTTCCTTTCTTTATTTATTATACTACTTTTAGTTGTTTGTTTCAAAACTCATTTGTGTTGAATCTCTTTTAACTCCTCTAAGCATATATTCCACATTTCTCTGACTTACCATCTGCATTAAGATTGGATTATGCTTCAAATTTTCACTTTTACACTCACTCGATAACTATATATTTTATATTCTTTTGCAGGGCTTTCTTTACATCTTTATACAGATGTTTGGCCAATGGCGCTAAAGCAGTTTTTCAAGTGTATCCTGAAAATGTAGACCAGCGTGAATTGATTTTGAATGCTGCAATGCATGCTGGATTTTCTGGTGGCATAGTGGTGGATTTTCCACACAGGTATGAATAAATCTTGCAATACCACTGGGGCTCTCTGTTCCATCAAAAGTAATATGCCTGAAAAATATGTTTTTATTCATTTTTAGTGTTTTTTTTATCCATAAGCATCCAGTATTTGGTAGGTGTCATAATCACTGGGGAATGGAGTCTCATGACAGATTAACATTATAGTGTAAAATTTTATCCATTACAGTGAAAAAGGTTCATATTATATTTGACCTTAATGTGATATAGAGTAAAATAATATTATGTAACTCGGGCATTCTCTATGTCCATTCATCCATTCTCCTGTCACTGCTTGTTTTGGCCTAACTTTATTTGCGAGAATCTATAAAGGCCAGATATTCTGAAATGGCTAAAGTATCCACGTCGTACTCGTGTCTAATAGTAATACCGACATGCGTACATACTCCTGTATATGCATCCAAGGAGTTTCATCCTATTTTTTTCCTTTTTAAAAAAGTAATGACTTGTACATTTAGGATACTTCTTCGTTACTTCGGGAGACAGCTCCAAAAACATTTCAATGTATTTTGTACAGCCTTGTTCTTCATGTTGCGAAAGGAATTGTAGAACATACTACAGACACCTTTGTTCATTCTTTGAGGATATAAAAATAAGAGAGACATGGTTGTGGTATTTTAGTGTAGATGTATGTGATCTATTTGATGATAGGGGCGACCTACTTTAATTGGGAGAGTTTAGTATTGGTGAACTAGTCATAATATATGCGCATTTATGGATGATGAGAATGAGGAGATGAAAATGATACTATTAGACAGTAAATAGTAAGCAATTCAATAGAGTCTTGGCCCTTATTTTTAAATAGGATTGATGATATTTTTGATATTCTGATATTGGTTAGGTTAAAGAATACACTTGTGGTTTATTTACAAGGGAAGTAATATATTTTTTATATCGATAAGAGAAGGATGTGTATGTGTTTTTTATGTTCACACATCTTTTTGTAAGTTTTGATTATCGTCTACATATATAGTTGTATGTTAATAAAAAATATCAACGTCTCTTTACAAATATTATGCATTTACATAAAACTTTAACATATCTCGGTCGTAGCATATCTTAAGTTCTTACAAATTTTCAATATTTGACTAATTATGTTGGTACTGTGCCCGTATCAATCAAGTCATGGGTGAGAACCAGTTGAAATATATTAAATGCCTTACTGAATCATCTTAACTTCCTCACTCTCACCTGAAAAAGTGAACCATCTTAGCGCCTGCCGAGATGAAAGATGGGATAAAGATCACTAATGTGTAATGTATCTGGTCATGCATTGTTGATTACGTAACATGTTTGAAAGAAAATTTACGATAGTTCAGTGTTACGTGTTTTTGTTTTGTTCGATTTGGTTTTTAGCATTGCTTTCTTTTGAAAATAATCATTGCATTGCCTTCTTGAGCATGGATTTCCACTTACTGGAGAACAATTGTCTTATGTTAGTTCTAAGAAGAGAAAAGAGTTTCTTGTTCTCGGATGTGGTCAACTATCAACGAAAGCATCCTTGTCCAAAGGTAAAATTGAAGATGAAGAGAAGTTATCTGATGAAGAGAGTGAAGATGAAGAAAATCAGACAGTAAGTCTCACCACATCTGTGTATTCGGTTCAGGAATTTTCCAATAGGCACAGTGAATGTTTCTTTAAATTTCATCCTTCAAAGATCACTCTACCTATTCATTTTGTTACAAATTATGCTTTTATTTTGATTAGTTAGATTTATTTAAAGATCACTACCTATTAATAAATTGGACATGACTCCTTTAAAGAGTGCAATTTACATTACATAGTAAAGTGAGAAATCTCAATTGTTGATGAAAAAAATCAATGTTACTGTAACATGCATATAATTTAAATTATGGATGTGTTAATATGTCAGTTATTATTTTTCTTATAAGTGGTTAAGATAAGATGTCTTTACCATGTTAAGAGAGAGCTGCATTTCAAGGTGTTGAATTCCCATAAATTTATTTCAGATTTGGAAAATGCAAAATATGATGATAAATTGCTTATTTAGCTGCAACCCCTCCTTTTTGTATCAAGCTTATATTTAGTTTAAAAAATTGCAGGTACGTTTGTCAGACAGGCATAGACCCGTTAAGAAGCAGAGAAAGAATAATAAGAGCGGCAAGGGAAAGGAATGGATACTGAGGAAGAAGGATCAAATGAGAAGAAGAGGAAACGATGTCCCTCTAGATACCAAGTACACAGGTCGGAAACGAAAGGGCCGCTTTTGACAGTGTTTGGCTTTTGCCTCAGAGTGTTGCATATTTATTTTGCATATTATTAGGTCTTTGAAGTATGTACGTGTTTTTTTAAATATAGATCCTAAAATCTCAGTTTTGATCGAATTGGTTCCTACATGTGCACTTAAATAGTATGCTTGGTCCAATTCAAGAATACAAGTAGGTTTTTTTTTTTTTGGATATTTATAGACGTCTCCGTTGCTGTACTTGTCAGGTTTGAGATTTATAAATTTCAGGAGTTATCGTGTTTCTTTTTGTGATTAGGTACTAGTGGCTGATTCTATGATTTGGTTTATCAGCTTAATGATATATCACATGATGATTGTATTTTGCTAATCCAACAAATCAGAATTATGTAAATCTCAGCTTTAATGTTTCAAAAGGTTTTTTTTCTTTTCAATTCATGTGATTGTTGCTGGGGACATAAGGGATTACAGAAAAAATTGGTTTTAGAAAACACGGGTGCAAAAAGCAACCCCATAATTTGAAGTGACTCGAAGTTGAGCAATACGCAAAAAAGAGTGCAAAATGTTAAAAATTTAAAATTGTACTTACTACATTAAGATAAAAAAAAAATGTGCAATACGCAACCCTTACTTTGAGGATACTTCTTTCTGCACGCCTTTACATAAGTTTTCAAACTCGGTTTATCCTTTTGATATTCATCACACGTATTTATCCTTTTGATAATATATTCAACAACATAATCTGTGGTTAAACATTTAGAAAATGAATAGGATATTTCACTTAAGCAACTATTTATTATATTTATATAGTTTATAGACCGATTAAAAAAAGAGTTATAGTTTACAAATTAAACTGACAGTTTATTCTCTCAATTTTGAGTAGTACACTGTGTCTGTAAATTTCTCTAAAAAAAAAAAAAAAGAATTTATGTCTGAATATTCCTGAGTTACACATGAATGTTTACATCTGATAGTGTCTCAATGGTAACTTCTCTAAAACGACCAATTCACTTCAAAGAATAAAATGAGTAATGTCAACTATTGATTAACAAATTAAATAATCGGAGGTACATCATCATATTTAATAAATTAACAACCCTTAATTTGTTTACTTTACACTTTAGTCAATCTAAATTCGTTCTAAATAGTCTCTGAAGGTGCGAAAAGTAAAATCCTACTTTGTTTGAAATAGTTGTTTTCCTTTGGGCTAATGAAAAAATTAGGCCCATTTATAATGCAGTGCAAAACACGACAGTACCATGAACCCTAACTAGTTAACGAACTATACGAGGAAAACTGTTCCTTCAACACAACACAACACAACACAACAACAATCTTTGTTTGTCGATCGATGCATGCATGGCTGAAGTTTACACTCTAGTTGTCAGGAAACCCTGTTTTGGTCTTCCAACTGGTTGCCCTCAATGTCTCTCTTCTCTCATCTATCTCAATTTCTCTCAAATTCCCTTCCAATTAGATTTCCACGTTAATCACCCACATTCCGGTAATACAACATCCCATTATCCCTTTTTCTCTTATTTTCTCTTTAAGATTCATAAAGTTTCATTTTTTTATCTTTTCTGTTAATGGGTAATGTTTGTGTTTTTGTTCTGTTTTGTTTAGATAAAATTCCTTACATTGAGGTTGGTGATGATTATGTGGCATATAATAATGAGATTGAAGGGATAATTGAGTGTTTGAAGAAAGATGTTGGTGTTGTTGATTTAGATAGTGAAGTTTCTTCACTTCCTGATTGGATATCAATCAAAGCAATTCTCACAACTTGGCTTCATGATGCACTTACATATGAACTTTGGGTTGGATCTGATGGTTCTTCTGCTAATAGTATCTATTATTCTGATCTTCCTTGGCCCTTAGGGAAGATTCTCTATTCGCATAAAGTGCGTTGGGTGAAACTGAAGCATGGGATTACTGATGACAATGCTGTAGTCAAGAAAGAAGAGGTCAGTTTTTCACTTTTTCTTCTAACTACCTTAATTACTCTAATTTCATTATATATTCTCTTGGTGAGTAATAGTTTAGAGTTTAGTCATTTGTATAAACCGGTGTAAAAGTTTGTTTTACACCGTTAGCGAATCTCAACCAATCAAATGAATGGTTTTAAAAGTAGTTTAAGAATAAAGTCAAATGTTTGTAATGGTAACGGTTATAATTGATTGAAAGTGTAAATCATCTTTACACTAACTGTGTAAACGAATTAAATCCAATAGCTTATAGTTTAAATATTTTATTTATGTATGACTTTTAGTGATGAACAGATTTATGAGAGGGCAAACTCTGCTTATGGTGCTCTATCTAAATTGTTAGGCGAAAAGAACTACCTATTTGATGAGAGCAGGTGAATCTTCTGGAGTAGAACTTTGTTATCGCATTATGTTCATATGTTGGCAATACTTTGGTGTCGTTTTCATTTTTTAGAGCAAATATTGACTTTGACATCGCGATGATGCATTCAAATTCTTTTATTTGGTTTATGCAGGCCATCAAGTTTGGATGCAATTTTTCTTGCCCATGGACTTGTTGCTCTTCAAGCTTTACCAGTAAGTGTTGTTGTCAAATATCAAACAACTGTGTTTCTAATGTTTGTTTTAAGGTAGTTGTGGATTCACATTGACTAATGCTGCTTGAGCTACACCTACCGATAAACTAAAGTTTGACTTAAGTGGTTTACGATTACATTATTGTGTTATACACTCTGGGAACTATATAGAAATTGGTCAGATGCTCAGAATGTGAATAAATGTTTTCCATAGCGCTTTATTGGGTGAGAGACTTTAGCCAATAGTTTGGTGAATGAGGGATGCTGAAAGAAAAGGGATTATGATAGGAATCCTTTTAGAGAATATGTGTATAGGAAATCTGTTTCTAACATTTGATTGGCTGCCAAATTTTTTCATTGAATAAATGATAGTTAAGTAAGAATAAGATTATTCTGAAACAACCGAGGTTTATCTTTAGAAGTTCCATTCTTAATCAAAAAATAGTAATACTGGCTACAAAGTATAATCAGTCAAGACTTAGATTGAGAAAACTCTAACTCTGATTGCTTCTATTATGTACACATTAGGAATCTTCAACGCTGCGGATCAAATTTTCGGAACATGATAATTTAGTTAGATATGTGCACAAATGTAAGACTGAACTTAAAGATGCTGGCACATCTCCCCCCTCTGCTCCATCTGGTTCCAGAAGTCAATCTACTCAGAGTAAGATATGTCCATGATTTTGTATGCTAAATCTTGTTTCTTTTAATAATAGCGAATTAACTATTCTCATTTTCAAAGTTATTTTTAATTTAGATATCTATTTTGTTGGTGAATAAGGACATAATTGTACAAGTCCATGATGTGCAGCTCAGTGATAAGAGTTTGACCTTATAACCTCAAGGGACAAAGTTCAAATTCCCTTGGGGAGTAAAATGACCATTAGTGCCACTATAATTAATAATAATTTCTTTATTCCCTATTTTTTTTTAAAGATTTAATTGTGCAAGTGTTTATTTTCAATTGAAACTTCAAAATTGTCATCAATCACCATGTACACATTATTGCCTAAAACTAAATCAGTAGTTTATTTTATTCTGCAAAAAACGTGTAAGGTAATTTTAACTTAGATTTGTGCCCATATTTTTATAATAAAACTAGAAATTGCTTATTAGTGCTCATAACTATTGATTGCCTTTTAATTTTTTTGACACGTCCAAAATTTCTTCATGTGGAGTGGATAATGCAATCATCTGAAATTTTATCAATTCAAATATACAAAAGTATTTAAATTTCTTGTTACAACACTAAAATTAACAGTGAAGTTGTTTCCTTTTTGATATGCTTGTATTTATTTAGCTTTTTGGGTTAAAAAATATTGTATTACTAGGATATACCTCCCTATTCATGAAGTTTAATTCATCAATTTTTTTCATTAGGACCAAAGTCTAAGAGCATACCCAAAAGGGAGAAAACAAAGGAGGAGAAAACCCTTAAAAGGAAGGGTAAATATTTTGTGGCAGCACAGTTGGTTGCAGTTGTTGTTTTTCTGACTCTTATGGTGACATTTGACATTACTGAAGGAGAGGTAGAAGATGTTGATGCTGGTGAATATTGAATAAAGATCCACTGATTTGTTTATCTTCCTCTCAATTACAAAGCATAAAACAAGTGTCTCATACAATTTTTTTACTGTGCAATTTTGAAAATGGTAAAATTATCATTCATTATTACTATCTACATATGGTCTAATTTTTTGTATACACAAGTTGGATAAAACATTTTCATCATGAGCTGTAAGAATTGGGTTAAGGCTTAAATAAGTTTTAGCTTTAGATTTTAAATTAAATTACTTGCTTTAGAGAAATTCAATCTAATGAAAAGGGCTGATATATTATATATTTGTGCCTTTATTTTCATTTTAATTTGTTTTTAAAAACAATTGTTGTACCTATAAAATACTGTTGGCAGCCAAGGATTTTGTTTTACTTTTTTAGGAGTAAGGATATAAAGTGTTTCTGGTGAAATGGAAAAGAAAGAAGAAAAAAAATCATTGTCCAACTTTTATGGTGACTCTTAAGAATAGCTCTAAAATCATCTATAATAGAACTTCTCTCAAAAAAATCATCTATAATAGAGAACTATATTTTGTGATATTGGATTTTTTTCCATAACAATTTTAATGGTTCATATGATATGATATTAATTTGTTCTTGCCATGACAAAATGGTCACAGTAATCTCTCATACACATTCCTACTTTCACAACAAGATTATTGTTGAAATGTGGTGCCATCTATATTGTTAACACGGTTTGAGTCGTATAACATTATATTAGCATGTTGACACGAGGCGACAAGTCTTTGGCTCGAATAATGACACCATCAACCGGTTATGTTTCTTCCAGATACTCCATTTTATCACAGCAAACATGGTCATTCGATCATGAATTCCAAATACACTAAATGCTTGTTATCAGCGACATTCATATCATCCCAATACACCAAATGTTCATCTTAAACCATGTAATCACTTTTGACTCTACTATCAAACCTCCGTATGATCTTATTTTATTTATATAACTCATTAGAGCGATTTTCAAAATTTTAACCACATCCCTATTAACAAAGAGGAACCGAACAATAACTTTTCACAAAGATTCCCCTAAAAAAAATTGTTTCAGAAAGATATTTCATTTTCTTTTTTATTTCTTTCAAAGAATAATAGTTTTGTAAATGCATCATTATTCTAAAAAGTTATAAGTTTTTGGAGCAATTTTTTTTTTTTGTTGTTCATTGTGGTCCTACCCACCTCAAAGGTTTACTCTCTACAATTGTGCGTAGTTGATAGCTGATTAAAAACAACAAAGAAAGTGATATGTTCAAAAATCGTAGTGTTTGTTCAATTATTTAATAACAACAATTTAACAGAAAATAGAAATGGAGTGAAGGGAAGAGATCAAAAGAAAAAGCAAGTAAAATTGAGTATGATCCTTCAAATTTGAACTAATAAAGAAATGTCTTGAGAATGACATGAGAATTCATCATTTCCTTCTCCTAATTATAAAAAATAAACAATAAATAAAATTCTACCAAGGAAAAGAGATTAGCACAAAACCTTTCCCTCCTATTCATTTTCTTCTGTCTAAACCTACTCTTAAATAAATTATATTCACCAACACCATTGCTAAACTAACTAACTAAAATCGTAAAAGTAAGCATCTGTATTCATTTTGCGGCCTCGCAAGTTTGCTGTAACTTCGCATTCTCCCACTGTTTAACAAGTTCATTGTATCCCTTAGCAGAGTCAATAGCAAACTCTGACATTGAGCTCATCGCACCAGACATTCCACCACAGAGTACCTTAACAGCAACCTCCATAACTTCTTCTCCAACCTTAGCAACTTCCACCATTTCCATATTCACATTGGATCCAACTGTTGCATTTTGTGCAGAATCTTCTCTTAACTGTTGTGCATAGAAGGATCCCAATTCAGCTGCGAAAAAGTCTATGCTATCAAGCACCGCTGTTTCTTCTAAGGCATCTAGACGCCTTGACCACTGAATACAAAGGCCAAACAACGGGTGAGTAGAGCTAGACCTTCGAGGAGAGCATATTAACTTAGATGCATCAGGCTCACATCTCATGCATCTAAGAAGCCAGCCAGTTAGTGCGTGAATGTAGGATTTCTGAGAAGTGATCCATGACTCGAAAGTGTTTCGCCAGTTCCTCAATTCGGTTTCAAGATTGGAGGCTGAGCGTGCGAGCCTGTATGGATCAGTTATCGACATAGAAGACTGTTTTCTAGCATCAATGCCGGCTATAAGAATCTTGGCTTCGTCCAATGTTTGCTTCTGTGTTTGATGGCATTCTGCCATCACTTTCCACATCTTTGCTAGCCTGTAGTTTGTATATATCAGAATTAGCTAGATATATTAGTATGCCTAATTACAAGCCAATATAGTTTGATATATCTTATCTGCATTTGATATATTCGACATAGAGTGTCATCTCCATTAAAAACGCAATATATTTTCCATGTAAAAATCAGAAACAAGAGATAAAGCATAACAATCATAAAAAGAATGTGCAGATTCGTTTAGGTAAAGAACGGCACGATCAAAAGTTCTGCACCAAAATAGGGTACTCTATGGACAAGGTCAAACAGATGGTGTGTAAATTTGATGACCCCAATTAATGCTAAGTATTCTAAAAAGAAATGACTATGAAGCATTGAGACAGACACAAACATCAGATACGACACTTCCAATACGTGTCAGACACTGAAGAAGTTTTCAATATGAAGTGTCGGTGCTACATTGAGTGATGATATGGGTTAAAAATAACAAAGGAATATTAGCAGTGTGTTAGAAATTTGAAGGGGAAAAGATACTTTATATTTTGACCGAATGTTTACTTACCCTTGCAACAATTCAAGAAGCTGTGAGTGCAACTCTTCATCCCTCAAGGTTTCAATTCTCCTGGAAATAGCTTCAACTGAGTGTATTGAAACTGTTATCTGTGTATGTAGATCTCTAATAGCTGCTCTTGTTTTATCCACAGACGAAGGTTCCTCTCCTTTTATATCATGGTTCCTCAGTTGCAGACATTTCTTCTCGTATGCAAGTCGAACACGTGTTCCTGACTGTTGAAAAAGAAGGTGAGCATAGCATTAAGTTTTCTATTATTATAGTATGAAATCATAAGCACGATAATGACCTGTAAAAATAATAATATGATAAACTGAAATAAAAATTACTAAAATAAATTCAATTGTTGAAGTTGGTCTCTGGTACATTAGAAAGATTTATATTATGATTTTAATATTATACCTTGACTTCCTGGTAGAGCTTCTTCTCCCATGCATATAACCTGTCTAATGTTGACTGGTGACTAACAGAAAACACACATTGTTCCTCTGATGGATCATCATAAACTTCATCCCTAGTTTTTGAAAAATTTGTTATAATTTTTGACGGGGACGAGCGAAAAAGAGCTACTGGATTCAACAACTTTGATGCTGCAAAATAAATATAATTTGAACTTATATTCCTGAAAATTCACAAATAGATAGAGTGAACACAAAATGGTTTGCTAAAATCAAATGCATTGAGTTAATGCGTTGACCAAATGAACATCAAAGTTCATGTTTTCATTCATAGATAAACATTTTGAGAATGAATAATATTCTTGAAACTTGAGACATAACTCACAAGAACGTATGAAATGCAAAAGCATTTGAAGAAACAGTTTCAACAAATTGAAAATATAATTTGCACACTTCCACCAAACCTGAAAGTTCATTAGAAGGGGATAAGTATTGGGCTTTCTTGGCCTCTAACAATGCCGAGACATCATTGGCTGCATTGCAGACAACTGTGAATTGAGATTCAAGATCCTTTATCACTTCAGCCATATTTTCTGGCCTTCGGTTTACATAAACAGTAAAACCAGGCGTTTTTTCCTTAGCTTCTTCAGTATCAATTGCCATTTCTTTATGGCTAGATTCCATATGACCTGAAGATTGAGATTTCGATACTTGAAAACACTCGCCGCCATTGATTTTTGAGTCTGATATTTCCTGTGCAGTTTCGGTTTCAGCATCCGTTCCCTTCTCTTTCTCTTCCTCCTTATGTTTATCAACATCTTCAACCATGACTTCTTCTTTGGAGGAGTTTACATCAATTTTGGTTCTTTCTTCGGCTACATTTCTCTTTACAACACAACCTTCTTGTTCA
The DNA here is from genome assembly GCF_003473485.1 of Medicago truncatula. Lineage (NCBI taxonomy): Eukaryota > Viridiplantae > Streptophyta > Magnoliopsida > Fabales > Fabaceae > Medicago > Medicago truncatula. The sequence goes on along the minus strand of NC_053045.1, from coordinate 61,167,133 downwards.
TCATCCATTTCTTCCTGTTCCAGGTCTGGTATCCCTTCTTCTTCTCGAACCTTCCTCAGTCCTCGGTTCTCATCATCCATAACAATCTGTTCAAGGCTACTTCCATTAGGGTAACCGAAATAGTCCAACGATGTAAAAGGATTCCAAAAGGAATCCCATTGAGAAGACTGAGGTGAAGCGGGAGGGATAACAGGCCTGTTATTTGGAGAATAGGCAAAAATTGACGCATTCATAGGCTGGGATTGCATACCAAAAAAACCATCCATACCATATTGGTACATTGGAGAATACATCTCAACTCGAACCATTTCGGGCGATGGAGGCCTTTCCTCGACTGAAATCGGTGGATTACCACTTGGCCTCAAATAATTCACTTTCAATGTTGTAGTATTAGGTCCAAACTCAATTGTTGTTGGTGAAGAATGTTTCGATATCGAAATGACTGCAGGACTGGCTTTGTTCTTCGCAGGTGGAGTCACGAATGAATCGAATGAGAATTCAAGTGCCTCATTTTCTTCAAAATAATCGAGCAAAGCTGCTGATACTCTTTTGAGAGATTGAATGTATGCTATATGTCCATTTGCAAACTGAGTTCTGTGCTCAACAGCTTCTTTTATGAATCTTTTTCGATCTTTACAAATCTTAACTGCTTCTTCATCATCTAATTTTGATTGAGAACATCCCATCTCTTACTTTCAAATTCAAACCCTATGAATAATATATCTAATCTCAGGCTTGCATTTGTCTGCAGAAACAGGAAATCTCAATATAAATATATTGAATTAAGGAAAAAAAAATATAACAAAAATGAAATTAAACATTATTTTTGAGCTAAAGTAATAATGTATTGATCAATGTGAATAAAGTTTGATCCTTTTCTTTATTTTCAAGTAAAGATTTTTTGAAAAACAATACTTGGCCATGCGAAAGAAGTAATAAATATTCCTGAATCCCAAAACCCCTTCTATTTGTTTTTTTCTTCTATAAAAAACTAAACTTATGAACTACTGCAATACTAAAACATTAACAAAGCATGAAACTTTCAATATGGGTTTTTTATTTTAACCCCAAAAAAAGAAAAAGAAAAAGCAAAAACTATAAAAAGAAAGGTAATGAAGAGTCACATTGTATCGAATTATAACTAAAAGGGTCATAGAAAAGGTGATAAAAAAAAAGGTGAATAGTGATAGTAAGAGAAAAGGTACTACTAAGGTTTGATTAAGGAAGAAGATGAACAGTGAAGTGAAGGTTAGAAGAATTGTACCTGAAGAGAGCGAGTTCGATGAAGGTTTGATCAGAGAGAGTGAGTGTGAACGAAGAGAGACGTTGAGAAAAGCAACGGTCAAAAGACATAAAAAGAGGAACAGAGCAAATGTGTTTGGAACAATAAAGAGACAAAATTTAAATTAACTAACAAAAAAGTGTGTTCATTTGTTTATTGGAAGCAATAAAGAGACGGATTTCCTCTCAAAAAAATAAAATAATAAAGATATATATTATTTTTTCTTTAGAGGAATAAAGAGACCATTTTATTTACCTTAACATTTTTATGATTATGAAAATACTCATAAGCGTACAAATCCTTTCAAAAAAAAAGAAAAGAATACAAACAATTAAATATTTTTTTAACCAAGTGGATTTTTTCACTTTTCATTTTTTGATAAATGTTTCATCATTCCGTAAAAAATATATATAAATGTTCCATCATATTAATATTTTTTAAAAAAATATTGACAAGTCATATTTTTTTTGTTAAGTAGCATAGTGAATGAAACTCACACTCTTTACGTGTGGAAAAACGGAGAGTCGGAGTTTGAACCTCGATCACTACAAAAAAAAAATGTTCTTGCAAGTTGTGCTTACATATCAATTAAATAGTAAAGTTATAAATAAAATAAAATGATATTTGTCTTCATAAACTTGACTTAGTTGTAAGGGACAATGCATAATATATTTAAGGGATAGAGTTCGAACTCTGAACATCCTACTTATATAGCATGTTGCAATTTAATTATGTGGTATGTTGCGTACAAAAAAAAAAATTGTTTAAACTAAGAGTGTTATATAAGTAAAGCATTGTTTAAACATTGTAAAAACAAAGGTATAAAATTGAGTTTTTTCATGAGCTATTAAACTAAGAATTGCATATGTCAAAAGTAAAGCATAAGATAAAGGATAAATTTGTAAAACTATATTGATATGGTTGATTACATGTCAATAAAATGTATAGGTGTCGTGTTTTTGGATAAAACTAGTTATTGTAGCCTACATAATTCAGCCTTCCAAACGTTCTTTTATTCCACATAGTTTATAGTGGTCGGAAGTTTGCTCTATACTCCCTTCAAAATGCTCACATGCCCCTTAAGTTTCCTTAAATATCCCTTTTAAACAATACCGATTCATGTGGTTCGGGTGTTAAGCATCGATTCTTTTGAGGGATACGCACAAATCTTGGATTGAGACTTGAAATCTAATACGCTTGATGCACGTAATTGCAATGTACAAAGTTGTATCATTTGGAGTGCACAAAATTGATGCAAAATTGTACCATTAAGATCTTGTGCCATTCATGCACAAAATTCATACATACTCGATTTGTCCGTACAAAGCAAGGAGATGTTGTAGTGGTTCTCCGGCAGAAGTAGATGTCGTAGTAGTTGTGCGGGGTGTTCGAGCGTGGGGCAAGGCAATTTTCTGTGACGGAGTAGAATGGTTCTTGAAAGAACGTTAGCAATCCAACGCTCAAGTCAGTATCACAAAAGAGGTGGATTTGTGCAGAAAAGTGGTGAATGAATCGTACCCTAAGCGTGGTGCTGGATCACGATTATATAGGTGAGTGTTTACACCGATTTTTCGTAATGTAAACTTCATTATCTATCAATGGTTTTAGGACATAAATGTCGATCGATGGTGACAAATGTATTTTTAAAAGGGGATTGTTCAAGCCTCGCGGTTTATGACATCACTTCATGCATTCTTTAAGAACATTAATGTCATAATTTCTTCCAACATCTTGTAATAACAAGTTGTCTCATGACAACATGATAGAAAATTGCTCAAGCGAGCATGTTAAAAAGAAAGAGAAATAGAATAAAGATGAAAAGAAATGCAACAGAAAAAGGAAAGTAAAACAAGAACATTGATATTAAATTGCAGGAATGTAAAGGGTGGTTGGAATCTGTCAATCCATACACTCATAAACCCATATGCTCTATGTGGCGGCGGGGGTTTTCGAGTTTCAGGAATCAAGAAACCAACCCCTTGTTATTATTACAAACTGATATATATAGACCTTGTAGAGAAAACTATCACTAAATCCTACGGTCTATATTAAAAGTAGAAATAACTTCCTATAACTTCCCAAGACACTAGAAAATAACTTTCATGCACTAAGACACTAGGATATAATCTTCAATGCACTTCAGCCTTGTTTCCCGCCATGCGCTCCAATTGCAGCTTCGAATTATTTATGTTTGTCTTTGGTCGAAATTGCGGTGTGTCGAAGTCTGTATGGTCTTGGTCGAAATCTCTTTGCACTTTGCAACATGTCGAAATAACCCATTTGCCTTGTCGAAAATAGAATCATGAGTTCGACCAAATATTTCATTTTTGGTGTTAACGGTGAGGAGGTTGATAATTACCTTAATGATTTGTGGCGTGATCTACGAAAGCCGTTGAGGATGACTTCAACGGTAAAGATTGGTTTTGGGTGCACTCATGTGTGGTAAGTCGCACATGGCATCACGTGCACCTTTGCGATATTTCTCTCTAAGTGATTTGGGCCTTAACCTGTTGGGGCGCTATCTTTGGGCTTTATGCCAGTTCGAAGCAATAATAATACCTGGGAAAGTACATAAATTTCATGACTTGACATAAAATTCATAAACACAGCATGTTCAATACTGTGGTATCAAAAATACCAATATACTCCCTCCGTTGCTAATTATAAGCAAATTTAACTTTTTAAGTTCATTCAATTAATGATATGTGTGGTTCATATTGTGGGTCATGTACATCATTAATTGAGTGAATCTAAAAAGTTAAATTTGCTTATAATTAATAACAGATGGAGTAAAAATTTATGACATGAAAACATCAATGTCACATGAAAATGTCAAGATACATAACAAATAAAAACAAACTATTGAGTTGTTTGGTGTTCAAGTCCTGTGTAACTATGTTTTTTGAAATATCTATTAGTAAAATGAAGATATAAGTGAGAACGAATGCAAAGTCTATTTGACTCTAGTTAGATGAAAATCAAAGACTAAATTAAAGAGTGTGTTTAAATGTGTTACGAATTGAATTCGAGTCATATTAGTTCTATGAAGCCCGGATACTCCAAAATAGAGACGTATTCGTATAAGATACGTATCGGATATTGATACTCTACATATACGTATCCACGAAGTATTAAAATTAGTTATTTTAATTTTTAATAAATATTATATCGGATACTTATTTGATACTCCACATATACACAAGGATACATCTAAGATACTTCACATATACGTATCCTAGAAAAAGATGAAGAGTAAAAAAATGAGACAATCTTTTAAAAATTCATTCTAGCTGTATATGATTCAATTTTAGATATGCATCAATAGAATTGTTTCTCAATGAATCAGTTAAAATTATACTTATTGTGGATGAACATAGCGAGATAGGTGATTCAGTTAATCAACATTAAATAAAATTTATGTTGAGTTCTTTTAATGATGTTTCTCTCGATGTCCTGACATATGAAAATGTAATATGGTATAAGAAAACTTTCAAAATTTATTATTTTGACCACATGTATTATTCTTAAAAAATTGTAACTTTTATAATACAATAATGAAGAGTAAACAATGTTAATTTTCTTCAAGTATTTTACATACATATAAGTTTTATTATAATTTTTTTGGTAACGTATCGTAAATTTTTAAAAATTCGTGTATCCACGTACCCATATCGTATTGTACTGACACCCGTAACCATATAAGACCTTCGTAGTATTAGTTTGAGGCAGTTTGGGTCGTAACCCTAATTCACGTTGATCGATAGTTAGGACATGATAGGTTCGGATCGCAAATATTTTGGAATTTTTGAGGGACTTATAAGCAATTGAATTGAATGAGAGGGCCAAATCCGATCCATTTATAAAAGTTGGATCCCGATTGGGTCCGGCCGTATCATTAGACAGCTGTCTAACGTTTCACACCCAAAACCCTAATTCTCACTCGCTACTCTTTATAAACAACTCTCTATAAGTATACACCCCTTTCTCAATTGTGTCCTCACTCGGACTAGGGTTTCTCATAGCAGCAGCAGCAGCCGCAGCCGCAGCCGCCGCCGCCTCAGATTTCAATTTCTTTCTCACCCAACATCCCTTATCGTTTTCATCTTTGTTCAATCTAATTTTATTTATGTTTAAAACAAAATTGAATTTGAAGGTGACAGTGACGATCCTAATTAGGTCTCGTTCGTCGTAATTGGCCAAGTTGGCCTTGCCGACAAATCCTGTTATACTCTGAGTCCCTTCTTATTTTTTAATTTCATTTCAATTGGCCTATGATTATAAATAAAATAGTACATTGGAGAGTCAAATGATGATTAATAGCATAGTTCAAATGATGAATTCGTGATTATTCAAATTTTAGTCTTTCGCTCCTATCTGATGACTCCTTAATGATCTAAATTATTTTGTTTGACATTGTATTATTGTCGTCTGTGATGATATTATTAAGGCTTGTTTCTCAAAACATTCGCAGTGGCCGACCAAGAGCTTTCGCCTTCGCCAGGCTTGAGAGCTAATGCTGTTTTTTTTTCCTTCCTTGGATGTCTGAGACGACTTTAATTTTGTAGTTTACACAGGTGGTGCTTTAATAATTTGTTTTGTTTGTCGTTGTTTGTTTATAAATGATTGTTCAATGATGATAATCCAAAGGCTTGTTTCTCAAAACATTCGCAGTGGCCGCCTAAGAGCTTTCGCCTTCGCCAGGCTTGAGAGCTAGTGCTGCTTTATCCTTCCTTGGATGTCTGAGACTTGAGGGCTACTTTTTTTCTTCTTCTTTCGTTTGTTGCCATTATTCCAAGTAATATTTGTATACATTTGCTTTTATTTTGACAAATCCGAAGGCTTGAATTATGCAGTTTTACTATGTGTTTTCAAATTTATTAGTTAAAACACATTCAAATATAAAAATTCAACTTAAGAGTTAAGTAAATGATCGATGACTGTCATGTGTTGTTTCAAACTTAAAAGAGCAAAAAAAACCTTGTCAGTGGCAAATCAAAGTACATGATATGTATGGGACTGATTATGATTATAGTTCGGGTGAGAGAATTTTAATTGTTGTAAGGATTTTAATACTTCAAAGGGCTCACTTATATATTGTTTTTGAAGAATATGCTTCGCCTTTTTTTTTTTGGTTACAGTAGTAAAGAAAAAGCGGAAACAGAAAACAGAAGAAAAAAAACAAGAAAAGGCTAGACTCTCAGGTATAAAGTCCCTGATGCATCACTTCTTAACAAAGTTCGGAGGTCGTCAGGAGGAGACTGGTGAATCAGGATGTCGTTGTCTGTGCTAGCTCCAAGCTTAAAGATCTGCGCATTGGTTGCCTTCGTGGAGAGTGTGATGGAGAGAAAAATTGGCCTGAGAAAGCATATCTTTAATTTCCTGAATGAGTACAGCATGAATGTGAAACTTTGAGCTCTCTCCCGTGAGAATGTTGATAGAAAGCAGGGAGTTGGAATAAACAACCAACTCGGTAATGCCCATGTCAGTAGCAATGGAGATACCATAATGGATAGCAGTTAGCTCAGCCTGTAAAATATAAGAAGACGAAGGGATGAAGCCCGAGAATCCAGACAGATACAAACCAGCACTGTTACGAAATAGACCACCAAATCCCGCCCGAATTGGAGAACCAATACAACTTCCATCGACGTTGAGAATTGTACAATTAAAATTGTTGTTATTCCAACTCACATGCCTGTCCAATTGCGTTGCTGGCAGCTGCCGATGGAGACAGAAATTAATGTCCTCCACCGAATGACGGATCTGCGACACTAGCCTGTGAAGTGAAATTGTTTCGTTGTTAAAACACTTAGCGTTGCGGCTCCTCCATATCCACCATAAACCTGCTGCGAACAGACTACCCTTGTTGCCATTTAACCCATTTTTTATCCAGTCCTCAATGCATGTAGCCGCAAAGAAAGAGTTATCCGAAAAACCAATGTGATGCCAAATAACACTGGAGAAACTGCAGTCACGAATGCAATGGAATATAGTTTCATCGAAATCTCCACAACATAAACAATTTGCCGAAGCAGCAATCTGCCTGTGATGGAGCAGAGATAAAGTAGGTAGGGAGTTGTGGCAAGCCAGCCATATGAAAAATTTAAACTTCTCCGGAATCTTCCTCCTCCATATCCAAGACCAAGAATGGGTAGCAATGTTGGATCCGTTGAGAGAGATCAGCCACTGATAACCACTTTTGGTGGAATATATACCATTTTTATTATGAGGCCAAATAAAGGCGTCATCTATAGCATCGTTGAACCTGTAATTGGTGTTGTTTATGAACTCAGTCACAGCTTGAGGGAGGGGGTGTACAACATGAGGGACCGCTGGTGATTTGAAATGACATCTTTGACCGTAAGGTGTAGGTCATGGATGTCGATGATAGGTACAAAAGACCCTAAAGGGCCGAAATTGCTCCAGGGGCTGAACCAAATAAATTAACCAAATAATTCAATGAATTTATAAGTGAAATTTTTCCTAATCACTTGGGAAAACAAGACCATTTTTTAGATTTATTAAATAACTAAAGCATATATTTGATCGGAAAAAAAATAACTAAAGCATATAATAGGCTAAATATATTCAAATTTACATTGTCTCAAATAAAATAAAATAAAATAAAATCCAATTGTGCTTAGATTTTGAAGAGGATGGAAAGAAACGAGAGGAGAGGAGTAAGAATGAGTAGAGGAATAAGAGGGGAAAATTAGATGTTGTAGATTTGAAAAGGGATTAATGATATTTTTGTTAGGTGTAACTGAAAGTTTATGGGGGTGTAACTAGAACAAATATTTGTTTATGGCTTATTTTCATTTTTAAGGTAAATATATTTTGCCTCTCAAATTAAGTTTTCACCGTCAACCTATCAAGCCCGGATACTTCAAAACAGAGATGTACCCGTATTGGATACGGATACTTGCGGATACGTATCCACGAAGTATCGAATACTTATGTGATACTCCACAGATACACAGATACTTTAAGATACTTCACAAATACGTATCCTAAAAAAAATGATTAAAAAAGTGAGACAATGTTGTAAAAATTCATTATAGATGTATATGACTCAATGCAAATCTTCTGAACAAGTCATGTGTTAGTGTTCGACACTTTTGGTTGAACATTCAGAATGACAAATTGTTACCGGTTAAACTCATGAAAACAAGCCAAAGAATCAAACACTAAATATCTCAAATTCTAAATCTGCTAAGCAGGCCACCTCCAAAGTCTAAATCTAGTTTTGTTGCAACCAATATCTCAGACTTTCTCACACTTCGAAACAAGCCAAAGAATCAAACACTTTAAACATTGATTTCTTATCCTATAGTGTGCTTTTTTTAAGATGTTAAATTTGATTCTTTTAGTCAATTTGGGATGAGTTAGTTTAACTTTAAAATCTACACTTTCTGCTATTTTGTTATCTTGTAAGCATTAATTTTTCTTCAATTGGCATGAAAATGAGCTTTGAATTTATTATTTTAAACTTTTTCAAATTAACTTGCAAATTTCTTTTGCAAAATTTAGATTTCACCATTCTATTGAATGACCTCGAGAAGCTTAAAGATAAAGACACGAGTCTTGTTAACGGGTGTCCTTGGGCACTTTTTAAACATCCTAAATTTAGTAATTATCTTTTTAAAAAATTAACTATTACAATTTCCAATACATTCAATACACAACTTTTTATTAAAAACATACCATTTAAAGTGCTTAACGAATTTCCCGAAGGCACTCATTAACATTTTCTTAAAGACATTAAGCCTAAGTATGTCATTGTGATTCGATAAGAACTTGTCATAGCCTCCCTAATTTCTTTCTACAATTGGGTCTAACCTTGCAACATGAGAAAATACTTCAAAACAATTATACTAGTGTCGTGTCCATCTAAATTAGAACGGGGAGGATCAGCCAGAGGAATATGGTTAAAAATCTCGTCTAAATTATAACTTATTGAATTAGTGTTTAAAGTGAAAGGTTTTTACAATGCGGTGAATTTCAGTATTTGATCTTGTCGAGATCTTGAGACAACTGACGAATGGAAGAAGGCTCCTTGAATGTTTGGTCAGCCTCAAGGATGAGTGTATCTGCAAAAGACACTTAGATTTTATTTGAGAGTTTGAAATACAGAGGAAAATGGTAAAAAAAATTACATTTTTTTGAAAAAACAATTTTTTAGAGAATGATAAATTAATGTTTATGATTAATATATTTTTAATTTTAACAATATTATAACTACTTAGCCCCTAAAAAATAATATTATAACCACCTAGATTAATGTTTATGATTAAACTCATCTCAAATGAGGAAGATTTTGTATTATGAAGAAAAATGAACCTCCAAAGTTTTTCTCTCTCAATGTCATCTATTTCTTACACCTACTCATTCCTTTCTTTTTCCAAACTCCTCCCCCTTCCTTCTCCTTCAAACTCGCAAACAAAGTTTTAGACAACACAAATCTGTACGGGTAGTTAGGATTAAAATAAAACATACCTTATGAGATGACGATGTGAGCCTTATATAAACATAATCGATAGTATTTGAGCTTGACACCTTATTGAATCTCGTCTTATGAGTGGACTATGGTTCTAAGGATTGTACCCTTCGCTCCAATCCCGAAACAATATTGATGATAATAATTTATTTTAAGAATTATAAATCTTTTTCTTAAGGAAAAATTAGAATTCTTATTTTAACAACAAGTATTCAACTATATCAAAAGGAAGCCCTATATACATATAATTTCAAATGTCTGCCTAACTTATATTATAAAGTAGTATCACTATAACAATACATACCTACATATTACGATTGACGTGCATCAGAGAATTACCTGTGCGAGTTAGTGGAGTTTATGGAAATGGAGCATCATATCACTAATAACAAAATCTTGTAATGATTGTTACGGTTGAAAATATTGCTATCTATAATTTTACAGTACAACATTCACTCTTTATATTTGTTCATAAAACTTAACTCAAACCGATAAATATCGATATTGTTAGTTTAAACATTTTCGTACGAATTCCAACCTGAAACCATGCTTTTAAGAAGCAAATGTTTTTTTTTATCTTTTTATCTTTATCTTTTTGTAAATATCAAACTAAGAATTTAATTTGTTTGTGTAAAACAAGTTTTGTGAAAACGTTCAATTATATTATATGTGCCACAAATAGAGATTTGAACATGTACACTTGGTAGTGATATATGGTTGGACGTCGGTGGAAAATATTACATTATCACACGGTTTTTTTTTTTTTTTTTAATCAAACTTTAAAAGTAAATATATAGAACACTTTAATATTATTTAGAACTTTTAGTACTACCCAATAGAAGAATTGTGCTTTATCTCAACTCAACTAAAAAAATAGGCCGTGCGCATGTTAGATACGTTTGTTGTCTTTAGCTTCTTTATAAATATGGGTCTTTTATGAAAGAGAGATCCACTCACTAAAATGTTCCATCTTGTCTCTTCTCTGTTGAGAACTCTATTGGAATAGGAAGATAATGATTGTGAAGTCAAACAATTATATACTTTGAAAATATTGCAAGTACTATACTATGGATCTTGTGTATCAGAATGGGAGGGTGATTCAGCAAAACCCACCATATTAGTATGTGACACAATGTGGTTGGATCTAAGTGTTCCAAATAATCCACACCACTTATGGAAATGCCTATCATATCTTTGTCCCCATTTGCTTTCTTACACACACAAAATTAAGAACACGGCACGGTGATACGAGAAAGTGTTGCTGGAACTGTGTCACCTTTGACTATGGCAACTGGAAAATAATTTCGTGATTGATTTTAAACACTAGTTTTTTTTTTTTTTTTAAACTAAGAAAAATCATTGCAATAATGCAATTCTAAATCATTAATATCACCCACAGGGCCGTTCCTGTGAAATAGGAGGCTCGGCTCTCTTTTTAAAATAGGCTCATAGTAAAATAAAACGTAATTTTTTTGTGTAGCTAAATTTCATTAAAAAAAATCAGAATCAGAAGAACTTCTAAACATGAAAGGAATTAAAAAAAAAAATTAAGTGAAAGAGGTGAAATTTATCTAACGGTGTCGTTTGGATTTGTCACTCCTCTGTTGTGGAAAAGGGTAAAATGAATGGTTTATGCGAAGAAAAAAATGATTGTTGTGATTCTTTTAATGAAATAGCTTTCCAAATTGACTGATTAAGTGATTATACAAATTAGGGGTGGTTTGATAGGATCTGATTTATGTACAAAAAGGAGAATTAGAGTTTAGAAAAAACTCAAACGTGTACTAAAGAAAGAAAATGATATAACATATATTTTTTATTTAAATGGGGGATGGGTATTAGATTTAATTTTTCGTTAGAGGCCCGTAGCATTTGGAGGCCGGTCTGGTTGAGCACCTTGCACACCCTCAAGGCTGGGCCTGAGCACCGATATAAATACGTAGATACACCAAAATGTATTAGTGTACGTAGTAAATGATGGAACAATGTATGAAATTAGAATGAAACCAACACTTAAAACTGTGTTCAATTGAAGAAGATGAAATAGAGATTCTAGGGTTTCTATGGTTTTGAGAGAGAAAGAGAGATATGAATAAAAGACTTGTGTAATTTTATTGAATGAATTGGCATATATTTACAACACAGGAAGTGAGTATATATACAACTGGACGTTTTAACAAAATCCTCTAACAAACTAACTACCTTGGTTAACACGCTAACCAATGTTTGTTACTAGACTCTGCTTCTGAAGACATCATAAGCTGCACATCAGAAGCTGTACTTCAGAAGCTGCAAGTTTTCAAACAAACTACTAATCAAAGATAAAGCTAAAACTAACTAAACTGAATTACTAAACCAATACACCTCCTTAATTCATTTAGTTAGATGCTTCAGCCATTCCTAACTTCTTCTTCAAGTAATCAAAGCTGCTTAGCTTCAATGGCTTTGTGAGTAGGTCTGCTATCTGCTCATCTGTTTTGCAGTGCTTTACTTCAACCTTTCCATTGTCCAGTTGGACTCTTAGAAAATGGAATTTGGTTTCAATATGCTTGCTCCTACCATGTGCTATTGAATGTTTTGCCAAGTCTATAGCAGATTTGCTGTCAATTCTGAGTTCCATCTTCTCATCCTTCACCAATTGCAATTCCATCAGTAACATGTTGATCCATTGAGCTTGACATGCTGTCATGGAAGCTGCAATGTACTCTGCTTCACAGGAAGATAGTGCAACTACTTATTCCTTCTTAGAACTCCATGAAAAGGCTGCATTTCCAATCATGAACACATAAGCCGCAGTGCTTTTCCTGTCATCTTTATCTCCACTCCAATCAGAGTCTGAGTACCCTACTAGTTCACCACTCTGATTCTTAGAGTACTGGATACCATAATTGCTAGTACCCTTCACATATCTCAGAATCCTATTTGCTGCAACTAGATGTGAGGTGATAGGTTTCACCATGTACCTGCTGATGATAGTCAGTCATTCATTATTTTTAGAGTCTTTTTATGATATTTTTGAGTTCACAAGTAAGATTAAGCAGCAAGAAAAACACTAAAAAGCTTTGAGCATCAAAATGCAGCGCGATTGCTACATCGTGACGCGATTTTCGTGGCAGAAAGGCATGTTTTTGGATTGCTAAAATCGTGACGCGTTTGCTGGGAACGTGACACGATTGAGAAGAAGAATCTGGACGACCTCTAGGGTTTTTATAAATCGTGATGCGATTGGATGCAGGCATGACGCGATTTTTCACTTAGAAAATATTTCCTATTTAAACAGAAGTCAGTGCAAGAAACAGGGGTTACCATTTGGAGAGAGCAAGGTGCGATTTTGAGACTACAAGACGGCTAGAAGGGCGATTTCTTCACTCTTTTACCAGTTCATGTATGTATTGATCCCTCTAATGATTATGTTATTTGTAAACACCATTATGAGTAGCTAAATCCATCAGAGGTTAGGTCTGAGATGATTCTTTGTAATCCTAATTGAAACATGTTGCTGTGAAACTCTATTTATTGTGAATGATAATCTAGGTTTTATTCAATTCAATTGTTCTTAATACTTTTTATATCCTGATCAAATATAAACATGATTTAGTGAGAACGAATGACTACTGACCCTAGCTTTCGACTTAGACCTAATTGAATTGTTCTAATAAACATGGTTAGTCTAGGAATTTATAACCATTTATTAGTGATATTAGGTTAACGTGCTTAAACCTTCAACGGTTATTAGACCACCTAAGAAATTAGGGGCTGTAACCCTAGAAGAGGGTCCTAACTCAAGAGATTAATTAGGACTATTTTGTTAACTATCGTGGAACTAGTGAATCATTCACAAGAATAGGTGCAGTATACTAATTAGGGGAACATAGACGATTCAAAAGACCTAAACTCATCTCTCTCTTATTCTTAAAACCAATCTTTAATTTCTGTCATTACTTTTATGCAAACAAACCAATCAACTGCCTAGTGGCAATCAAAAGAAATTTTATACATCCTAACTTACAACGTAATTGAATTATTGAGATTAAAACCAGTCCTTGTGGGAACGATATTTTTACTAATTCGATAGTATTTGGTACACTTGTCAAACTTCTATCACTTGTTGATCAAACCTACACCATATGCAATATCAGGTCTTGTATGGCACAAATACCTCAATGAACCCACAATTTGCTTAAATAGAGTTGGATCCACTTCTTTCTCATCATTTACCAAAGACAATTTCACTCATGTGTCAACTGGAGTTGAAATTGATTTGCAGTTCATCATATTAAACCTTTTCGAAACATCTTGTGCATACTCCCTTTGATGTATCAGAAATCCTTGTGAATTCATTTCAAACTCAATTCCTAGAAAGTATGTGAGATTTCCCAGATCAGACATCTCAAACCTCTTCATCATGTTTTTTTTTAAAAACCTACGTTTCTTCTTCATTGTTTCCAGTAACAATCATGTCATCCACATATAAGCATACAATAAGCTTATTAGTGGTGTTTCTGCAGTAAATTCCATGTTCAGTTACACATTTAAGGAAACCTTGTTGAAGAAGAAAACTATCTATTTTCTTATTCCAAGCTCTTGGAGCTTGCTTTAAACCATACAGAGCTTTTCCATCTTTCTTCTTCAATTCTTTATGTGCTGCTTGTTGTACATCAGTTGCATTCGCTGCCAGTGCTGGTATCCCTTCATTCACAACTTCAAATACATCCTGGAACCTGAAGATCACCTTCATCTTCACGGTCCATTGATCAAAGTTCTTGCCTTCAAAGATTGGTAGATGCGCAGGAATATTGCTGTTATGAGTTGACATTCTTCACGAATTCTCTAACAACAATGAACGAACCAGACTCTGCTATACCAATTTGATGGAACAATGCATGAAATTAGAATGAAACCAACACTTAAAATTGTGTTCCATTGAAGAAGATGGAATAAAGATTTTAGGGTTTCTATGGTTTTGAGAGAGAAAGAGAGATATGAATAAAAGACTTGTAATTTTATTGAATTAATTGGCATATATTTACAACACAGGAAGTGAGTATATATACAACTGGACGTTGTAACAAACTCCTCTAACAAACTAACTAGTTTGGTTAATACGCTAACCAATGTTTGTTACTAGACTCTGCTTCTGAAGACATCAGAAGCTGTACTTCAGAAGCTATACTTCAGAAGCTGCACTTTAGAAGCTGCAAGTTTCTAAACAAACTACTAATCAAAGATAAAGCTAAAACTAACTAAACTGAATTACTAAACCAATAGTAAAGAATGAGAAATGCTAATTGTTACGAAACAATGGACATACAAAACACATGAACATCTAAATATATTCCTTAAAAAAAAAACATCTAAATATCTTTTTGTCTCTATTTTTTTTTAAAGAGACTAAAATAAATTTTTTATATATTTATAGAGATCAAAAATATATTTAATCCAAATTTATTTGCCGAATATCGTAAAACTACACCAGAATGGTGGATCAGTGAAATTTGTCCACTACACGTTGTCACCTGATGAGTAACCATCGTAGGGCCCAGCATCCTAATATAGTGCTTTAGAATCTTAGATGATTTATATGGCACCCAAATTTAAGACCACTGCCTTTAAGAAAGCCTATAGTTTGTACTTCGCACCAATATTTCATATAATTGAATAGGCCAATTCAATTGGTTGAATAAGAATATGAGTTTGGTAGCTGGTCCAATCTTATTTGAATCACAATTTTTTTACGATAATCATCCGTTTCTTAGGTAAAAAAAGACTCTAATAGTCTAAAGTTTGGTTGAAAGATAAATAAAATCTAATCTATGATTGTTTTATTTAAGAATCGAACTTAAATTCTTCCGAACAATTCGTTATTTGATAGAACTAATTAACTACTTGAGACAAATCACTTATTTATTTGAATTACAATCTAATTATATACATTTTATATAAATAATCTAATTATATTGAGTTGAATGATAGTAAGAGTTGAATTGCAGCTGATTTTGTTTTTTATTTGTTTTTTTTTTTTTTTTTACTTTTAAATATTAATATTCGTTCATTAGGTTTTTTTTACAGGGAAAAAGGTTTTTTTACAAAAGATTTAGCATGTTGCTGCAAAGACACACTTTGCTATACTAATAAATATGACATACGATTTCTCGAAGCATTAAACAAATTAACATTTTCATAATCAACTTAACTTTATGACTCAATCAATTTTCTTCCTACAATTGTCAATCTCGTGTATGAGGTGTTGGAAATGATTTTTATTCCAAAAGGATGAATTGGAAGCATAAATCTTTAGTTTATCCGAAAATTGTTAGTTCCCATATGAACTCCAACAATCATGAACAAAATCACAAAAATCAGGATCAACGAGTCAGTTATTCTCTACTTTAAGATCAACGAGTCAATCACCGACAATATAATATGATAATGGTTAGATGTTGTAGGTAAATTTTCTCGTAAAAAGTTTTAGGGAACCCATGATGTCGAGAATCGGTCACTAAACCTATAATGTAAAATTGTAAGAGTCATGATTGACACGTTACTATATATCTCTATTTAAGATCTCATTTTCAAGTTTGGATGAGCAATGGATTTTGCAAAATCACACTGACGCTGTGATTTTTTAAAGCTTGATTAGCTTTTACTAAAATTGCATTAGTTCACCAAAATTCTAACACACTCATAACCATTCCAAACATGCACTTACTATCCCACCTTTTTTCCTATCTGAAATTCTCACCATGTAACCTTTATCCCTTTGCCGATGCCAATCAAATCCTTAACTTCTTCCCCAATTTCATTCTTGAATAGATAGTGTAATGGATAATTGAATTCCGCACTATAAATTAAATATATTATCTTGAGCAATTCTAGACCCCTACAACTTTACTTCAATATCTTTTCTCTTTCTTTATTCCTTGAATCAGCTCCACCCATCTTTAATTATTATGTTAGAGAAATAACGCACTGCCACAACTTTCCAAAGATCATTTTAAGTGGAAGATACTTGCCTAAAGAAAAATAAATAATGAGATTAAATACAATAGATGACTCTATGTTTGTAAGGTGAGAACATGAACCACGTTTGTTTCCATCGTGCAGGCAGGGGAGCACATAAGAATTCATATAGTAAACATTAAAAATGTAATACTATACTATGTAGGGTATTAAGAGACAATAAGAGACTCAACTTATCTACTTATATGATAAGTTGACAAAACATTTGAAAGGTAACAGTGCATATCAAATGTTTTTTTTAATCATTTCGTTCACTGGAGAAGAGTCCTAGTAATCCAGAGTTCGTCTGAAAAGTAAGTGAAGTTTGACCAACAATTGTTGCACCTGAGACGAACCCATGAATATATATTTTTTTTTTTGTGAGGATAAACAAATATATAGCGACGGAAAAGGCGATAAATAGAAACTGTTGCAAAAAAGAAGTCCAACATTTGTAACTGAAATAGCGACCGAAAGTAAAATATATTTAAAAGCAATCGAAATTTTGGTCACTATTTCTATCGCCAAACAAATAAATTATTGATTGTTTTTTATGCTTTAGCGATTGAAATTTCGGTCACTAAAAAAGAATTTTCTAGTAGTATCAGTGTTTTTTAAATTCTCGCATGGCTATAGCCACACAAAACCTTATTGTAGGTCCGTCACTGTATTCCATCCAAAAATCGAATTCAAATTTTCCCAGACGATTCATCATTTGAAGAGATAACATTACATACCAATGTATTTTGAATGAGTACAAATATACTCTCCATTTCTATTATTATAATCACACATTTTTAAAATATATGATATTAATTGAATATTTATGCATCCAAAATTATGGTATGAATTTCTTTTGAGAAACAAAGAGGAGTTCTAAATTCAAATTAAATAGCACGAAATTAATTGTTTGTAGTCGACAAATGAACAAGAATAAACACTCTCTTCATGTGATTTATCTTTTGAAGGAATAAAGTAGGAAATTTTCCACTAAGAGGTATTCATATACACATTCTTCCATATCTAACATGTTTCTACTTTTTTTTAAAAGAATATATTATATTTCTACTAATTAGACAGCGAGACATTGGCATAAAAGATATATTACATTAGCTTATATAAGAATACATGTATATTTTTCTTCAAAAAAATAAAAGAGAATACATGTATATTTATACATTAATTATGAACGAAGTAATTAATTCTTTTTTTCAGTAAAAAAAAAGGGATTAATATATTTTTTTACTAAATGAACGAAGTAATCAATTAAGACCTAACAAGTAACAACGATAATTTCTAGTTTTATTTTCTTAAGAACAAACACTTTATTGTTTTATAAGTATTAAATCCTAAAGGACTCATGTCTTGACACTCTCAGTTGTCCATCTATATTTGTTTTATCTGAAAAGTCCAAACGAGCTTTAACTAAATATATTTTAATTTCACGTTTTAGTTAAAAGTTTCGTAAAATTTCAAATTGAGCGTGTCAGCCAAACACTACGTGAATTTATCCATGTATTCAGTTAGGTATAGATACACTTCTGATAAAACAATATCTTTTTAATTTTAACCGTCCAAAACAAGGTAAGGAAGGGTGTGAGTCATTATCATAAAAAAGAAAGTTAACACTCTGGTGCTGCAGTTTTGTTGGGTATGAATCTAAATGTATAATTATTTATGAGAATATCTAATTGTTTAATGTGTCTTATCATCTATTTTTTGTATATAAATATTTTAAAGTATATTAAAATTTTAAACTAGTTTTACTGCATGTACATCAGCACATGTATCCAAAAACTAAATGCATAGTACCTATGCATTTTTTTATTTAAATTTTAAATTAATTTTGAGCAATACTCAACAAAACTCCACGGTAAATTATTAAAATAACATTTTTTTTAAGAATTAAAATAACATTATTGTGTGTCATTTAATCATAACATATTGTGTGTCATATAATAACTACAAAGAATCAAGATATACATAATTGAACTAAGGAAAAAGATTCCATTGTACACCTATAATAATATACTATGGGAGATTCCACAGATAGTGGATTGCAAACCTAAGTCCACTATCCATCATTTGTATGCGATAGTAACTCATGAAAGCATCATTGTTGTTGTTCTTTTGGCATTAATGATCGATGGCCATGTAAAGCAATTTCTATCAAAGAAAAGTATTGAAAATAATGAAGGACGTGGTAGGGTGTTCTTCTTTTTTTTATGCGATACTATTAATTTAAAGATTTCAAAGTGCTATTATAGTTTCTTTTCAGTTTGGATTATTTGATCAATTTGCATTAAATTTCGATAACAATGTAAATAATAAACATAAAGTCAAAAAGGAAATTATATAGCAGTTGTGTAATTAATGTATAATAAAGTCAAAAATAATTTCCTTTTAAAATAATAATTCTCTTTTATGATATGCTTAATCAGTGTCCCCGGGACACCGGTTAGCAGGACCCTTTAAAATATTGAGTAAATTACATTGAGTAAATGACTATCAAACTGCCTAGAGCAAATATTGAGTCTACCTAAAAGAATCTCTTTGATTTCACTTTTGATCTCTTTCAATTTTAGTACATTTTTCACCTTGTTGTATCAGTCTGAAAGTGAGTATAATATCCCATTCTTTCAATGTCAGTAGGAATTTTCATGTGCACATTTGCATTTGCATTAAACATGCTTTAATTAGTTTATACCATGTGAGTAGGAATTTTCATGTGCAAATGAGAAAACGTGTTCTAACAATAAACATGCTTTAATTAGTTTATATCATGTAAAGCCGTCAAATGGGTCGGTCCGGTAGGCCAGCTCATATAAATTGGCCTGAGTGGGTCGACCCACTTAATTAATGGGATATTAAAATTGAGCCCAACCCAATTAGTAGTGGACTACACGACCCGATGTGCCAGCCCGACCCATATTTTAAAATGTATTATTTTGTTTTTTTTTTTTTCGAAAAAAAATCGATGGAATAAACAATAAAGCTGCATATCACATATTTTTTTAATAGAAACATATTGCATAAATTATTATACATCAAATAAATCACATGTTTTCGTAAACTTAGTTAAATTATATATAAAATGTCTATTAAATCAACATCCATAAGGATAAATAGTACAAAAGAATCAATGCAAAAGTAGAGTATTTATCATAACTCACAAAGTGAACCTTGAAGACAACAAAATTCAATATTACATAATAAAATAATTCAGTCTTACCTAATAAAACTATTTATAAACTATTTATTTTTTAAAAGGGCCGGCCCAGCCCATCTAAAATGCAGACCCAATGGGCTGGCCCAAAAAGATAGCGTCGTTTTTTTCATGCTTTTTTAATTTTGTGTATAACCATCCAGTTTTTAGGGAAAACGTTTCTGGTAATTCGAAGTTCAGCCGAAAGATAAGTTAAGTTTGAATAAAAATTGTTCAAAAAATAACTCAAATCGTTATGAATAATTCGTCCTTTGATGTAGTTCATTTACCACTTTAAGACTTAACACAGATTGTTTGATTAATTAAAAGCACGTATGAGGTAGAACAACATTTGAGCATTGTATGCTGCGAATTTTTTTTACTCGTGTCTGTCTGAATTATTATTGATGATAAACTTAATTTTTTTTTTTAAACTATTAAGTATATTAGGTTTATTATTTACTGTATTTTGGTAGAGTGGTATTTATTACACTTATTATATTAGTATTAGTATTACGTAATGAAAAGTCGCTATATGTTGACTGTGGCATAAGATAGTGTACTCTACCGATTAATCATCGTCTCAGGTTTAGTCACCATAGCTATCATTACATACCTTAATCAGAAAGGGACGTCACAGACTCTTCACTGATGGGAATATGATATTATGAAGATCGAAAAGGTGGCCATAACGTTTCTTATTTTAAATGCAAATTTATGATAGGTTTGAAGGATAATTTTATAAATTAAAATGTTTTTTTTTTAGAGGTAAATTAAAATGTTATTCATATATAAATATTTAAGGATAATTTAAATGTAAACTTCTTGAATATAAATTACAAAATCAAAGCCTCAATTTGTTTAGTTTAGAAGTGAAAAAAAAATCAGCATGGTATACATTTAGTTTAACCTAAATAATCAACAAGACTACAAGAAATAAAATTTTGAAGTCATTAAGTCAAAGGTATTAAAGAACATATAAATATTAAGAAATTAAATAATATCTATCAAATAATAGCCAACCCCCTTTGTGAACTAGGGATGGATTAGTTTTTGCCAGAAACTAGTTATGAATTTTCAACGATTTATTCCTTAAAAATATAGCATCAAATGTTGTTCACGGATTTTTCTTTTTATTTTTACTTTTAAAAGAGAGTAAATTGCACTCCTCATGCATGAGAGAATTTAAATTACTAATCAGGGTCGGCCTAACAAAAATTGAGGTCCAAGATGGGTTTTAACTTTTAAGTTGATTCCTTTTATAAGTTTTATTTTTTATTTTTTTATGAAGAGGAAATTAAAAGACAAGAAAACCAAACTATCCAATCTGCTGCCTAAATACCCCAGTCCAGAGGTATCCGCAAGCATGATGATATCCAATTGAGGAGGAGGAGAAGTCCACATCTTCAAGGAGTCAGTATTAGTTGCACTAAATTTAGCCGGATTCCTTTTATAAGTTATACTAGTATTTTAATAAAATTATTTATTTTTTATTAAATTTTATTTTTAAGAAACTTTTAGAACACAAAATTATTTATTAAATTAATATAACCTATTTCTTTTAATATTTTTTAAATTGATGATAAAATTTATTTTAAATAAGAGTTTATTAAAAAAAATTTAGCAAATTAACATTTCTTTTAAAAAATAGTAGTATTTGAGGCCTTTTCTCGAAGTAAAATTTTATAATGAAAGCCTAATGTGATTGTTTTTGTCGCCTTAACATTGAGCCAGTCATGTTTTTTTTTAGAGGAGAGCCAGCATGTTATTGATGAGCATTTTTCATTGTGAGATGTCAAATAGTTGCTCACAAAAGTAGTATATTGAGCTATCATATAAAAAAAAAAACTTGAGTGATACTACGTGATGACGGAACATCATATGATATTAGGCTATATTTTAGTTATTTAATAGCATTTGAAGACAACTTAGAGGTAATTTAGAGGAGTTGTTCATGGTTTGAAGGATATTTTATATTATTTTCATTCGATTCATTGTAATTTAGTTTCTTTCCTAATCATACAACTTCATAAGTGTTTTTAATCTTTTTAATGATACATATGTAATTCGGCAAATCATGACATTGCATGAAGGATTGTGGAAATTGAAGAATGGAGATCAATGATACTTAGAAGGCTTTTGAAGACAATACTAGTTGAGAAAAATTAATCTCAAATTCTAAGACATTTTAAGATGGAAGAATACTCGAAGAAGGACGGAAAAATGCATAATTTGCCCCCATGTCTTTCAAAAGCTCTCCTACACATACTGAAAATGCACAAGTGCATGGCTGATAAGTCTTAATTTAGTGTATAATTTTAGTTTTTCTTTCGAGCTATTTTACTACATAATGTTAATTTTATTTTTAGGATAAAAAAAAAATAAAGAATTTAGCTGAATCGAGAGAAAAAACAAAGCATTATATCAAAAGTTGAAAGTGAAGCACAACCTATGTGTGGGTGAAGCACGACCGTTCGTCCGGTGTAGAACAAAAATGGTTGTTACAAACCTTTGGAATTCTATAGTTTATGGCTTGTAACTCGAAATTAATGCCTTGTCTATGATTCTAAACTATAAATAGACCATATTTCTGAGCAAAGGACAACTCTTCATTCTTGTAATCTTACTCTAAAGTTAAAATCAAATTCCTACATTATTCTTAAGTTTTTGTTCTTTATTTGCATTTATTTATTTTCTTGTCTTTTACTTTCTGTTCTTTACATTTTCAACAATTTACTTTTATGTCATTTATCATTATGCCTTCATATTTTAAGTTTTTGTTTAATATGATCTTGTGTGAGTAGAATTTTCTTATCTTGGAATTGTTGAAATAAGACTCTATTTTATTTGAATTTATGTTCTAATCTAATCTCATCGTTATTAAATTTTATATCAAATATCAAACGAATTACTGAAAGGTGAAGTATGATATTGTTATTTAATCATATCCCAAATATCAACCGAAGAGATGAAGTTTGATATTGTATCAAATGAGGTTAGACAAGATAATCAAAACATGTGAATAGTTTTGAGAGTTTTGGGACAATAAGGTTGCACTCAAAGGGTATCAATGATGATAAACCATGATAATATGTTTAATTATTGTTTTGAGATACATTCATTTATTTAGAGAGGAAACATGAAATACCAAATGAACACCTTGTCCTTAGGAATGAACTGATTATAACATAGAGAAATAGATAGGGATGCCAAGGGTCTACCATTATGATTAAAGCCACAATCCTAAATCACCATCTATTTCTCTATTTTTCATTCAGAAAGTTGGAGGTTCAAGGCAAGAGTCAAGCATCTGAAGCCTTAAAGAGGGTTTTCTTCTTCCAATTTGTTCTTGAGTATGTTTTTATTTTATTTGTGGATTCAATCATTTAAAGTTTTTATTCAATTATGATTATAGTCTTATATAAATTCTATTTGTTCTCAACGTTATAGTGTTCTTCAACTAGTGGTTGACCTGATCTTTAGGTTATGGTATATGATTGACTATCCTGCTCTCACTTGAACATGAACAATATAAATTGCTTATTTAATTTAATTTTACTATTGAATTTAAGTGTGATATTATGATTATGATTCATCTCTAAGGGAAGTAAAAAGTATAGCCCTTTTTGAGACACATACAATAACACTATAACTTTCCGGTGGTTCATCACATTTTATAATAGAACCATTGTTTATCAATGTCAGGTCATAACTAATAGAAATCTAAGTTAATTCCAACAAATAAGATAAAGAGTATTCAAGGAAACCATAATCACCACTAATCATATGAATCAACCCAAAATCTAATTTATATTTTGCAATCAATTAAACTTACAAACCCGTGGGGGCAAAGTCCCTCCAGATGTCATGTTGCTCCTCGTCATTTAAAATTGCATACATGGAATATGGGGTAAGAGTCGTCACTCCTTTAGAGTTACGTACAAGGTTGAATAGTTATTTAAAGTGGGAAATTACACTATCACAAGTAATTGAAACGTAATATAGTTGAAATTCCAAAATCACCATCTAAAGGAACCACGTTAACATACGAATCTTAGAAGTTCACTGCATACCCTAGTTATCTCTAATTTATTAAAGAAATGAGAATAAAGTTCAAATGTAACAATTATGATTTAAGCAAGACCCCAATCATCACCTAATCTAAGATCAATCGCATTGGCTAGGTATGTCACACTCCCTATGGCACGAAAGCATTAATGCTTGAAACATGCAGAAATTAGATACAACTTGCATCGCCACTAAATAAAAGACTTGTATTAATAAAATCCAATAAATAATAGAGATTCATCATAGAAACCTAATCAAAAGGTGTTTAGTCACTCATTGTAACAAAATACATAATACAAAAGAAATAAAACATACTCTAAGAACAAAGGTTGAGAAGATCTGAGACTCTTCTTTGATGCTCTTAGCGTCTGCCTTTCTCTTGAACTGTCAAGTTCTGAATGAATATTTATGAGTGGAAGAAGTTGTATTTATACGCATATTTTCTCTCGAGGTTGGGTTGAAATTTTGGGCTTTTTCCCAAAACCCGCAAAGAAAAAAAATATCATTTAGCTATTTTTTCTTGCACACCGCGCGAGGCTCATGGCAGCTGACAAATAGCAGTTTTCTCTCTGTCCCATGTGCGCGGCGCATGACTTCAGGCTCTAATACAAATTTTTGCCTTTTTTCTACGTTCTATGAGTATTTTCCTTCTCAGACTTGATCTTGGGACGTAATCTCCCCAACTTGTAATGCCTTCAAGGTTTTGACACCTTTTTGATTCATCAGATAATCAATTGGTGTTAGTTGTTGTGATGTATACTCTAATTCGAGGGGTAGGGCATATGTTTGGAAATGGTGGCGTTGGTTATTATCTTGAGGATACGAAGTTGAGTGAGTGGTGTGACCTATTAAATAACACTTTTTTCTGCAGGTTGGTGTGGATGGTAGGTGGCATTGACATTTGGATTCAGATAAAGGATACTCTGCTAACGATGTTTATCATATGCTAACCAAGATGAAGCCGGTTGTTCAGGCGATTTCTAATTATATTATATGGAATAAATCAGTTACGTTAAAAGTGTCTCTTTTTGCTTGACAATTATTACGTAATCTAATTCCTACATAGGATAATCTCGCTAGGCGAGGAATCATTTTTTTTTTGTGTGAGCGGTTGCAGGAAGGAGAAAAGTATTGATCATCTATTTCTGGGATGTGATTTTCTTTTTGGAGTATTTGAGGCCTAGTTATGCAATGGCTCGGAATTCATTTAATGAGCATGCTATATTTGTCTGACCATCTTGTGCAGTTTGGTAATTAGGTAACATCTTGAACTATCAGGTCTTCATTAAATATGATTTGGATAGTCTGTGTTTGCATTCTTTAGAAGGAAATGAATAGTCGTATTTTTCAGCGTAAGTAGAAATCAATTCTTTACTTGTTTGACAAAGTCAAATGTTTATCATTTTGGTGGTTGAAGGGATAATTCCAAATTTAGTCTTTGATCTTCAACTTTAGTGGCGTAATCCTATTTTGTGCATTAGTTTTTCAACTAGCTGGTTTTTTGTTTGGTGTTTTGATCCTGTATCGAACTTGTTGGTTTTTATGCCGGGTAAATTTTTTTGTTTGATTAATATATTTCATTTTGGTCTTGTGTGTGAAGCCATATACTATTTATTTTCTGTTTCGAGTAACATACAATGGCAGTGGAAATATATTTTGTTATCGTTTGGACTCATGAAAAACAAAGCTTTATGGACGAGATGCAAATAAGATTGGTAAAGGAAAGGGTCAAGTGGGGTAAACTACTATGATATCTTAAGTTTGAACAATAGATCGGAAGATGTACAAATTGATGGACACCTTAAGTAATATATTTTTTGATATGCATTTTTTGTGTGTGATGTACTTAGAGAGAAGAACTATGTTTGAAAATGAATAAAAACCTTTTTAACATGATAAACTTTTCATTTTTCCTTTTTTTTTTTCTATCCTTTTTTACTCTTTTTCTTTTATTGAGGTAGGTTTATATTTTTCAGTTTTTTGTTTCTCTTTTTTCTTAAATAAATTTCTATCTTATAAAAAAAATAAAACATTTGATAAAAGTAATTTCATGATCAAGTGAATATTTTCTGGTGTCTATTATGGTCCTACCGAATTCAATAAACTAATTTCCACCATTACGTGTAGTGGATACCTATTTTTACAGAAACAAAAAATTTTAAATGTAAATATAAGAAACATAAATTATATACCCCTTTGTCAAAAAATAAATAAATTAATATACTTCTTTAAAGTAGTTTTATATATCAAGTAAATTGAAATACAAAGTAATATCAATTATAGTACCACATTCCTTTAAAGTAATTTTTTATTAACTTCTTTTTTTTTTGTGTGAAACCATCTACTATTTATTTTCCGTTTCTAGTAGTGTACAATTACAATGGATTTATCTTTAGATACGGGTTGGACTCATGAAAGACAAAGCTTCAAATTTGAGTTTCCATGTGAATGTGTTCAGTGAAGCAATCAAAGAAAGCAATATTGATTGTAATTTAGTTTGGGTTTTTATTTATTGAAATAATGATGAAAATAACATGGAAAATGTGGATTCATATGTGGATTCCATTATTCATGTGGGATGATCCACTGCCCTCCACTCCACACGAAAAAAATACACAGACATTATGGTAAACAATCATTTTAATCCTTAAACGTATTTCTTTAATGTATTCAAACTATGGACATGTTTTCAAATACTTCTTTTTATTAATAATTTATAGATTACATTTTAGTCATAGATTAAATTGGGAAAAACACATTTAAAGAAGACAAACTAATTATCATTAAAAACTTATTTTTTTAAACAATTAAAAACGTAGTTTTTTTTTACCAATGTAATTAACAAAAAATACATTTAAATATATTTTTGTAATTTTGATATATACAAAGAATATAGCGACAACATACACGTTCATAGACCACAATTGTTATATACTCCAAAAAAATAATATTCTCTGCCGAAGAAAAAAGATAACGAGGTTGGGCAAAAATTCTTGCACCATGTGGTAATATTATTTATTCTTTATGCTTAAAAAATTGTGAAATGATATTTGTATAACTATTTTAAGATATGTTGTGTTTTACTTTCTCTCATACTCTCTCTTTCTTTATATTGTTTTTGTAAAAAAAAATAAAAAATTAACCAATAAGTATTTAGAAAATAATTATAACAATAGCAACATTTATTTTTCAACACTTTCTCTAACACTTACTTTTTTTATTGGATGAAATAAACATATGTTCAATTATTTTATATGAATTTAAATTTTAAAATATAAATCCGCAATGATTTAAACCGTAAGCATTAAAAAAAGGTGTTCAAAAGATCATGTTCCTAGAATTACTCGTACTGATATTGTTACTCTAAAAGTTAGTAGCATTGGGTCCTATCCAAAAATCAATTCTCTCACTTTTATATACCACCCCACTCAAAAAAAAAAAAAAAAAAAAAAAATTGCCTACTTAAACCTCCTCTCCACCGCCTCATACACCATTACCATCAAATATTACCAACTTGTCTTTCTTCTCATCTCTCTATTTTCTAAGTAACAAGGTGATATGATTTTCCAACACTCTTAAACTCAATTCTCATTGTTTTCTCTTTTCAACTTAGATTATTTTTACTTTCTCTCTCTCTCTCTCTTTCTCTTTTATAACTAAATTATTTTCATTTTGGTCTAATTAATTAGGTGATCAAAATTGTAGTGATCAAGATGTCTTCTTCTGAAGGAGGGAAAAAGTTGCAAAAAAGCTACTTTGATGTGGTGGGATTATGTTGTTCCTCAGAGGTACCTCTGATTGAAAACATTCTCAAACCTCTTCAAGGTGTCAAAGAGGTTTCTGTTATAGTTCCATCAAGAACAGTCATCGTTGTTCATGACACTCTTCTCATTTCTCAACTTCAAATTGGTAATTTACTTACTTACCCCTGTTTTCTCTTGTTTCAATTTCACATATGCTTTATTATACATTTTAGATTGTGCATTCCACATTCATCATGTTTATATCACAAAAAACTTGTTTTTATCACATGGTGTTGATTATCAAATTAATGTCAAGTTGGCAACATTTTATATGCGGTAGTTTACATGTTAATATTGGATTGCCATTTTTTGATAATGATTGGACCACATTGCCATGATTCAAGAGAAAGGTGCTAGTGCTGTTACCTAACTCCCACATTGGGAGAATTTTTTATTAACTACGAGTTTTGTTTCGATGCAAAATGATTTTATAGATATTTGATGACCAAAATCGTTAAAAACACCTTCTCTAATATTCTCTTTAATTTTTACTCTTTTATTGAATGAAATTTATAGGAGTCTCACCACTTTAGGTATATCCATTTTTTAAGTGTAAGACACAATTGAATTTCACGTAAGAAATGAGTAAATATATTAAAAAGAGAATGTCAATAGCACTCCTCATCCGATGATATATTATACATTATTCAATCAATATAATACTTCATTTGATCCTAATTATAAGAGAATATTTTTTTTAAAATTCATTGAATAAATGATGTATTTGATTTATATTATAGCTCATATAGATTAATAATTCAATGAATCTAAAAAAAAGATTCTTCTTATATTTAGAACCGGAGATAGTAAGTTTGTTCTTTGAAAACACATGAAATGACGTAACAATAAATTATTGAATGTTTGTTTAAAATAAATTTTTTATTCTTACTTTGCATATACCAAATAAATGTTTTTTTCATTAATTACTTTTAAATAATATGTTTTTTCTTCACGTAGTCAACATAGTAAGTCTGGTCTTTGAAAACTCATTAAATGACATGACAATATGTTATTAAATGTATGTTTAAAATATTATTTTATTCTGACTTTGCATACCAAACAAATATTTTTTTTAATTAATTAATTTAAAAAATATATATTTTTTCTTCACGTAATCAATAAATTATTTTATAAATATCGCTCTCCTAGTGGTGATGCAAAATATTAGGACAAAAAAAGCTGGCTTTTGCTTTCTGACGCACTTTTTTTCTTTTAGAGCAAGCTTTCTAACGCACTTTGTAATCTTTAGTTCTTGGCCCATGAAATAAGAACACCATTTAACCAATTCCTCGATAATCTTTTCAAAGAGTTTCCTTTTGCTTGCTAAGTAACGTGTTGATATTGCCAAAGAAAGGTTTTCATGGGAAGATAATGTTCGTTTAAAGTATTAATATTTTAATAAATATAACTATCGTGTTATTAAATAGATGTTCACGTTAGACTTAGAATGGAAATACTCCTTCCTTTATCTTTATCACTTGCTGGACGAAAGATAGAGATTGATGAAATAATGCATGAGAAAGTGATGTGGAACCACGTTTTATTTCCATTCTCGCATCCTGTATTATACAAGTAAAGAAGAAGATTAATTATTATACTCGTATACTATAATTTGCTTGTCAAAATAATATTTTCTATAATTTATATTTAGGTTAATAGGCTTTTACCCCCTGTCATATAGACGAAATGTGGTTTACCATCATGTAAAAATAAAGTTTAGAGATCCCATGTAATTTAAAGATTCTTTAGTTTTAGACCTTCATTGCATATAACTGTGCAGGAATTAATGGGTTAATAGGCTTTTGTGTAGTTCAGATGTCGGTGGTAAGTTACATACATCGCATCAATTGTGCACTATGATATGAATAAAGTTTTTATGTTCCTTGGCTCAAAAAAAGTTTGTATATTGCTTTTAATGATTTTTAGCTTTTATATATCTTTACAAGGAACTATGCATTGCACATAAAAAAATTGGTAAAAATAAATTGATTGGTTATGTGTTGTTGTGGGGACAGTTAAGGCATTGAATCAAGCAAGACTAGAGGCAAATATAAGAATATATGGAAATGAAAATCACAAAAAGAAATGGCCAAGTATTTACTCAGTTGCTTCTGGTTTGCTACTATTGCTTTCATTTCTCAAATTTGTGTACACTCCCTTCAAATATGTTGCTCTTGCTGCTGTTGTTGCCGGCATTTATCCAATCTTCTTGAAAGCTATTGTTTCCATTCGGAATCTTAGAATTGACATTAACATTCTTGTCATCATAGCAGGTATAATTTCATTTGCTTAATACTATAATTTTTTTATTTACTATATATTGTTTTAGTACTATTTTGTTCCCAAACATGTGAAAGGGTATTATTTCATACTACTTAAGTTGGTTTACTAGTTGACCAATTTTCAAATTGTTAATTTTATTGAGATTCAAATAAAAGCCGTTGCGTTTGCTCATAAAACTCGGAAGTTCCATTTTCCACCTTTATTTCCCACTTTGGTTTATTCCTGTTCATTAACAGTTGGTAGAAAGTAGTAAACTAACGTATCAAATAAGACAACTAATCTTATGGCTACAAGTAATTAATTAACCGTTCACATGTATCTTATTAAGAAATATAGGTAGTATACTTTTTTTTCAAAGTTGAAAAATGCTATAATTTTTTAATATATTTATTTTGTATTATATGATCACTTCACTTGTGTACACATTAGTTCTTTAATTATAGAGAAAATTTTGTTATATTGTTTTCGTATAAGTTATTTTGGAATAAAAAATGAAAGTTATTAGTTATTTTAATAAGGTAAAAACAATTTATAAGCTGAAGTCTCTCAAACATAGCCGAAATGATTGATATACCACCTATTTTAATTAGACTATCAAGACAGAGTTTTAAAAATCAGACTACCAAGCCTAATTTGTTTATACAAATTAACTTTTTAAATAAACTTTTAAATATTTATATACACTCTTTTTAGGGGTAAAAAAAAATAGTTTACCGAATATTTTGAACTTCATATGCCTAACACAAGTTAGGTAACAACTCATTCAAGCGAGTTAGGTCCCTAACTAATTATTGGTCTAGTCACACTCCTAAAGAGAGAGAGAGAGAGAGAGAGAAAGAGAGAATTACCTATCAGTAACAATGCATAATTATTTCTATTGACAAGAATTTATTGCATAAATATCTTGTAATTAAAGATATTGTTAAAACATCTACTCATTATTTTCTTATTTGACAGTTGCTGGGACAATTGCTATGAATGATTATTTGGAAGCAGGCACCATTGTTTTCCTCTTCTCAATTTCAGACTGGTTGGAGTCAAGTGCTAGCCACAAGGTCTTTATATATATTATTTTTCATGCTTTACACCAACTCAACTATTATTCCTGAATTATTAATCAAGTGCAAATTTTTCAATCATCAAAGTTATGGTATTGTAACGCTTTTAAGTATACTAACTAGAAACAATCTAAACTGGACTAACAAAAACAAAAGAAAATCTTATTTTCATGTTACTTGCATAAGAAGAAACTGGGTACTCTTTCTATTCTATCAGTAAATGACGTAAAAAATGTATATATTCAGTCAAATGCTGTGATGACATCGTTGATGAGCATTGCGCCTCAAAAAGCAGTGATAGCTGAAACAGGAGAGGACGTGGATGTTGATGAGGTCAGAGTAAATACAATTTTAGCAGTCAAAGCAGGAGAGATTATTCCTATTGATGGAATAATTGTAGATGGTGACTGCGAAGTCGATGAAAAGACATTGACAGGGGAATCATTCCCTGTAGCCAAACAAAAAGATTCTACAGTATGGGCTGGCACAATCAATTTAAATGGTAAATTTTTAGTCTTCATTAGCACAAGAGAAGATATAAAATAAAATGATTTTATTTCTTAGCTGATTTTCATTATTGGTTAAAAGGTTATATTAGTGTAAAGACTACTGCATTAGCTGAAGACTGTGTGGTGGCTAAAATGACAAAGCTAGTGGAAGATGCTCAAAACAGCAAAACAAGCACTCAGAGATTGATAGACAAGTTTGCCAAGTTTTATACACCAGGTTAGTCAAAATAATTGAGTATTTGTTTTAAGCATTCTTCCATGATCCTGAAAAGGTAGTTTTTTAGTTTTACAAAGTTTGTGAACAGATTAAAGGAGTTGAGTTTGAAAGTCATGTTGCTATTAAGAAAAAAGAGAGAGGTTATTTTGAATGACATTTTGCTATTGAGAGAATGATCAATTTTACCTGCATCAAGAGAATGACAGTGCTCATACAATTAATATAAGAATTTAGTAATCATGCCTGACTAGTAGAAACAAGTTTTATGCAAACATTCAATTATATTTTCTTCATTATAGATATTTGTGTAGATGTTTTAAAAAGCAATATTATGATAAATGATTAAATGTTTGTGTAGAAACTTTTCATATGATCACTTTATAATTATATAACTATAAATACAGATCAAATAATCAAACTAATGTTGTTTCTGATTCTCATAGTTCTGGCTATGGTTAACGGACATTATTTTTTCTGTCAATGCTTTCTTGTCTGCAGTCAATTTTGATGGTCTTATTGTTTTGGTGGTAACATTTTCAGCTGTTATTTTCATATCAACTCTAGTAGCAGTGGTTCCAGTTGTGTTAAAAGTACATAATGAGAAATACTGGCTTCACTTTGCACTGGTTGTTTTAGTAAGTGCATGTCCATGTGCACTAATCCTTTCAACACCAGTTGCAACTTTTTGTGCTTATACCAAAGCAGCTACATCTGGTCTTCTCATCAAAGGGGGTCATGCTCTTGAAACACTGGCAAAGATTAAGGTCATGGCTTTTGACAAGACTGGGACCATAACAAAGGGTGAATTTGCGGTCACAAATTTTCAATCTCTTTCAGATGACATAGATTTGAACACATTGATTTACTGGTGAGGACGAACCTAGTTTCCTTTCTATTTGAATATCGATTAAGTAGATAGTTAGATTTTGAGATTAAAAAAAAATGAGAGATTAACAAACATAACTTTTCAGGGTGTCATGCATTGAGAGCAAGTCAAGCCATCCATTGGCAGAAGCAATTGTTGATCATGGAAGGTCTCTCTCTATTGTGCCAAATCCAGAAAAGGTGACAGAATTTGAAAATTTTCCTGGAGAAGGAATCTGTGGAAAAATTGATGAGAGAGTTCTGTACATTGGAAACAAAAAGATAGCAACAAGAGCAGGGTCTGAAACAGGTGAGAAAGCCCTTGCCTACAGTGACATTACATGTTTGAGGCCAATTGAATTGAAGTGTAACATTGTTTCAATATAATCCTGTCTATTAGCTTATGACCTTTGATCATTGTGTTTTATTTTCTTCCCTTTTTTCTTTTAACCGAGTAAATATCTGTTCTATTGGTTTTACATAGTGGTTCCAACCTTAGAAGGTGAAGCTCATGGAGGAAAGACCATTGGATACATATACTCAGGACCAACCCCAGTTGGAATTTTCTCTCTATCTGATACTTGTCGATCAGGAGTTCAGGAGGCAATAAGGAAGTTGAAGTTATTGGGAATCAAAACTGCCATGCTCACTGGAGATTGTCAATCAGCTGCAATGCAAGCACAAGAGCAGGTATGTGATGTCATATGGATAAACCCTTATGAATATAATATGGACTTTTTGGCCTAAATTGAGGTTGGGGCCACAGATGTGGTGCTGCGAACCTTGATACTACGGAAAAATGCGGCTGATGTGGCTGATGTGGCTGCAATTGTGGTTGTGATGCCAATGCGAAAACCTCAAACCTTCATATTGCAGTCAGAATTGCAATTGTAATCCACAATTTAACTCTATATGTGGTTGTATTCAAATATCATATTCTATATTCTCAAACCCGACAAACTTTTGTGCTGTGAAAGATGAATTGAAATTGCATTCAATATTGTGTGAGGTCACCATAAAATTCTTTTTTTTTTTCTTTCTAATATGTAGATACGTAGATATCGGAATAAGGTCTAGAGTAGATATGAAGATATCTGAATAAGGTCTAGGTTTAAGATTTACTTTTCATGGACGAGTTAAATACTAACGGCAAGACTGATTTCATTTACAGCTAGGTCATGCCCTGGAGTTGGTCCATGCGGAACTTTTGCCAGAGGGCAAGGTAAAAATCATCACAGAATTTAAAAAGGACGGCCCAACGGCCATGCTGGGAGATGGTTTAAATGATGCACCCGCATTAGCTTCAGCTGATATTGGAATCTCGATGGGCATTTCAGGTTCTGCACTTGCAAGTGAAACCGGCGACATAATTCTTATGTCGAACGACCTTAGGAAGATACCAGAAGCCATTAAGCTTGCAAGAAAAGCACGAAGGAAAGTGATAGAGAACATTGTATTGTCAGTCATCACTAAGGTTGCCATTCTTGCTTTAGCCATTGCTGGTCACCCAATTGTGTGGGCAGCAGTTCTTGCTGACGTTGGAACATGTCTGTTGGTCATTTTAAACAGCATGTTACTTCTGCCAAGAGGGCACAAGCATGGAGGAAAAAGTTGTAAATCGTCAAATCAACATCATGTCCACAAAAATGGATGTGGCGACACAAACGACGGCTCCTCTCATCATCATGATCATCGCCACCATCAGCATCAACATCATAGCCATAAGCGTTGTTGCTCAGAAAAAGCTCAGCCCCAGAAGTGTGCCTCCCAGTCATGCTCCTCAAAGAATCCATCCTGCACTTCAAATCCAAGTTTAATTGGAAATGTTAACCCTCTCAAAAACATGGAGAATCATGATCACTGTCATCAAGGAAGCTGCGACAAGAGTCGAGATGGAGTCCAGAAGCATAATATTGAAAACAAGTTTTGTTCAGATTTTCATGATTTGAATCTAAATGCAGAAGATATTGGAGCAGATGCGGTGAACAGTCATGGCAATTGCCAGGGACATAAGTCCCACGGGACAAAACACTGCCATTACAAAAATATCAACATGGATACTCATGATCACACTTCACTTGGTTCTCATTGCCATCTCAGTCCCTGTGATAAGAAAGAAACTCAACAAGTCACTAAGCATTGCCATTCGAACCATGGTTGTGAAAATCTGAAAGACCATGGAACCATTCATGACATTCAGCACCAGAAATCAGGTTGTCATTCTGATTTTAAGAAGCACGAGACAGATGAAATATCTATTGACATCATAACCGAGCACGTTGAATTAGCCTCGATGCATGGTTGTTCAAATCTGGCAGAGAAAGAAAAAGATTCTTGTAAAGACTGCCCCAAATTGCCTGTTGTGTGTGGTGGCTGTGAGGGTCCAAATGAGAGGGAAGTTAGTCCATGTTGCAAGAATGAGGGCTATTCAAAGGAATCGATAGAATCGTCAATTATGCATGCTTGCATTAGTTTTGACAAGAGAGAAGTTGGTGGATGTTGCAAGAGCTACATGAAGGAATGCTGTGGCAGGCATGGACATTCAGGGGCTGGTAGTTTCGTAGGTTTATCAGAAATTGTTACAGAATAGGTGTAACTGACTCCAGGCAGCATAAGCAACAAAGTTAGCAATCTTGTTTATGCAAATTAATGTTTACCATATGGAATAACAAATATGGAAAACTTTAAATAAATAATTGCAATTGGTTATATTTAATAGGCTACAACATCTTGATCTTGATACAGGGACCAGAATTGTGGGATGAATAGATGATAGTTTTTTATGCAAACATTTCTTTGTTTAGTGCATCTTGCCTTTTTTTTTTTTTTTAGATTGGAGCTAAGGATGTCAAAAAAATAAAAAATTACTTTCTTCATCATTTAATAAGCACGAAATGACAAACCGAATCAACTAAGCCTAATCACACTTTTAACCTTCATGTTTCTCAATCTAAAAAATTTTCACTCATAATTTTTTTGAACGATTTAAACCCCACATTTATTTCTTTTTTGATTTCAAGGTCCCTCACAAAACTTTCCCCAATTTGACGATGAGGTGGTGAGTTTTAGTGACGTGGCATCCTTGTCACTTTGCCAATGTGGATACTAGTATACTAAAATAATTCATAAAAAATTAACAAAATTCTGAAAAACATTTTTTAAAAGAAAAAATAAATTAGAATCCGGGTCCCACCTTCTTGACACCAAAACCTATATAAATGTTTCTCACTCTCAAAGTCTGTTAATTCTGAATCTTAAATTAGGGTTTTGCTTTCAATTCCCAAATCATCATTTTCACCTTCAATTGGTGTTTGCCTAGCCCTATGGTCTGGTCGGATGATAACATCCAACAACTGGAAGCAACTAAGCAAATTCGGAGGCTTCTTTCAACAGTAACTGTTGATTTTCTCATGTTTTTAATGCATTACATTACTACTATGTTGCTTTCATTCTAACTGTTAAAGCGTTTGATGTTTGTGTGTAGAAAAAAGCTCTCCGATTGAGCAAGTTATTCAATCTGCTGTTGTTCCTCGTTTTGTTGAGTTTCTATTTAGGGACGATTTACCTCAACTTCAGGTTTGTTTGTGTCAAATTTGTCTTTATCTTTTGGAAGTTTCTGTAGTTTGTTGTTTTGATTGTTTGTTTGTTTGTTTGTTTGTGACTTTGTTGGTTTAGTTTGAAGCTACTTCGGCACTTTCAAACATAGTAGCTGGAACTTCTAAGAACACTAAGGTGGTAATTGATCATGGAGAGCAGTACCAATGTTTGTCAAGCTAGTTCACCTCATGATGATGTTCGGGACAGGTATAGCTTATAGCTTATAAGTGTGATTATAAGAGATTTGTTTGATAATTGTCATTTTTACACGAGTTTATAACTTTATTTCATGAGATTATAACAGTTTTTGATAAGCTAGTTCAAGTAGTTTATAGCTTAACGCTTATAGCATATCACTTTTTATCTCCATTTTAATTAAGTACACATTTAATTTAGGTCATTTCATATTTAGAAGCTACTTCAACCGCTAATTTTACCATACACTACAAATTTAATCTATAAGCTAGCTTATAAGTCATCTACTATACGTTAGCTTATCAACTATCCGCTATTTATTTATTTTTACCAAAGAGAGCCTTATTCTACTCACTCTATTTCAAAATGAATATGTCACTAGCAAAACAAAAAATGGTTTTAAAAGGAATGTCATTTACACCTTCCAATGTAAGATTAATTCTTTTTTCCTTCCAATTTTGC
This sequence comes from Medicago truncatula, assembly GCF_003473485.1. Lineage (NCBI taxonomy): Eukaryota > Viridiplantae > Streptophyta > Magnoliopsida > Fabales > Fabaceae > Medicago > Medicago truncatula. The sequence continues at coordinate 61,130,094 of NC_053045.1, read as the reverse complement.
CCTCTAATACTTAATTAGTACCCTACTTTCAAAGCATCATACTCAATTTGTATTTAAGATGGTGAGAAATACACCAATAGCGAATAAGGTTAGTTTGGTAAATGGGTAATGTTTTTTGACAGCACCGTTGCATTTCTTAATTTGTGTGGAAAAAACCTTGAAGGGAGTAAAATGTAATAGCAGTAGAACTGGGATTTTTTTTGCTGAACACCATAACTCTGAAATTGTAGGCTGTGCGGGCATTAGGAAACGTTGCCGTTGATTCCCCTATGTGCCGTGATCTTGTTTTCAGTCATGGTGCCTTGATCCCATTGCTATCCCAGTTCAATGATCAAACAAGGCTTTCTATGCTGAGAGTTGCCGTTGTTTTTGAAAAATTAAAACTGACACCGTAAGAAGATCTTTATATGTGTATTAATTAATAGTAGGATATTGATGGACAGGTGAGGCTAGCGCTTCCTACTCTTGAGCGTTTGGTTTTTTCTAATGATGAAAATTGAAAACAGATGCATGTTGGGCAATCTCATATCTTTCTGATGGAACAAATGACATAATCCAAGAGGTGATTGAGGCAGGTATATGTGGCAGACTGGTGGAGCTACTTCTGTAAGTACCAATTTTCGATCCCTGGTCAACCAATTTTTGTTGCAATTATTGATTATTTTGGCTCTAAATGTATGTGCATGTTTTGAAGGCACCCATCTCCTTCAGTGCTGATACCTGTAATTTGCACAATTGGAAATATTGTAACTGGAGACGATATGCAGACTCAAGTAATGTCGTCATAATGGATTGTAATTGTTGCTACCTAATTATTTCTAATTAAATATTTAACTTTTATAGAGTAAATTATTGAATTAGTATTGTGTTAGTTATTTTGGAAATTAAATTTAAATTTAAAAATATTATATCCTGAAACTATTGATAGGTAAATTTTGTAAGTCTAATTTGATTAACGGAAGACACCAAAATGCTATATGTGGTTGTTGAAACTTGATCGACAATTTTAGAAATAATAGCCTATAAATCAAGTTTCTTTTTTGAGGGGTAGGGGGATTTTGTCTTCGGAAGAACCAAAAGTTATACTTGCTAGTCACATAGGTGAGTCACTACTATTTATTATTATTATGAATCTAGTCTCTTCTCGCCCCTTGTATTTTTTCATCTCATGTGTCACCTGTGAGAATTACCTGATTTGGTGGGACTCTTTTTGTCAGGCTATTATCAATCATGGTTCACTCTCATGCCTTTTGAGCCTGCTGACCCATAATCACAATAATAATAGTATTAAAAGAAAAGTTTGCTGGACTATATCAAACATAACAGCTGGGAAAAGAGAGATGATACAGGTAAGCTAACAAATCCCATCTTTTTGATACTCAAATGATGTTAAATATCATGTTTAATAAAGTGCAATGTTAATTTCTTTATTGCTTATGCGTTTCTTCTAGTTTGATGTTTGGGTATTGTTAGAACTTTTATTGGGGGGTTGCTGCAAAAACCAAAGATAAGAAGAAGAAGATGATGATGTTAGAGTTGTTAGTATTGCATGAAGAAATTCCAAAACGTGTAACACACTAAACTTTAGGTTCGATTCGTCCTCACCAATCTATGTATATTGGATATGCAAACGGGTATACCGGCGAATCCCCTTAAGGATACTTTGGAAATCTTGATGTGATTTGCATAAATACAACAAGCCTATCTTTTGATAATAGTTTACAAAAATATGTTTCATACATACATTTCTCTCATGCATCAGAGTAATGGGGGACGATTTAGAATGTTGTAAATGGGAGAAAAATTGAATTGTTGCAAAATTCGTGTGTCATACTGCTTTTATATGGAAATTAATGTCACTTGGTGAAGAGACACAACAATTCAAATAATTGTATTGGTAGTTCTGAACGGTTAAGATCTATTAACGTTCACATTATTTGATAACTATTGCAACGGTGTAGTGCTAACTGCCCTTTTTAAAGTGTGCTGCATTGCACACTATTATTTTTGCAATTTCTCCAATAATTAATAAAAATAGTTTCTAAAAACGTGCTAGTTTGGAATTGAACTGGGAACCTTTAATATATACAGGTATTACCACTGGACGAAGCAATGAAACTGTTGTGAACTTAGTTCACAATAAGTACTTAACCAGTACATAATCACAACCTTCCAATTTAATATTTTGGAAATATCTCTTACAGGTATCACATGCATATAAATTGAAGCTACATGTTGTTTAAAATGGAGATGTGGTGCTATAGTAACCATTGCAGTCTTCTTGATGGTATATTTAGTTCTCAGGTTACACCGCCAGAGTAATGGTTGGATTTTTAGGTGACCTGCAAACTCGGTATCCGATCCAAGAATCGACTAATCCGAGGGGACCAATCCCACCGCCCACTTGCGGGGGCCCCGTTTAAAGCCAGAGCAAGCTCTGTATGGACTTAGCCCACTGAAATTGGCACCAGAGGGAATCGAACCTGAGACCTCTGGAGGAGCAAACTCCAAGATCTCAAGCCAACCACTAGGCCAACCCCAAATGGGTTGCAAACCCTTATTTTCCATTTTGTTTTAAAGACATCAATGAAGGGGGTGTATTGCAATGCTTGACTATTGACATTATGTTTTCTGTTTTGGTTATGTCTTGAGTTTTGTTTGCGTTTTACTACCAAGTATGTGATTTTTAGTTGGCTTATTTACCGAAAAAGCGCTATGAACTCTACCTTTTATGTATGATACAGGCTGTTATTGAAGCTGGTCTGATTGCTCCCCTAGTCAATCTTCTTCAATATGCCGAGTTTGACATTAAAAAAGAAGCTGCATGGGCACTCTCTAATGCTACGTTTAGTGGTACCCCTGAGCAAATCAAGTATGTGAATATATTTTTAATTGTTATTTTATGGCTCTGCTTCATGCTGGCAACTTTGAGAGTTTACTTATTAACTCACCAAATGTTGTTGTTATTACAAGGTACTTGGTGAGCTATGATTGCATTAAGCCTCTGTGTGATTTGCTTGTTTGCCCTGATCCAAAAATTATTATTGTCTGTTTAGAATGTCTTGAGAATATTCTGAAGGTTGGAGAAGCGGAGAAAAGGTTTTGTAACACGAGAGATGTCAATTTGTATGCTCAGATGATAGAGGATGCTGAGGGATTGGAAAAGATTGAAAACTTGCAGAGTCATGACAACAATGAAATTTATGAGAATGCTGTTAGAATTCTCGAGACATATTGGTTGGAAGATGAAGATGAGACACTACCTCCAAGCCATGGTCGACAAGACCGTGATCTGAAACATAAGATCGTACGCTTATACAGTCTAGCCAACCCTTGGCATGCTCGTGTATGTCTGGAATCGAAAGTTGGTTGGCTTGGCTGGGATCGCTGCGAAAAATCGTGGGAGCGGTGGAATCGTGCAAACATGTCGTTTCCATTATTGGGTTTCTCAGATATATTTTCGAGGGTCGGGTCTGCAGCCCAGTTCATTAACAGCGCCTTTTGGGATTTAAAACCCTAAGATAACACATTTTAAACACCTCATTAGCTGTGACAATTTGTTTATTTATTAGCCACTAATCCTATTTATTTGTGGATTAACTGTCCAAATTTCTATACGTACGAGCTCCCTCTATCACGTAGTGTTATGCTCTGTTTCGCATACAAGAGAACAATACTACAGTCTGCGACTTTGTGCATACAAACTCTCTCTCACCTTGCTATGTTCACTTTTGCTATGTTTTGGATGCAAGATAGCAAAGTTCTCTTCTTCGCTACTATTTGAGTGGCTTATGATTATGATTAAATTTTGATTTTGATGTTTTGGATTTGCTTATGGGGATTTTTTAGTTGTTTGTGGCATTTATGAATTTTGTATGACTTCATGTTATGAATCTTAATCCCAAATTTCCACTTTAATAAAGAATCTTGGGTGTGATTTTTTTTTTTTACCTAATTATGTTGTTTTATATGCATACACATGAATCAATATGCACATTTATAAATTTGTAAAGTTTGTAGGATCTTATGATTCATGTTACAATCTCCCAATTCTCGAACTTGTAACCCCTCTCTAATCATGTTAATAGATTTTGATTTGACTACATTACTCCAAGTGATGGTTCTCATTCTCACCTTGGTTTTAACTTCAGATCAGAGGCAGTGAGTGATCTTCTGGACCCATCTGCTGGATTCAACTTCGGTTGAAGACTTCTTGTTGGGTAAATATGCCTAGGTTTAAATCCAATTTTATAGTTTAATTTTTTGTTCCGCTATGTTTACTAAACTAATCATTTTTAATAATTGCAAGATCTTGGTTAGCTGGAGTAGGATTGATGCTTTGGGGTCGAGTTTGGGGAGTAGGGGTTAAACACTTAAACTAGATGTGGCGTACAAAGCAAAGAGGGGACAACAAAGAATTTTGGAGTATGTTTTAATAATACTATAATAGATGTTTGTAATCAGGATTCTTAAAGTAAAGCATTTTCAATTGAAATCAAGTCAAAATTATCTAATTTACTTTGTAGAATGCAAATAAATTTTAACAATTTCAATTTTGAAAAAATTATCTCATCAATGCAACAATAACAAATATATTCGTATTTTTCTATAAGATATAAACATGCATTAAGATAAACAACAAAATTATCTCAAATACCATAAAAACTTTATCTTGGTTTATGTCCATTTTGCACTTGACACAATAGAATATTTAAACTCATTAAAATAGTCTCTACTGCATTCACCTTAATTATAGTATATCAACAAATTTCAATCTGCTTTCTCTATTCTTCAACAAGAGGCTTCATGTCTCACCACTTTCTCTTTTCAATGTCCATTTTATCTCTCAAGTCACTTCCAGAGGTATTCCATGTTCTTAAATCATAAATAGGCTTACTACATTATTTGATTCCTTAACTTATTTTTAGTTTTCATTTTGGTCCCCAAACTATCAAGTGTTTCAAACTGGTCCCTTATGTCTTCTGTTGTTTACTGTTTTGGTCCTCGCAGTTAGTTTTTTTATGTCTAATATTTTTAATATGATTATAACTTTTTTGATTGCAAGTCCATAGTATATTACAGTGAACCACCCATATTTGATTTGTTTCCTTCTCTTCTTCTCCTTCCCTATTCTTCCTCTTGATCTTCATCATCTTCAACATTGTTCATATGACAAAACAAAAATTCTATCATTTATGAAATTATCTCTCCCTCTCTCCAGATCCTCTATTTTCAATAAAAACAAACAAAAATTTCTTCTTCATCATCAACAACAATAACAACCTTTTCAAGGACAACAAACACCCAATTTCAATTTAAATAACAACAATTCCATCAACAATAACAACATTTTCTTCAACAACAACAACCTTCACTTGCTTCTAACTTTTATCTTCATCAATCTCAAAAATAAAAACCCAAAATTAAATGTTGATAAAACCCATAAATCAAAATCCTACAACACACACAACTTAGAAAGGCTAAATTGAACACTAGGTAATAGCATAGATAACATATGGAATTCTAGGGAGATAGCCCAAAAGGGTTAGCATCAAATAGAGCCAGAACTCCACCTATATAATACACAACCACCAAAATGATAATGATAATAAAAGAAAGCAAAAAGGGTTGAATTTGATTTGATATTGTTGTTGTTGTTGTTGTTGATGTGTTGTTGTTGTTGTCATTGGTTCTAGGTTGTTGTTGTTGTTGAGGAACAATGGGTCTTGATAATTGAAGGATGAATGAAACAAAGATGATGATGATTCTGTGTCTGGTAGTAATATAGAGAATGTTTTTAAGATTTTTTTTTTTAAGATTGATTATGGTTCTGGTAGCAATTTTTTAGGAATGATTATGTTGATGAAGATGAAAAAGAATAAAAGAAAGGTGAGAAAAATATTAGGTGTTGGTGGTTTACAATAAAATACAATAGACTCTACATAATCCAACAATCCTCTTTTAAAGAAAAAATTAAAAGGTTAAAATTTAAAAATTTAATAAGGTATATGGAGGATCAAAACGGTAAACAGCAGAAGACATAAGAGACCAATTTGAGACACTTCATAGAGGACTAAAGTAAAAATAGAAAATAAGTTAAGGGAGCGAATGATGCTATCATAAATATTTAATGGAATAGACTCACAAGGTTGTTCATTTTCATTACAAGCTATATCAACAATCAATTCTATTTTAATGATAATCTTTATTTTCGTTATTATCGCCAAATTATCTAGCTCTTTATTATTTCTATTCGGTTCTTCATTCTCTAACTTTTCAACTTTAGAGTTATATGGATTCACATCCTTTGTACAAAATTGTAGAATATTTGATAATTTCTTTTTTATCAAGAACACCAAATATTTGTATGGTCATAAATCTAAATAAAAATCATCTATTAGATGTTCCCGAAGGGAGAAATAAAAATCATCTAGACATACATTTATTTCATGCTCTATATATCATTTATTTTGAAAAATTCAATTGAATACAACAGCTGGTTGATTAATTAATTTTCCTATCTATATCAATAAAATAAAGTAGGTTTAATTATAGTTTTGATTCTCTATTTTTTCATTTTTTCCTATTCTAAAATTTAATAATTTTATTCCTTTCATCAACTATTTAGTCTAAAATATGATTAAATGACATGCTTTAAATGATGTTTTTAATTAAATTTTCTTACTTTAATCAATTTTGATATTTGTTTTCATCATCAATCATTTCATCTAAAATATACCAAATCATCAAATTTTAGTTTAAAAATACGAAGAGGGATGAATTTTATAAAATGGTGAAACAGGGATATCAAAACTGTAATAAGCATTTCCTAAATTCGACAAAGTCACTATAGCTATAGAGATAATTTCATTCTCCCTCTTCCTCAAAACGGTGGCCACTAGCACCGCGGCACCGTCTCAATGTATATATGTTTCTTCTATAGACGGAAACCTCATTGCTAACCATAGAATAAATAACTAAAAATACACAACCGTTTAATTTATTGTAGATGATTCATGTATGAGGTCAACTGAGACCTTTGGTTACAATAGACTACTCATTTCCCATTGCCACTAATAGTATTTTTCACATTATTTTTTACAAAAACAAAACGATATTCTTTCATTCAAATTGATCTAGTACATCAGATATAAACATTGTTAAAAACAAAAAGGGTGAATCTGCGACAAAACTCACACCATCCAAGTTAATAAAATACAATGACAAAATAACTACAAATAATATAATAAAATCTAAGTCACCGAAATACCCATGCTTGACTTTGTAATTTACCGATATCCATCTTTCAATAGGAATTAAAAGAACAACACAACGCCGCACTTAGACGCCGAAATCACAAAAAACCCAAAGGAAAAACTTGATATATGTGAAAATCACTTATTTAGATTGAAATAAAGGAAAAAAAGAAAGATGTAAAGCGTGATTTTAGGTCAAAAATGACATAAAACCATCTCTCATCGATGAAATTAATGAAGAAAAAAAAAAGTTTAGAGAGAAATTGAAGTTTATCTCACTAGAAAACTAAGGTTGGCTAAACTATTATTTCCACTAATAGGATATTTGTAATACTATTATTTCCACTTCGTTCTTTTCTAAGTATCATTAATTTGACTATGTGCGTTATTCTTGTAATCTACTTGATTTTATTTTTTATTACCCCCTTTGTTCCATTGTAATTTTCTCTTTTGCATAAAAAACTTGTTTATGTTTAAGTGTTATTTTCAAAGTTCAATTTAATATTAAATGTTGTTCTACAAGTTTACCCTTTATTATTTATTGTGTAGAGAGAAATATATGAAAAGAGATATTAAATGAATAAGGCTATTATAGAAAAACCAAAAACTATTGTATAAAAAATAGTACTCCCTCCGTCCCTATATATAAGACCCTTTTGCCAAAATCACGGGAATTAAGATAGTGAATATTTGTATTAAAGTTGTTTGTAATCACTATTATTTTTACAATTTTATCCTTTAAGAAAGAAGGTTGGTTTATGTTTTCAACATGTTATTTATTGTTGATTGAAGAAAAGGATGTATAATAAATAGGGGTATGTATGTAAAGAAATAATTAATGTAGTTGGAAATAACAAAGGAGTCTTATAAAAAGGGACAAAAAAAATTCTCAAAAGGGTCTTATAATTAGGGACGGAGGGAGTAATATTTATTGATTATCTTGGTTTGTGTAAAATGTCAAAAGGTAACAATTAAAAATGAACAAAGATAGTAATACATAAAGATCAACGTTAGCATAGCACATGTTGTTCATTTTGTCTTAATGAATATTTTTAAAATATCAACTTTTTATAATTTTTTATGAAAAAATTAAAGATATTACTCTTTTCGTCTCTAATTATAAACATTATTTGAGAAAAGTTGTGTCGTTAAATATAAGTCTTTATGCAAATTATTAGATGTCTTTATTTTTATTTTTTTTCCTAAACATACTTCTAATTAATACTACTAACTTATTTTGAAATATAAGAAGTCAAATTAAGTACACATACAAATAAAAAATAGTTTAATAATATTAACACATAAAATAGACACATGAATTGCATTAACAACTTTTTTTAAGAATGTGAAAAAAGAAGAAGCAATGAGGGCTTATATATAGAGGGAGTAGCTATACAAGTTACGCATTGACATGTGCGAAGTAATGATCATCAATATATATATATTTTTTTTTAAAATCAAACTAACTCATCAAAATTAATACTGATGAAAATCGAATCTGAAACCTTAAGATTAGTACACTCCAACGATACTAAAAAGCGGAGGAAGTATACTTATAAAAGATGAATTAGACAATAGACTTAATTCTTTTTATACACCGATATGTATGAAGCGATCACAACCATACTTAAAAATGAAGGGGGAAGATACTTACAGAAGATGATTTAGACAATATACTTAGTTTTTTAAATTGATATTGTAAAGATTACATGTGATCAACTACATTTTTAACATACGCAGTTTAATCAAATTGTGTTTATAGTTTATATTTGTTTCACTTTTGTGAGGCAAAATTGATTATAATTAATTTTGATATGTTTGATTGCTTTCAAGTAAAATTGATTTGTCTATAAAATTATATTGACGTAAAAGCTTTTGATTCTAAGTTTTTTTTTTTTTGAAGGAATGATTCTAAGTTTGATATGTAGATAAGTAATAATTCTATGAATAAATAATCATTAAAAAGAATCAAGTATAATTTTTGAAGAAAAACACCTTTTAATAAAATTTTACTTACTTTGTGACTAGACTTCAAATTAATACAACTCATTTCTCTTAAGAATAAGAAATGACTCTATATCCAACTCTTTTTTACTTGAAATCAATTTGTGAGGACAAACTCACGTGGATAGTTTTGGAAAGTACCGCGTGGTTGTTTTCCTTATCTGGCAGTGTCTGATAAAATAGGATCTATCTTGTTTTGGAAAGTCGGTGAGTCAGAATGAGCGTGAAAGGTACGGAACAGAAACGGATCTATCTAGTACTTTCTTATTCCAATATTTTTATTTTTATTTTAGCCAACGACTATATATATATTTCTCTTATTATGCTTCACTATTATTGCTGAAATCTAAATATTCTAATTAGGTTCTCTCAACTCACATGAAGAGGCATAAAGTGGAGTGCAGCCAAGGATGACTTGCCGGCAATATATCTAATTCCTTGGTTTCTTCCGGCAAGTTGTTCTTGACTACATTTTGCTTTTTTCTTCTCATGTGATGCTTTGAGGACTCTTCTTCAGTTTGCAGTCTTTAGAATTTTATTTACAAGGAAAACGATGCCTATATGTTATCACGAAAAAGGTGCGTGCTTCTCATACTGAGGTAGGGTATATTGCGTTTTTTTTTTCTTTCTAGAATGATAGGTGCACAAACTTAAAAAAAAATAAATAAAGATAAACGAGTATTGTCGTGTAAAAGAATAGTTTATTTATTTCCAACTCTCATAGAACTGGGCATTAACATTAGTGGTATTAGAGCTATGCTAATGCTCATGAAATATTATCGGAGAGTTAAGAAATAAACTCAACAATAATAGTGATGAATGCATCAACACTAAATCATAAAATCTAACTATTGATTCAACATCTTCCAACAAGAGGCGTTGGCTACCGTTAGAGATCTTTTCTATCACCGTATCATGAAATCTAACAGGTTTAGTAGCGATACTTGATAATGGTATTGATTCAAACACAACTATGAGGTCTTGTATATGAATTTGATTGAAAATATGTAGTCTAATAATATCGACATTGTTAGTTGAATTTGATTAAATAGTAGATTTTTTTCTATTTTCATTGTTATGAACATATTTTGGATAATCTAATCTAAAAAGTGCCAAACCTCCAAAAACACAAGTTTTAACACAATCTGAACACGTTTCAAGTTACATAATCTGAAATAGTTTAGGCATCATTTTGGATTATAAAATCTCAAAACACTCAGACTATGTATGGTTGCTTGATTAACAAGGTTGGAATAGCCATCCATTCATCATAATTTTTCATGGTTAGAATGCCATGGTTTCATAGTTGGCATTTCATACAAAGGGTTAACTTGAGGTCTTCATATCAATAGTTTTAGGTTAGTATGATTGGTCAAAGTTGGTTGCCTACCTCAACTTTGTTTTTGGATTAGTTTGGATTTGTGATTGTTCAAATTAGCTTCCACCTTTTCTTGATCCATCATCTTGTGTTCCCATCTTCTTTGGAGGGCGCAGAAGAGGGATGGCAAACCTTCTCTTCCTCCTTTTCCGTCCATCTTCCTATACTACAAATTTAGTGTTTGTTGTCAAATATTTTATACTATGATGTTATGTAAATGTATTATGAAATTGTATTCAATTGATCAATTTTGTTGTCAATTTTAAATTATGTATTTTAATATATTATGTTGAATTAATAAATTGAATTGGGTCAAACACCTTTCAAATTTTATAATCTGAAATACGTCTAATACATACGGATAATAAAATTTAAACGGGCAAAATGGGTAAAATGGAGGGCGTGCGAGAAAGACGGGGGATGAGAAAAGAAATTCTCATATTCTTTTGTGTTTGTGCAAGGTCTAATGGGCTTGAAGCCCAACTCATAGCTAATTTCCAAATTTTTTTTCGATTGTTTAGATTGCTGCTACAGCTACCCTGACACTTTGCCAAGCACACCCCACATTCTTAAAAAAAAAAAAAAAAATATAACTTTCTTTAAAAAACTTTTGTATCCTCTCGCTCTCTCCCTGTTCCAGTTGCGCAAAGACTTGTTAGCTCATATCTAAGTCATTTTTAGCCTCTTTCCATACTTGCACACTCAACCCTCATCATTCTGTATGGTGAACTTGATTGTGTACCCCTTCTCTTCTCTTACATACTTTAGAACATACTTCTTTTCGTCATATTTTTTCCTGATTGTGTATGTATCTCTCATATTATATTTTTACTAAACAAATGGCATCCTTCCATTTCCATTATTTTATATCTCATTGGTAGAGAAGTGAGCTAAAACATATCTACCTTTTTTTTTTTTGTTATGTTCAGTAATGAATAATTCACTTGACTGAGTAAAGGGGTTAAAAGAGTTATGGAATAAAACGTAGGGTTGCTCTTTAGCTAATGTCTTTTCACCAACAATTAAAAACCAAATGCAGTTAATTATGGCTAACCACAAAACGGTAATTAAGTGTTGTTTGACACCTTTTAAATCCGTTTAGCCGGTCAGTAATGTATATATGATCAATTACATCTATCGAACAATTTGGAAATGTGATTACAATATTTCTTATTTATCATAAAAAATATTTAATATTATTTCTTTCTTCCAATTTTTTCACATAGCATGTTTTATTAGTTTAAACTCTTAATGAAGAAGTAGGCGAAAGCAGAGGTGGATTATATATTATGTGGTACAAAAAAATAGTTTTATATAGAATAAAATATATATTTTTGGTATAAAAAAATCTTTTCTTTTCAAAGGAATGATGACTTGTACCTAGGGATGAGAATAAGACAAACCAGCTTATAGGACCGTAAGTCCTAACCTACGACATGTCAGACCAAACTTTTTTCTTAAACAATGAAGACTTGGGTTTTAGAAGCATATTTAGCTAAAAAAGTTAGACCACGGGCCATATTATTTGTTACTAATATTATTTAGCTAAACAATGAATAATATTATTTGTTACTAATATTATTATATTAATTTTATACTTTGAATTGAATTATAAATTTGTTAACCTTTTCATTAATTTAGACGTATTAGTATACATTATTTTTTCGTATATTAAAATGTATTATGTAAAACTAGAATTGAATATGATATAATATATAGTCCAATTCTCTAAACATTCATGTTAATTATCAAAAGGAAATTTAATCACATTGATCTATTAGTTCGCTAGTCTATTTTAACTTAGATCACATTACTTATTTAAAGATGTTCAAATAAAATAGGTTTTTAAACAAGCTATCAGGTCATATCAGATTTTCAAAAGATCAGGACCTAAAAAAATAAACATATGGCAAGTCGCATGCTAGACTCAAATTCTAAAAATCATTTGAAGTTCATATGGCAGGTTTAGGCCTTTCAAAGCACAGCTTAACCAAACTTATTCCCACTCCTACTTGTGTTACATATTGTATACGATAAAAATGTACGATTATCCTGACCAAAAAAAAAATGTACGATTCTTTAGTAAAATATTTTAAATATTTAATGTCATAAAATATAATTAGTATAGTTTTAAAATATAGCATATAAAATATAAAAAGGAAAATATATAAAATCATCAATTCTAAATATTCTTTTTATTTGAGGTAATCCAGATTAAGACACATTGTAGGAGACTAGCTCATGCCACGGTAGGAGATCTGAAAAGTTTTTTTTTCCTTCAAAGGAGATCTGAAAAGTTATGGGCCTGTTTGAATTAGTTTTCAAAAACTCTTTTTTAATTTTTAAAAACTGCAAAATAAAAAATTTGTTTCAAGCATCAAGTTTCAAAAAGCAATTTTAAAAATTAATTTTCATTATCGGTTTTTAAAAACTATAAAATGAAAAGAACTAAAACATGTTTTGCTTTTTAATTTTAGTTTTCAAAACAGAAAACACAGAGAAAACTACACTTTTCATTAATGGCAATTGTTGTAATTATATTGAAGTTGTACAAATATTTTCCAATTATTAATTGCACGTAATTGTTAAGGGAACGGAAATGTTATATTCAAGGATAAGTTCGTGATTGGCATTGAGAACAACATTCTCAACTTTTTGTATTTATATTTTTCCAACTTCATTTTTTTTTTCGATTTTTAAACCTATTGATATTTCACTGAATTATTTTATTATTGGAAATCTTAATTTTATTTTATTTTTAAACTTGATTTATAATTATTAATTTGTCTAGTCAAATGTGGATACTACGCGAAGCAATGGAACAGTACACAAAGTTGTTTGAATTATCTGACCATAATCAAACGGTCATACAGATAACATGTAAAGTAAGGCATAACCATCTAACCACCTACATAACGATACTTTTCTTTCAAAAAAAAAAAAAAAACCACCTATATAACAAAGGCTTGCCATTGATACGAGTGGAATCCAAACTTTAGTAGCTTAATCATGTGTCATATTCGAGAAAAAACTTTCTAAATTTATTGATTGTAAAAAAGAAATCAATGTATTAAACTTTTCTCAGGAACTCATTTGTAATTATTACATTCATTTTTTTTATCAAACAAATTTTTCAATTTTTAAATTTATTTTAAATACATTCTAACAGCTGTAAGAAAAATAAATTCAAAAATCAAATTTATCAAACAAGTCTTCTCAAATTCTTATTTCAAAAACAGTTTTTAAAAAAGAATTACCAAACACGTTTTTTTTTTTTATATGTTTCTTCTTTAAAACAGTTTTAGAAAAATGGTTTTAAAAATTGATTTTGAAAACTAAAAAACAAAACACAACCAAACATATTTGTTTTTGCTTATAATATAAGGAATAGATGATTTGGTGTGAAACATAGACAATATTAGTAATTTGTTAGGCAGCCTAGTGCTCAGATACTTCCAGGAAAGTGCTGAAAATTTTGTCTTTTCCATTTCCTCATTGACCACTAAATCCACCTAAAAAGTCACATGAGAAAAATATTGATGACAATGACCAACACAACATAGAAAGTTACATGTATGCTGCAATTTAGAAACAGGAAATTTCCTTTGATGTTGTCAAGAAAAAACCATAGCATTATAATATCATTATCATAGGCATATTCTTTCTACCATTTCTGCTACATGCACCTTCCTCCCTCTTTCCAAGATGACCAATTTAGCTTCTCCAATGGTCCAAGTTACAACTTCTGAATTATATAACCAACCTTTCATCCACCTTCTTAAACCATAATAACAAGTTTTCTAATCTTCGTAGGCTAAATAAAAACTTAACAATTTTAACTTAACCTTGTAGAAGCAATGGCTCTTCCTCAAATTTCACAGAGTAATAGCATTAGCAACTCAACTTCTCCCTTATTTGGTTTGATAGACCTTTTCCTATACTTAACATTTTTCAACAAAATCCACAATTTTTTCTCAAGTATATGGTTTTTCCTTCTTTGCCAAATTCATTCTGGTAGCTCAGAGGTAAGAGAGGAGAAGAAGGTTTCAGAATCTAAGTGTAGCAGTCAAGAGAATGAGTCAAATATTGGCAGAGATAATGGTGACATGATTGAAAGAGATGAAGTGAAAATGGTGATGGAAAAAATGGGATTTTTTTGCAGCTCAGAAAGCGAGGAACTTGAAGAAAAGTATGGTTCCAAGGAGCTTTGTGAAGTGTTTGAAGAGAATGAGCCTAGTTTGGAGGAGTTGAAGCAAGCTTTTGATGTTTTTGATGAGAACAAAGATGGTTTTATTGATGCAAAGGAGTTGCAAAGAGTTCTTGTTATTTTGGGATTGAAACAAGGATCAGAATTTGAGAACTGCCAAAAGATGATCACAATTTTTGATGAAAATCAAGATGGAAGAATTGATTTCATTGAGTTTGTAAATATTATGAAAAACCACTTCTGCTGCTGATCTGTTTGTTGTTCCCTTATTTAAGAAGGATATTCATATAATATAACATAAGCTTAGTTGATGTTTGCATCCATGGTGATTTTTGGCAAAATTACGTGATTTAGTTGAATATAAAAAAAATGTTAATTTTGCTCAATCCAACCATTAAAATGAATTCATATGACAAATATAATAAACCAACAGATTTCTCAAGAAAAACAAAGAAGCAAGTACATGTTTGACATAAGACACGATATTTCACATAACTTTAATTAATACCGTTCAATCTATGTTAAGATTATTTTAATCAATATTCTTTGATAAGTAGCACTGTCTCATGATCAAACAGCTTTTATAATATTGTTTTGCTGGGAATACTAGACTATATATGTGGTTTCTTCCTAAAGATTCCACTACTAGATAATCAGTTATATGTAGGATCACAAGTCAAGGTTTGTAGCATATTTTATAGGATGTGATATAGAATAAATTGCATACTTCCTTATTATAATAAAACGTGACCTATATTTCACTTGTTCAGTCTCAGAGGAAAATGTATTACAACAACATACTAATGACTGCCAAGAAATCGAGACACCGCACACATTAAAATTATGAGTCATGTCTTTCTAAATTAAGTTTTAATTAAAATAAATATAATTCAGGTTTATAGGAATACAAAGGTCGTGCGGCTTACACGACAATGTATGTCGTGCTATTAAGCATTTCTCCTCTTTAATATTTAAGATTTAACTCATTCATAATCAATGTGAGCCTACATTTAATATACTTGATCAAACATTGGAATCCCACTCTCACTTACCCACCAATGAAAATGTATATTTTGTTAGGTACCCTCAAAAACTTCAAAGCACTTGACCTAAAACAAAGAATTTACCATAAAATAGTACTAAATAAGACTTCAGATAATGGAGACTTAAATGGGACCTTGGCCCCAACTTATTGAAATTTTTTGGTACCTCTGTCTTTGGCCATTAAATTTATAGTTTTTCTCTTGAAAGTTGAAGAAACTATTTATGATAAATAGAAAAAAATTGGTGATCTAAGTACTAATTAGTATTAATTATATTAAACTCTAAAATTATTTTATTACTTGTTTTTTTGCTCGAGAATTTCGTATAAAGGCGAGAATGTAGTTTTTACTTTTGAAATTTTCAATACCATTTCGTAGTTTGTCAAAAAACATGTAGCATATAAAATAAATTCTTTTCTTTCAATCAAATTTTCTCCATATACATAAGGGATCGAATTTATGAACATTTACTTAAGCGGTTGAAATCCATTGTTAATACACCTATTATTCTTACCCTCACTTAATATACAATTGATAATTGATGCATGCTACAAGAAACATGTACACTAATTAAGATATGTTAAGAGTCTAATATAAGAGGAAAGATAGCAAATGTGAGACAAGATGGCCCGCTAGCAACACCCTAAAATGCATGCCGGCAAGCCATCCTGGCTCAAATCCACTCTCTCTACCTTCATATCAGACACTTTCAGAGTGAATAACCTACAAATGCAATTCAACTTCAACCACACTTGCATTTCATCACTATATAGCATGATCTATTATACATATTGAGTAATCATATTGTGTCCAATTTATAAGCACAGATTGATTGTGAGTGGTTGGAATACTTAGACTTTTAACACGTGTTAAAAGGTGATTGACTAATAGTTTTTTCCCTAAATAATTGTTGCAAAAAAGTACACATTGACCCCACGTGGCTTTGAACTTTTTCCCATGCTGCTCTCCTTATCCAAAATGGTTCCTCTTGTTTGGAATCAAATCAAACCAAAGTTGACTTATCAGCTCTTATTGGTTCTAAAGTAACAAGATAAACAAACAAAAAACACAACGATTGATCGAGAAATTCAATCAATTGTTGATAAAGAGCCGAGTAAGGACTTATAAGAAAGAAGAAGAAAAAAAATGTAATAAAGAGTATGCTGAGAATAAATGTTAAATATTGAGTAGGGTAAGATGTTTATTTGACGATTTTGATATCCCTTAGTTGACACTTGTTAACATTTTTTTAAATATTAAGACGAGTGAATTATGTTGCTTAAACAAGATAATTGAGCGCCTATTATAGTCAAGAGACAGTTTTCTTTTCTCCATATATATACTGAGGAGCATAGCTCCTGGGTTTAATTTATTGGAATTTATTCATTCCTACGATTTTTATTTCTTAATCAAAAATTCGGAAAATATTTGAGTGGACGCAAAATTTTGTCACATACATATAAAAATACATATCATTTAACTATTTATAAAATATATATTATTTAACTTTTTCTCTTTGTACCTTTTTTCATCTGTGTCCAAAGTCTTGTGAGAGACATCGCTCCCTCTAAAAATTATGTGTCAGCCCTCCCCAAACTTTGGTGTTGATTCGTTCGTCGTAATGCTTACTGTTTTTATGGGAATAGAATAGAATATAAACAGTGATTAATTAATTAATTAATGGTTTCTCTACCCCATTTTTCTGATATGTCAGTTTCTTCAATCAGAATTTGTTCCCACACATCTCACAGATTCTGATTACATTTTGACTTCATTATTGGTTTTTTGATTTGGTGCTTTGCATCGTAAGTACTGTAAACGTGTCAATCATACTCAAATAATAGTACATTGCATCAGTCTAAGCTACATTATAATGGACAGTAATTAAATAGAACTTCCATGAAAGGCTAACCAGAACCAGGATCTAAACTTGATCACAATATATATATATTTCATTTGTTTAATAGAATTAATTTTAACAACCAACATTTTCTATAATTTTTAGTTTAACACTTGTATATAACCATCAATTTCACAAGTTTGAATGATCTGCAAGATATATAAGTAACACAAGTTGCTTTTCAACTTCAATCACTTTCCTTTTAACTTTTTTTAAATTCTATCACTGGCAGGAATTTTATTTTATGCTTAATTTCAGAATCAAATTAAGATACATGTGGAAGGAAAGATTAAGTCAACTTTTGCTTGTTCTAATGCTAAAGTGTAACTGTAAATTGATTCTGAAACAAAGATTTGTTTTGGATAAGAAATAGCATGGCAATGTAGGGCCACGTATAGGTTGAAAGAATTTGGGAATCAAATGATAAAGTTGTTGAACTGTGAGATGAGATGTATGTAGGATTCATTATGTTCCCTTTCTCTACCTATAAATAATGATCAGTTGCATGTGCAATGTGCATGCAGTAATAACTGAAATATGGGAGCCTATATATAAATCTCAATATAAATGTTTTTATGGATGAAAGAAAGTGTCTTGTATGAAAGTGTGGAGAGTAGATTTGAGCCAAAGATGACTTGCCGGCATGCTGCCTGAAAAGCAAGAAGGGTGTTGTTTTGCTGGCAGTTGTCATTGGTTCATGTTTGCTCTTTTCACTCTCATATCAGACTCCAAAATTGAACATTTTTTCTATGCTTAACATTTTTCAACAAATTTCACAAGTTCTTCTCAAGTTTTCCGATTTTCCTTCTTCGCCAAATTTATTCTGGTTGCTCAGAAGTTAAGGGAGAGAAGAAGGTTTTAGACTTTAATGAAGTCAAAATGTTTATGGAAAATATGGAATTTTTTGGCAGCTCAGTAAGTGAGAAACTTGAGTAAAAGTATAGTTCAAGGAGGTTTGTGAAGTGTTTTAGGAGAATGAGCCAAACTTGAGGAGGTGAAGATGGCTTTTGATGACAACAAAGATGGTTTTGTTTGATGCATAGGAGTTGCAAAGAGTTCTTGCTATTTTTTGGGGTTCAAACAAGGATCAGAATTTGAGAAATGTCAAAAGATTATCAAGAATTTTGATGAAAATCAAGATGAAAGAATTGAATCATTGAATTTATTAATACTATTATTTAAGGGAAACCACTTTTGCTGATTTTGTTTGTTCCTTTGTTTAAGAATATTCATATAATATGACGTGAAAAGCAGGTTGATATGAACTTATTAATTTTCAAAAAGGTTCTGGACGAAATAATTAAAGGAAATTACCAGTTCTTTAAGTTAAAACTTAGTAAAAATTAATTAGCTTATATAAACCACTGATTCAAACACAAACACAAACACGTTAATATTTTAACAAATAATATATAAGTAATTGAATGCAACTTTATGCATAACAGCATAAGTGCAAGCATAAGCTTATATTCCATGAGGGATACAAATGTTAAATTGGTATAAAAGAGTGAAAAGGAATAGAAACAAAATTTAACAACTTATCAACAACAAGGTTCAATAGATCATCATAAGAAAATAAACTTCTACTCTCAGTAATGAATATATAAGCAACTTTATTTAGGGAGTTTCTATGTTACACTCTCAAATTAAAGTATATTAGTGTACTTGTTTTTTAAATTAATAAAATAACGATAGTTTTTCTGCAATAAAAAGTTATTTATCGACTTTTATATTTTAAAAAATGTTATTTCATTAGAAAAAAAAAACATCATTTTATTATTTATAAGACATAAGAATTATATTAAATTTTTTACATTTTATTCTAAATACTACTCCTGCCGGTCCTTATTATAAGAAACAATTGACTTTTTTGGTTCATAGAATAATTAATGCATCTTGTTATAAATATAGACTAGATACATCACTTATACAATGAACTTAAAAAGTCAAATTTTTCTTATAATAAAGACTGGGTCGGGAGGGAGTACCTCTGTCCCTATATATAAGATCATTTTGCTAAAATCACGGGAAATAAGAAAGTGGATATTTGTATTAAAGTTATTTGTAATCCCTATTATTTTTACAATTTTATCCTTAAAAGAGGAAGTTAGTTTATGTTTTACATATGATATTTATTGCTAATTGAAGAAAAAAATGTATAATAAATAGGGACATGTATGTAAAGAAATAATTAATGTAGTTGGAAATAACAAAGGACAATTTTTTTTCAAAAGGGTCTTATAATCAGGGACGGATGTAGTAATAATCAATACTCACTATTATGAGTAGTGAAAATTCAAAAAAATATATTTTATTTTTCCGATACTTTTGCTAAATATGATTTAGTCATTAACATTGTAAATGATAAATAATAATTCTTTTTTTTCAAAATAAAAAAAGAAAGAAAACTACTCAATTCTTTTTTGGAAACTAAAACGATTCTACTTGAAGTTACTATTTATAGCTTTTGATTCTAAAATTGATTCTAACACATAAATTTATAATTCAACTCACTTTTACAAGCACAAATCATTTTACTTAAAGCTCATTTTTAATAGAAATTAATATAGCACAATAAATTCAATCAAAATCAGTTCTAGTGAAAACAAAATCAAACAAGCACTAAACAAAGCTTCGGATGATGGAAGATTCGGTACCCAAATAATCCAATGATGATTTTGTTACTGTTGTTTTCGACCAATAGATTATTGGTTTTCGGTTGAATTATTTAACTTCTCGTAAGCATTTAATTTATACTTTGAGAAACTATTTCATTGTAAATGCTTAAAACAATAGTCTTTTGTCCTAACATAACTCATTTGACAAAAATTGTATTATATACACACACACATACTAAGTTAAAATTTAAGATTTTTCATTTATTCACTTTAGAGGTAAATTTCAACCACTAGAATATTATTATTTTTTCTATAAAAAATAGTATTAACTATTAATCATAATAACAAACTCGAAATTATTAAATTTCAATGTATCAAAATATTTTCCTTTGTATAAAATGGAAAATATGTAGAAGGATATAAGAGCTCCTCTAGTGTTTTTTTTTCCCAAGTCTTTAACACCATAAAAATTGAAAATTTCTGAAAGTAATGGTTCTTCACACTCATTCACTTTTGTTGTTGCTTTTTTTACTTGTTAAAATGGAATAAGATGTAAATGAATTATAAATCTATGAGGTAAGTGTCAATGAGGTTTACATGAGATAACATGGTCTCTTCTAATTTAACTAAAATTGTAGCTTTAAAATTGAGTTCGAGTACGCATCAACGATTTAAACAAAAAACTTATAAGATAAAAAAAAAAAAAAATTGTGAAACCCGTAGTAAGTTCTCAAGAGTTCTACAATTGCAAAAAAAAATAAAAATTAGCGTTGTTTTAAAATGAGGTGGTTTGATGGAGCCCAATTAAACCATATACATTGGATTATACCATTAATGGTGTTCTAACATGATTTTTAAGTAACTAATTTCTTTCTATTTGTGGAATTCTTAACATGTGTCTTAAGGGCACAAGTTAACTTTTCCCATAAAAACATTTCAAATTTCAAAAGGATCTAAAAAGTTATGTGTTATATATATATATATATATATATATATATATATATATTCTCTACGTAAATAAGGCTAATAAACCAAATTAAAGTTGCCACTCAGACACAGCGTAAGTGGTTGATGTGCATGTTGTATTGAGTTCGATTTCCAATTGTTCAAAAAAACTATCTCCCACTTAAGAACTGATGCATTCTACTTCAAACTTGATGCACTTAATTAATTAAGATCTGTTAAAAGTCCAATATAAGAGGAAAGTGAGCAAATATGAGACAGGAAGTCCCGCTAGCAACACCATAAATGCATGCTGGCAGGCCATCCTGGCTCAAATCTACTTTCTCTACCTTCATAACAGACACTTTCAGAGTGAAAATGCAATTCAACTTCAACCATACTTTCATTTCATCTTTCATCACTAGATAGCATGATGTATTATATATTTTGGGCACCATATTGTTGCCAATTTATAATAAAACAGAGATGGATCGTGAATGGTTGGAATCCTTAACTTTTGACACGTGTTCAAATATGATTGAGTGATTAATTCCCTGAAATATTGTTAGCAAACAGATACACATTGACCCCACGTGCTATGAACTTTTTCCCATGCTGCTCCTTATCCAAAATCGTTCTTCTTGTTTGGAATCAAATCAAACCAAAGTTGACTTATTTGCTCGGCTTATTTGATCAAATAATTTCATTTTGGACATCGGATTAGGTGATTCTGGGTTCAAGTTTTGAGTTTAATTTATGGATTTATGTTAAGTTTGTTAATTTCTGGATTTTTGTTATTTGGTGATGAAGGAGAAGAGATAAATTGTTGTTGTTGTGGGTTGTGCTATGTTGTTTTGTTGTGGATTGTGTTGTGTTTCTGTTGTGTTCACCATGAAGAGGAAGAAGATGTTGTGTTGGTCATCGTTGGAGAAGAAGAGGAAAGAACGTGATTTTTAATTTGACATTAAGGGTATTTTAGGTATTTCATATATGTATTATTTATGAAAATCTAACCGTCCCTTTTATCATAAATAGATCTAAAGGTTAAAACTAACAAATTTATGAAGGTCTATGATGGACCACTTTTAAGGCTGGTCCACCATAGACATTTGGAGTTAAAGTTAACAGTCGAGATTTATTTGACAAACGGAGAAAAACTTGAGGGACCAAAACATACGATTTATTAATTGTGAGACCAAAATGAAAACTTGAAATTATTTAGAGGACCAATTGATCAAATAAACTTATTTGCTCTTATAGTAGCAAATTAGGTTTTATAAACAGTAAACACACAAAAATATAACAATTGATTACATAAAAGTAGTTGATGTGCTTTTCTATGCAATGAGTTAGAGTTGTATGGTTCATCTAAGAAATGTAAAAAAGTGGAAGATATGACTTGAATGAGTACAATTGAAAGAAGAAGAAAAAAACCAACTAATATTGTATTGCAAATTGAATGAGTAGTTCATTTTGGGATAATTTTTTTTTATAAATAGATCACTAATTGGAGAAGTGAGAGAGTACATAACTCTGTTTAATTACTATTGTCCACTTGATCCGTTAGGATACGTTGAAGTGTTTGCCCACTTATCAATGAATATGGCATAGTCAACATCAGCTCATATCTTGCCAAACCTTCGTGTTGATTTGTTGGGAAGTTCAAGGGCACGGGAGCAACAACAGATCCACACGATCACAAGAGAGGGAAACGCTACATCTCCATCCAAAATCCTAAAACATTAGGTTAATAAGGTTCGAGGATTGCATGAGAAACAACGAGTTAAAATGCCCCAGGACCACAAAAAAAGAAGATACAACATCTCCATCTAATACCGCTATCGTATATCCAAAATTTTATCTATACATTTGCAATATGGAACTTAACACTCACACTTAAAACCGATGATTCATTCATTAACTTGTTATTGTGGGAATAGAATAGAGTATAAAACAAACAGTAATCAATTAATGGTATCCCTACCCCATTCTTCTGATATGGCAATGTCTTCAATCAAAATTTGTTCTCACTCATCTCAAAACAGATTCTCATTACATTTTGACTTCTTTATTGGTTTCTGATTGGTTACTTTGAATTTTAAGTACTGTACAAGAAAATAGTATGGGCATTTCTATCATATGTTCCTAGCAACATACGTGTCATATTCAGATAGTACACTGCATCAGTAACAACGTACCAATATTCTTATTATTCTTTCTTCTTAGCACCATTTCTATAACACAGTCAACATTTTCGATAAATATAGTTCAATTATCACATCTATGAATTATATAACACGTATTTCTCTTCAGCTTTAATTATACTTTCCTTTTTACTTTTCTAAATTCTGTATCCCTAGCAGGAATTTAAGAGAAATGTAATGTGGAGACCACTTTTGATGTCCGTATTTTTATACGGTATGGATACAATTTTGTTTTTTTTTATTATTGTTTTCTATCTATTTCAATCACACCAGTAGTTATAAATAATATATTTTTATATGATGTTGGATATGATGTCAATTTTTAGATGTTCAAATAACATTACTTAAATTTCTATGATTAATTTCATTTAGAATCAAATTCTTAACTGGAAAATCTAGATTTAGTCAACTGCGCATGTCCAAATGCCAGTTGAGATACACTAATGCAATCAACTAATTGTGTGGAATGAAATAGATTAAGTCAACTTATGCTTAGTGTTCCTAGCTAATAGCTAAAGTGTAAATTGATTCTGAAACAAAGATTTGTTTTGGATAAGAAATAGCATGGCAATGTAGGGCCACGTATAGGTTGAAAGAATTTGGGAATCAAATGATAAAGTTGTTGAACTGTGAGATGAGATGTATGTAGGATTCATTATGTTCCCTTTCTCTACCTATAAATAATGATCAGTTGCATGTGCAATGTGCATGCAGTAATAACTGAAATATGGGAGCCTATATATAAATCTCAATATAAATGTTTTTATGGATGAAAGAAAGTGTCTTGTATGAAAGTGTAGAGAGTAGATTTGAGCCAAAGATGACTTGCCGGCATGCTGCCTGAAAAGCAAGAAGGGTGTTGTTTTGCTGGCAGTTGTCATTGGTTCATGTTTGCTCTTTTCACGCTCATATCAGACTCCAAAAACCCTTCTTCATTGCACCCTTTCTTTTCTAAATGCCTACTTGTAACTGAAGTAAATGTGGTAAATGAATCGCAGTCGTGATCTTGTTTACCATATGTCATTAGACCTTGCATTTTTTATCAGTCTTCAAACTTTTATTATTATCCTAATAATTCACACACACACACACACACACACACGAGGCTGACATCAAGGGAGGGATAGAAAAACACTGACAAAAGATAAGCAACATATATGACATCAAAAAAGTAAACATAAGAATGGAGAAAGGAACTTCTGAATAGAGACAGTAAGGCGTTGTATATTTTCAACTTAAGCAAGTTTTACAAAGATCAACAAGCATTAGATGAGCTGATAATATTCCCCCAAAATTTACCATGTTAAAGATAAAACTTATATAACCAAAAATGGTAGGGAAAATATTAGTTCAGTCATCCAACAATCCCCGAGGAAGCAACCCTATATCGTTAACCTCCTGTCAATGTCTCAGGCCACCCTAGCAATGCCAGTTTACCTTGCACCCAAAATATGTGGCCGGCAGGCGATCAAGCCTCAACAATGCTGCAATTTACAACTCTCATGTGATATGAGAAACCAATATGGAGGCCAAAAGCAACAAGTTATCTGACCAAAGAATCGATCAAACTAGCCGAAGAGGATTCAAGTCCAAGGTGTTGAATAATTGGAAAATAGATGCAACAACTTGTCCAGTGTTTCAGGAGTGAATTTCCTAGCAAATAGGTAACATGGCTTCTGAATCCCATTCCATAAGCAAGGCCAACTTTGCACTTCTTTCTGTAGAAACACAAGGTAATTCATCAAGCCAGTTCATTCATTCTCAACAAATCAGATAAGTATCTCATATAGCATACCTTCTCATCACTGGTGACGTGTACACTAACATCAACGGACTGCAAGTATAAAAATTACAGTGAATATCCGCAAAACATAACTTGAAGAAAAAATGAAAAGGCAATGATGAGTGGACAGATACTTGCACAGTTGCAATAAACTTGACTTTCTACAGAAATAATAACTATAATGATATTACTACAGAAAGGGGATTCCCCAACTTGATGTCTCTTTTAATTCTCCTAAAAGTTGGATTTGGTGTTTTATTATAAAAAAGGAAGGGTTAAATATGTTTTTGGTCCCTCCCTATAAATATACCAACTTTTCGTTTTAGTCCCTCTAAAATTTTCCTCCAACTTTTAGTCCCTATAAAATTTTCAATCACAACTTTTGGTCCCTATTTTTAAGTCAACTCGTGTATTTTTTAATGAAATTATGAAGAAATGTGTAGAATATTGTAAAAATCTCTCCCCAAAAAAGTTAGAATATTTTAACAAAATATGAATTAAATATGAATTTTTAACCACCAAAAATATAAAAATTCATATTTAATTCTTGTTTTGTTAAAAAATTCTAATTTCTTTTGGGAGAGATTCTTATAATATCATAAACTTTTCTGCAAAATTTTATTCAAAAATATGAATTTTACATATGAGTTTACTTAAAAGGAGGGATCAAAAGTGAAGATGGAAAATTAACCAGAGTCCCACGCTAACTGTCCCATAAAGCAAAATTGTATTTTTCCTTTAAACAAGAATAGCATTCGCTTCTGCTAATATCTACGAATGTACATGTATTGCCAACCAGTATTTAAATCTACTCCAGTGGTACCGGTCCCAGACTTGTGTTTCTATTGATGGAAAGGGGTGAAATGAAATAAAATGACATTTATTTCCTAGCTGCTAACCAAAAGGAATGAATATTGAGTATTATAAAAGTTTATGTTAACAGAACTATACCGTGATATTCTTCAAAAGCTCATATGTAACATCATGATCCCTATATGACTTTGGATGCCATTTTCTTTCGGACCAGTCAACATGGGTTACTGACCAGTTTGCAATTCCACCAGGATCAACAATCTAAAATCAAATGCATAAGTTAGATTAACTGGAAATTGAAGAATGTTAATGTAAAAAATGAAATAAATATATTGCAGTTGAATTCTCACCTGGAAGAAGGTTGGCAAGTAATGCTCGTCAGCAATGCAATTCTTCCCCTCCAAACCAGGCTGTGGTATTAAGAAATTTCACATCAATGTCGAACTTATATTTCATAGCTTCAGGGACCTATAACTGATCATAGATAGTTTGCAAATACATTTTACGTTTTCTACGGACAAAAAGGTGTTGCTTTTCTAGTTTGGATGGAAGTTCATCTGAGGGATTAAAAAATTCTGAATTATCACAACAAAATTAATCACCTTAACCATCTAAGCCATAAAACTGGCACATAAGATGACTAGCAATAGATCATTTGCACATCAGTTCTATAGCTCCGAGGACAATAAGGAATTTCTTTTGTATTTTAGGGAGCAGATCATATATGGGATTAGAAGTCCTGAATCGTTGCAAGGAACTCTACTTCACAAACTACATAAGAAACACTATATTGTCCTACGCAACATCGACCTGATATCTAAGATAATGATGCGCTTGGTTTTCCATTTTGCTATTCTTTTAGAATTTTGTGAGGCACACTTTGTAGTTTGTGCATTTCCCTGTATGTGTTTACATCTACACTACTATTATTGTTTTTTTAAGCTATAAAATCGTAGAGCAACAGAGACAACATGTTTCAATAACATCTTGGACTGAAATGATAGAACAATCCATTTAAGCTTAAGTAACAGAATGCACATCCATATACTATGCTAAAGAGAGATAATTAGAAGCCCAGCATATATAACCTCATTAAATGAAATGATAAACTTGTTTAGTTTGATGACTAGGATAATTTAGGGCAGAAATAAAGATGGTCAACAAACCTTTATGAGAGAAATTGTTTTAAGTTTTAACGACAACAATATATAAAAATAACTCTACCTGGCAGTAAGCCCGAAATTTTGAGTAATACAGGTAATCAGCCATAACTATAACAGCATGCTGCCGCTTCATAGAAAACCACTGCAGAAGAAATTGAACAATGAAAATGAATCTACTAAATGGGGTACATGCATACACACGTATATCAAACAAAACACTCGATGAAATAGACGTGTAGTGATACTGATTGGGTAAACAAGAGCTAGTGTAAAGAATTTCACACAAGTGTAATTTTCGTTATTTAGAATTTATTTATCACCTTTTATGACAAAAGACTCAACTAATACCATGCACTAGAATTGATATTCTAGTCAACTCTATTGAACATAAAGTCATTGATTGGAAAGAAAAGTTATGGAGAAATAGGAACTTCAGTTTATCCAGTTGGAATCCTGTGAAAGACAATTGTAAAATGATGCACACTTGAGGGGCTAGCTCAGTGGAAAGAGATTAGCCTTGTAACTTCACGGTACTGAGTTCGAATCCCCTCAGAGACAATTGTAAAATGGCCATTAGTGCCGCCACTTTGATTAATAAAATTTCCCCCTTCCCCAATTTTTTTTAAAAAAAATTGAAAATGTTGCAACCCCTGGTCCAGACAATGCTTTCAATAAGCAATTAATGGGAATAGGAAAAAAAATATATATATATCCTACGATGACTTCGAGTATTCAAACTAATAGCTATAAGTTGTAATAAATTTCTACACCTCAGCTTTTGTAGAAGCTACTTCATCGAGCTTTTCTGTGAACACTTGTCAACTTATATGAGGCTTTCTATAAGTTAGAAAATAATACTTCCTCTGTTTCAAAATGAGTGTCGTTTTAGCCAAAAAGAATTGTTTCAAAATGAATGTCACTTTCAGTTTCCAATGCAATAATAACTTTTTCTTTTCAATTGTACCCTTCAATTAATATTATGTTACACTACTTCCAAAGTATTATTTTTTCTTTAATGAAAAACAAACCAATAGTTGATTAGGATAATTTGGTAAAATTGCTATGACATTTGACTACTTTATTCCATTCCTTAATCTGTGTGCAATTGGCTAAAGCGACACTCATTTTGAAACGGAGTGAGTACTTAATTTAATTGAGAAGCTCTCAAAAACTAGCGCAAACACTGTTTAAATTCGTATTCTATAAAAAATAAGTAAAATTTATATTTAAAATACTGAATTCTATCTCCAACATGCTTCAGCATAGACATACCTGTGCACCCTTTCTAAAGTCTTTCACCTCAACTTCAGGTAACATGCGATCTGAGTACCTCCCATTCCCATGAGGACCAGGATCCTTAAAGCTAATAAGAGAAGATAAAATTTTGCTTTAGCGAATGAGATCAGATTGATAGCAAAAAGCATAGAGAAGAACTATCGACTCAATAAAATGCCCTACAATGTAATATTGCTTAATAACTCACATACCAGTCAACATAGCTGATATTTGTATGCATCAGATAGTTGTAAATATAGTCAAAATGATATAGAGGTACACAGCTGCAAAAATCAATGCAAAAAAATAAGAAATTAATTAAACCAATAAAACTAATTAATCAGCATGAACAGAATATAAGCAATCTCATAACCATGTACCTATCAGAAAGTAAAACAAAGTGCTGGTTATCAGGATCTTGAAGGGCAGTCGCCAATATCCGTCTCTCTGCATCAACCATAGAAATTTTACCCCACACCACCTGCAAACGACATGACTACGGGTTACAAGAACCTCCACTAGAAAACTACTGGTTACTGGAAGGCAGATAATTACACTTGACGTCAGTATTACAATTATTAGACCAAAAAAGTTGAAATTAGCTTGAACCAAAAAAATCAGCAATGAATTCATAAAATACGAATTAATCAAAACATCAACTAGGAGGACATAAAATTGCTCATGCAAGCCAAATAAAGTAAATTTGGAGTCAAAACCCAGACTGGACCAGATGAGGTTATACTTATTCCACTGAATAAAACATAAGCTGCAATCTCATATTTAACAAGAAAAAGTGCAGTAGAATTTTATACTTCTATTTTAGATTGCCAAAAAAAACAATGGCATCTCCAATGGTTTGCATATGTGGTACTCATTCTACTTTCTGCTTTGGAAAATATAAAATGTCTATAATGTAGAGGTATTAAAACATTATACATAAAAACCCATTCATTAAATCAGTACAAATTAATTTCTCAAGTCAACAATAATATTCTATTTTCCTACGATCAAAACTTGAAATTCACAAGTTCAACAAAAAAGGAAAATGACACATATTTAAAGTATGATTTCCGTAACAGAACGTATAAACTCAAACATATGATAGAATACAATTCACAAATGACAGAAAACTGAACAATAACAAGACTATATGTACCTGGCCACTGCGTATATCCCGGTTGACAAAGTAACGGCTCACATGAACTGGTTTAGACTTGGATGCATGCACATAAACTGAGAACTTGCCTTCATGACCCTGCCATAAAGGAGAAAATCTTCCAGGTAAATGCACATTGCTAGATGAACAGGATTCAGAAGCATAGACAACCAAGTATCAGCCATTGAAATTACCAAAAAAAAATGTTCAGGATATTTATTCATTACACTACATTTATGAAGAGTTTATTAGGAAAACATATTTCACAACTTGCATTGTATATCTACTATGCCACCGTAAACATCATTGTCACAACTGTTTCCACAAACACAAGTCATGTTGGAAAATGCTGTGTATAAACCATGCAACAGTATCCTTTGCACATCATTACCCAAGTTTGAGAAACTCTAGCAATTTTCAAGCAAAACATAAATTTCGGCTAAGGTTGCAACAATAAGTGGCTCCCCTTATTAACCATTCCAATTTAGTTTTCTTACAGAATCAATGAAATTCCCAAAGTCTCCCAGGTCCCAACAAGTTAATACTTCTTTATGAAGCATTAAGAATCATCAAAAACAAATAAATGAATTTGAACCATTGATTCTTTTACTGATAAAAAAATGCAGAACATCAACTAAACTACTAAACTGGGAGATATTCTGTGATTAAACAACCGTCATAAATATATTTCAAAAATGAACATCGAATTTCTTCCAAACCGATAAGACGATAACTGAGAAACAATAGCTTGAATGTAATAAAACAAATGAGTAAAGTAGCCAACACTTACTTGGAAAAAGTTGTCCCATAATTTTTCCAGTGGGAGGGAACCAGGCGACAAAAACATGAAAGCAATCTTTGATTTTTTCGAAACAACCGGCGGTGAGGTCAAAATATCCTTAATCACAACACGCGATGCAATCTCTTCATCGGTGTATTCTCTTGCAGGAGCAGGTGGAAGCCAATCAGAAAATCGCTTGCACCCTCTAGAAGAGAAGATGTAACAGGCTGAAGAACTACTTTGTGGAGGGTACATGTAAGCAATTATTAGAAATACGCATACAAATAACACTAAGACAATAATCCACATTGGCTTCTTCATGGGAGGACGGTGCCGAGACCCGGGCAATATCTGCATATCACCCATGCTTCCTAAACGCCAATCTTTGTCCGACTTCATCTAATTAAAAAATGCATCACACGGTTTTCACCTCCAGAAACAATTTTTTTCGGTCCACACACAAATCAAGGGCAGATAACCTACTCCTTACAATGAATCCTAAATAGATTGATGCAGAAAAATCTGAAAACAAAAACAATAAAGAATAAAGAATAAGTCACATTTCTTAAACCTCTAAATCTTACACTTAAATTCAATCCTAGTAGCAAATGAATAATCACCCACATGTTCAGAAACATATACAAGACATCAAAAGCAACATAAAATGCACAGAAACATGTAAAAACCTAAGAAATTAACAATTAAAAATAAAAATAGAAACTTTAGTAGAAAAATCGAAATACCATTTCCGTATTTGGGTACAAAAACTGAAATTGAAATATAGAATACTAAAATTTGGCATAAGTTAGAAAGAAAATAGAATAAAATAAAAAGATTCCCTTTTTATACCTGGAATGCGTCGAAAGAGGTTGAGGAAGATTGATTGATTGATTAACTAACGTAAATCAAATCAAATCTTGATAATAATGATTGGAAGAAACGAAAGATCAAAACTTTCTTAGTGAGATGGGGAATAATGATAACTATTAAAACTGAATTGAATTAAATTTCTGGTTTGGGAAGAAAAAGATCAAAACTTTGTTTGTTGGTGTTTGGGATTATGAATGCCACAAAACGATTTGTGATTGGTGGTGGATAATTGTTGTATCTTTTCTTCCCAATACTTTCACAGTGCCTGTAATTTTAAAGACTTTTTTTGAAAAGGTTCCTATATTATTCAAGAAAACAACACAAAGGTGCCTGTAATTTAGGGGGTGTTTTTTTAAGATTTTAATTACGTTTTTTTAGGGAGGTTTTATTTTAGGGAGGTTTTAATTATGTTTACCAGCGAAAAAGACAGATATTTGTTCTTTTTATTGCATTAATATTTAAAAATATGAATGGTATTTTCTGTTATGAAATTCTTCTGATTTAGTTTAAAATCAAAAATATAAATGTTTGTTGTTTTCAGTTATAACAAACAAAACTAACCATGATTATCTATTTCAATGACACGAACAATCTAATAGAAATATATAATATAAATTCTTTTTTTTTAATGACACCAACAACAATCTTTATTATAGAAAAAGTTGTTTAAGAGTCTAATTGGGATAGTGAAAAAGTAAATATAAATATAATAGTTTAGTTTGATACACTTTTTAATTGATAAAAAAAAAAAAAAAAATTTGAACATATGTAAATTTATATCGTGGTTATTCCACTTTTATTTTAATATTTAAATTTATTATTATATATTTATTACATTTGTATTGAAAATTGAGAATATTTTTAAAAGAAAAAAAAGTTAGTTCAAAACAACCGAACGTAATTGTTTTCTTTATATATATTGTAATATAGTTAAGGAGAAGCAATATCTATTAAAAAAAGAAAAAAAGGAGAAGCAATAAAAGTTCTTTTTATATTAAACAAGCATGAAATAGTACTCCTTAAAAAAAACATGAAATAGTACACTTTTCTTAAACCATCTAAAAAATAATGTCCACATTATATTAATTAACATTGATTTGTATGATGCATCTCTCAAAAAAAAATTGATTTATATGATGCAGTATTTGAGTTTCGTCGATATGGATAGTTTTTGCTATTTTCAGTAAGGATTTGTTCGTTGTCGTGCCGTAAAAGTAGATTTGCTCGTCGTCGGCTCACTTCATTGAGTATGACGTCGTCAATCTTTGAGATCTAGAAGTTAGACTTGTCACTTTACGATGGTCGGTGATGAACAAGATCAAGTTAGTTGTCATTGATTTTCTAAGATCTAGAAGTTAGACTTGTCACTTTACGGTGGTCGGTGATGAACAAGATCAAGTTAGTTGTCATTGATTTTCTTTCGATTGTTCATTGCCACGGTTTTATTTGGCTCGAAAGGGCGTTTTAAGCTTGTTGTTTTGTTGTTACTAAGGGTCGTTGGTTCACAATATGTCTATGCCAGCGGTCGATTCATTCACCATTCCTCAAAAGATGAGTTTGAGTTTATTCATATTCTCTCTTGTTTGATATGATGCTTGCAGATTTTACAATTTGGTTTTGGAATACCACTTTTGTGTATCGTTATTGAAATATCCATTTTAGGGTGATTTAGAGTTGCTGGGATACCGAACTAGATCCGCTGTTGTTACAATAGGACGCTATAACATATCTTGGTTTTCAATCTTCAATCGACGACTGAGATCGTTTTACTATGTACTATTGATTTTATAATTTAAAACGTTCAATCAAAAATCAGTGGTCGAGATTAGCAAAGTGAAACTATGTAATATTTTTACAACAAAGAATCTGGGTCTGCTGGATACGCCCCCTCAACTTTTTGTACTTTCTTTTTATTTATAATATTTTCCTTTGCTTAAAAAAATTGTATACGATCAAAGCAGATGCCAAGATGCAGTTGTGGTTACGCCCTAATTGCAAAAGAGACAACTACTTTTGGTTACTTAGTTTATCTTAAACTATTATGATTTTCTTGATTAAATATGGATAAATTTGTGTGTGAAAAAGATGATATGGTCTTGTCTTATTTGAATTTTTCTAGTCACATTCGAAAGAAATCTGGTTATACTTCAAAATGATTAACATACCCTTAAAATAAAATAAATGATTCATTGTATTATCCAATAAATTAAGATTATATTAACTCAGTTTACGTAAGTCATGTAAACTGAGTTTACGGTAGTATTTGTAAACTAAGTTTACGTAGTCGTACGTAAACTCAACTCAAATTGCATACACCATCAAAAACTGGGTTTATACATACTAAACTATAAACAACTAAATTCACATAAACCTCTAAAATCGAAGAAAATATTTTTTTTTTTTGAAGAAAAAATATTAGGTTACGACACTTTACACTATACCCCTAAAACCAAGGAAAAAACTTTAAATCGAAGACAATCGAAAAACAATTTTCAAACACAAAGGACAGAAAGAAATTGAAGAAGCTTGATTTCATTGAGATTGGTCAGACTCCATGCATGTTTGTGAGAGATCAGATGCATATTTAGATAGAGATATAAAAAAGGAGTTTTGAAAAATTAGATGCAAAAGGGCAATTTTGATATTCTCAACAAATTCTAATGAAATTTGGATGTAACGAGTAATTTTCAGGGTGGAAGTAGAAAAAATCGTCTTATTTTTAAAAGGTGAAATAACTATGAAACTCAATATAATTAATTTTATATGGCGCTTTGGTAATTTTACACAAATTAAAAAATATAATTAATTTTATATAAAAAAGAGAATTATGAATTATTTTATAATATTATTATTCATTAATGATACGGAGAAGATCAATTTAAGAATTTATAAAAAGATAATAATAAATGGCCAAGGGTCTAATAAAAACATAACATTAATGTTTTTTTTTATATTTTAAAATGATTTATAATTTGAAACAATTTTTTTTTTTAAAGTGGTTTATAGCTTACAACGGAGAGAGTGTTTTTTGTTTGAATTGATTGGTTTTATTTTGAAAAGTACTATGTATATTTTATTTGAATCCTGCAAATAATGTTATGGATTGCAATATTATTTTTTTTAGCAAAATGGATTACATTAATAATAAAGATAACTTAACTATTAAAATCACCTAAATAAAAAAAAAATTCACTTAAATACTCAAGATATAAGCAAATATAGCAATCTCTAATTAATGGCCCATAGCAGAAGCATAATGCTTAACCACCATAGATTTGTGCTCACATCAAAGTCAATATAATTATCAAAACAACCAAAGAATATATATATTACCTTGAAAATTCTTATAATTTAAACAAACAAAAATCATGACAAACTGTGGGATAAAACTATAGTCTCTCTCCATTGAAGCATATGGTGTGTTACAACCAATCATATAAAACCATCCAAAAAGGATTAAAAAAATTACTAGAGGCAAATATAAAAAAATCAATGCATAGAAACCATAAGATAAAACAACAACAAAAGATCAATGTTTGCAAATAGTTGCTTAAGAGAACTCTCCGCTTCATAGATTCATTTGTGAGCACCATCTGTACTTTTTACTGCGTCAGCAACCTCTCGTGCCTTTGCCTTCATTTACTGACCAGCCTACAACAACAAACAGTTTCATCAGTTACCAAAATTGATAATTTAAGAATGACCATTTACATACTTTTTACTCTAATTTTTTCATTAAATTATTTATCCACAATCATCAGAGACATAGTTTTCTTTTTATCGCAAATGTTAATAATTGTTAGAAATGTTAGTGAGGGACACGAATCCTCATCACCGTCTCTCTCCAATCATTATGTTCCTCTCAACTATTATTGATTATCTATGCAGTATCAATATATAAGATTGAAAATGTGTTTGATGTTCGACATATATCAGTGTCTAACACGACCCATATAGTTAGTTATATTGAATCACTTTCATATTTTTAATTTTAAATTGTTATCGTTGTCCACGAATCATGAGTGACATGTCTGGTATTTGTGTATAATTTCTTGATAAAATTCTATGAATATAACTAAATTGTTTAGTTAAATGTTCAAACCTCTTGGCAAGACTCTTTGGCAGATTGAGTAGCATTGCTCGCCTTGTCCATCATGCTGCTTCCTTTTTCCTAAATCAGCAATAACACTATATCAAACTATCATGCTTCAATAATTTAAAATATACATCTAAAAGGGCATATATATATATATATATATATATATATATATATATATATATATCCAATGCATGATGGGACTAAAAACTCATCTGAGCTTGTCCCGCAGCTTGGCCGGCTTGATGGCTTGGATTCTGGGATTGATTCATCTTTGTTTTCTCTTTTATGATCTTGGAAAATAAGAAAATATAACTCAAAGTGCTACTTTGCTTGGTGAATATAATTCTTAAGTACTATGTGGTGCATATATATAATTTTTATTTTCATGAGCTAAGTGACACATGTAATTATATGCACCATTTATCTGTGATGCTTTAGTTTGGGCTTAAGACTAGGACATTTTTTTTTTGCTTTCGCATCGGTTTCCGACCCACCAAAGGTGGACGACTAATCTGGTTCATGTGTAGAGTCATGCGCACTGGCCAAGCGTTGTTCCCCCTGGGAATCGAACCCGATATTCCCCAGGTACGTCCTTGGAAGGAGCTCCTTGCCACTAGAGCCCAAACAACTTGGTTAAGACCAGGACATTTTGTACATCTATCTTTGCCTGAAAAATTGACTGTCATTACTTATTACCACAATTGGTTAGAAGGCCAAAACTTATACACTAGGGGTGCGTTTGATTTGTTAAAAAATGAAGGACACGACAAAACAACTCTAGTTGTCCAGTGTTTCATTTGTAAAACTGTTTCAGGTACAGGACAAACTGGAGGCAAGAGACAGGACAAAAACTGATATTTTTGTCCCTCAGCAAACCACAACACAACTTTTTGTCCCACGTACAAGTTGTCTAAAATATCAAAATAGCATTTTGTCCCCCAAAAATCGTATAAAACAAAAATTATTCAATGTCATAAAAATTTGTCCTGTGCTATTCTCCCTTGTATTGTGCTGTTCTTTCTTGTACTGTTCTGTACTGTACTTGCTGTTTTGCAAACCAAACGCGTGCTATTCTCCCTTGTATTGTGCTGTTCTTTCTTGTACCATTCTGTATTGTACTTGCTGTTTTGCAAACCAAACGCACCCTAGATGTAATAATATCATCCTACTAAAAATAGAAAGTATCATATTATCCAATCCTCCAAGGTGTTAAAGAAAAAAAATAAAAGTATCAAATGAATTAGTATAACATATAAAATTCATCATTATGTAGGTTGGTAGGAAATTTAAGTATCTGTGAGTGTGCCCCAAGACCCTTAACATAAACTTTAGATATAATGCAATGAATTTTCTTTTTTCCCTTTCTCATCTTTTGAATACTCATGCTAAACGCGTATATGTAATGAAGATTTTGAATACAGTTTCGAAGTTGAGATCACATTAAAACAAGGCTTGTTCACTTTCGAGTGACTCATTTATAATTGCTTATTGCTACTATAAGGCTTGTTCACATTGACTACCTTATGATATTTTGATTATTTTCATCCATCTTTTTCAGCAGAATATACATATTAAAATTGTTCAAAATATTAAAAAATTAGCACTCAATTCACTTTCTGTTTTTTTCCTTGAACAAAACAACAGCCACTGTATTAAATAAGTTAGCATCGATGTACCAGCTCTTTTTAGTTACTTGTGTGATCAATTATCACCGAAGTTTCTTGAGAAGAACTTCTGGCATGTAACAACTATCATTGTCAATCATTTTTCTCTCATTTTTTACTAGGTGTCAACTACAATTTGACTAAAATAAACCCTGGTGAACCTTTTTCTCTTTTACGGTAGATGCCTAATCTGTTTTATGGTTATTTGTTGAATTATAGTACAACAAATAGCAAATTTCTAGTCAAATCTCCTACTCTTTATTTAATGAAAAAAACAAAAAAATTAAAGTTAAACTCATGTTTCACCTTATATATGAATTTCTGGCTGTGATAATCTACTATAATCTTTGTTCAAATTGCAGCCTCAAAACACATTTTATCCAATGAAATTGAAGTAGATTCATAAATTTTGATCAATAAGAAAAATGTGTTAAAAAAAGGCTTGATAAGAATTTTTCTATATTTGTCATAGACTTTTGTCTTATTCTTCACCGTCAAGGCTCCACACTCTATACATCCCATCTCACCGAACGGGCCCACAAGGTCATTGTAGGTCCAACCCAAACGAGCAACAAAGAAAAAAGTGTTCTCATTTATCGATCCAATCAAACTTGTTTTATAATGGTGGCTATATCTTCATTTAATTCAGAGACATGTTGGCTGAAAAGTGTATCATCTCATCCAATCAAACTTGTTTTAGAAAAAGTCTTACTACTAAACCTCACCGTTGGGTGCATGTGTTAGCACATTTCACACGCTTAGGTCATAGCTGTTTGATGTTTCAGTATTTCAACTGCATTATTACTTACTCATCGCATTTTATTTTGGGTTAAATATGTTTTTGGTCCCTATAAAATTAAGATCTTTTAAGATTAGTCCTTACTTAATTTTAATAGGTTTTTTAGTCCCTGTAAAAAAATTCT
Source organism: Medicago truncatula (assembly GCF_003473485.1). NCBI lineage: Eukaryota > Viridiplantae > Streptophyta > Magnoliopsida > Fabales > Fabaceae > Medicago > Medicago truncatula. Next base: position 61,092,015 of record NC_053045.1, on the reverse strand, counting down.
ACACTCACTTTTGATCCCTTCTAAATTCAAATTTGTTTAATTATGTTTAAACTCTTGAATTTTTGAACAATTTTTTATATATGTGTTCAAAACATTACTAAAAGTTGCTCCCCGAAAAATTAGTTCAAAAATTGATTTCTACGACCAAACTTTTGTGACTTTTATCTTGAAATTTTGTCATTTAAAAAATTCATATTTAATTTATCTCATGTTAAAAAAATTCTAAATTTTAGTAAATGAACTTTTTATAATGTTCTAAAAGTGTCTCCAAAAAAATCGTTCTAAAATTTAACAGTTTAAGGATAATTAAATAAATTTAATTTTAGCAGGGACTAAAATTATATGTAATTTTTTTATAGGGATTAAAAAAGCTATTAAAATTAAGTAAGGACTAAACTTAGATGTTTCCAATTTTATAGGGACCAAAAACATATTTAACCCTTGTATTTTTTACCAGATCAGATCCATTTGCAACTTATCCATCCATACTCATTTTCATTTCATTTCATTTCCTCAAGACTTTAAAACTAGATAATTATCCATTTGACTATCAAATTAATTATCATTTGTCAACATTATATTGACTCGAGCGGATCTGGACTCAGATCCCTTATACAAGTTTCAGATTCAAGCCTTGTAGATTAAAAATCTTGGTTTGAAAGGGAGATTCTACTAAAATTGATCTGAACGGATCTGGACTCAAATCCCTTATATAAGTTTCATATTTAAGTGTTCAGGATGAAAAATCTTGGTTGGAAGGAAAGACTCTATTGCATATAATTAGTCAAAATTTAAAGTGAGATTAATCGTTGATAAAATTGGCAAGCATCCGCACCAATGACATAGATACCCAAAAAATAATTTTGACTATCATTACTCAACTGATTTCATTTCCAAAAAAGGGCTTTTAAAACCCCACTTGTCAAATTGACAAGTACTGTTAAATTATAATCAATTGTCAACCCCCACTTGTCTAATGTGCACAAAAATTAACACACACTCACATGCATATAATACCCACCTACACATCTCTATTATTCACTACACCTCTTTCATTTTGTTTCATTTAGCATCTACACAAATTGAGAAGCAGAGTCAGAGAGATATGGGTGCTTGTTATTCTTGCAACACATCCTCTATATTAAAAAATAATATCAGAGTCATTCATCTGAATGGTTTTGTAGAAGATTTTGATCAACCAATTTCAGCAAGCCAAGTTATTGGAAATCCACCAAACTACTTTGTCTGTACCTCAATTCAGCTTCTTTCTTCATCCTACAATCCATTGAAAGGAGATAGTCAACTCCAACCTGGTCAACTATATTTCATGCTACCATACTCAATACTTGAAGATGGTTTTTCACCTGTTGATTTAGCTTGCTTAGCTAAGAGACTCACTGCAAAATCCAAAACCAAGCAGCCATGTGATTACAAAAAGTTTCCAACAGCAATTCCTTCACTGAACCAAACAATCCCTTGGAGTTCTTCTTCAAGGAGTCCTTGTAGAGTTGGTGCGCAAGAGAAAATTGGTATGAACATGATGAGTGGTGGAAGAAGCCCTTGTAGAATGCAATCTTGGAAACCTATCTTGGATACTATTACAGAGAAGCCATTCAACAGAAGAAGTGAATCAGATTTGCAAGAAAAAAATATTATTTTTTAGTAGACATGTATGTGTGTAGTATTTGATTATAAGAATATATTTTAGAATTGCTTTTGTATCTGATTTTCATAAAACTGTATATATTTTTTTTATATGCCTAAAGCTGTGTTTACCGTTGTCATTAAGGACATAATAATTTCATATGCAAAATCATGTTACAAAATTTGGAACTGAGGTATGCTTTTACCTAGATCATTGTTTGTGTTTGGATCTCTTACTGAAAGCCCAGACACTGTGCAACAGTTGTACAACCGTTGAATCAAAGTTAAAAACAATTATCTTTAATTTGATTCAACGGCTATGCGACCATAGCTATAGCGGATCCAAGGCAATTTTTCCCATGCAATTTTTTGGTCATGGTTTTAAACTGAGGTCTGCAACCGCAATTGCGATCATAATATAAAGGTTCTTGATACAATTTCGGTCACGCATCGGTTGCATTTTTCCACATTTTGCTGCAAGATAAAGATTCACAGTGTAACGACCCGAAATTTTCGGACGTTAATTAGCATAATTCTTAGTGAAAAGACGAATATTTTTTTTTTAAAAAAAATAGTATCAGTACGTGAAACTCATCAACTCTAGAATAAACCAATAAATAATTTTCTCTTTGAATTTCCAAAATTGTAAATTTTACGTAAAAAATATAATATTCCTAATAACAAGACACTTGACCTTTTTCTACCTAATACTACACTTAGGTCGTCGAAGTTCTGGATGCTTGTGAAAAGTTTTCTCAACAAGGCTAATACCAGTGTCAGAGTAAATCAAGCCTCCAAATGTGCACCACCATTTCACGTGCGTCTTCTTCTACTATATCGCTTTGTCTCCTTGGCGTCACTGCCAAGGAGGAAAAACGATTGACGATCACCTGTCCAAAAGTAAGGGTCATCTCCAATTAACAAACATGGTACAAATAGGCATGCAGACTTAAATTTTATAACGATAAAAATACAACAAAAACGTACATGACACGTTACTTCAATTTCATAATCACCACACCTAACCCCCAAGATACAACCTAACTAAAATGCGTTAATCCTATTGGTAAGTCTATATGCCAATGCTCATGATCCGGATTTCACCTCTATGCGGAGCCAAATGTCCCACCATTGGACAATATACCCCACCATTGGGCAATACCCCACCGTTGGATAATAACTTCTAAAAATTCAATGTTCGGTATCCCACCATTGGCCATTATTCTGAATCACCTAATGCATATGAATCGTTACCACCCCACTGTTGGGTAATGACTCCTAAAACTTGATGTTCAGTACCCCCACCATTGGGCATTTGTCTGAGTCATCTAATGCATGAATATCTCCATAAATACCCCACCATTGGGTACTAACTCCTCGCCTCTAAGGTCTAGTATCCCACCTTTGGATATAGTGTTGAATCACCATTTTAGTTACTCAAGATTATTCACCCATAAACAAATAGTATTTATGTTAAAACAACACCACAAGAATAATAACACATAATATTTCATGCTAAAATAAAACCACCAAGGTAATTATCACAACACCAATTAATAATACATAGCATTCATTTCAAAACAACACCAATAATTATCACAACACAAATATATATATATATATATATATATATATATACACACACACACACACACACACACACACACATATACATGTACGGAAGCGTGTGGAGTGATGCCCTTACCTTCTCAATAGTAGCTCTTAAAGTTTCCACCCAACAGTCTTTGTTCTGAGACTCTCTAATGTTTCCTTTCTCTCTCAGTTTTTCTATTTTTCTAATTGAAGAAATAATAAAGTGATGAATGAATAAAACGAGGGAGGTAACCGGTTCTTATTAATAGTGAAATACTCCTATCACTAACTCCCTAAATAAGTGGCACTATATCCAAGTTAATAGCATATAACTACAAAATGCCTACAAAAAATATGATGAAATCTAAATCACCAGAATACCCATGCTTCCGGATCTGCAACGTTGACGTCCAAATCATCGATTGAATCTGTGATTGACTGAAGCTGATCTTTCAATATGAAACAAACGAACACCGCAACAAGACGCAAAATTAAACAACGCCGCACAAAACGACGAACAACACAACGCCGCACTCAGACTACGAAATCACGAAAAAGCACAAAAGAAAACACTATATGTGAAAATCACTTATTTAGATTGAAAGAAAAGGGAAAAATGATACAGAGGGATGATTTTAGATCAAAAACCTTAACGAGTGAAAGAAAACGAAAACTTACAGAGAAATTTGAGTTTTAGTGCCCAAAACTTGGATCAAAATTTTCTTTTCAAATACATGTCCCCATTTCTTTTCTACAATTTTGGATCGGTCATTATATTTAATATTAGTTTAATAGTAACATGAGATAAAGATGAAAATTGGTTTTGCTACACGTACATGCATTGAAAAACAAATGGAACTCAAACCTACAATATACTAACTACTAGTACATAAGACAATTAGGTATCAAGACCAAGTCATTTCCCTTTACCATAATAATATGCATAAATGATACAAGGTACACTATTTGATAATTAGTGGAATGAATTTAGCTATATAATTTGATGATGGTAATAATAATAATAGTAGCAATAATAATTTAGCTATTTAAGTCGGGATTTTAAAAACAATGTTGTGATATGAAGTCTTTATTGCATGAGTTAAAGGTGAAAGAAAAAATAAAGTTGGTTGACTCTAAAAAATATTACGAGACCACGAGTAAAGGAGAAATACTTATTTCAAAAGGCACAAGTGGAAAGCCCCATTATTTGCATTTTGTTTGTTTATGCTAGCAGCACAAAGTTGTTAGTACTCCTTGATTAGGGGTTGCATGTGTTGCACTTTTCCTCACTGTTAGGTGTCAATGTGTCAGCATTTGAAATACTAGTAACGTGTATTTTTTCCTTAAAAAAAAAAAAAAGTAACGTGTATTTTCCAAGCAGGACCATTTGCAAGTTATCCATTCATTTTAATTTCATTTCATAAAGTCTTTAAAACCAGATAATTCATCCATTTGACTATCAAATTAATTATCATTTGTCAACTGACTTAATTTCCAAAAAAAGGTTTTCAAAACCCCCCACATCTCAATTTGGTTATCAAATTATCAATTGTCAAACCCCACTTGTTCTGATCTAATGTACACACACACTCACATGCATATAATACCTAGCTACACATCTCTGTTATTTACTACATCCACACATCTTCTATATTCAAAAATTATATAACTATAAGAATGCATTTTAGGATGTTTTAGAATTGCTTTTGTATCTGATTTTACTACAACTGTTCTACGATGTAGAAGAAAGTTTCTCCCTCTAAGTCTAACCGTCCTTATGTTCTAGGTGAAAGAAAGAATACACTTGATTTAGCTTTAGAAAAAATTGAAATAACATGAGTTAACTTAAAATCAGGTTTTGCAAAAATCGTGGCACGATGGTTGGGCAACGTGGCACGATTGGAGGTTTCAGCTTTGAGGCAAGTCACTGAATATTTCGTGGCACGATGGGGTCACAACGTGGCACGATGGGGTCACAACGTGGCACGATGATGCGCTGGCAGCGAATAACATAAACATATTTTTTGGTGCAGATTTGTTCCAAATTTTAAGTAATACTTTCACTATAAATATAGACCTTGTATATCAGACTAAACTTTGAGATAGAGGGGCTGAAACAAGGGTTTAGAAAGGCAACAACAAAACTAGGGTTTGTATAGAGTTTGTCTCTTTGAAACAAACACTAGGGTTTGAGGATTGATTCACCTTGGGAAACACTATTAGGATTGAGTCTCTTGGTTACGGGTTTGGGTAGAATTAGGCGGGAGACTTATTCTTGTAACCCATTGATATCTCTTTTGTAAACATTACTCCCCCCAGACTAGGTCAATTTGGACCGAACTGAGTCAACAAATTCTTTTGTGTTCTCTCTTCTTTTCCTCTCGCTGTTGTTTTCTACTTTTGGCTTGTGTTTATAATTGTTCCATACACTTTGATTTTGATTGCCTGATTATCTCTTACTCCACACATCAAATTTGTTATTTGTGTGATTTTTTCATCGAATTTGCAACAAAATCACACATAGATGAAAATAATAAAAAGTTAATATTTAGCGTTTGCACCAATTGGCCCGGTTGCTTGACAATCCAACATGCTTATCATATTAAGAATTGTAACAGAAACACAAGTAGTCACACGTAGTAAACAATCTCAAGCATTAATTTGAGATCAAACGACCCAGACAACATCCAGATAAATAATTATAAGGTGGCAATAGGGGCATCTGGGACCCACTTTTGAATTGGTGAACATTTCCAGCCATCTTCTTTGCTATGAGTCACTGTAAAATATTTAGGAACCCAAGTTTCCCCTTTTGACTCTCTTTCTCTAAGGTGAATCCTCTGAGTTTCCTCCACAGTGTTCTTTGCCTCTCTTGCTTTTCCCCAATTGTTGCTTATGATGGCTTGGCTTAACTCACCCCAAACAAGAGCTGATTCTGTTTGCCACACACTCTAAAACAATACAACATAGTCAGAATCTCATATCAAACAAATCAACAAGACATCCATGCATGCACATTTAGGTTTTTACCTTAATACATGCTTTGTTATTTATTATTACCTCTGGATCCTTAACAAAAGGAGTATGGAGCCCTGAAAGAACTTCTTTTGCATCATATATTACCCTTACTTCTGCATTATTAGTTGCATCCTTCAATATTACAGTGCTGCAACATTATTTTATATGATTAGGAATTAGGAACATACCATCTAATTATCTAAATAATATATAATTAAACATTCATCTAATGTTTTCAATTAAGCAAAATAAGTAAAAGGTGTTTATGTTTTAAGATACGTACCTGTCCCAGTGACCATCAACTTTATAAAGAACATTCTTTGTTAATGAATCAAAGATCTTCCCTTTTATCCGTCTTCGATTTCCCGACCCAAATCCAAAGAAAGATTGTCTAATGTAGCTTAATTCTGCTACAAGGCCTGTTTCTAGGCACCGGATAGTGACATTGCCAACCCAATCAATACCAGGAATTGGAAGAAATCTGAATAAGAAATTAGGACAATTCATTTCATATGTCTCTCCATGATTATGGAGATGCAGATGTCGTTTACCATGCATGTCAACCTCTACTCCAGTACCTACACATATATATATTTCAGTTTTACTAAGTTTTTAACTACATACTCATTTTTAATTATGTAAAAGAACATTAAAAATAAATCAATGTTTACTTTTGAAAAAATTAAGGCAATTTGTTTTATTTTCTCACACAACAAAACCTATGAATATGGTGAAGTTTTATTTACCAACAAACTTTGGAAGTGGAGAGTGGCACAATGTAATATCTATGTTTCCCTTCCGATCAGTGGCATGTAAGGCAGATACCTGAGGATGGTGTGAAACCTGCAAAAATGCAGTTGTTTTTATAACATGAAAAGAGTTTATGCAGATTTGTGCATGTAAGTAATAAACGGTTTCCTAACCTATCTTAAAGGGGGACTTCTACGGTACACCACATAAATTGAGGTGTACCGGTATTCTTACTTCAAAAATTTAGAATTTAAGGATTATTTTATGAAATAAAGAGTTATTTATCGATATTTATATTTTAGAAAACATCATTTTATAAGAAAAAACATCATTTCATTGTTTATAAGAATTATATTAAATTTTTAACATTTTCTCATAAAAAATAATCAATATTCTTTGTTATATGTAACAAAAATTCAAAAAAAGTAAATTTTATTTCGTCGACGCTTTTGGTAAATACGATTTAATTATTGTAATTGTCAATGATAGAAAACAATTATTTTTCTTCAAAAAAAACAACTCGTTTAATTATTAATTTAATAATTTGGTGCACCGGTACACTCAAATTGTTGGATGTACCATAGAATTTGCCATCTTAAAGAGTTTATGAAAATAAACTAAAAACAACTATGCACATGTCACAAATTGTTTGTTGCTACAAGTTTTATCTTGATAGATAAAGTTAAGTAAATCAATCTACACAAGTTCTAAAGGGAAAAATTACTAAAAGATGGTTCCGCATGAACCCTAAAATAATTTTTAGTAGATAAATATGATTAAATTATTTTCCCGTAAACATAAGATTTGCTCCTTCCACCATCCCAATAAACAATGGGGAAAACAAGATACTACCTGTTCAAGCAAGACATTAAGATTTCCTTTGGAAACATGATGAGTTTCAGCAAGAATGGGATTGTAGGGAACAACTCCAAAAGTTTGTGGTCGTGTAGTAGAAATGCTCCATGCAACTACTGATATAAATCTATCCAATGGTGTTTTCCCATTGTTGATGCTGTTTATCAAATCTACACCTGTGGAATATACACATTCACCATACCATTGAAGCTGTGACTTAGGCATATTGAAGGTAGGTGGTAACTGTGGAATATACATGCACATTCAAATTCATCGTTCATTAAAAATAGGAGTATACAAATTGAGTTAATTGGATATTGAAGGTAAATCAAAACTTGCCTTGAAGCGTGACAAATCAGATCCTAACTGCACATTCTTAAAGAGACTTAGTACTTGCTGCAAAAAAATTGGTGCTTTATAATTCCCATTGGAATCCGATGATTTGTTGTGATCTATTGTGAATGGCTTTGTGAGTACAACGTTTGTTTCCTACACGACAAATACCCAAATTAACAAGATTGAGTGCTATGTTTTTAGTTAGACTTTCACATAAATTGGACTTTCATTTGATTTTGGAAAGTAGCCAAAATAAATAGACATTATATGTAACAAAATAAATTATATTAAGGGATGTATCCCCTTATGCATGCCATAAGAATTTCAAACTTAAGTTCAAATCACACACTTAAAACATTTTCTTCCGTAAACAATTTTTTTTATGAAATCCATAAACAATTTATTCACATTTTGCTACGTTCACAAAAAAATTAGGCAATACACACTTTTAAATATTAATTCATTTATTGTAATGTGTAAAATTATAGTACTTATTAAATATTTAAAACATATGAAAATGAAATAAATCTTAATTAATACATGAAAATATAATCAAATTTATTTTAATTAATTTTGTCTTAACAAATTAAAGTAAAAAACGATGGAAAACATAATGACGAGATATATAAATTAAGAGATCTTTGTTTCAACCTCAATGATCAACTCCAATGCAAAAATAAAATAAAACTAAATAATATCCTCCAACTTCATTAGTTTCACTTATTCATAGTGATAAGGAACTTGGATCCTTGGTAAGGATTCGACCCTCGACTATTGTGTATGAAGAAAATTAGTTGAAAAAGAATAACCTATCTTATATATCTCACATATTTTTTTAGACGAAGATTAGTTTCACTTCGTACCAATAACATGGTAAAATAAAGGTGGCATTTAACATAGGAAAGGTTAATCCTTTCCTATGATGGTGCAGTTTATATTACACCGTTGATATATTATTTTATTTAATCAATGGTCTAGATCTAGGATTGGTTACCTGTTAACAACTTTTTAGCACTGCTCACAAAATAAAAAAAGAAATCCCACACTTAATTGTTTATACATATAAATGCTTTTGTTTATACTGTGTATGGGCTATTTTTATCGGATGATAACATGCACTAATGGTCCAAGCAAGCATATTTAAAATCCAAAAGGAAATTAGGAATGTTCATTTGCAGCAATCAAATTGCCACCGTCGTCCCTTCACAGCACCGCCACCTAATTCCCATAAGTCAAAACATAACCCAACAACAGGCATGGAAATGTTACCTAAGATAACTATCCAAACAAAACATGAGGAAAATACCAAGATCTAACAACCTTGTACCATCACATGCCTCGTTCATCATTCTTAATCGTCCCAGATCTAACTCAACAACATTGGTCTTTAGTTAGTTAATAACAAACAAATAAATGCTAAATTCGGTTTTGAAGAGAAAATTGAACCTATATTTTTATTTTTTAACAAAAAAAATTGAACCCACTTAGTGTTTGAAATTAGTGTGACTGCGCTGGCGGCAAAGAGAGGTGGCCGGCGGCGAACTGGTTTGATATGATAATAGTGTTGCAGATTTCCTCTTACTGCTAAGCTAATGAGGAGGTGTATTAGAAATAATTGATGACCATTAAAATATTGTTATGTCATTTGATAACAAAAAAACTCATTTTCTTGCCAACAATGTAAGGAAAAAGGCAAGTTGTGCATCATGGGAAAGGGTTCCCATATTAAATACCACCTAAAATAAAACCTCCAAATTCATCTTTCTATATTGATCTACGGATTTAAATCATTTAAAGTAACTAAAATATAAAATAAGAAAATCAAGAATTTTATTTTACCAAACTTATGATTTATTATAATATATAGCTACGATATTTACTTTTAATCTTAACCAATGATTCATTCACTTTATACTCTAAAGTAAATTTAGAGTTGCTCACTTTGTAAAGCCGGTGAAAGAAAACTGAAGATGGATTGGAGAGACAGAAAGATGAGAATATGAACTTACCATATCTCTGAAATTCTAACTTTGTAAAGAAGATGAAGTAGCTGAACGTGAATCTGAGCTGATTTTATGAGTAATGATGTATAGATGGAAAAACCACACCCACTCAGACTGTTATCTTTCCTCACAAACTTTCTTTTCTAGTCTCTTTCCTCCCAAACTTAAGAACATAACACCTGCCACAATTTAGAACACTTTATAATGTCATAATTATTATCTTTTATTAAATATGTTTTTCATCCCAACAAATTCTTAAAATTCTGTTTTATTCTCTAAAAAAAATAGAGAATCTATTGTGATTGCATGTTAAGGAAAGGGAATCTATCAATATTAATGATGTATGTTTCATTCTCAACCATAGCAATAAAAAAAAAATCTTATAAAAGGACATTGCAATAATTTTGACGGTTGGGGTTGGGGTTGGGGTTGGGGTTGGTGTTAAGTGTTATCTATTGACGCATGCTTATTGAATCACCGGTAGTGTTGGAGGGTTAAATGCAATTGGGTTACGCCAACAAATGTCTTAGTATTGAATTTAACAATTTATTAACTTTTAAAATGTTAAATTCATTATTTTTCACCATTTCTTAATAAAACTCAATAGCAAATTGTTAAATCAAAAATAGAAATAAATTTGATCACTGCAATATTTCTATTTTTGTTTTTTCACCGATGTCGTAAGAATACTCTATAACCTTTCCCTTTGTAAAAAAATCATGTGTCAAATTTGATAATAAAACAAAACTCTCAATAGCAACCACATAATAACCTCTCAAACACAAAAAAAAACTACATAATGACCTAATATTTTGGTATGCCATGTAGTTATTTCCTATGTCAATAGTTACTGTTTATTTTTATTATTTTTTATGGAAACCACTGTTTATAAGTATAAACTCAGATTTTAGTTTTGATCCTTAAAAATATAAAATCTTTTATTTTGATCCTGATTGGTTTTTATAATATTCATATTAATTTTTTACTTTGATAGATTAAAATCAAATATTCTACATATTATAAATACCAAATATATTATAAGCAATTTTGCAAGGATTAAAACAAAACAACAAAGATCAAAAGCAACATATCAGATATTTGGAAGGACTAAAACAAATAAAAAAAAAACAAATATTGTAACAACTAAAACCAAATTTTTTTTTTTTTTTGGGTTTGAGTTTGAACCTCAAACCTTACATATATTATACATTGTTTCTATCAACTGAGTTAAGCTCACAATATATAAAGTACTATTTGTGTATTTAAGGTTTGTTTCCTGCACGTTTTGTGTCTGCTGATCTTGAATGAAAATTTTCCTTTTGCCTTTGAATAGAAAAGACAACCACGTAATGACATCCACACATAAGATAGATCCATCTCTCTTCCACACGCAACCTTATTTAAGTTAGGATGGGGTGGGGATAAAAGTAGCTTTCCACACTTAATACTACAAGAACATCAACGGGCCCGTCCTGCCAACGGCCAAAAGTCCAACACGACACACCTCATCCCATCACATACAGTACTTAACACTCATTTGTATGAACTGCACTAACTCCATTTTGGAAAGAAAAAAAATGTCACATGTCAATTGTGCATCCTGGCCTCCATTCATTTGCATTATGTCCAACTTTGTACGACTCAATTTCATATCATGACCGATGCATGGGCTAAACCCTAAATCAATATAAATTGAATCGGATAAGCATAATATACTATAACATATACACTTTTATAAAATACATAGTTACCGGAGTTTTGCAGTGTCGTATATTTTCATGACATTGCAAAATGCCAATTAGCTATAAGAATAATGTATCTGAAAACTATTTTCTTGTTTGTATGTTTGAATATCGTTTATTGTCATATCTTCAATTATATGAAAAACATTTGTTCAAAAAAGATTATATGAAAAACATAAATGACGGCCACCATTCAAGATAGAGTCAATACTACAAAGAATAAATTACTTTGGAATAAATGTGAGAATCCCAAGCCATTCATACTTTGAACCCTGAGAATCTCAAGCCATTCATCCTTAGCATGAAATGATCGTTGGTCATACAAGAAATATTTACAAACATGTCTACAATTTAAAATAATAAATAAGCTTTTTGCATCTCATATCGATTATTTCATCCAACTAAGAGAGAAATAGATGAGAAAAAGTGTGAAAAAGAGAGAAGTAGATGAAAAATATAGTTGATTTGATGAGTTAACCGGTATAAGAGAAATATAAAAAAAAATAGAGAAGGAATAAGTGTTGATTCTTTTTAAAATGCCAAAATGCCCTTAATTAAAAAACGTTGAATAAAAAATTGTGTTATTAAGTTAATTTAGTTCAATTTTATATTAATTTAATGGATTAGGTTAATTTTAACAAATTTAAATTTAAACTTGTCACCAGAATATACCTACCGATGATAACCTTCGTTGTAGGGGTTGTACCGTTGTCTCGGTTTGTTTATTTTGTATGTCGTGTGCCGAAACATCTGACCATGTGTTTTTAGATGCCCTTTTGCAGTTAGTCGTTAGATGTGGTTAGGGGCCAACCTGAAGTGTGTTTTTTATTTATCTATTACAGGATCGGTCCTCCTATGTATCGCGTTGAGGCGTATACCGTGCATACAATCTGGTTGGCTAGAAATATTTTGTGCTTTGGCACATGAAAGATTTCTATTTGTGCGGCTAAAACTTTGAAAGGATCAACAATTGCAACGTCTGGTAATTATTCTAATGGCAATTGTTTGCCCTCTGATTCTGGTTTTATGGATTCTTTTCTCGTTTCTCCTGAACATCATCGCTTCAAAGACATTGCTACAATTTATTGGAAGCCACCAACACAACCCTGGTGAAAGGTTAACACAGATGGGCCGTTTTGGGGAATAATGCCTCTCGTGGGGGAATTTTTAGAGATTGTCGTTGCACTTTTATGGGTTGTTTTGCAGTTAATCTTGGTCATATGTTTATTTTTGAGGCGGAGCTTCATGTCTTTATTTATTATATTCATCATGGTTGGTTTAAGATGTGGTTAGAAGGTGATTCAACCAGTGTTTTCTTGACTTTCATGAATTCTTCTCTGGTTTAGGCTAATAGTCCAAAAAGATGGTATAATTATTTTCGTTTGGGAGTTGAGGTTATTTCCTCAAACATCTTTAGGGAGGGTAACAAGTGCGTAGACAAATTAATTGTTGATATTCTTTGGTGTGATATGTTGCCCTCTATTCTTAGGTATAAAAAAAAAACATTTGTCCCTAAAAATAAGACTCACTACGAATTATTAGGTGTATTTATCAATCTTTTTTCCTATATACCCCTTATTAATACAATCAATTCATCTTGGAATATGAAAAGTAACATTGAATGTATTTATAAACAAAGGATAATTTAGTAATAGTCATACACATTTCAGACAAATTTATTACTCATTTTTTTTTATTAAAAAGACAAATTTATTACTCCAACAAATTTTCTTAATAACCGTGTTTTTTACAAAATGTTCAAAGGGATGGAGGGAGTATTGAGCTCCCCAGGGTCTTACACCTCTATTTGTTAGATAATCCTTAACCTCTATTAATTGTCTTATAAGAAATAAATCAGCCTTTTATAATGTGAAAAAAAAAATCAAGAAAGAGATTTAGACCATAATTTTTTAGTGAAAGAAACTTCGACTTCTTTCTATGTTTTTCTTTCTCTTTCACTCATCGAAGATTAATTCATTTTTTGACTTAGAGTCACCCCTCTGCATCTTTTTTTCTTTTTTTTTTTCTTTTCCGATATCAAGTTTTTTTCCTGTGTTTTTCGTTATTTCATCGTCTGAGTGCGGCGTTGTGTTGTTCGTCATTTTGTGCAGCGTTGTTTGATTTCGCATCTTGTTGCGGTGCTTATTTTGATTCATATTGAAAGATCAGCTTCAATCGATCAAAGATTCAATCAATAATTTGGACGACAACATTTCAGATCTGGGAATATTATGGTGATTTAGATTTTATCATATTATTTGTAGGTATTTTGCTTTTGTATGTTATTAACTTGAGTGATGTGAGTTTGTGCGCAGATTTACGCTTTACATTTTTAGCGATGTTGGTCATGTTATTGTATCTAATGTATTTTATCAATTTGAATAAATGAATATCGTTTTATTTAAAAAAAAAATGAGGAAAAAAAGGTAAGGTAACATTGAGCGGCCACATGTTACACCATTATTTTTTCCCAACATAATTATTCACAATTTTTATTCCTTTTTTTTTTTTTAACAAAGAGTTCAAAAAGGAGCTGCTAGACTAGACCCTAAACCAAAAACAAGAAGGACTGAAAACCTCTTCGAAAGAGAGTATCAATTCTACCGGTTAGTAAAACTAAAGAAATACAATTCGAGGAGAAACCATAAATCTTCAGTAGACCAAGTTTAACCAAAGCATCCGCCACTTGCACTGCAAGATTCTTTATGTCACTTACCAACTCACGGCAAGGAGGATGAGTTATCGGGTAAGGGTAACCTCTCGCAATTAGATTAATCATTGATTGAGAATCTTTTTCAATCAAACTTTAGGAGAAAAACCCACAACAAAATTGCCATGCGATGTACTTATAACACGACCACCCACAGCTTTAAGACCATAATCCACCAGAGTCGTCGCAGTTAACTTTAATCCAAATCCCCTTCGGCGGACACCAAACAATGTCTTATTTGCAAGTTGGAAGATTGGTGCGCAGGGTCATCTCTTATTTGCAAGTTGCAACTTTCAAGCTTAACTGTAAAATGTATTTGTGATATCAAGATGTATAATGCATACATCGAGTTGGATTCTAAGCGAGTGGTGGATTAAATTAAACATACTCGTTATGATGTCTCTAATTTCAGTGCACTTTATTTTTCTTTCACAAACTTCATGTTGAGTTTATTCGGAGACTAACAAATGAGATTCCCCACATTTTAACTTAGGTGGCGACAAGTTTAGCTTCTCTGATATTGCTAATGAAATTGCTTTGTTCTTGTTTTTTCAAAAAGATAAAAGTTACGGGGCTATGATAGGTGCAGCAGGTACCCATGTATTAATGGGTGAACAATCACAGTCCAACCCACTTTCATTACTGTAAGACACCAAAAAATTCTTAGGAGTCCAACGTTCCCCTCTGGTTTCTCTTTCTTTCAACGTCTTACTTTGTCTTTCCTCCACACCTTGCTTTGCTTCTTTTGCTTTCTCCCAGTCATTGCTAATAATGGCTTGAGTCAACTCACCCCAAATAAGAGCTGATTCAGTTTGCCAAACACCCTAATAATGAACAACAGAATCTCAGCTCATATCCAATAAAATTAACATGCCACTTAATTAAAACAACAAAACTTATACCAATAGAACTCAAATATTCCTTGTTAGTTACCTCTGCATCCTTGACAATAGGAGCTTTGAGTCCTGAAATGACTTCTTTTGCATCATATATCACTTTGACTTTCCCACTCTTTGTATCCTTCACGTTAACAGTCCTAAATACAAATATCAAATTTGATAAGAAACGTGACACTAAAACACGTAGCATAATAACAAGCATGTCACTAGCGAATGATTAGCTAGTTGTCTATAAGACTTGATTAATTGTTTTCATTACAAAGAAAATGGAAGTGAAAGGTATAATATGGTGTGAAGTGATGAGGGATTACACTAACCTATCCCATTGACCATCAATGTCATACAGTACATTGAATGATGAGGAATCAAGGATCTTCCCTTTGATCAACTTACTATTCCCTCCAAGTCCAAGAAAAGAATAGGATGATTCGTAGGATAACTCAGCCACAAGGCCGGTCTCTTTGCACCGTATATTAACAATCCCAGCCCAACTAACTCCTGGAACTGGAAGAATTCTAATTGAGAGCCGAGGACAATTCATTTCATACGTTTCCCCATGATTTCTGAGGTTTAGCACCCTTTTGCCATGAACTTCAGCTTCAATGCTTGTACCTAAAGTAAAGGAGCATCATTAACAACTTGAAATTTACTTGAATCAGATTAAAATCTTATCTTTTTACTTATTCGTATTAGACTCAAATATATATTATATTGGACAGGCTCTATATTAAGAGTTTAATTTTGATACATCATTTCTGTAAGTAAAAAGTTTTACACTGTCACCAAATCAAAACCAATCATATTATTCAAGACTTCATGTCAAATGTTTTTAATGATCAATGATTATGATTGATTAACAATGTAAAAATCTTGACACTGACGGCGCATATGAAGTTGACAATGTAATGACATATAATGAGGAGTGAGTGTTGTGATATTTGAGATACCTCGAAACTTTGGAACAGCTTGCTGGCACCATATCATTTCAATGTTTTCCTTGTCATCTGTTGCATGGAGAGCAGATACCGGAGGGTTGGTGGAAACCTGCTCGAGTAGGACGTTAAGGTTGCCCTTGGAAACATGGTGTGTCTCACCAAGAATGGGATTATAAGGAGCAACTCCAAAAGATGTAGGGCGTGTGGTAGATATGCTCCAAGCTACCACAGATGTGAACCTTTCCAATGGAGTCTGCTCATTGTTGCACTTGTTCAGCAAGTTTGAATTTGAAGTTGTGCTGTATACTGATTCACCGTAGCATTGAAGCTGTGATTTTGGGAAATAAAATAGAGGTGGAAGCTGCACATGAATACAAGCTAAGGTCACTTGTTAATTTCCAATGCGTATTAGACGTACAGATGGTTTATATTATCAATGTATCCTATCCTAGTTTGAGCACAATATTATACAATATATCAGACTACATGTATGTATGTATGGATTGACTGTGAGTTTGACAGAATCATGATCGGCCACATAATTTTTTGAGTTTACCGTAATTGGTTAAAGAGTACTTGCCTGTAAGTTGGTGAGATCTGCTCCTGGTCGCACATTCTTAAGTAAGCTTAACAAGCGTCGTATAAGATTAGGTGCTCGGTAACCATAACTCGGTTCTGAATCTGTTTCAACTTCCAATGAGAATGGCTTTGTCAGAACAATTTTGGGCTGCTTCTTCCCTTCGGTTGCCTTTAGTAATACATAGTTAACACCCAACTTAAATTAGTTTCTACAGGTTGTTATAAAGTTTATGAAAATTGAGTGTACCCAAAAATGAAAATGAAAATGAAAATGAAAAGGAACATTAAACAAGTACTACGGTATATGGAGCAGTTCATTAATTGACCCAAAAGAAGCATAAAGTACGGTATTTGATCCACGCGCCTCTTAAACAGAAAAGAAAGAAAAACAAAATGAGAAACAGAGAGAGAACATACCATTACCATAGATAGCATATGAAGATTAACTCAACTGAGCTGTGAATTCTGAACTGTGATCGCGACCGCCTCTTAACTTTACAGACAGAAAGAGAACAATAAGGAAATGACTTCTGACATTTTTTAGGTCGCAAAATGTCATTTGTCTGTCATCATATACCGCAACCGCATATATTATTAATATAATAATGAAAATGAAAATGAAAATAATTGATCCGTTTTTGGATCAACATGCTCTAAAATCAATAATTTTTGTTACAAGTAATCCCCCAACTAGTATTATAAAAAATCATCAGAAACGTGTGTGAAATTGGCAATATATAGAGCCACGTACGTACTACAACTACATACTAGTAATAGTAAACACGAATAAAGATTGTCTTACTTGAACAGCGATCATCTTTTTGAATTAATGGTTAACGTTTTAAAAAGTAATAAGGTTTAAGGTGAACCAAAATGAAACAGGTTAAGGGATCAGCATTGATTTAGTTAATGTAAGAACAAAGCAATAGTAAACATTTATATTGGCCATTCATTCAACACGAAAGATCAATTCACGGCAAAGAATTATTAACTTCCTTCTTACACAGACAGACAGACAGACAAACCCTGGAAAAACATGAGTGAATATAGCTATTCAATAGCCGATGGATACTATTTATTTCATGTATTATACTACCTGCAGGAAGGAAGCAAGTAACTGTTGGACTGGTAAATGGTTACAGATACATGTAAAAACTTCTCACAAAGAAGCATTTAACAAATGATGATGACTAGATAATAATATAACCAAAACTTTATACGTGGAATCGAACAAACTAGCCTTCACCCCCCTTTACATTACATTACACCTATCATATATAATATATTATATTTTTGGATGAACAAATCTAGCACCATACCTTAACTTATTACCCCACAACATACAAAGAATATTACAAGCCTTTTTCAACATATCAAACAAGACTCTATCGTGGGAATCCTTTCGCCACAACAGGGATCCTTACCTTATGCCCTCTGCTCCCTTTCATTAAAACTTCTCCAAAACTATAACTTCCTGTCACTGATTGAGATGTCAGTGTCACAGAAAATTGACGTGATGTGCCGCCGTTGATAGTCATTGCAGGAGGGTTGACTTCAATGGCAACTGCTGGTTCCATTCTGGCTGTGATCACATAGGTTTCTTCCTCCGCTACATTGGTTACAGTGCGGTGGACAACTTGAGTTCCCACGAGATGGGAAATTGTGATGGATGGAGTGTTTAAATTCGATGGTTTGCCCATACTAGTGTTACATGGTACATGAGTGTAGTTCCTTATCTCATGAACATCGATGCCAGGTGTTGTACATAAGAAGCCAAGATAATCCTCATATCCTGCAAAACGAACAACAAAATTGATGAGATAAATTTACTAATATTGTTGTAGATGTTGTTGCTGTTATTATACTTTGGGTTTCCCCTTGTTTTTTAGGGAACCATTAATTATGGGAGAAAATAGCAAACAAGTGCAGAAGATGGGAGAGAAAATCCAAGGCTTTGGCAAGATATATATCAAGTGGCTTTAATTATTACTTCCATCCATGTTTTTTTATTCGTTTCAGCCATATTTCATGTTATAGTATCTTGTTTTCTGATGAACTTTTTGCATGACCTACCATCATAAAAAGGGTTCAAAGAAGTCCTTTAAGTAAACCGAGATTCAGATTGAGTAAATCAGCAATTTAGTCATTGAAACTGTAAGGGTCGATCAATTTAGTCCTTCCTTAAATTGAACATTGTAAGTCAATTTAGTCTTTTTTTTCTCAAATTTAGCACCATAGTTTTTAAGATTCTATACTTGTCTTGACGTAGCAAGAGACTATTTAAGTCAATATATAGGTATAGGTATTTCATTGGTTTTGATGTTTGATGGAGGGACTAAATTTATTGACATTCTTTAATTTTGATGGAGGGACGAAATCGATCGACCCTTGCAATTTCGAGGACCTAAATGCTGGTTTACTCTTCAGATTTCTGAACTTGAAGTAAATCCATGTTTCAAAGTTGATTGGCAATTTAAAAGTTCTAAGAACAAGTAATTAGTTATATGTGGAAGAAGAAATGAAACCTGCATCAAAGATGAGGCCAGGGTCCAAGGCAGCTGTTGGATCAACATGTCCACTCCCATAGTCAAATGGGGTAGCTTTGACAAATTTTATAGCTTCTGTTTCAGAAGTTTGCTGAGCTAGAAGAGGATTCCCTGCTCTGTCTAGAGTTGTTGAAGTTGTCATCAATGCTGATTTAATGGCAGCAGGGCTCCAATGTGGATGCTTCTGCTTTATAAGAGCAGCAATTCCAGCTATATGTGGTGCAGACATGCTAGTTCCAGATACCATCGCAAATCCCTCACCTGCACAATCACATAATCGCTTAAAATAAATCAACTCTACGATGTATCAATATTAATTTTCACACAACGACTACAAAGAAGTTACAACTTAGTGAAGCCATTACTTACCAATAAAATTTGCCTCATCAGTTCCATTTGGACTCCAAGCAGCCCAAATCAACGAACCAGGAGCTAATATATCTGGTTTGAGAAGATCTGCCTCTTGGAAGCTGAAGTCCTTTACATTTGGCCCTCTAGCAGAGAATAATGCCACCTGCGGCGCAGACTTATGTAGAATAGGTATCAAACCGTCTCCGATTTTACCTAAACCTTTGAAACTCTTCACCCGTCCAGTCCAGTCTCTTGGTGTAGAGATATTATAATAGTCTATAAGTTTCTGAAAACATAAAGATTTGCAATACTAAATTACACGATATAGTCATTGAGTTAATTTATTATAAACAGAAACTATTGATGAAAAAGTAGAACAAGGAGAGATAGGGACAACAGAAGCAAAGATAATTAGGTGATTGTGGAATTATGACCTGAGAAAAAACAGATTTTGCTGTCGTGATATTCAATCTACCTCTACATAAATATACAGGTAAAGATGAGTTTGAGTACCTTTGAATTACCGACGTCAGTGATAAGAATCCCAGGAAGGCCAACAGGGACAGGATCAAATTTTGCACCAGGGGAAATATTTTCAACACAGAGAACAAATCCAGCTGCACCAAGGGCCTTTGCCGTTTCTGATACTTTCTTCATTGATGCAGTACCAACAACAAAGTTGAAAGAATATCCGCAGAGAAGAATATTTCCCTCTATCAGTTTCTTGTTTAATAATTCTGGTCTCTGGCAATCTGTTGGGCTGTACTTCGTAACCGAAGAATCTAGCAGCACATCATTTGCAGCAACCAAAGTGTATGTTCGGTTTAAATGTGTAGAAGCTGTACAAGCCATTACGCAGATTTTAGAAAAATCTTTTGATTATATTTATATATCCTGATGCCAGTCCATTAAAAAAGAATAGCATATCTGAAGAAGCGTAGCAGGAAGTTTGAAAACTTACGTGATAACCCGATTCCAGCTAAGATATTTCCATTTCCAAGCGTTAAATGATTTTTGTATCTACGATCATCAATTGCAGCTGCTACAGATGCTATCCATGGACTATATGAAACCATTGTCTTAGGGAAAGGACCACCATTTCCAGCGGCCTGTGCAACAAATACACCAGCTTTCACGGCTCCAAGAAGTGTAGCATCAAAAGGGTTCAAAAATGTAGTTTTGGCAGCTGCTGGAGGACTGTTGGGTCCAACTGAAAGACTGAGTATATCCACTCCATCATATACAGCCTGTTAACTCACAAATTTTAAAAGTTAGAAATTTCGAGATAGAATACTACTAGTGAAAACAATGAGATTTTATATTAAATAAATAATTTAGACAAATGGTTGAATTTTAAGTTGACTGTTGAAATATTCAAGTGAATGTATTAATATATCATATACTTGCATACCTGATCAATTGCGGCAACTACATCTGCAACAAACCCTCCAAAGAGTCTATAGAGTGCCTTGTATACAGCAATCCTGAACATAAATAAAACAAATGTCTAATCCAATGCAAAGGACTGTTTCCCAGTTTTTAATCAATTATGGGTATTTATTTCTCACCTAGCACGAGGAGCCATCCCACTTGCTTTGCCAAATTCATGGCCATGCATTCTCACAGGAATTCCATTATTTCCAGCTGCGATAGAGGTTGTGTGACTGGCAGATGAAGATGCAAGGAAATAGAAGGATTGTTAAAATGTTGTCAAATTGGTAGATATGGCTTTAAGCATAACTTCATGGCTGCTAATACGATCCAATTTAAATGCTCAGAAGTTAGAGCATGTTTGGATTGGCTGGCTTATTTAAGATTATCTACCGACATAAGCACTTGACACACTGTCTGGGAAAGCTTTTAAAGAAACAGCTTATGAGAACAACTTATAACTATTAAAAAACAGTTTGACTATATTTTATCTTTTGTTATAGAAATAATTGACACACGAGCACTTATTAAGCTGTTTATTCAAACAGGACCATAGAATGAAAGACTACTTTACTTAAAGTTCTAGTGACTTGCTCTAACCTTCCATGTCCATCCCCATCTAGAGGAGAAGCAAAATCAATTGAAGGGTTGAATGCTCCAGAAGCTATTGCAGCTTGGGCAAAGTGTTGTGCTCCAACAATCTTCCCATTGCAAAAATTTATTTTAGTATCAGGATCAACTTCACATTTCCCTCTATACCTTGGAACTGGCTCATATGGTTCAGTATTATGAGTTGCAAAACTGGGGTGATGAGGATAGATCCCCGAGTCTACAAATCCAATCACAATGTCTTCTCCAGCTCTATCAAAGCCACCTCCAGTTGGCCATACCCCAGTCGGAAGCCCTAAAAATTGAGGGGTATGTGTTGTAAGTCTCTTCACTTTCCAGTCCCTTGCAACAGATTTCACTCCAGGAGCATGTCTTAGAGTTTCTGCCTACTAATATAAGGGGACAGCATAAGGAAATTAGAATGAAGAAATGAATTCAAAATATATCCATGCTTAATCATTCAATAGCAAAAGGATAACTAACAACAGAAAACTTCACCTGTTCTGGCGAAATATGAACAGCAAAACCATTTATAAGATGTCGATAGCTATATAGTTTTTTGTATGTCCCTTGCTCAAACAACATCCCTAGAATCATATCATGTCTTTTTTCAAGATGACGACCGTATGAAGTAACCAGTTCACTGGAAAGAAGTTCAAAAATAGTATTAAAGGTAAATTACCGCATATCCATTTCTTGGTTCATAATATACTAGATAAGAAAATACCACATTAAGATTAAGTACATAAACCTTACCAAAAAAAAATTAATTACATAAAAATAACTGTTCAAACAGAAGTTGGGTGGTGATTATTGAATTATTTACCCTAAAAAGAATCTCTAAGAAGTTACCTATACAAGAAATATAAATATCTATTTCTCAAATAAGTTAAACAACCATTACCTTGAATGTCCTTATAGTGTCTAAATCTACTCAATCATTAATAAAATTAGTTTCTTAAAAAAACTATTCACATATTCTTACAGTGTCTAAACTTACTCAAATCATGAATTGGATGAAATAAACATTACTAAGAAGTTGAGAGTAACAGAAACTAGGTACCTGGTAGTATCAATTTTTTCATCAGATTCCACAGCAGTAGCTTCAAATTCATCAATACCTCCAGTATAACTTATGATAGGTTCACCTTCAACAGTTACTATATAAATCTCACCTTTTACAGAAACCACAAGAGCTAGTACAACAATCAACAGAACACACCCAAACTCCAAAAATCTCATCTTCACCAATTAATTGGCAACTCCAGTAGCTTCCAAGATCTGTTCCAATGTCCAATCCAATCAAACCATAAGTTAGTTGGTTCACTTCAATATTAAAAAAAAAAAAAAAACTGAAGTAAAGTAAACCATTGAAAAAAAACAGCTTAAAGTTACAAACTTTACCAATATTCACTCACTCTGATCTAAGTAGCAAGTTCTTGATCACTCGCATCTAGTAACTGAAAGAAGAAGAAAGAAAAAGTGTGAAGTTGCAAGAACTAAAAGTGGAAGAAAAGAATCTTAGTGAAGAAGAAAAGTAGAAAGATGGTATGACTGACATTGGAGTGATATGAGATCTAACGGCGAAGGTTAAACGTGAATGCCATGGAAATGGAAAATGGTGGTGAAGAGTGAAGAGGGAGAGAGAGAAAGATAGGGTTTTGATTTGATTTGATTTGTTTGGTATGATTAAATGTTTGAGAACATTATGATTTATGATCTTGAATCTTGATGCAGGGAATGGTAATTTTTAATTAACATTCATTCATTATTGTTGCTTTTCAATTTATTTATTTATTTATTTTCATGTTATTATGTTAAAAAATTTGACATTATTTTCTGAGTTTTCTGGTTTTGTTCACGGAAGTAAAATAAAAAGGTGGGAAGGGGGGGACATTCGCGCGCAGGCTGTCGGAGATACAGTTTACCTGGAAAGACAATAATGCCCTTCAATTTTTATGTCCATTACGCGTTTCCGAAATTATAGGGACTGGTAAAAAGGGAACAAATTTCGTCGTGCTCTTTTTAATTTAATTAATGCATGTCAATTATTAAAAAAATTACTATTTTGTAGTAAGAATAATGCTAGTTTTCGCCACAAATAAGCTTAGCAAAATTCTTACGACCGACTAATTTCAACTAAATGAGTTAATGAATGTTGATTTAATGAGTAAGAGTTGACATTGTACTCGGATGGACGTGAGTTCAACTCTCCACCACAATTTTTTTAAGCAAAATAGATAAATTGGCACATCATAAAAAAAAAAATCCATGTGGCAAAATTATTTTTTGAGTTCAACTCTCGAACTTAAGTCATATCATTAATTAAAAGGTACTCAATACAACTTTCCAACTTAACTCATATCATTAATAAAAAGTATTCAATAAAATAATAAGGAATTAACTCAATTAATGGATGAATCCTCCAACAAATAACCAACCTTGCAAATGTATGAATAACCCTATTTGTTTGTTGCCTAATAAACTTGACTAAAACTAAATGCAAGAAACTATGTTGCAGAAAGATATCTAGAATGAGAATATATTGAGTCTGGTATAAATTGTATATCACGTTCAAAAATCACACCTTACCATCCCATATTGTTAGCCATCTGAATTACTTCAAGTAACATGGTAACCTCCCCTTCAATATAGTTGACATATTCACTTGCTTCCAACTTGTTTGTGCCATCACAAAATCCCCATGATTACTACTAACAATGATTGAAGAAATACCCGCTTCTACATGAAATGTCACGTCCATAGCCACCCCTCATTAGGCTTCTCTCATTTCAACTCATTTTGTTGTTAGACCGTCCCATTCTGATGTTATTGCAACCGATTCAATGTGTACCACTGTTTCCAAAGATTAGAAGCTTGCAACCCAACATTATTTTCAATGGAAAAATTGTAGTTGACGGGGTTTGTAATTTTCTCCTTGTAAAAATTGCAATTATTGTTGAGAGGGTTTGCAATTTTGTCTATGCAAAAACTGTATGAAGATTATAAGTTGAGTAATATATTTTTTGTTGAGAGATCGTGTGTAGGTATGAAGTGTTGAACTACAATCAATTTGTGAGTTTTTTTTTTTTTTGCTTATTTTGTGTGTTTTCCCTTGTGGAGAGATTTCTTCTTATTATTTTATATTCAAATGTTAGTTGTCAGTAAATCGTTAGATGAGAGATAAATCTTGGTTTCTAGGATCGAACCGATGACCTCCTTCTTAAATCTCATTCAATATTCCTTAGGTTATCAATCGAAAAAAATTATAGAGCAAATGGGTTCTCCAACACTAGCTTTGCCCCTTCATAATTTCAACTCACCTCGACGTCTAAAATGGATCATACTGACCTCATTTTGCCAACCTTAAATTTGGTTGAGTATAGATTGAGACCTGAGAGCGTGTTTGGATTCATTGAACACCACATTCAAGTCATTATATCATCATATCATATACTAATCTATGGGTAAACAACCTTAATTGACACTAATGTGATGAAAGTCGTTTTCTTAATTTATGGCCTTTATGATTCATCCTTTCGAACAATAGCACCTAGGATAAGGAAAAACTTATGTGAAAGTCATTTTCAATAAGCATCTTTCTTTATTAACATCATGGCCTATAGCATCTTTATTAGCATCGTGGCCCCGAATATACACACACAACAACAGACTCACTCACAAATATATACCTCCGCCCAAAGGACTTGATGAATTACATATGAGGTAGAATCTGGATATTTTTTATAACATGGAACTTGGAATTTTTAAGGTAATGAAACTAATTAGATGTAAAGACTCGTGAGTTCATGCTTAAGAATAGACAAACGATGTCTCTTGTATTTTTCCTTTCTTTTAGCCACTTATATACAATTACTGTACGTGTATTGCACATGTTGGGAGACCCACCAACTTTGTCTTAACGCTAATACACTACACATGTGATTTGATGAGATGCCCTTATCGAAGGGATAAGATTATTAAAACTGGATTCTCTATGATTCCAAACTATAGATCATATAATAATTCTCATATGTACATAAATGAACTCTAAAAGATATTAAGAATGTGAATAATCCTTAAAAAAAAGTTAGATATGTTTTTCGTCTCTATAAATATGTTAATTTTTTGTTTTAGTCCCTCTAAAATTTTCCTTCAACTTTTAATCCCTATAAAATTTTCAATTACTACTTTTGATCCCTATTTTTAATTTAATTTTTGTATTTTTTAATTAAATTGTGCAGAAATGTGTAAAATATTCTAAAAAAAATTAGAATTTTTTAACAAAACACAAATTAAATATGAATTTTTAACCGTAAAAAAATATATAAATTCATGTTTTGTTAAAAAATTCTAAATTTTTTTTGAAGTGATTCTTATAATATTTTGAATTTTTATGGAAAATTTTATTGAAAAATATAAATTCTAGATATGAGTTTACTTTAAAAGAGGGACCAAAAGTGAAGATTGAAAATTTTTTAGGGACTAAAAGTTGAAGGAAAATTTTAGAAGAACTAAAACGAAAAATTGACATATTTATAGGGATTAAAAACATACTTAACCCAAAAAAAAATGTGAATAAAAACACAAAATTATACATTTTATTCCATGTGATTAAAGAGTGTCCCAATAACACGCATCAGTAAAACCCTTCTTTATTATCTATTTTTTCTACTACTCAAGGCACACATATTTTGGGAGTGCATATGTTAAATATCTGTATTATTCACATTGCTGTTTATCATATTACTCTTTTAAAATAAAAAAAAAATAAAAAAAGAAGCACAAAAACCATACTCTTGTCATATATGAACACATTGCTGTATTATTCACATAAACCACACCGTTGTTGACAATAGTGTCTTTTAAAGTTATTTTCATGACCACGGAGAGGAGAATGAGTGAAAAAAATAGGAAAAAGTTACAATTTCTACATTGCCAGTTGGTGATAGCTGTCTGGTAAGAAAACTATTATTAGTGTGATTGGAATTCAAGTTATTTCATCATTAACAAATGTAAGTGCGCAAAATAATAATGGAAAAGGCAGAGAAAATTAAATTGAAAAGTAGTAGGTTTTGACAAAACATTTTGCTTTTTTTATTTTCGACATTGTGTTTAAGATCAGTGAGATTACATCACAGAAAAAAAAGTTATATCACACATATAAAAAAAATATTTCATTAATTCCCTCAAAAAAAAAATATTTCATTAATACTCCCTCCATCCCAAATTGTATGTCACTTTAGAAAAAATATTTGTCCTAAATTGTATGTCACTTTAAAATACCAATGAAACATTAATGTTACTTTTCCTATTATATCCTTAACTATTTATTATTGTTTCTTTTTTCAATTCTTTCATTTATCTTTCTCATATCATTTATTAAGGATAATTTTGTAAAACAACTCATAATATCTCTTTCCCACGCAATATTAATTACATTTCTTAATATGTGTGAAATGCTCAAAACATCATACAATTTGGGACGGATGGAGTATGAACTTAGACTAAGTTATATTTAATTCGTTTAGTTTTGCCATAAAAAATGTTTCTTTTCATTGTCAAAAAAAAAAAGTGTTTCTTTTCATAGCAAATATTAGTAATAGGACACCCTCTCCTCTAGTTGATGGATTTATTGAAATTGATTCATTCATTTGATCTGTAATAAATGGGGACAAAAGTGGTTGTTAAATTGGTAACAACAACAAAAAAAAAAGTGGTTGTCTCGAATCGACAGAAGAAAAAGACAATGGTCTTTTTATCCTAGTTTAGGACACAGAATCACAATCAATCACCCTAAACAAACTCACCTTTCAGGGATTTTCACGAGTCACACTGTTTTGATTGCTCTTTTACTAATTTTGCAATGAATTCTTTAGGTATTCTTCCATGGTCACAAGACCAAATCAATAATGTTTAAATACATATAAATAAAAAGATTTACTTAAAAATATTCAATCATTTTTTTTTATCAATTTTCTCTTTATTATTAAAAAATACTTCTTTATGTATGTGTGACTAAACACTTTTTTTTTTTTTTATCCTACGACCATATTAAAATTTTTCTCCCATCCTTACCTATCTCTTCTAGTCCCTAGTAAGAATTTGACTACCAATAACCTTTTTCTTACAGTAGTAGTACCTTTTTAATTTGGTCATTACTTTTTTGAGAGGTGTGATAATTAGTCCATTGAGGTAGGCTCTGAATTTCATTATTCTAAGACTATTATTTTTTTCACTCTGTTGCCTTCTCGCGTGCTCTGCAAAAATTCTATAAATATCTCTGGTCTTGATTACATAATCCGGATCAGATTGTTATTGTTTAAGGAATATATAATCCGGACAAATACGATATGAATATTTTGTGTCTTTCTTTAATGTTAAGGGTCTTTGTTGACCATTATACGACCCCCGCATGAGCGGTCAACAATGACCATGACACCACTAACACTTCTAAAATCTACCTAAAAAACTAAAAAAAATTGAAGAAAATGTAAGAATGGAGGGTGAAGAAGAATGAAGGAAAATGTTGAAGATCCAAGTCTTTTTATAGCCAAAAACAAGTCATATGTAATTTGCAAGTCAAGGAAAACATGTTTTTATTCAAAATCATCAAAAAAAACGTATTAAAACTCCACTAACCAGCATAATCTTTGGTGAAACGTCACCGGCCAAAATGTTACTGAGGGTTTCCAGATTTTATAATCCGGAATGCATGAAGTTATTCCGGATTTTAAAGTCCAAACTAGCATCAGACCCTTTTGTTTGGATCGTTTTCGTTGCAAATGCCTTGGAAAAAAAATAGAACAAAAGTACATAACATAAATTGAAGCAACATAAGACAAATAAACAGTTAAAAAAAACCATAATAACAAAAATGATGAATCTTTTGGGAAGGTGTTTTCAAGAGGATTTCTTTGAGTTAGATCCTGCTGCCTTGCCAAATGACATATTCATCTGGCAGGCAGCACGATCTAACTCATAGCAACCTCTTGATATTTTTGAGTTATCTATGTATCAAGGAGGCATCAAGGACTATCTATATATTTTTGACAGCATGCTGAGAATCTTCATCATGTTGTTATATAGAGATCTATATATTTAAAACAGCATGAGAAAGATCCTCGACACAATGACAAAATTTTGCATGGTCTCTTTGGTGTGCTTGTTTGTATTTTTGACAGCATGCAGAAGATCTTCATAACGCCGTCAAACAGAGAGCTAACTCATCTATTTGCGACAACGTGAGGAATATCCTCAGCTTAATGACAAAAATTTGCATGGTATTCTTTGTTGTGTTTGTGTGTTTTGATGGTGTTGAAGCTGAAAACCGGAGAGGATGTATTTATATAGGTCCTTGGATGTTGTGGACCACATAAACTCCTGGTGCAATGTGGTCCATACAAAAGAATCCTATGCTGAGGTATTCCGGATTTCATTTTCCGGAACACACATACGCCCTAGGCAAATCCAGATTTCGTAATCCGAAAATCATATCTTTGGTTATTTTATCAAATAAATGAACATATTTGATGTAAAATAAAACATAATGCAACAACTTAATTCAACAACACATAACTAACACGCAATTAAAACAACATAAAACACGCGATTAAGTAAAACATAGCACATTATCACGGATCATCTAAACTAACTTCTTCCTACTCTCGTCCCTCCAGCATAGCCCTGATCTCTTCGTAGTTCCTGGTCCGGTGCAAACTTTTCAGAATTTGTTCAGCAGATATAACCAACGAAGCGTCCAACTCGATCGGTCCTCTTGTACTGTGCTGACCAAAGACAGAGAATATGGTTTGCACGTCGTCGTCGTTCTTGAGTTTCATCCGGCTGAAGCAAAGAGATCCGGCTGAGTCGGACAATGGACATCGATATTCAACTCCGACCACCCTCCTCGTGTCTTTGTGGTTGAGTTGACGGTTGATTTGATCCAGCTCATCCTTCAGCCCGGAGAGGGTGACATCCTCTCGAATCCTAAACAGATGGGGTGGTGTTCCACCGTTGTAGTAGACTGTCGCTATCTTGGTGTTCGAATCAAAGCCAGGGAATTCCATGTTTTTTTGTCTGATGTAGTTTACTTGTAATGAAAACAAGGACCCCATTTATAGAGGTGTTGTGGACCACAAAAGTTGTCGGTGCAATGTAGGACACACAAAAGAATCCAATGCTGAATAAATTCGGATTCTAAAATCCGAACCAACCCTCACCATGCTCAAAGTCCTAAGTTTCCCTTTGTTTACCCTAGTATCGTATGTTTCCGGAATATATGTGTATTCTAGATTATATATTATGGATTAACCCAGAAACTTTTGGTCGGTGGTCTGCACCACAAAGAAAACGTTTTTCAAACGCTTTGGACGGTGGTCAAGTTGAAAAACGTGTTTCTACACGTTTTTTGACCGACATTGATGGCTTTCACACGTTTTTTTAATCCCACTCCCCTATAAATATGGTTCATTTCCTCAAACATTTGCACACCTTCTTCTTTCTCCTATTCTCCTCTACAACAATGTGTTTCCATCGTTGGCCTTTCATACAAAGAGGCCTCTTTGGAAATCCATCAGGGGTCATATGATCGGTCAATAGGGAAGGGGTCAGTATGGGTGTGAGGTTGGTTTGCCTAGGTGTCATGTTGACCATCATGGTCTCTTGTTCCCTAGAGGCCCCTGTGCCCCCTCTGTCTCCCCACCAACACCAAAGTTACTGGTATGTCCTATCAGGCAGCATTAGTTTCTTTTTTCCCGCCACCTTCTTTCCTCCCCCCTCTTTCCTCTCCAACGGTGGCTGGAGCCACCAGTAATACTTATGTAATAAGTTAATAGTAGAAATAGATTTAGGATCTTATGCAATAAGCTTAAAAGCTTGAAAGTTATTGTAATGTATTGTTCATATATTAATAAAATCAGTTGTTTTTATGTTTGTGTCCTTTTATTTCTATTTTTTATTTTATTTTACGAATTTTGAAGATTAAAATTGCAAAAGTTCTGGTAAAACATTATTCTGGATTTTCAAATCCGAAAACATCTGCAAAATTCTAACAATGCAATCCGGAAAACGAAATCCAGACTAGGGGTAAAATTGGAAGAAAAAAATAGGGTGTGCGAGGAAAGGCATAGGGTGGGAAAGAGTCAGGGAGGGGCCCTTCACTTCTGGTCAGGTCAGGTAATGTACGTACCTGCTGAATCAAATCATTAAACCAATTGAATCAAATTATTACGTACTCCCAATTGATAGATACATGAGTTTCAGTGAGAGATCAAATTATTAAACCAAAACCGAAAATTTAGAAGAGGATAGAGTCATAGAACCAAAGCAAAGGTGACATTTAGGGTGGGTAAGGGAAAGATTCTTCCACCATGGGAAAATTATATTTTTACTATTAGATTAAAAAGGTGTATATTGATTTTATCATGGTCTATCTACACTTTATTTTTTTTCTCTCTCACATTTCTTCATCATCTATATCTGGAATTTTACAGAGTTTCATACTTCCATTGTTTATCTTCCCAAAGGCCTATGCTAAAACAAAAAATAAATAAAACAATTGATTAGTTTCATCAAACAAGAGAACCAATTTTAGATTCGAAAACCTTCTCTCCCATCCATTTTTCTTCAATTTCAGATTTGAGACAAAAACTACAGATCTGATCAACAAAACACTTTTCTCTTACAATAAAGAAATATATATTTCTTTTACTGGACTTGAAAGAAGATTGGGATAGAGGTAATGAGGGAACATATGAGAGGAATTGTAGAACAACATTTTTTATACAATTAACTTTGCTTTTGAAATTAAGTTTAGATTTTATGGGTTTTAGTTTAGGAGACGTTGTTTTTATGGATGTACTACTGTAAGGGTGTGGTTTCTATTCTTTTCTTTTTGCTTAATTTTATTTACCGTTTTCTCTTTTTTTAAAAGGGCAATGGATCCAATATTTCAATGAAAATGTTTAATTCTTTTTCTTTCAATGACAAGTGAAATTAAAATACAATGAAGATTGTTCAATGGTAAAGGTTGAAGATTGAAATTAAAAATGGTGGTGGTTTTGTAATTTGTTCTTGAGGTAGGAGAGAGGAGGTAAAGAGAGAAACTGAGAGAGATTTGATACTGACTGACCATAGTAAATTTGCAATCTTGATTAGATCTAATGGTTTGATACAACTTTCCCATGGTAGGAGAATCTTTTCCCTACCCACCCTAAATGCCACCCAAAGCAAAATGTCAAACTATATTTGGCCTGGTTTATTTTTTTACACAATAGGATATTTTTCTCATTTAAGAGATTGAATGCATACTTGAAATTTGGAAAATTATAATACTCCATCCGATTCAAAATGAGTGTCGCTTTAGCCAAAAAAAATTGTTTCAAAATGAATGTCGCTTTCAGTTTCCAATGCAATAATAACTTTTTCTTTTCAATTGTATCATCCAATTAATACTCTGCACACTACTTCCAAAGTATTACTTTTAAAACTAACCAATAGCTAATAAAGATAATTTGGTAAAATAATCATTCTCTTTCTTTTAATCATTGTATTTCTTAATATGTGTATAAAGACCTAAAACGACACTCATTTTGAAACGGAGGAAATACTATTCAACTGTCCACGTAATGCACACTTTTCAGTGATGATAGTAGTGTTTCATTTCTTCTTAAAAAAAAAAATCTGTGAAGATATGAATAACTTTTTTTGTTGAGAAGAATGCTAAAAAGAAGAAATACATTTATAGGCTAAATTGCATTTTTTTTGTCCCTTAACTATTTAGGTAGTATCGCTTTGGTCCTTTAACTAAAATTCGATTTATTTTGGTCCCTTAACTTCTCTCCGTTACACATTTTGGTCCTTTTTGTTAGTTTTAATTCAAAAACGTTAGGTTTTCTTCTCCTCTTTTTCATCTTCATATCATCTCCATCAACCTTCAACAACAAGAATCCCAGAAAAGTGCCAGAAGAAAATGAAGAAAACCTAACGTTTTTGAATTAAAATTAACCGAAAGGACCAAAATGTGTAACAGAGAGAAGTTAAGGGACCAAAATAAATCGAATTTTAATTAAGGGACCAAAGCGATACTACCTAAATAGTTAAGGGACCAAAAATACAATTTAGCCTACATTTATATATATAAGATAGGATGTGTAGTTATTACTTTGACAAGGATTTGACTTATATTTTTAAAATAAAATTTTCTTTTATGTATTTCGTAAGCAATACTATTCTTAGATCACTTGTGTGAAAAAAAAAATCCATTTAATTAACACAGAAATCAAATTGAGGTAAAAAAAAAAAACTTTTCTTTGTAGTTTTGTGTGTAAAATGAAAAAAGAAGAAGAAAATGGCTCTGGCTACGGTAGGCGATCTTAATGGGCCTTCTATCATACGAGACTACAATTTTTTTTTTTTATTGGTTTGTAAATTGGTTGTGAGCCATTGGATTTAGAGAGAACGTTTTAAATGACACAAATTTCTTAACAGGTTGACCCACTAGGATAATATATTTTAATCTTTAAAGTTGATCTTTAATAACTTAAATGATTTTGCAAACAATTTACATAAAGGGTGTTATTGTCAATTTAAGTAAATGATTTTGTTGTGCATATGGTTTTCTTGTGCATATGTTCGCAGAAAAATCTTTGCTTCACGAACCCTTTAAGCAAAAAGTTAATTTCATATTTTTCCTTATTGAATTTTTGGGTGGGGATGTTTATTAAAGGGTTAGTTAATTTGACTAATTGGGGCATGATTTTGTATTATAATTAAATTTTTAATGCAAAAGACAATAATAGAAAACATACGAATATTTGAATTAAATAAGATTACGGCTAACAACATAATACTCCCTCTGTTCCCTCAAAAAAACATAATACTCCCTCCGTCCCTAATTCTAAGCACCCATTGAGAGAAAAAATTGTTTCTAAATACACCATAAGGTCACTATTATAAGCAAAAATTAATATTTTAGATTCATTCATTAAATGATGTATGTGGTCTATAATAAAGACTATATACATCATTTCATGAATGAATCTAAAATGTTAATTTTTGCTTATTATAGTTGTACTCCAAACATAACCCTAATTAATACTACTAATTTACCTTTTTTTACGTTTATTTACCTTGGAATATGAAAAAGTCAAATTTGAATATACTACTAATTTACCTTATATCAACGTTTATTATTATTTTTTCAAACATAACTCCAATGCCACGGCAGGACACGAAAATATTTATTTGGATACATCACTATGAAAGAATGTTCAATGATCAATCTAAAATATCTTCTAAACAGTTAATAACGTATGAGAGCTACCAATAATCAAATCATGTGTGATAGCAATTTTTAATCGCTAATATTATTTGTTGATTAGTTATTTCATATTAAATGAATGAACCTAAAAAGTAAATTTTGTTTATATTTAAAAACGGATGAAGTAGAGAATGAAATTGGGGGTTGAATTTTTTCGCTGAGACATTAACATGTCAAATTATTTTTCATTCGAGACTAAAAACTTATTTAACTCTTGTTGTATATTGACCATTCAACTAATAATATTCAATTATTTTTTTTTTAAAAAACTCATAATCTTCAATATGTATAGTAAAATCGTAAATATATTTTCAACTACAGTCATTATATTTCTCTAAAAAGAAATTGCAGCCATTATGTTAATGGCGTTCAAGGAATAGCAACGATGCTGCAATTACAATGTTGCTGGGAAAATAATTTTTTAATTCGGAGGAAATTCCAAGATTGCCCAACAGTTAAATAAAGAGTTTTTCTACTTGCACCCTAGTTAATCATGGTTGCACCCCAAAATGACAAGATTACCCTTTCATAAAATTTGATTTTCAAAAAGCCTATTCCTTCTTTTTTGGTTACACCCCAAAACCCTTCTTCCAAAACCATAATTCTCCAACCGATCGATTGTGTTCTGCGAAGATTTTCAAAACCATACTTTCTCACGTCCATTCATGATTTCAAAGAAAATTCGAAGTAAATCAGGTTAGCAAGTGTTGTTCTTCAATCGATTGTGTTTTTCTTGTTATGGGTTCTCAGTTCTGATTTTGTGTTTTCCTTGTTCTGCGATTCACAGTTCTGCGATTTTGTAAACTCAGTTTAAGTAGGTTCATGTAAACTCAGTTTAAGTAAGTTCATGTAAACTCAGTTTAAGTATGTTCATGTAAACTCAGTTTAAGTTGGTTCATGTTAACTCAATTTAAGTAGGTTCATGTAAACTCAGTTTAAGTAGGTTCATGTGTTTACATGAACCTACTTAAACTGAATTTAAGTTAACCTTGCCAATGTAAATTAAAACCGTAATCGTACAGTGCATCAGTGCAGTTGAAGGAAAAAAATTGAAACTAGCAAATAGAAGAAGAAATTCACTTACTTATATCCAATTGAGTATGGATGAAAAATATTTTGATTCACTCTTTAATTTTCATGGAGATTGATATTGAACATCAAATTGTTTGATCGATCGCTTTATGGGGTGAAAGAGGGCGAAACTCACTGACAATGAATAAAATTAGGGTTTTAAGAAAATTTATATAAAAGGGCAATTTTGATATTATAAATTTTTTTAAAGAAAATTTGGGTGTAACCAGAAAAACATGGGGTGTAAATAGAAAAACTCTTAAATAAATAACTTATATAGAATTTACCTTCAACAGTAGGTTACCAATGTACCACAAACTACAAACACATGTCATTTTGGTAAAAAAAAAAAAAAAACTGTATTTTATATGATCTCCTACCGTAGGAGACCTATTCACGTCTCCTACTGTAAACGGCACCGAAGAAAAGTACCGAACATGACATGATTGATGTTTGGTTACTCTGTCAAAAACAACTATTTGAATTGGTTGCTTCATTTGTCATTCAATATGTCAATTTAGTCGGTATATGATAATTTTCCCTCTCTTTCATTCATTCGTAATACTTATCTCTAAACCACTAAAAAAAAAAAAACTTATCTAAACAATACTACCTCAATTACAGATCTTTCTTGCATATTATGAGTTTTTTTTTTTTTTTTTTTTTTTTTTGAGGGAGGGAGGGAACATATTATGAGTTATTTGTTGATTAACTTTTTTTAACAAAACATATGTTCATTTATTACTACTTAGTGACATATCATATGGTTGAATTCGGGTCTAAAAAAGTTAGCCATATCTGATGATACAACCAAGGGACAAACATAATTTGACATAACTCGTATCCATTTTGCAATAATTTTTTGACAATTTTCTCTCTCATACTCACATTATGTTTTTATTATCTCCCTTCATTTTTCTCTCTCTATTATTTTTGACCAATAGAAATAGAGAAAATTGAAGTTGTCACCAATGGTTGTTCATATATCATTGCTCCAATTTAAATGGCCTACTTTGAAAATGTGCACTATTTATGTAATATGTTTTGATCATATTTTTTTTTCTCTAATATACAAACACAAATGGTAGCATATAAGATCTTGTTGAATCTACATATTTTTAAAATAACAAATTTTTATTATTTTTTTAACAGATTATTAAAGATATTTAAGATCATAATTATGCATGGACTACTTTTGTCCTTGTCATTTCAAGTCAGAAGTGTCGATAACACTTTGCAAGGGGCTATTGTCCTCTTTAAAAGAAGTGTAATAGGAAAAAGGGAGGTGTAAAAAGTTGCTCCATTTGCCTTATGCCTGTCAATTTGACTTGTGAGTTATACGGCCGGCCACTGCTATGTTGCTTTCACAAAAAACAAAAAATAGAATATGTGTAGATTAAAATTAGGGGTGGGAATAGACAATACTAAAGAATAAAACCATTTAAGCTAATTTGGTCTCAAGAGTCCACAGGTTCTAGCTCAACTAACAAGAATACCAAAATTATTAGGTTGGACACCGTGACTAGGTTCAAAGTCCGGCTCCTCCAGTTATATGTGAGTTTTCGATGACTTTTGTCATTTCATCTATCAACCAAAAATATAATAAATAAAAAATTGGTCCGAAGATAAAAAAAATGAGAGCCTAAAGGCGCTGATTGGTGGTTAGAATATAAAAACCACCATGGATTGTTCAGTTTTATTTTTATATCACATCTTAATTATTGTCTTCAACAAAAGAAACTTGATCATTTGAACATTTTTTTTTTATGGAATCATTTGGCCAGTTTTCAAAATTAAGTGTTAGATATAAAAAGGGGGTTTGTACTGTTATTACAAATGATCTGTTGATCTATTCAATTTCTTTTATTCACCATGTATGATTTTATTCACAGGATGAGGTATTTGAATTGTCTTTGCATCACAATTTGTGATTGTCTTCCTTTCTTAAAAAGGAAGAAAAAAGATTACTTGAGAACCAAGCTAACTCATCTAACCTTAACTAACAAATAATTACGAGTATCAATAGCTCACTGTCAATTGGCATTACAGTTAGAAGTAGTTAGAATTGGTATCACGCTTGTTATCCTAGTCTAGAGCTAACCTATAAGTTTGATTCATCACTATTGTAACATTTGATTCATTGAAAAATAATACAATGCTTTCCATTTCTCTCTTTAGTTTCTTCATTTCAAATCATTTCTCCCTTTAGTTTCATAATACTTTCAAAGACTGAAGCATCGTTTCCATGCGTTCCTTTCATTCTTTTTTGAAATATATTTAGAAGTTTCAAAAACAAAATTCTACATAAATTCATCATAACGTAGGAAAAGTTACATTTATCTCCTTTAAAGCCTATTAAAATGATATTTACACATCCTTTAGTTTTAAACTTGCACAATATAATTGGTTTTGCTCGCACTAGAAGCCGTCTCTCGTCACTACCAAAAAAAAAAAAAAGGGATAACACTTGTGTACCATAATGGTACCAATGTTATATACCATTGGCCAATTAAAGTGTGCCACCTACCAATATTACTTTATAAATGCTTTATTTGATAAAAAAATTAAAAGGTATGCCACGTGGCACACCCTAATTGATCAATGGTATATACCATAATGGTACATAAGTGCTATAAAAAACAAAAAGGACACTACCAGAAAAAGAAGCTGTCTCTCGTTAAATAGACAAACACCTTTTTCTTTTTATATATTTTAACACCACTACCTACCGATAAAAAGAGTATATATATATAGTGTTTGAGGTTCGAATTCAAACATTTATTATGCCTTATTTTTGCCAACTAAAAGGAGTACTATGATTTTGCAAGCTCTGTTTGGTAAAAAGAAGCTATAAACTAGCCGATAGCTTAAAGGCTACTAATTTAAAATTAAAGTTTTGATAAATTTAGCTTTTATAAATATAAAATGATCTAAAATTACATGATAATTTAATTTTAAAAATAAATCAAAATTATGTCAAAAAAATATAACCTTTGAAAATAGGCTTAAATATGTATTTCATCCTTGCAATTATGGATCATTTAAAAATTGGTCTATGTATTCGCTAATCCTTGCAAACTAGCCTTGCAATCATTAATTATTTAAAATTTCGTCCTTTGACCAACTTAATCACTGTCACGTCACAAATTCGATGATGTGGCAATCACAACCACACATGAAATTCCAATTTTGCCCTTAAGAAGAGGACAAAATATTGAAGAAAGAATTGGAAACCCAGGGGTAAAATTGAAATTTCATGTATGGCAGTGATTGCCACATCATCAAATTAGTGACATGGCAGTGATTAAGTGGGGAGATGGACGAAATTTTAAATGATTAAACAATGCAAGGGTAAATTGTCAGGATTAGCGATTACAGTGACCAATTTTTGAACGACCCCTAATTGCAAAGATGAAATACATATTTAAGCATTGAAAATAAATATTCATCAAAACCTATGAAAGTCACGTATTGTCTTTGGTCCCTTCTTCATACATCAAAATGAATGTACTATAATGCTAAATTTGAAAAAGAATAAATCAATTATATACTTATTTTAAGTGACTAAATTATCATCTCACAAATCTAAAAAACTATACTAGACTTTGTGTATTTTCAAGATATTGATTTAGAAAAGAAAAAAAATGATGGTTTTTTTTTTTAACCCACATTCATTCATAAATTTACTTTCTTAAAAACACCTGGGATTTTTTATGCCCATTGAAAATAAACTTCTAGACAAAAACACATTTTTTCTGTATAAAAATATACTTTCAGTTTCAAGTGATTTTTTAGAGAACAATGGGAAAAATGAAGCTCCCAAACTTTTTACAACAGTAACATGGAGCATTTCAATGTTTGATATGTTAATGACAAAAGTTTAAAGAACTAATGTGAAAACACACTAATCTACTGTTTTATTATATTACTTATTAAGATTTATTCATTTTAACTTGCAACTCTATACAAGGATTAAAGTGACAATTCATCAAAAGAGGGAACGGTGGAAAAGAGGAACAAACGAAATAGTATCATAGAAGAGGAAAAAATAAAACGTGAGTGAGTGATAAAAGAGTAATAAAAATAAAATAATAAGGTCATTATTAGAAGAAAATGTAAAAAGCTATCCACTGTAAGGTAAAAAGTTATTTGAAATAGTTTTTAAAAAAACGCTATAAGCTCGTGAAACTGGTTATCAAACACATCACATTTTCATCCAACTAATTTATAAGCTAGTCCAACAACTATAAGCTAGTATTTTTTTTTTTACGCCTAAGTGGGATTATTTTTCTTCCCTTTTCCATGCCCAAACAAACTTGCATTCTTTCTTTCCTTCCTAGTCAAAAGAGAAAAGGAAAACAGTGGTATTCTTTCTTTCTCTATTGGTCTCTTCCATTTCTGTATCCTCTCACAATCAAAACGGGCAAGAACAAACATTATAGCAAGTCTACCAATCATTTATTGCCACGTAATTTCAACAACCCAATTCTCTTCGTTTTATTCTCATTTTTCTCTCTCCTCCTTCTTCCTACACATTTCAATTCCTTTTCTTCAACAATTCTCTCTTCTTTTCCTTAAATCTTCAATTTTTACCTATCCCCAACACAAACTTAACCTTTTTTTTTTCTTTTTTCTTCTTCCATATATACACAAATTGAAGCTTTTCGTTTCATTTTATGGTTTGTGTTTCAGACATTTCGACCAATTTTATTGTTATTGTTTTCTCCTAAGCTGCCATTTTTCTTGATCATCGTTGCCTTTAAGCAATTGGGTCGGTGACCGATTGCCGGAAAATCATGCCACCGGCTCTGTTGGATCCACCATTGTCAAAAACATCGTCGGTTTCATCTTTAATCTCCGGCACCATTTCTCAGGAACCGGTGCCGGAGAATCGGTTATTCGATGATCTTAGAGGTTTGCAGTGGCGTATAAATCTTGGGGTTTTGCCATCTTCTTCATCTTCAACTTCCGTTGATGATCTTCGTCGTGCCACTGCTAATTCTCGAAGAAGGTAAGCCAATTCACTTGGTAAACATGCCTTATAGTGTCTTTGTTTTGATCCAATTATAGAAGAAGTAAATTATTTCCATTTTTTCTTACATGTTTTAATCCAATTCATGGTATTTGGATAATTGTATTCCTTAGACTCAGTGCAAAGTTCAGAGCTTTATTGATGGGTTTTTTAGCTTAAAATATCCCAAGTTCCTTGCTATTATTGTTGATAAGCATAACATATACAATTATACATGTAATTGTTTTTGTTTGCATATGATTGGTCCAGATTATGACTTATGATTTTCAACTCTCAACAAGCACAATACATGGAAATACTTTTTTTTTTTGTTGACAATGAGAATGTTGATCTCTATGCATCATGTTAAAGTCAATACTACTTTTTTATTTGATTTTCTGTCAGATCATTATCATTGTATATCAAGGTGTAGTTGTTTTGTTTCATCGGCAGAAATGAATAGAAATTTGTTTTTCCATTTGGGTTGAGCTTTGTTTGTTTCAATTATATAGATTTGGGCATTTGGCGTTAATTTATTCGTCATGTGAAGTGTTGTTGCCATCTTGAGAGATAATAGTTAATAGAACTTGGTCTTTCTTGATGTCTGTCACATATGATCCAATTGCATTTTATTTTTGGATATTCTTGCTTATTTGACATGTAATGTAATGTTTCTAATCCTGTCAGGTATGCTAGTTTGAGAGGGCGGCTCCTGGTTGATCCCCACGTTCCAAAGGATGAAAGTAGTTCACCCAATCTTGTCATGGACAACCCGCTTTCACAAAATCCAAGTAAATCTTTGCAAATTTTTACACCCCATTATGTCATCTGGATAAATCTATTTCCAGGATTTGGCCGTTATACTGCCATAAATTCCTATTTACTCAGTATAGAGCAAGTTAGATTTATGTAGTGCTAATGTATATTGTTTTCTTGCACTTTTCATGAGATAGGTTTAACAAGAGCTCAATCATCCATTATCCGTCTATTTGTTTTCGGCCAGATTATATACTTATTTCTACGTTCCAACTTCCATAATTTATATCAAACTATGTTTCCCTGGAGGAATTTAGTGATGCTACATGCTTATTTAGTGCCAACCGAACTCACAAGAAGGTTAAGCTAAACAATAATGGCAATCAACAAATGCTTGGTGTGACGAGAGAGCATAATAGAAGATAAGAAACTAAGGGGCATTTACTTCCAATGTTTTCTGTTTTCATTTTCACTTCAACTAATAATCATAAGAGAATATAGATCAAGTATTTTCCTCACCGTTTTTGAAAACAAATCTAGCATTTTCAGAAATTTTGAAAGGTCAAAACACTGTTTTATTGTTTATTAAAATGCATTCTTTAAAACTCGTCTTCCATCTTCTCTCTATCATAATTGTTCACCACACGAGTCTTCCATCTCCTTGTTAGCAATTTAAAACGAATATAGATTTTAAAAATGAAACTGAAAATGTTTTCAGAAAGTAAACGGGGCCTAAGTTGCTGAATATGTTGTCTTAGTGCTGTCTCCAGCATTTGGAATGCTATTAAGTTGATTTTTATCTAGTTTATCTAACCCTCTCTTTCCGCTGGCTCCATCTGTGGTGACAATAAAATGTTCTTTACATGCAGATAGTACATGGGGTCGCTTTTTTCACAATGCAGAGCTGGAGAGGATGGTGGATCAGGATTTATCACGTTTATACCCAGAACATGGCAACTATTTCCAGACTAAAGGGTGCCAAGGCATATTGAGACGGATTTTATTATTATGGTGTCTTAGACATCCCGATTGTGGTTATAGACAAGGTAAATTCCTCAGCCAAGCAACAGTTACACACAATATGTTTACCTTCCTCCTAAATACGTTTGCTCACTTTGGGACGGTATTTACTTTTCCTTCTAACTCGGTAAGTAACCGTGCTTAATTGGTTCGCTTTTCTAAACTTTTTTCATTTATGTTATTTCCTTGCAACCTTATATAACTAGCCTTAGCGCATTAGCACGTCTAATTGAATGAAAGCTTTAGTTAACTAATAAAAAACGGCACTTCATATGATTTACTCATTGCAAATCTCATGCTCTCTACACTATCGGAAACGGGATTTAGTTACTATTTTTGTCATATAATCTTTAATGGCAACAAGTTTATAAATATTTTTGCGTTGACCACTGCCGTATTATCTGTATGAATGAAATGTTAAAACCTGCATCTGGTTTATTGAAAGGCTCATGAATTACTGGACATTAAATGATTAACTTGTTGGCGAACCTGATACTTGATGAATTATGAACTGCCTTTCTTGGGCTTCCAGATTCCGTATAACTTGTTTATGTTATGCAAATGCAACTATTTGAATTTTGAACCAACATTAATGAGCTTCTTTTTATTTATTTTGTAGGTATGCACGAGTTGCTTGCTCCTTTGCTTTATGTTCTCCAAGTTGATGTGGAGCGCCTTGCAGAAGTTCGAAAACTTTATGAAGATCATTTTACAGACAGATTTGATGGTCTCTTTTGTCAAGAGAATGATCTTTCTTACAGCTTTGATTTTAAAAAATCTTCAGACTTGACGGATGACGAAATCGGTTCTCACGGAAAAGGAATGAAAATCAAGAGTCTTGATGAGCTTGATCCTAAGATACAGACCATTGTATTGCTAAGTGACGCTTATGGGGTTGAAGGTGAACTGGGCATTGTTTTATCTGAGAAATTTATTGAGCATGATGCTTACTGTATGTTTGAAGCTTTAATGAATGGGGCTCACGGTTCAGTTGCAATGGCTGATTTTTTCTCTTATTCTCCTGTTGCTGGGTCCCATACTGGTTTGCCACCTGTAATTGAAGCTTCTGCTGCATTGTATCATTTATTGTCGCATGTGGATTCATCTTTGTATAGCCATCTTGTTGATCTCGGGGTTGAACCACAGTACTTTGCTCTCCGCTGGTTGAGAGTTTTATTTGGACGAGAATTTTCACTTGACAACCTCTTGATCGTCTGGGATGAAATATTTTTATCAGATAATAGTAAAATGGAAAAGCATGCAGAGGACAACACAGACACTTGTTTTAGGATCTTTCATTCATCTCGCGGAGCATTTATCTCAGCTATTGCTGTGGCAATGTTACTTCATATAAGATCTTCACTACTTGCAACTGAAAATCCTACGACATGTCTCCAGAGATTATTAAGCTTCCCTGAGAACACAAACATTAAAAAACTAATAGAGAAAGCTAAATCCTTGCAGACTCTTGCATTAAGTACTGAAATTTCATCCTCGACACCTGCACTTGTAGAATATAACAACAAGGGTAAATCAGTTATTACAAGATCTGTTACCACCATTGCATGTGAATCAGGTTCACCAAAAACTCCTAAGAGTTTATTACCTGATAATAG
This sequence comes from Medicago truncatula, assembly GCF_003473485.1. Classification (NCBI taxonomy): domain Eukaryota; kingdom Viridiplantae; phylum Streptophyta; class Magnoliopsida; order Fabales; family Fabaceae; genus Medicago; species Medicago truncatula. The sequence continues at coordinate 61,048,218 of NC_053045.1, read as the reverse complement.
CTACTGGGAAGAAAAGTGGAGAGTTGTCCACAGTGCTGAAGAACTTAAACAAGATGGAGTAGAAAAGCAGGTTCCATCTCAGAAAAAGAGATGGACAGAAAAGGTAAAGTTAAGTTTAAAAAGAACAGTATCTGAACCATCTTCGTCAACAATCAAGAATGGTAAAAAGGAATCTAAGACATCTGTTAAGCGCAGTTTGTTAGAAGATCTATCCAAGGAACTTGGGTCAGAAGAAGATATAGAAAATCTCGGCTGTCATGAAACCTTATGCCAGCAGGATAATCATTCTTTAGCAGTTGAGGCGGAGCAACAAGATGATGACTCTGACGTAAGCAACAATTACGGTGCTGATGATAGATGTCTTAGCAGAAACACCGGCAGCGAGGAAAACTCATTCAACCTAGCTAGTCCTCCTAATGAGTTCAAAGATCATGAAAATGTCTCACAGAAAAGTAGTGTTGGGTCTAATTTATCCCTTGATGTAATTAATGAAATTTCATATAGCAGTCCCATCGATTCACCTCTTCCAATTTCTGATCATCCTGAGAACAACCTATCTCCGGTGGCAGGGCGCAATAATGATTCCACAGGAAATTCCGCCACACTTTCTAGGAATATAAAACTGAATAAATTCCAATGGCTTTGGAAGTTTGGCCGTAATAATGGTGAGTTGATGTCTGAGAAAAGAGGACTTGCTTCTGAGGCTGTAAAACAAACCAACAAGTATAACGATCAAAGTAATACAGCTTCCTCTTCTACAGCTGGTGATCTTTGCAGTTCTGTTAATTTTAATGGAGATTCTGCTGACCAGAATGTCATGGGAACTTTAAAGAATATTGGGCAGTCCATGCTTGAGCATATTCAGGTAAAGTTCTTTTTTGTAGTAACTTAAATTTTATCAAAAACAAGTTGGTGAGTGACCTGACAATAATGTGATGCGTAAATCCTAAACTTATGTTTCAGAGAATTTATCTTAAGGATCGTGTGGTTGTGTAACAGGTGATTGAGTATGCTTTCCAACAAGAGTGTGGTCAGGGAACTTCATTGGATAATAATACGTCTAAAAATGTTCTGGTTGGCAAAGGGCAGGTTACTGCCATGTCAGCTCTCAAGGAGCTTCGCAAAATTAGCAACCTTTTGTCTGAGATGTGAGACGAGCCTTACGATGGTTGACATGTGTATATATATTATGTATATTTTTTGTAATTTCTAATTACAATTTTTAGCAGTAATAATATACAAGTGTCTCTTTAGCAGTGATAATATAAAAGTGTCATTCGTATGCTTTACTTCTGCAATTCATGAATATAAAGTTTGCAGATGTTTAGAGGGATGAATATGTAAATACATGTATTCGTGTTACATGAAATGAAATAAATTATGATGATTTTTTCCTGTTCGCGTTTTTCGTGTTCGGAGGATGCAAAAATCAATCCTAAACTACTATTACTACTATTAAATTATGATGGATTTAAATTTCCTACTACGTCTACAAAGTCGCAACTTGGACAGCCAAATCGACATTGAATGACTGGTGTTCTAATCATGTATTTTGGAATAAAATTACGAAGTTGAAACATCGGCAGTTCGATCTTGACTATGATATTTAAGATTGCTTTTAGATGGAAATTTAAATTTTATTGGCACTTAGATTACATTCTTGACTAATCTTGACCACAAATTCCTTGATCTTGGATACACAAGGCACTTAAATGGTTTGACCCCCCAAACTGTAGGTAGAGTTCAGTGACATTGAGAATGATTACTCAATAGGTTCCTCAGAATTGCTCATCCCATCGGACCGTAACTCCCACTAGACATTTTTTAGCGCCGACTGGGTCCTAACTCCTAATGTTTGTTTTCATGAATTTTTGAGCAATTCAAGGGGTCTGTTAAGCCATCACCGACATTGAGTACACTTTGTCAGGTTGATTTAGTAAGGTTAATGAATCATTGGGCTTTGAATAATTGTTAATGGAGTTTTATTCCCGTCCTTATTAGTTTCTATTTGGACCTTTACTCTTGGCATTTTACTTAGAAAAGTTAACCATTTAATGTGAGCGGTTGCAAGTGTGCAACCAAGAAGGCTCAATGAAAAATAAATGATCGATGGTTACAAATAAAAATGTACATCATATGCAACATTGACAGGCAAGACTTGGATTAACCCTGCTTCAAATAACAAACAATACATCCTTTCTTAGAGACTGAAGTCTACATTATATTGTAGCTCCCTTGGTGGGGCATGGAACCATAAGAATAGCTAGGTACAGGTAAAGGATCTACAAATGGATTAGAAGAACGCATAACGGACTTCTGTTGAGGGTAATGAGTATATGGCTGCTGCTGCTGGTAAGGTACCATCATTGTGTTGTGTTGTTGGAACATCATTTGCTGTTGCTGGAACATCATTTGTTGTTGAGACATTAATTCTATTTGTACGTTAGATGGAAGCGCTACATTATTCGATACTGCAAATGGATCATGCTGATTATAACTATTGAACGGATTATGTGTAGCCGCCCCCCCATATCCATAACCTGCATTTTGGAGTTGAAGTTGTCTCCTTGCATTTTCATCTTCATACAAACTGTTTAGCAATAGCTTGTCAAATCCACCAGCCTGACTCAACATAAGAAGGAAGAGAGTGAACATCAACGTTTTCTTCTTACAGGTTTAAAGGATTGTCTGCAACCTCATTGAACTTAATACGAAAAGAACTTCAGCATGATTTAAATGCAACATAATATAATTTGAGCTTTTCTTAACAGTCATACTAGTAGTAATTTGATATTTTGAGTATGTATAGTGTGTGCATATAAAAACTATTTCCAAACACAACTCTTTATGTTGGTATTGAAGTGTGAACTTATATGATAGCAAGTGATGAAGTTGTAAAACAAACCATGTTTTGATCTGACGCTTGGCAGGTGTGGTTGCTTGGCGTGGTAACAAGTGCAAGTTCCCAACCAGTAGTTCCAGTTATATTAGTCAAAGCAAGATTGTTTGAATTGTTTCCTACATAAAGTAGGAAAATCTTAGAATTGGATCAAGTATCAAACAAAAAAGCATGGTTAAATAAATGATGGAAATCCAAACAAGCATATTTTGTAATTATTTGAGCATCCAGAAGACTAGATAATGAATTTCATATAATCTAGTCCTTACCATCAGGTGGTATGATTGCAAGTGCCAAAGCATTGCTATCCTCTAGTTCTTGAGCTTTTGGATTTATTTCATTTAGACCCTGCAAATGTAAAACAATATATTATATATTCCATGAAACCAAGTTTCACAAACATGAAAGCCATTACCATATAAGTTCATAACCAAAGTATACCAGAAAATCATCATAACCATCAGTCAATATCAAAGGAGGAAATTCAGCCTCCTCTGTTTGTTCCTTTTCAACAGGTTCTTCCTCCTTGATTTCTTCAGCTTGTTCCTCAATTACTTCAGGCTCTTCAGTTTCTTTTTCTTCTGGTTCTTCTTTCGGTGGTTCTTCATTTTCTTGATCCTGACGTTAAAAATGACCTTCATTAACATACATATACATCGGGGACATACATGAAAGTTTATGAAAAAATTGAACTAAAACATAGATGCGAGATTGTTGAGCAAAATATAATGATAAAAAACTTGTGAAAAACTATAGTGCGTCAAAATCGATATGCAGAATAGATAAGCATGTCTTATGAATTTGTATTAACAGCTATTACTTTTCTTACCAAGCTCTTAACACTGCCTGATGTAGGTGCTAATTCTTTAATGTATTCTTCCATTGTGGCAACAAAAGAAGGCGGTGGCTGTTTATTGTAGGAAAGAACTTAGTCACAAATTATTTTATGTCAAAATGAAATATAACTATTAACGGCCAACAAAGAACCTGTCTCAAAACTGGAAATTGAAAATTTCTTGCAAGGTCTAAGCCCTTGCAATATTCATAGAAATCAGCAAGACATTCAGCCTGCATACATAGCAAAAATATTCATCAATTGTTAAGCATAAATATAATTCAATTTGGACAACAAGGATGTGTGTTACGTAAAACATCATTATGAACCTGTTGGCCAGCTCTTTTATATATATGCAAAGCATTTATAGCGTCGTGTTTCGCCATATCAAAGAACTGCATTTTTCATTAGTTAGTACCATTCAAAATTCAAGTGAGGTGATCAAAATAAAAAATTAAACTGAGATAGCTAGACATTACCACATCCCCAAGTTTTATGATTCCATCATTGAGGGAACTATATATTTTGTAACTCTCTTTCAAAATCTGAATGATATTTCCATACGAGAAAAAGTATTGTTAGAGAAATGACATCATTTTCTAAACAATACTTATTAAAACTGCTACGTTTTTTTATTATGTGAAAAAGAACAAACTAAATATTCATACCAACGCTAATGCATACTGTATTAGATAATTGTTGAAAGCTGCTCCTTCAGGCTGCAATATATTAAAGCAAATTAATTAAATGTTAATATGTTATCTAAGCACAAAAAAAGCGCAACAATTTTTTCATGCAGATTCCAAATCTAACTTTTTCTTATAAAAAAACTCATACTTGACAGCAAACAAGTCGGTAAAGAAGTTGCTGCAGCGCCGGTAACTGCTCCAACAGCTCATCACTAGTCAACACTGTTGTTCTGCTATGTGTCTGTCAAAGCTGAAAGTTACTCATTTTCTGAAAACAGTAACAAAAATTTGCATTGAACATATAGCGTGTGATTAAAATTGAGGGAAAAGTACACACTTTAGTTGAAGCCGGCGATGATAATTTTGTTGAACGCTCGAACTCGATGTCATATTTAAAAATTCTAAAACATTCAAGTCTTTCTTCTAAAAATTGTGCATAGGTTCGAACCCATGCAGAACAATCCCAAGCTGCATAGAGGAATCTAATTAGGCATGACATACAAGAAAATTCAAATAACAAAAGGGTCTAAAGTCTAAACCACACAATAGAAGAGTCACAACAAATAATTAATCCATAAAACCAATTAATTTACCTAGAGGGCTTGAGTCATCTTTGAAGTTGGAAATTCGGAGAAACCGTACTCTGTGTGAGTAGTTTACAAGATCTTCTTTGAAGCTAAGATCACCCTCTCTCAATATCCTATGGACCACAATCAATGTCTTTATGGCAACCTGTAATTTCATTATTCAGTTATCATACAAATAAATGCCTTAGAGCAAAAATATATTACACGAAGAATGCAGGCATAACAAAAAACCTTACCTACACTTTTCTGACACAGGCACAAAACTTTTTACTACATATCATATTAAAAGAAAGAAGAATTGAACTTTTTTTCTTTAGCTGTTAGTGCATTGAAATGATGCCAGACTAGTATATGTTTGAAATCACGCTGATACAGTCAATTTGTTAAAGCTCGAAAGAATAAATTTTGTCAAAATCATAGGGGCTCACCATAATTATGTCAAATTCACTGCCGGTGTACATAAACCTACATTAAGTATGAAAAGGACTTACTATCCAATTTCGAGTCTTTAAAAGTCTCTTGGAAAGGGTCTGTAAGCAGTAAGATACATCTGTCCTTGGTTGGTGAGCTGATGTAGCATAGAATATTTCTGCAAAGAAGAGCAAAAGAGAGAAATAATTAACACAATATTGGAATAGCAAATAAGTTTAATATTCCAATTTGGCCCTGTTGTATTGTTTTCATTTCTAATTTCTTCTAATGCAAGCAATGTCATGGAAAATTAACAAACATAATAGGTTGATCAACCAATGCTCCGATCAAGAATTTTTTCAAATATCGGAAAGATGAAATTGAAATAGTTATAATCATTTTTATATATATTCAACAAATTTTGAAAACTCACTTCGAACATGACGTTCCTTAGGTGGATATTCTAAGTGACTTGTAGCTTTTACAATTGCAATGTCCAATTCCTATGATAACAAAATGAAAAAACACATATAATTAATTTGAATGAATAAAGAAGGAAAATAAAAATGTGAATATTGGGCTAGAAAATAAAATTTGGTGATGAAAATAGAGATACATAGAGAAATAGTATATATATGAACCTTGTATTCGCTATTGACCTTGGCTAGGCCAACCTTGGTGGAATCTTTAAGAGCTCCGTAGGCCTTTCTCCATGTTTGGAACGTTCCCATGCATCAATTGCTATTAAATTTGGAATCAAAGAGAGAAACAAAGAAAGAAGAAGGAACAAACAATCTTGTTGTTGTCCTTCTTCTTACAATCTTGTTGTTGTTGTTCTTCTTTTCTTTGTTAATGTTTCGTTTTCCAATAATAATAAAAACAAAATACCAACGATGAAAAGGGTATTTTGGTAGTTTTGTTTGCATGAGCCTTAACTAATAACTAATTTATTTCAACCGGCTGTCTGCAGATTTGGTCATGTTAATTTACAAATATGCCTATATAATATTTTGAATGGTTTTAATAATTTTTTGAAGAGTAAATAGTCAATTACCCCTGAAATTGTAACTTTCGTCAAAAACCCCCCTGAATTTTGCAAAATGTCAAAAAAACCTCTGAAATTGTCAAGCGTCGGTCAATTACCCCCCTCCGTTAATTTCCTCCATCCAACATGCTGATGTGGCCGTTAACTACCACGTGGCACTAACACATGGTCAAAAAAGTCATGCCACGTCATAGGGGGTAATTGACTATATTTATTTATTTTTTGAAAAAAATCTGATTTTTTTTTTCTTTTCATAATTAACATTTGTGCCACCCACTGAACATGCAAATACCCCCCCTGAAATTAAACATTTATGTGCAAATACCACCCTCAAATTTAAAATTTATGTAGCAAATATCCCCTTAAATTTATAACTTATATGCAAACATCATCTCCAAATGTTAAACTTATATGCAAATTACACCTTGAATCATAAAACTTTAATGGTTAAGTAAAACTTATTCTTAATCTATAATTTACTATATCTCTAATAACAATAAAAAAGAAAAAAAAACCACATCTTTAAAATAACATGGAAACAGAGATGCATATGCATCAAAATGTTGTGTTTTGAGAGCAAATAATTGCAGATCCTAAAGAGAAAAAAAAATTAACAAGGATTTGACCAAGACATATATATAATATATGAAGGTAAATTTGGTAGTTATGGCAAAGTGTAATTACAGCGGGAAGTTAAATTTTCTCCAACAGCAAAAGTGTAATGGCAATAATTTGTCATCATTTCGAGCAACACCCTTAAGCCTTAACAGATATAGAACTAGTGGTGTGTTCCGTGGGAACCCCTGAAGGAGCATAGCTAGAAATATTCTCAAGCTCTTGGCCAAAAAACAATTCTACGTGAGCCTACACACAACCATCCATTCATGCACCAATAACCTCTCCCCCTTTGTTTTATTTTAAAGATGTGATTTTTTTTCTTTTTTATTGTTATTAGAGATATAGTAAATTATAGATTAAGAATAAGTTTTACTTAACCATTAAAGTTTTATGATTCAAGGTGTAATTTGCATATAAGTTTTACATTTGGAGAAGATGTTTGCATATAAGCTATAAATTTGAGGGGATATTTGCTACATAAATTTTAAATTTGAGGGTGGTATTTGCATATAAATGTTTAATTTCAGGGGGGGTATTTGCATGTTCAGTGGATGACACAAATGTTAATTATGAAAAGAAAAAAAAAATCAGATTTTTAAAATAAAAAAAAAAATCAGATTTTTTTCAAAAAAAAAAAAAAAAATCAGATTTTTTTCAAAAAGAAAAAAAAAATATAGTCAATTACCCCCCTATGACGTGACATGACTTTTTTGACCATGTGTCAGTGCCACGTGGCAGTTAACGGCCACATCAGCATGTTGGATGGAGGAAATTAACGGAGGGGGGTAATTGACAGACGCTTGACAATTTCAAGAGGGTTTTTGACATTTTACAAAATTCAGAGGGGTTTTTGACGAAAGTTACAATTTCAAAGGGTAATTGACTATTTACTCATTGTTTTAATGGTTACATGCATGTTACAGCGTGGAATCTAGTCCAACCTGTAGTCGAATATTTAATATTTACAAAGGAGTCTCAAGACTAATTTTTATACGAGTAAAAATGGACTCTCACTCTCGCCTCTGAGATATAGGGTTTTGAGCTACAAAAGTTTGGGTAGTCGGCCGTTCGTTTCTTCCTTCCACCGTCAAACCTCGCTGCCATGATCTCTGTTCAATTCAACTACAGGTAAATCAATATCCCCACTTGTTCGTCGGATCTGATTCCACATCCCACTTTTCTATCTTCTTTTAATCTCTCGTCTAACTTTCACATCTGCCATCTTCACTTCCAGGGAATATCTCCAATCTGTTGAACATTCATTATCCACCGTAATTTCCTTGATTAATGTGTATCTCTCAAAAGTAAGAATTTTTATCACACTTTTTTTTTTTTTTTTATTCAGGGAAATGCTAAAGAGTGTCTTTGGGCATTTGTTAAGATGATAAAAATAGAAACATTGTATTGAGAAATTGTGAAAAGTGAAAATTTTAACTTTTTAAAAGTCAAAACATGCTTGAACTCAATGTAAATATACTACATTTGGTTTCCTTAACCATTGCACCGGTTAGCAGGACCCTTTTTTTTTATTGTTTGATTAGTCATATGTTCAGTTTGTGCAGTCTTACTCTATATGTACTTTTACTTCATTTCTAACTCTTGTTACGGTAGCTATTTAATTTCGAGACAATGAAAAAATAAAAATAAAAGAGGAACAAACTTATTAATTGTGTGTCCAATGAATTTCTTATGCGCTTTGGGTTCATATTCTTTATGTTGTTGTTGTTGTTGTTAGTTATCGAGGTAGTATATAGTTAAAGAGTTGTGTTATTTGAACAACCATTTGATTGACAACTTATTTGAACAACCATTTGATTGACAACTCATTTGACAACCATGGATTTACAAAGAAAATGTAGATATTGACACGAAAATCAAAGCAATAGAGAGATAAAATAAAAACATAATGTGATTATGAGAGATAAAGTTGTCACAAAAATTGTCATGAAATGGTTGTACAAATATCATTTTCTCTAGTTAAAAAGGAACTAATGTGTTTGTTGTGCTGCTGTTGTGCACTTACAGAACTTTCTCCAACCTCACCACTTGACCTCTCCAACCTCACCACTTGACCTGTTGTGCCCCTCAACCAAGTTAACATTTCCAGAACCTTCTCCAAACTCATAACTTGACTTGTTTCCACCAGAATTTTGAGCAACATTTTCCTCTTGGACAGGGTTTTCGTCCATTGGAATTTCTCTGCAAGAATCATTATCATTCACATTCAAATGTTCACCACCACCCACAGGCAGCAAATCAGTATCAGAAGAATCAACGAACACCTGGACCCAGCAGAGTGAGGAACACATTGACGTTGGAAGAGTGAAGTGAAGCTTGGTAACAATTCCATTTGCGTTTTTTTTTATGACAGCTTTTATCTCCTTGAGTTCAATAATTGTCCCCTTAATGCACCCTTTTATATATAGTATACCATATTTCTTTCATGCTTACCTGTCTTTGCAATCAAATGGGGAAATTTCTTGGAAGTTCAATTTTATTGTCACATTTGATTAGTTTCTTTATCCCTCTTTTGCTTATTTGATTATTTTTTAATCCAGATTAGAAGGGTTTTGATGTTTAAGTTTATTTGTTTTTCAAACTTATTACAATCTTTATGTTTGAATGGTCCTTTTGTTCCAGTATGTTTTTGTAACTTTAGCCTTTAATTTCAACCTGCATATTTATTGATAGTTTTTTAATTATCATGTCAAAACACAAAAGTATGCCTGACTCCTTAGATTTAATTAATCTCCATGGTATTCCTATTGCAACAATATATGATCTTTCTTGTTGTGTGTATGCATGAAATTTTCCTTCTCTCCATCTCTGATTTCATCTGTGAGCAAAAAGTATGTGGCCTTGATATGAGAAAAGTTTTTGGACCACCAATGCCTTTTGATTTCCATATGTTTTATTATTTTACCTTGGTTCTTAGTGCATAGGCTCCCCTAGCAAATATACTCGAAGGAGTGTTTCTTCTTCCAATTCATATGTTTATATTTTCCACTGACGACTAAAAGTTCCCAACATTTGTTTTTCTTCTGTTTCCACTATTATGACAAAGAAATTCACCAAGTCCATGTAACTAACACAATACAACCAAAGTATGGATATTTAATTAAATTAAATTCACTAAAATGATAGATTTTGTCTCACCTCTTACTCCAATTCTTGTGTTTTTCGTTCATGATGAATCGATTAAAATATTGAAACTTTTCTTCATTCATAGCTCTATACTATATACCTTTTGATATGTTTAGAGTTATGAAGTCCTGTCATTTTCATTACTCCCTTTCCTCCTCAATATGAGACGAGGCCTCACAATTTCTATCTTTTATCATATTCGCATTTGCAGTGTCAATAATTAGAGAAGTGATGCGCACCACTTGTGAGTGCTAACTTCTACCATATTTAACCGATGTCAATTCGTTTGGTCCTATGCTATGCTTCCTTTAGCTATAATAACAAATTTTTATTTTATTCATTTTATGGCACATGCACATTCCTTCCTATGCCTCTAAAGTACACACCTCACTCTTGCTCCCTCTCAACCTTGTTAATTGATTTTAATTTATGGTAGCTACTAGTGAAATTGCATGTGTATGTGATAATAAAATTGGTATATGCAAGCATGTTAATGTTCCATGCAGCAGCTTGCTGACTATAGTGACAGTTAGATTGTGTGAGAAATGTGAATTTGTTGTTGTTGAGCAGTCCAGTGGGGATGGTTATTTGTACTTTTAAGGATTTTTATAATTATCTCTTTAGTGTAGCTAACATATGTCTAGTGAGGATGATAAATATTTTGATGCCTAACATGCTGCAATTAATACTACTCATACTGCCTATAATGTAAGTCTGTATTACTTTACATCATGATTCATGACAATAGATTTCTGGATGTTAGAAACTTGGAGATTTGCATTAGCAATTAGGTAGCATATATAAACTATGGAAATTGGAAATAGGGTATTTGTTCTTTCTGATATGCTTGCTGTTTTTGAACTTTAATGAACTTTGTTTCCATAAGGATAGTAGCACTTTGGTGTTGAAGATGACATCTATGGTTTGTTCTAGCATATTCTTGATCCTTATTTAATATTAATCTGGTTCATCCAGTTGTAAGTTGTACTTTGGGGCCGGTGTTCTATCATCCACCTTGAGAAAAGGTCTATTAGGATATATTGTTCTAGCATTCATACTTTTTTAGATTGCCAACATTCATAATCTCGAAAACCCGCACTGCATTTCTTTCTTGTGATCCTAATTGCTGTAAACGTGTACTGGTTTGTTGCCTGAGCAGTTAACTCATCTTGTAGTGATGCATTGCGTCATGCATACATGATACTTGCGTTGCCGATTTTTTTTTTCTTGGTGATTGGGATTATTGTTGTGGACTTGATTTTTCAATGATGAATAATTATTCCCTTATTGCTTTTGCGAGTCGCTTTTTGATATGATACTTGTATTATTCTGGTTAAGGAAGTAATTGGTTTGTTAGATTATATATATGATGAATTTCAGGTGCTTGGAAATTACATATTTTTATGATACTTGCTGCTGGACTCAATATTGTTGTCATTAAGGAAAAATAAATCATCCAATCTGTTGAGTAGGGAAGCAATATATAGTAACTTTTACTATTCTGTAATAAAAAACTAACCGAATTTTTATCATGTTTTTGTTACATTAGGCATTGGATAAAACAATATACTCATTCTTTTCTAATTTTCATTACTTTTCTAATATTCATTATGACAGGACATCTCATGGTTACCCTAAGAAGGGTGGGAACTGTCAGCTCAGCTCCAGTCGGATTTCAATTGGGCGAAGAGGGTCATTCCAATTTTTTCCAACAATTATGTGGTCCATCATAAACCACATTTTGTTGCAAAACTATTTGGATATAACAATGTCACATGGAGTGCAGTATAGAACAAAGGATAATCGGGGAGCATATTTCCATGGATATCGCAATGTGTACAAAAAGGAGCTATAGCAAATGTCTTGACGATTGTGTCATTCAAGAATTGTAATCTCAATTAAGAGCAAGTGGTTCCCGAGAAACTCAAATGTCTCTAACTCGACATAAAGTTTAGACCATGTTTATCTACAAAGTTCGGATTCGCATCAATTTTCATTTTACAATTATATTTACATGTGGTTTCCTTGATTATGTTACCGTCTTGACAAAAGTAGAGATCACTTATTTTATGTATTTAAGATTAACTTTTTTGTTATGCAATAGAACTTGGTTGAATGTTATTCATTATTACAAGAGAAATGATATGTGTACAACTATTTTCTAAGAACTTTTTGACAACTTTCTCTCTTATACTCACATCATGCTCTTATTCTCTCTTTCTTTTTCTCTCCATTGTTTTTGACCAATGAAAAGAGAGAGAAAAAAAAAAGTTGTCACATAAGTTATCTCATTTGATTGTTCAAATAATATTACTCTTATTTTAAATGGTGAAGTTTGGTGTTGTATTTTTGTATATTTTTAGTTTTGATCAGACAAACTCAAAATATGACGTGAATGGGTACTAGATGCATAATTAGCCAGGTGGTTATCAATGTTTAGTTATCAATAGTAGGAGAAGAGTTGATCCTATCATATTAGTGTTTCAAACTCGTATTAAAGGATCCTATTATTGATCTTCCTAAAAATAATGCTTTACGAACTTTCTTTATTAGTGAGTAGTTCTTTATTTTCTTTTATGTCTCATTTTTTTGTTTGTTGATTAGCCTTGTAACAAACAAACAAAAACACTCTACTAACTACACTTAATTTAAAATATGTAGTAAAAAAGTTATGACATTTGTACAACTTGTGACAACTTATAAGATAACTATTTTTATCTTTTTTTATTGGATAAAAACAATAGAGAAAGAGAAAGAAAATAAAAACACAACAAAGATATTTGAAATAGAATTGTCCCAAAATGGTTATATAAATATCATATATTGCTTAATCGACTACTAAAAAATCAAAGCAACGATGGAAAGCAGTTTGCCAACTAGGTTCGGTTTCCTTTTCCTTTTATTTTATCAATTATCATCAATTGCATTTACCCTTATGGAAATCGAAAATTAATCTTCTTTTTGTCAAATTTATGAAGTAATCAAAGTTGGGCTGAGAATGCCATTAATAGCATTTACATTATTATTTTATATAAAAAAAAAAAAAAAAACATTTCTTTAGTATTAAAAATATATCAAGGAAAAAAAAATCTTTAGTACCAAGGTGATACATTCGACTTCAACAACATTTATCTATCTATACCAGCCACATTGGGAGGAAGTATAAAGGTGAAGAACCTCTCCCGGATGGCCATAACGCAAAGAAATTCAAAGTGTAATAGAAATTCAAACATGTGCTCTACTGCTACTACAAACTACTGTACTATCATTTGTGTGCATTTGAGCTAGCATTCAGCCTCCTAACAAATTGCCCCTGCCATATCACAAACTATTGAGTTAATTGTGACAAACATGATGAACCTGCTCAAATCGCTTTCACCTTCGCTTGTAATAAGAAGTAATTACGTGTTATTTTCAGTTTGGCGTGAAAATCACAAACTCTTTTTTCATAGTTCTGCAGTTGAGACTAGTTACTAATCGAGTTACGGAGACAAAGTTCATGATGTAGTATATCATAAGAATGTAGACAAAAACATTATTTTTTGAATTGAAAAAGAATCTCAAGAGATAGCCAAAACAAGACAAGCGTTAGGCTTGTTGATGAATTATTTATTATTCTTTTCAAAAAAACATAAAGAAAACCTAAACATTGGTGCAGACTGCAGTAGAGCTAAACGAATTGAAAAATTGAAATAGATAGATCCTCAAAAGTTGGACAAAAAGTGACCAACGCAACAACCACAAAGGGGGTCCACTCTCCATAAACAAAAAAGAAACTATGGTGACGATGCTCATTATCCAATTATCATAAACTAGATAGATTTCCTCTCTTTTCTAATCAAATTTCTTCTAGTGTCTTCTTCAACTGATTGATCATACCTTCATTCTTGGCCGTCGATCTGCATTGACCTTTCTAACTTGATATCTGATTTTCTTAGAGATGAGGCGTGTACGACGCTTTTCTTTGTAACGCATCACGCTGGCTTCTCTTACACCACTTCCTCCTCCATTCTCCCATAACAAATCTATTTGTGACAACCGTGCCTGTCTCCCACAATATCAATTAATTATTCATACCTTCACACACTATCTATTAAATAAATGTGTCACGACTATGATATTATTTATTTATTTCAAATAATGCCACAACGTCACCTAAATTATAACATACTTATGCTACTAGAAACTAGAAAGTGAGAAAAAATATCACATCACCCATACCTTTGACCCAAGACAAAATCTTAACATAACATACATGTAGTCCTATTGAATGAAAATACACAAAGATAGTATGTAGCATAATTTTATTACAACATTTTGGTTCATAAAAAGTGAGACTGAAAACTATAGAATATGAGACCACAAATATCTTTTTACTTTAACCTTTTTATTGGATAACAACATAACATATTGTAAGAGAATGTTTCTATTTTTTTTAAATAGAAAAAGGAAATTGTCTTGAAAAGTAAAGTAAAAAATGAATGGGGCATGACATGCATGAAATACTTTACTATTTTAGTTTCAAAAGGTGTTATTCCCATATTCCACGTGATTAAAATCTCACCTAGGTAGTCTTATAAAAAAACTAGAGGGATTATCTATATATATTTTCAAAACAGAGAAAAATGGAGTAATGTTTTGTCTAATATATGTTGTTCAATTGACATATGAGGGATTAAGGTACTGAAAATGTCGGAAAACATAGCATTGAAATCGGTAATAGTAACTCGTTAATTAAGGTTTAAACAAGTACTACAAAAACAAAAAACAGGTGTTGAATTTTGATTGGGTAGATGAGAAACATACATTGACATCGTTTCCCGAAGCATCGGAGACAGGGCTGTCATCGGCGAATGGCGTTCCTCGGTCAGACCAAGCTTTCCGAACGCCGTCGTAATTCAATTTCAACAACAATCCACTTTTCAACTTTGGCGATTCCATTTCTTTCAATTCTGCATTCAGTCTCTCCACTGCAACAACCTTCTTCTTTTTCTTCTTCTCCGTCACCGCCGCCGCCGTCGTCTTACCACCGACACTGCATATTTTGGGCGAAATTTTAAGCATATCAACCGCCGGAAAATTCCACCAATTCCCTTCATCAACATGGCGAAGAGCTCTCACTCCACCTCTCTGTAATCCTAACCGGAAATCGAATTTCCCGCCAAAACCAATCCATGGATGAGAAGAAGAGACATTAGATTCATTCTCCTCAATTCTACCTCCCATGATGCTATCAATTCCTTCTTCAATTTCCTCGTCGAGTATCGATTCCGCATCAAAATCATCATCATCATCATTCAATTCAAGACAATTGACCATTGAACTAATCTCTCCGGGACTCTGACATGGTTTCACCGGTTTAGGCTCCGATGGAAAATCGGGCTTGCCGTGAAGTAAAAAAGACGATGACGTGTCCAATACTCTGAAAGGTAAAAGAAGTTCAGAAGAGTCGAATTCATAAGCTTTTTCCAATTTGGTGGATTTATTATTGTTATGGTTTGGGTTTGTTTTGAGATTTGGATTGGAGAAGAGGTTTGGGTATGCGGTGTTAAGGAGTGTTGCAGCTTCGTTGTAGGTTTGATTGGGTCGTTTTCTTGGGGTTCTGGGTTTAGTGGTGTAGATTGCAAGTGGTGAATTGCTTGATTCGGAGATTGTTGAAGAAGGTGAAGAAGATGTTTGTGATGTTCGACTCCATGAACATGGTGGTGATGATTTAACTATATCTAAATCCAAACCGATGGTTCTTCCTCCTGTTCCACTAAAACAAGAAGACATTTTTGGCAAGTGGTTGCAAGTAATAAACAGTGACAAAGGAGAAGTGAAATTCAAAAAGGAATTAAGAATTGCATATTGAGGATGGGAAGAAAAAGTACAAGCTAAACCCTAAACCCAAAAAGGTAGAAGGAACAAAAGTTTAGTTTTAAAAAAAGAGATAGACAAATGAAGAAAAAGCCAAAGGGGTTTAGTTTAGAATATAGAGAAAGAACAAAGAACCTGAAATTGATTGGTTTTTAAAAAAAAAAAAAAAAAAAAAAAAAGTTTGAAAATTCTGCAATTCCGGAATTTATATGAATTAAGGGAAAAGTGAGTTAAAACAGGAACAGGGCATTGCAAAGTGGCAGAGAGTAAAGAAAGGAAATTGGAGTTGCCCGAGGAGAAAGGAAAGTACAGTGAAGAAAGGAGGGTGGCCAATGAATTGAAGGATAAGAGTGTTAATTATAAGAAGAGTTATAAGTGAGATGGAGAGAGAGAGAGAGATAGAAGGGTCACGGGAGAAGGAAGATAAAAGGAAAAGGTCCGTTGAGAGAGTGTGTAGATATAGGCAAGACTGACATATAGAGAGAGAGTGAAGAAGAATAAGCACACCACCGACTCTAGAGAGAGAGACACAGTAACATACACTTGCAGAGTGGAGGTCTCACCTTACCTTAGTAAGATACAGATGAGAACGGAGGAAGAGACAGTGCTCAGTTTCTTTCTTGTTCCTATTGTGGGACCACTACCATTCACCTCCTCAGTATCTTTTTTACTATCTCTTCAATTATTCTACCTTGTTTATTTACTATAATGTCCTTCCTTTCTGCTTTTTTCTTTCTTAATACTTTACTTTAGCTCACTCATTTTATGTTCATAAATGAATGAATAATACGATTACATGTGTAAGTTTTAAATGGTAGTACTTCCGATTTTCTTTAAAAATACATTAGTTTAGGACTTCTAGAAGAATTAATATTTAGGGGAATTCAAATTGAACAAATATTAAAAATAATTGACCAGTCATATATATTTTTTCAAAATAAAAAAACTTTTAAATATGCAATTTATGAGAGGTTATTTAGTAGGGGTACTATATTAATTTAGTAAAAATTGAAAAACTGGGGACACTCTTTTTGTTATAAAATACTTTTTTTACTTATCTTGAACAAGTAAACATTAATACTTTTTTTTTTTATTAATAATATACGGAATCTTTTAAAAAATATATATTATTTTTAATGTATTAACTAGTTTTTCTACAATATCAATTTATTTATGTTTTATTAAAGTGATTAATTTGTTCGCAAGCTCTAACTCAATTGATAAAAATATCGTAATTTATAGATCGGATATCTAAATCGAGGTTTGAATCGCTCCCACCATTTGTTTGTATCAGTTTTTATGATTTTTACGATTTTGTCTATCTAAAAAAAACTTAGTTAGTTTTTTTATTTTTTATTTTATTGTAAGCATCGTAACGAAATGCCTATAGGTTCATTTAAATATTTTAAAAATAAGTAAATTTAAAAAAAAATTGAAATTTCGATTGAAAAACAATTTAAGTGGAAGGTATTTTCGTCAAACTATTTAAAAAGTCAAATTGAAAAATTTCATATTAATTTTCTGTTGGGTCTGATTGTAAAATAAGCTCCCCTCAAAAAAAAAATGTAAAATAAGTTTTGCTTAGGTTAAACTCAGAAAATTATTTTGAAATGAAAGCAAAGTAGGGTTGCTTTTGCAAAATAAAGCCAACTCAAACTTGAACCCAAATGCACAATATTGAATTCAATTTGTATCACTAATCATGTAAATAAAATAATGAACTGCAATTCTAATCACATAAAAGGGATGTTTTGAGGTTCTTGAAGTTGGGCAGTTTAGTAATTGAGCAATTAAAATCTTAAAAGTATGGCAATCCCGACCTAGAGGATAATTTCATACCATACCCAATACTGCAAAAAAAAAGCTTCTTTAGGATATATGGAAAAGGCTCTTATCTGATGACGAGGCAAGATTTGATTGGATGTTATAGATTTTCATGGCTTGCGTGGTATGACATAGTGGCTCACCAGTTATCACGTGTATCAATGAAAGAGGTGAACTCTTGGACGTGTTATGTGATCAATGATTCCGACCTTTTTGTTCTCTTTCGCAATTTATCTGTGGCATCTTAACGATATACGTTGCCATTCTTATGTTCAATGACTCCTTATTAGCAATTCAAAATCTTTTCTTTTCAACTTCCATGTCAATATTAAAACGCACACACTTGCTAATATACCCATAATCCATATGTATCTTCAGTTTTGTTCTCTAGTAAAATCATAAATTATGACGTTTTTGGAGATATATATTTGGAGACACGATCGATATTTTTTTACTACACAATTTTGTATGGCAAAGGACGAGAAAAGATAATTTTAATGCAAAAATATACTAATATAATGCGTACATGAAATGATATGTCATTTGTAATAATAACAACAACAAAAAAAAGTGATTTGAGGTGACTAGATCGGCGACCTAAGAGACAAATGAGTGATTGAAGATGGTGGTTACTGCACATAGGAGTGACCTGCAAACATTACAATGGTTAAGTCAGTGATAAAATGCGAGTCTTAAGTTTTAAGTTTAGAGAAGATGTACTTGAGTCATGAGTTGGTCTTTTAGGATGAAAGCCTTAATTGGACATGTTCTTTGGAGACAAATATTGACATATCATTATAAGATATTCATCACACGATCTTAATTGGCTCTCTGAACTCGCTTGGGTGTGCCTTTTAGGGCGAGCCCAATGTATGGTTTTATAGTGTACGGTGATCGGTTTTTTTGTTGGATTGGACTAGGCCTAGTCCAGAACCGTACATAATGTATAATTATTTTTATATTTTCTTTATAAATACATTTGTATATGTCTTTAGTATATTGTCATCGTTATCCAGGCAAGAGCTAAGTGGGACAAGTGAATCATGGTGGATCATAGTTATTTACGGTTAGTATTACATGATCGATATTTTAAGACAATTTACTTAGACTTTTTTTCTTTCTTTTTTTAAGAAAAAGTAACACATTGCATTTCTTCCTCAAACCACCCACCCCAACCCGCTCCAACCCCTCCCCTAACACCACATAAATTCTTCCACCAAATAACCGCCTTAATAACTCTTCCCTATTATGACCTCCCGCAATCTCGTATTTAGAAACCAACATGACCTTCCTTGATCAACACACAACCTCGAACACCATTTTTCTATCAACCGCACATCGAGGCTAGATCAACCACACAAATAAGAGAGAGACACCACATTCTTACCCCAAAACCTTAAGGCAATGGGTTTATGGATCCTCTTACTTATAAGGTGTTCAACCTTTACTATTTTATCCGATGTGGGACATATAACTCACACTTGCACACAACAACACTCCCCTCAAGTGTGAGTCCACGGGGACCACGCACATCGAGGCTAGATCAACCGCACAAGCAAGAGAGACACCACACTCTTACCCCAAAACCTTAAGGCAATGGGTTTATCGATCATCTTACTTATAAGGTGTTCAACCTTTACTATTTTATCCGATGTGGGACATATAACTCACACTTGCACACAACAGCACCTGTAGGCATTTTGGTGCTCATCAAATCACTACTAGTAGGCATTTTGGTGCTCATCAAACGAACAACGCCTAAGATTGGCTACCACACAATTAACAACATGTTTTGTTTGAATTTAAACCATTAATATTTTTTATATATTAAGATTGAAGAATGCTAACCAATTCATATTAATCCTCACATCGCATTATCATTTGCTCTTTTCACTCCGCTCTCTTCAATCCTCACACTACGATAAAAGAGTTCATTTTTGAGTTAGATTCTAAGGGGGTGATTGATGTCGTCAATACTTAATTTTATTTGAAGGAGTTAATACTTACTTTTTTTTTTTAGATAAAGAGTTAATACTTACTTACACTCTGTTTGGTATCAGAGAAATAGGGGGGAGAGAGATTGCCAAGAGAGAAATTGGAGGGAGATACCCAACTTCTCTTGTTTGGTACGCCAAGAAATAGAGAAGAGAGATAGAATTATGGTGGGCCCCACCACTTTTGCTTTTCTTCTCTAGGGTGCGAAGAAATCTGAAAAATGCTAAGAGAAAAGCTCAATTTCCACTAATACCCTCGGACCCACTTCTCAGTTTTCTAAAAAATTTATTCTTAACCGAATTTTGTTCTTGGTAGTTCATATGTTAATATAGCTTTTAATAAGTTCATTATTTTTTAAATAAAATAAATTACCTAATGCAGTTTGAATAATTTAATTAATTTGACTATATTTTCAATTCTCAAATCAAATAATTACTTGAAATTGATGGGTTTAAATTTAAACTATATATATTAAAAAAAAAAAGTGAGTTTCATGGGTTTATAATAAAAGGATATTTTAGGACTTTCAATAATCATCAACACTTCTATCTTTTCTATCTCTCTTCTCTTTCCATTAAACCAAACAATACCTCAAATCTACTCTATTTCTCTTATCTTTCTCTCTTACTATACTCTCTCTTCCTTATTTCTCTCTTCTCTATTTCTTCTCCGAATCAAACACACCCTTAATGACCATACAAATTTGAGAACTCGTATTTTTGGTGGTAGTCATCAAATTATATTTCTTATAAAAAGATTTAGTGAAGTTTTTTTTTGAGATCGACAAATATGGATACTTGATCATTTTCAGTTAGGGTGACTACACGCTGAATTGTTTACCAAAGTCAACATCTAGAAAATTGAACTTGAGACATTAAGAGGAGTATTCTTCAAAATCTCATTAAGTCAATCTAAGTTGGTTCCTTTTTAGATTATATTCCATCAAAGTTAGTTCAATCAAAACATTTAAATTTAAAAATATGTTCAAAAATTTGGCAGGAATTCATTTTACTATTTTTTTTTTTAAGTAAGGAATTCATTTTGCTTATCAAGATGGCAAACTGGCTTTTCAATTCTCATTAGAAAAGATGTCTACGATTTTGTGTACGACACCTTGAACATAATTATTTACTGTTGATCGGAAAAAATCATTTTGAAAAATCAGCTTAACAAATGTTTTTTTTAAGGAACCTTATGTAATTTTTTATTTTTAAAATAACCTTATATAAATGTTTTATTTAAATAACCTTATGTAAATGTTTTTTTTTGGGTACAAACCTTATATAAATGTTGACAAGTACTAATAATAAATGTTGCACTTTTTGTTTGTGTCTGAGAGCCCGATTAGTCGAATGTCCTTTTCTAGTAAGATATTTTAACGAAATATCCGACTGCACATTCCCACTTGAAATTTGAAACTTTAAAAGATAAATTTGGTAGTAACAACAGACAACGGAAAAAACATTATTTACAAGAAAATTATTTATCTTATGGTCCCTTTTTTTTTTGGTCAAATTTTATGGTCCCTTTTGTCCAACTATAGTCTATATAGGTTTCGTATTTTTCAAAAAATTATCACAGTTTAATTTTTAATATAATATTATGTTTAATTCACCGTTTTGATTTTTGGCTAAAAAAGGTGTCTATGTTTTCGTGAATGTACTTGTTTCTTCATAAAAAAGGTGAATTAATTTGTTTAAAAGACGTGTAAGGTAAAATTAATTAAATCCAAATAAAGAAAGTTAATTGAATTTGGCTGTACGTACCTTATCATTACAGGTGAGTGACATGGGCTCCCCACAACCATTGGATTTGGATAAACTATCCTGGCAGAGAGGGTAGTATTATGTTATGTAAGGTTGAAATTTCATCAAAACATGTGACTCTGTGTTATGGTAGTAGCAAGGTTAGGCATCGATTATTTGAGCTTTATGTTTTCTGTTTTTATTTTTTAGGTAATTATTTAGGCTTCATTTTTTTTAAACAATTATTTAGGCTTCATGTCATCAAAATGTTATCTTCATGATGTTATGTGAGTTTTTTAACGAGTGGATTGTAGCAAGCCACGGTTTGATATATTGAACCTGTATTATTTGAGTGAATGGGATTATCTTTACAATATTTTTTTTTGACTAAAGACAAATTTATTTATGTTTTGGAATTAGAGGATTTTTTTAGGGAAAAACAGTTAAGATAAGTTGGATTTCAAATGCTAGAATGATGAGAGCAGAAAGAAGTCAAGCTCATGTTCTTTAGAATTACTTGACGAATTCGTTGATACCTCTACAATCCAGTATACAAGATTCTTATGTTATTATAAATTTTAGGTTTAATATATGTTTTGGTCCCTTAATTTATTTTTGGATTTTATTTTGGTCCCCTGACTATAAAGTGTCTCAATTAGGTCCCTTATGTCATTTGTCGTTACCTCTTTTGGTCATATCCGTTACATTTTAACTGTTTGATCTATTTTTCAAATACAAACCGTTGGATCATGTAGGTTTATTGTAGCCTACGGTGAATGATTAACATTTGATTTTTTTAAGCCAAAAATATATAAAAAATTCATATTTTTTATAAAATACGAAGAAAAAAATATTCCAGATTTTTTTTCAGAACATTTATAAAATCATTTTCAAAATTAAAAAATTTATTTTTTTACAAAATATTTAAAGGTCAGATTTTTTTTAATTTTTTCCTACAAAAATCTGGAAAATATTTTAATTTTTAAAAATCTGATAAAATATATAAAAAATTCAGATTTTAAAATTAGAAAAAAATTATTTTTTTACGAAATTTCAAAAAAAGGTCATGTTTTTTTAATTTTTTTCTACAAAATTCTGGAAAATAAATTATGAAAAATCTTTTTCAAAATTCAGGAATAATTTTTTTATAAATTTTTCAAAATTAAAATATTTTCCAGAATTTTGTAGAAAAAATTAAAAAAAATATGACCTTTTTTATAATCTTTTTAAATTAAAATATTTTCCAGAATTTTGTAGAAAAAAGTTAAAAAAACTGACCTTTTTTTGAAATTTCGTAAAAAATTAAAAAAATTTCAAATTTTTAAATCTTGGAAAAGATTTTACAAAAATTCTGGAATATATATATTTTTTTCTAATTTTAAAATCTGAATTTTTTATATATTTTTCCAGATTTTTAAAAATTAAAATATTTTGTAGGAAAAAATTTAAAAAACCTTTTTTTTTGAAAAAAAAATCTGTCCTTTTTTAAAAATTTCGTAAAAAAATTAATTTTTTAAATTTTGAAAATGATTTTATAAAAAATCTGGAATATTTTTTTCTTCATATTTTATAAAAAAATACGAATTTTTTTATATATTTTTGGCTTCAAAAAATTCAGTTGTTAATCATTCACCGTAGGCTACAATAAATCTACATGATCCAACGGTTTCTATTTGAAAAATAGATCAAAGATTTAAAATGTAACGGATAGGACCAAAAGAGGTAACGGCAAAAGACATAAAGGACCAAATTGAGACACTTTATAGTTAGGGGACCAAAATAAAAATCCGAAAATAAGTTAAGGGAGCAAAGCATGTATTAAGCCTAAATTTTAAATTTAAGTTAATAGATTAGTTTAAGTTAATATGAATAGTTGGTAAAGTATATTACATAATATATGCGGTGTTAGAATTCAAACCTTAAATATTTCATTTATATTTATATTCATTTTAATAGTGAATTTCTAGACATTGTACTACTTGAGCCAAAAATATTTAAAAAAAACCAAGTCAATTGAATTAATATTGTTAAGTATGAAATTATTACCAAATTAAAGATACTCACATTGTTAGGACTAAATTTTTTACGCATGGTTGATTAAAAACTGAACTCTGCTAGTATACAAATCCAAATTTGTAATCTAGCAAATTGTCTCCTCTCCATCCAATCTTATAAAAGATGTAACTTAACCAATTGTGGAATGACATAGATGGTTGGATCTCATGTTCACGCCAATTGTGATTTAAGTTCAAATTTAAATAAATTTTTAACGCATTTTAGACATTAGAGTTTGACTCAAATACCGTATTCCAAATATATTCTATTTAGTTTTCAAGTTTATTTTAATTATTACCATCTACTTTTTTTAAAAAAAAAAAAAAGCTAAACTAACCCCCTTAAATTGGCATCAGAGAGAATCAAATCTAAAACCTTGAGGAGAAGCACACCCCCGGGTTCCTAGCCAATACCCCCTTTAATTATTACTATCTACTTAGATCCCAAACACACTGAAATTGTATATAATTTTTATAATATCAAAATTTTGTGTTCAGATATCAACTTTGTTTGAATTTCTCCAAAAAAAAAAAGGTATACATATATTTCATTATATTTTTCGCTGTTATTTTCTCCAACCTTTAGATATATACGGTTGTGTTTCTCCTTATCTAATCTAAATTTTGTACATAAATTGTACCCAAAAAAAAATTATTGATAAAAAAAAGGTAAAATTTCAGTCATATTATCCCTTGAAATCAGTTGTCAAATGTATATTGAGTATTAGTAGTAGCAGCTGCTTGTGCAACAAGGAAAAACAAATTAGTACAGTAGTATAAAATGAGCCATCTTTTGTATACTAAACATACCCAATTAAGTAAGAAAAATCTTTATTAGTACATTGAAGATTAAAATGACCTTATAAGGTTTAATTACATATATGGATCACCAAAAGGATCCATATTTTGTAGCACGGTGTGTCACTATCTAATGCAGCAAGCTAGTTGATCAACAAACCATATAGTTACGAAAAATAGCACATATTGGGGACCATATATTCCATCATTCATACGCATGGACAGACTTGAGTGTTCCTATTTGCCATATGAACACATCTCAAAGTTTATCTCTCCTTCTGTCTCTTTTTGTATTCATCTTCCCACTGTCTTAAGTTCATTGGGTTTTCCTCCTAGCGGTTGCTGTAATTTATAAGGAAAAAAAGGTTTTTACTGTTAAGGTCCAAACATCAACTGGCTACTATGTAATACAAATGGTGCCGTTAGGGGTAGCCTTGACATTGCTTCTCGTGGCGGTATTTTTTTAGATTATGATGACGCTGCTTTGGGTTGTTTTGGCTTCCTATTGCCATTCCTTTTGCGCACAACACTGAACTAATTGAGGATATGACAACTATTGAAATATCTTTCTCTAAAGTGGGGTTAGCCTAAGGGAGTTGCCACTAAAGTAAGGGTTTTAAGCCCTCAAAGTTTTTAAGTCTCATATTAGGTCCCCTAATCATTTTCATTTTAAATATATTTTTGTAAGTCAAATTCTTTAAATATTTTTTGCGCCTAGATCGATTACTAGTTAAATGGAGAGGCAGACTTTTAGTTCATGTTGCAAGTTTGATGTTAAAGGTAGCTACTTTATTGATTTTTAAATATTTTAATTTGTTTTTAAAAAGTTCATGCACTGATGGGGTCGGGTCTAATAGAAGGATTAGACTTTTACAACCTGATAAATCAATATTTGAATATTGATTGAGAGTGATATTTATATTTAGTGTCTGACATGCCTCAAATAATATTATTGATTTATTGTTCTTAATTTTTATATTACTATGTCAATACACTTAAAATGCATCAATTTGAAAATTCGCTTTAGAGCTACAAATACATTGGGTCGGTCCTGCTCTAAAGAATAAAGAAAATTGTGGCTTGAGTGTAATTCTCAATTAGTGATTTCTTCTTACAAGTCTCCTCATATTGTTTCTCATATTTATAGAGAAGGTAATCATCGTGCATATAAGCTTGTTTATCATGCTTTTAGCTTACATAATTTCTCTCAGTGGAGTATTGTTCTTGTCTTTATTATGGATGGCTTCTTTCATAATAGAAATGATCTTGCATTTTATCATTTTAAATAAGTATTTGGTTGTTGTATTCGGAACAACGGTGGAGAATTTGTACTTGCATTCAAAGCCGGAAGAATGAGCCAAGGGAAGAAGAGGTTGCGACGTTACTTGAGTTTTGAGGCAATTCAAGTGGTGTGTAACAGAGGTGTTGATCATGTTATCTTTGAAAGCGACTCTAAAGTTATGATCGAGACTATTCTCTCTAAGACATGTTTGTGTCTTAAAATTTAGTGTCTTGATCTCTAATATTAAGAGTATTTTATTGTTGCATTTTAACTTTGAGGTTAAGTTTGCTTGACAACAAACGAATATGATTGTTCACATCCAACATACGATTAACATGATTTCAAAAGGAAAAAAAAAAAGGTATTGATATGTTCTGTGAACCACCCTCCCATCAGGTAGGATTACTATAGGTACTCGAGAGAAATTAGAATAAGTGGTTTAGGGGATCAAATCTTGCACCCATTATGTAATGGAAGCTAATTATCCTCCTAGATGTTAGTAAGGTGACAATTTCCCACCCCGATTAAAATCTTGTACCCATTTGTTCCAATGTATGTATCCATTGAAATTTTATTTTCTCCCGTTTTGTATGTATGGTGCGACCATGATTGTTTGATCATAGCTTATGCGTGGTCCCACAAATTGGATGGTAATTGAAAACAACCCTTGACATGGGGGAGGATCGATTAAGCCACTAACTTGATAAGAACATCTTAGCCTGCTGAAGAGATAAATTTATCCTTTCAACCTTTAAGCTTCTTTCAGACTTGATCTTTAACAAAATCACGAATTTGCTGCTTTGATCTATCTATTTGAATTGTGTCTAAAAAATCCTTAAAATGGATCCATATATTTGCAAGAACACTTTGGATAAAAAAAAATCTCAAATTTGCCAAGATTTACAAGCGGATTCTGTAATTTTCTTTAATGGTAATCAAAGATTAATTATATCAACCTAATTTATGTTTTTCCATTGAAAAGATTTGCAATGAAAAAATTGTGTGGTTTGTTAGAACCAAATTGATTCAGATATAATATCTTACTATTGATTATACTAGTGTGTAAATCCGTGTCGGGCACAGGGAAAATTTATGTTAAAATGTTTAATATTTTAAAATAAAATATTAATATTTGAAACAGAAAAATATGAAGAATAAAATAAAAAATAGATTTATGATATAAATAGTTTAAGTAATTGCTACGTATCTGTTTTAGCCTTTGTAACCCGAAAAAAAAATATTGCTACTTATCTGCATATCAATCAAAACAGTTATATGTTACAAAAAAAAACACATTCAACAGTTTTATCTCACAAACTCATCCATTCATATGAAGGTTTTTTTTTTTTTTTTTTTTTATCACACGGTTGAAATTCTCATAATTCTTAATGAGTAAAAGTATGACCCCTAAAGAGAAGTAAGTGAAACAGTAAAGGTATTAAATAGTAAACAATAAGTGACAAAGAAATTACAGATTGTTGAAAATTTCATTGTAGACAACGTTTTGTAGTGTCAGCACATAGATTTCCTTCATCATCCAAAATAAGGATCTTCAAACCTTTTCTTGTCCTTGCCCTTGAAATAGCCACATAGAACTGGCCATGAGTGAATACCGGTCGTTGTAAATATAGACCAACTTGAGAAAGTGATTGACCTTGGCTCTTATTTATGGTCATTGCAAAACACAACGACAATGGAAATTGTCGTCTCTGAAACTTAAATGGAAAGCCTGGATCAGATGGAATCAAATTCACCCTTGGTATGAAAATCTTATCACCAATGCTTTTTCCCGTAATGACAATTACACTGACAATATTTGGACAAATTCATTTATCAACAACCTTGTTCCATTACATAGCCCATTGGCTTGATCTATATTCCTCAAAAACATGACTGAAACACCAATCTTCAACCTCAATCGATGATTTGGAATTCCTGAACATTTCATGTCATTCAAAAATTCAGGGGTGAACCAATATGCCTATACAGCACTATTTTCATAAGAAAGGACTGTTGAGTCAGAACTTAAGTATTCATGTTCCTCACCTGGAATTAACGATAGAACAAAATTATTAACAACATCTACAGAATCATGAGTTGGAGCAAGTATTGCCCTCTCTTCTAAGTATTGCAAATCGCTCATGTTCTGTAAAAGCAACGGATATGTTAACTCAACTAAAGATAATAGAGGATTTTGCGAGTCAGTAACCAATAAGTTTTCAGGGACATGAAGAGAGCTCTCTCCATATTCATTTGACTCTTGTTTATCGTTTCCAATATCAAGCATCCAATCTGCAATTTCTTTCACGTCATTAACATCTTCGTTGGGTCCTGGAGCAGTCAGCCGCATGTTTTGGGACAAAGTCAAAACTTTACAGTATTTCCACAGTTCATATGAGTTTATCGAAGCTGACACTATGTCATGCCTATCACCCTTTCTAACAACAGGTAATATTTTTCTAAAATCACCTCCAAAAACAACCACTTTCCTGCCAAATGGTTTATATAGGTTAGACTCATCAACAGTCCTCAATATATCCCTTAAAGTACGGTCTACAGCTTCAACACAATATCTATTTAACCATTGGAGCTTCGTCCCATATAATAAGCTTTGCATTCAGGATGAGTTTAGCCTTATCACTTTGTTGAAGGATTCCACACGTAGATGTTTCGGTCGTAACAAAAGGAATACCAAACGCAGAATGGGCTGTCTTTCCTCCAGGCAACAATAAAACCGCAATCCCACTTGAAGCAACATTCAAAACAATTAAACCTTTGGATCTGAGAGCAGCTGACAAAGTTCTCCAGATAAATGTTTTTCATGTGCCTCCATACCCATATAAGAAATAAAATCCCTCTGAAGTTAAGGTTGACATCAATGAGAGGTGGATTGCAGCTAACTCATCCATGTTATAGTTCAATTCATCTGCCAAGAACCTATGTTTGAATTGTTCCATTTCTGCATTTGTTGGTTGTGGCATGGACTCATAACTCTTTAGAGATTTACCATTCATGTATAGCAACTTGTCAAACTCAATTAAACAAAGATTTTTCAGATCGTTATCATTAATCTGAATACCTGCAACAGAGAGAATGAATGATTGTAAACATATATAGTCAATATGTGGATATACTAAGGACAACACAATTTCAACACACAAAAATTCCAAAATATATAATTGAATACCTGTGTTGTTTAACCTCCTCCTTACGTCGTACAAAATACCATCACACAAAAGTTTCCATGTTGCTTCCCAAATGACAAAAGGATTTGTCATTGAATCCATGAACAATAATCTTACAAGCAATGCCCTCAACTGCCTGCCAGAGCCCAAATGATTTGCCTCAGTAATACCATTCACGAATTCGTTGTCATTCTTGAGCAATCCCAGTGCAGAACATGCTTCCCTAAGCTCCCGTGTTTTGTGCCATTCACTGTCTTAAGATCGTCGTAACTCATGCATCCTTTTTGCATAGTCAACATAAGTCTCAAAAAGTAAACATTACCACTTCCTGGGGAAAATAAGTAACCTTTCAATGGAGTTTCCATTTTTCTAGGCTGCCAAATTCTGCTACTTTTGATATAAACAAACCTTGTTGGGTATTCAACATAAGTCAACTCCCTTCCAGCTGGATATTTTTTGTTTGCCTCAAACCAAGCAAGAAACATTGTGTCAACCTCTTCGTTATTGGATACAACAGACTGAAGTGTAGTATTTTCGGGAAATGTTATAGACTGTTCATTTTCAAGGTGAAATGAAAGCCTTATAATAGGAGGCCAGCTCTGATGGATGTCATACTCAAAAGTCCTCCACACAGCCTCACATGGCGCCAAATACTTACACTCATAGTACTGTTTGATTTAATCCAAGATCTGACCAGATTCAATTCGATTTGAAATCTCAATTGTGGCTCTGTCAGGCCCTTTATTAACATATTTAAACAAATATTTGATTGAGTTTCCCTTATTATAGTACTCAACATTCACATGTGCTTGATATATCATTAGTAAATGCGGATTGTAGGAAACTACATACCTATTGTCCAAAGTTCTTCCTTTTTTCAAAACAGACAAACCAGTATCTCGGTGCATGTACTTTGGATAACCTTCATCATCGACTATAGTTGAACGACGGTAATCCTTTGGAAAAAACTCTGAGCACTTTCAATCCTTCATGCACGTGGCATGTCCACATGGACCATGGATCATGAACCTTGAAACAGCATTTGCAAGTTTTGGATATAAATTGTGATCGGGCAGTTCTGCTGAAATGAACTTATCAATGTCGGCACCTGTTTTCAATGCATTTGATGCTTCAAGCTACAACAATATGTGTTTGTGTGGGAATCCCTGTAACACCCCATTTTCCCAACTTAAAAATTTCAGAAACATTTATCAGAGTAACAACAGATAACAGGATATCACACTTCTTAAAAATCATAAAACAGATAATTAACTAATTATCCTTCAACATAAATCATCAGCGTAATAGCAGCGGAATTAATCCAACATCATAAAAAGTCTTTAAGACAATACGTAAAGGAATAGAAACATGCAATCAAAGACCCCATCCCGTTACGTATCAGAGCAACCTAAGACTCAGTGAGGAAAGGCCACTCACGACGGCAAACACAACAACCTACTCTGGACCACCTGCAAGTTACTCATACGAAGAGCAACATTTCCAAGCAGAAGGGGTGAGATTTCACAAAACAATAATATTAAGCATATAATTCAACAATTATATTTAACAACATAAAGACATCTTATTATTCATCATAGATAATAATATATCATAAATCACTTCGTTAACAATTCATATAAGTAATCACAACTTCACATCTTATCATCATCGACTCAACAAATGCAACTATGCAACTTAGACCTCTTATATGCATGTGGTACCAATACAGGGCATCAAGCCCCCAACAATGAAATGTTAATGCATGGACTCGACCTCTTAAACATCTTAATTCGACAACCTCTTATATAATCCAATAATTTGGAACATCATCATCTTCATCAACTTAGACCGACTCATGCAGCTTAGTTAAATAACAACAGCAACATAGGCAGTATACAAAAACAGCATGACATAATAATATCAATTGCAAGTCAACATCATCTTAAATAATTTACAGCAAGTCAACATCAACAATAATCATCTAATACAACCATTACAACTTCATATCAACATCTTTCACAATATATAAATATTCTCACATTAATCATCAAAGTAAATCATATATTCTCCAAAGGCATATGAACATTTCACATAACCAACAACAGCAACATAGCCAACACTTAAACACCTCAAGGTATAACAACATCAAATAATAATCAACATCTTAAAACATCATATATACATATAACACTTCATCAATCATGGACAATATCGTATTCACAACATATACATACGTATATTAATTCATCAATCATAAACAACATCATACTCATAAACATATACATTCATATAACACATCATCAATCATGAACAATATCGTATTCACAAACATATACATACATATACTAATTCATCAATCATATTCAATTATTCACTGTGACCTACGTGCAGTAATTTGACCATAACTCAAGTTCTATAAATCCTTTTGAAGTCAAACCAACGGCATTAGAAAGCTAGCATCCATACCTACAACTTTCGTGTTTACACCTAAGACCAATTATGTACCAATCAATACCAGTTTTCATTTCAAATTCGGACAAAGTTGTGCTGAAATTCATAAACATTCACTGTGACCTACGTGCAGTAATTTGACCATAACTCAAGTTCTATAAATCGTTTTGACGTCAGACCAACAGAATTAGAAAGCTAACATCCATACCTACAACTTTCGTGTTTACACCTAAGACCAATTTTGTACCAATCAATACCAGTTTTCATTTCAAATTCGGGGCAGAGATGAAAAGAAAAATCAGAAAAAGCAACCTATATTATTCAACTTCACTTTCATTCAAAATCATCACTCTTAACCCTAATTCTCAAATTCTCAAAAACTAAACCTACAACATGTTAAATACAATTTTCAGAATCATAGACTCAAGATTATTGAATGTTAATCCCACCCTTACCTTAAGAAATCGATTGCAAGGTTCTCTTCTCGTTCCTCCTCTCTAGGTTTTCTCCCTTTTTCTTCAAAAACTGGTTGTACGTGAAAAATTATTCTGACTTCTCGCTTTTCTCTTTTTATAACCTTAACCTACCTATTTTCTCTTAACTCCACTTATTCTCTTAAACTCTTATAAATTCCCAAATCAGCCCCCAAAGTCTCAATATTCTATTTTAATATATATATATATATATATATATATATATATATATATATATATAGAGAGAGAGAGAGAGAGAGAGAGTGAGTTAGGATCCGTTGACACCAAATTACATCCGTTTATTTTTTTAATCCAAAGATCCGTCATTGTTTGTTAAATTTACTTCCGTGGGCTTTCTTCCCTTGATTCCTCCCTTCCCTTGTTGGAAAAACTCGTTTCTGCTTCCCTTGTTTAACGCATCTAACTGAAAGTATGTGTGTTGTCGTACTCTTAGATCTCAATTACTCAATCACCTCTACACATATCTAGCTAATCTAATTCTTTATTTTTTTCTCAATATTGGGATTTGATATCAATTCAATTTGAAGGGTTTTCCATTCTACCAAAACTATAAAATTCATTTTGTTGATATCCAATCTTTTGAAACGATAAAACCCTAGGATTATTTTAATTCATATTCAATCATTTTTTTTTAAGGAAATTCATATTCAATCATGGTTAAACACCTAAAATTAAAAGCAAACTCATCTAACAATCTCCTACTTTCACCATTATCCTCTCCAATTGTGATTTTATCATAAGCTTGGCATAAATTTCCTTCATATGCTGCAATAGATACGAGGAGTTAAATAAGAGGGAAAGGAGATTCAAACAAGAATAATAATATTCATAGGAGTGGGGGAAGAGAAAAACAATTTTCCTAGAAGAGAATAACTAGTATCAATACACCATGTTTTCAGTTTGAGTTTTTCAATCACTAAAAGCAATAATAATTGTGTGTGAGTGAGAGAAATGATACACAAGAAAAAAAAAACACGGGTTAATTATAGGCCTTTGAATTAAAAGAACTGACGGATGTGATTTGGTGTCAACGAATCCGTTGACACCTGGTGTCAACGGATCTTAACTCATTTATCTATATTTATCAAGGTTGCAACTTAATCTTTCACAACATTTTTTTAATTAGAGACATATACCATCGAGTTTCAGAAGAGGGGACTGTAACGCCCTCTTTGAATTATTTGTTTTATTTGATTATTTTATTGAGTTTAGAGTCTTTTTGAATAATTTATTTGATTTACGATGATGTATGTTATTTTTGTGTTATAGGTTGGTGTTTTAGTAGCATATTATATTATAATATATATTATTTGGTGTAGAGATATTATGTTATTTGTTAGTATAATATATATGTTATTTGATGTAGAAATATATTATATTATATTATATTATATTATCTAGTGTAGAAATATATTTGTTATAGAAATATATTTGTCCCTAATTATAAGACCCTTTTGCTAAAATCACGGGAATTAAGAAAGCGGATATTTGTATTAAAGTTGTTTGTAATCACTATTGTTTTTACAATTTTATCCTTAAGAGAGAGAATTAGTTTATGTTTTCCATATGCTACTTATTGCTGATTGAAGAAAAAGATGTATAATAAATAGGGGCATGTAGGTAAAGAAATAATTAATGTAGTTGGAAATAACAAAGGGATCTTATAAAAAGGGACAAAAAAATTTCTCAAAAGGGTCTTATAATTAGAGACGGAGGGAGTATTATTTATAGATATATTTTGACGATAACAAAGTAAAAGAACAATTTGTCTACTAACTGTTTATTTAAGTGAAAGATTTAGTTAGTAACTAGTATATTAATGACTATATATTTTAAGGTAGCATGGATTAAGAGCAATTTAGGAGTAATAATATAAGTGATGTTCAGTTGAGTAATCACAAAAGATTATGATAAACTAACGAACAAGTAATCATGTTTACTACTAGAGTGTTTCTTAATCTATAAGTGAAAGTATGATTGACCAAAGAAATAACATTCTTAATTAATTCGTCATATATACATGATGATTTAGTTAAAAATCATCTGGTCCTTGAAAGCAAGACGCATTGCTCAAAACTAAGTGAAGCTTGACGTATAAATCATTGTTCAAAACAATTCATATTGATTGAAGCAGCGGAATGCTACTTCATCAAATAAATGTTGGTGGCATTTCACATGGGAAAGGTGAATCCTTTTCCATCATGGGAAAGTTTTTTTTTACCATTAGATTAGAGATGAACATAGATTTTATGATGGTCAATCTACACTATATATTTTTCCCTCATCATCTTCATCAATTTACTCTTAAAAAACTCAGAAAATTATAATCCATATCCATCTTCAGCTTCATCGGTTTGCTCTTAAAAAACCACCAAAACCAAGAGACTACAATCCATATCCATCTTCATCAATTTGCTCTTAAAATAAAAAACAATCCAAAAACAATATTCATGTAATTAAAGTAAAAAAAAAATAAATAAATAAAAAAAAAAACACGCTCTTTTAAGGAACAACAACAAAAATTAAATTATAAGAATAAAACAAGCACAAGGTGTGCAAGTATAGGCAAAATACAAAGGTTTACCACAAAAATAGGTGTGAAATTGATTGATAGCGGCAGCCCCCCACAGAAAAATCCAAAAAAACTAGCCAACCTTGGGTAGAAATACACTGATTAATAGGAAGTGGGATGAGATGTTGGGCGGAAGCAGTTGGTGGGTTTGATGTTGCCGAGCAGCTGGTGTTGTGATTGATGTTGTTGGTGGCGGGGGAAGGAGAGAAGGGTGGTGGAAGATGTAAAAGAAATAATATAGTGTTGCAAGTGTATGATAAGATCGTGCTCTTTAAAATGATCTAATGGTTAAAGTGAACTTTCCCATGGTGGGAAAGGATTCACCTTTCCCATGTGAACACACACCATAAATGTTTCGAAGTTCTTAGTCATTGTTCAAAACATTCCATTAAGATCGAAGGATATAAACGTCAATTCATTCGGTGATCATTAGATCGTAAATTGCCTTGACTAAGAAGAAATTTCCCTGAAGTTAGTTAAAGTCAATTCGAAGTTCTGGTAACTCGTATCTAAAGATTCAATTTCAAATTATCCTCCGGACAACACAAATTACACAATTACTCACTTCGTCTCACATTATTAGTCGTTTAAGGTTTGTGCACAATTATTAAGGAAATAATTAATTGTGTTGATTTCAATAGTAAGATTAATATCGTTTATTAAAATACCTTTATTAATTGTAGTTAACAGAGCGCAGTTAAATTAAATGAAATTCGTCTTCGTGAGCTTAGCTCAGTTGGTAGAGACAAATGCATAATATATACAAGGTCCGGAGTTCAAACCCCGACCGTCACAAAAAATAAATGAAATTCAACAAATAAGGGTATAACAAATGAAAAAAACAATAAATGTTGAATTAGTATTATAAAATGACAATTATTTTGATACAGAGACAATTAGTTTGAGATGGATTTATATTCGGGGGCTTTGTTTGGTGGTTATGGTGTACCGTCTATACGCGACACCATTTGTATCTTAATTCGTTCATACCTTACGTCTTGTGAAGATGACGTTTTAATAATATTTGATGATTAAAAAACTGTAAATAGTACACTACTTTTCAATGGCTCTATGTATGAATGCAACATATCCAATTTGTGAATAATACCACTTTTCAAAGAAATATATTCTTCGGTACTATAAAAGCAAAATCATGTAAACTGAACAGTTTGTTGATGACCAATGGACTGAAAGTCCTTGAATAATAACTAACTCTAAATATTCATAAAATCATATGGTGAAAGATATCATGAGATGTTCAAGTTAAACATCTACAAATTAGAGAAACTAGAAGACAGAATAAAAAAGGCAAGTTCATTAAAGTAAAGAAATATTCATAAAAAGCCATGAACACGTGTTGACACAAGCTTAACTACAAAAATTTGAGAGTTATGAAAGCATAATATAAATCATTGAAGTTTTTTTTATACACTTGAATGGTATAGCTTTGAATTGTAACATCTCTCTTTGAAAGTCAAAATTTTAGCTTCGAGTTTGTATCAATTAAGATACATTTTTTGACTAATATTTCGATTTCCTCCTTGAATTTTAAAAAATCGGTCAAATTCGTCTATAAATTTTGCGAAATATCTATTTAGTCTCTGAATTTAACAGACGCCTATCAAAATGGTCACTTCGTCCAAAAGCTCCGTTAGTGGCGATGACGTGTCCTCTTGCATGCTGTGTTGTCATGTACACGTGTACAAGGACTAAATTGATGGAAATGGTAAAAATTTGAGATTTAACTTTTCAGTGTAATTTTCTCGTGTTTCCAATTATACCCCTCTAAAATATGGATCGATTTGAGACTTACTGGCATAATTTGAGGACTAATTTGATGGATTTTGTTATAATTTAAGGGCTGATATGATTGATTTTATTTGCAGAGAATGCGTACAAGGAGATATGGCATGAAAAGACCAGTGATTTCAAATGACATGCATAAACAAACACCACTGAGGGGTCCTGCTCCACAAAATCCAACTGCTCCTGGAATTATTAGAGTTTCAAATCCAAGTTACGGGCCATCCGCTTCTACTCAACCCCAATACTTGGAGTCTATCCCAACTTCAGGATTTCCAAAGCATTTATGCTTGTTTAAATTATGATTTTGGACTAGTTTGATTAATGCTTTTTGGACTTGTTTAGTTTATACTTTTTTGGATATGTAATCACTTAAGAACATCAAATGATTTGATGACTTGATGACTATGCAATGTTATTTTTTTTTGGCTATGTAATGACTTATGAACATCAAATATATGACTTATGATGGTATGCAAATGTTTGTCAAAGTGTCTGTCTTCTACTTTTTACTTTGTTCAGCAAATGTATGCACCAAGGATCACAGTGATATCTGTTGTGAAAATTCAAGGACCTTTTTAATCGGGAGGATTTAATTCCTTGTAACACGCTCCTGAAATTGATCAATTGACAATATTATACCACATCCACATCGAAAGAATAAGAGAGAAATGCACATAAATGAGAGATGTGCGCATAAATAATCAAGAAAAGAAAACACAAAAGCAGCGAAATAAAGACAATTAAATATTACCAATTACTTATTGAAAATACATAAAACAAATCCCAATTTCTACGAATTGTAAATATCATGTAATCAATCTTATAAATCCATATACATGTCATTATTCCATATTAATATTATAAAAGCGACAAAAATAAAGAGCCTTGATAAACGAGCATGTTGATAATATGAATTAAGGTTTGGTGATCCATTCTCCTCCAGACAACTCATGATGAACTCGGATCTGATCACAACAACATAACCTCTTTCGAGGAATAGTGGGAAAGTACACACTAATTTTATACTTCTTTTTCCTGAATTCCTTCTTGCCAATGATTTTCCCTAACCACCATCCATCTTTGCAAAAAACATCAACTTTTTGGTTGAGTTGGAACTTGGGAGGATTTTGGACACATGGAGGCATTGGACGAAGGTCCTTTGATAAAAGTGTCTCCTCGAGAGGTCCAAATTTGTCTTCCTCAAGAAGGTCCTTGTAACGAACCACATATTTCCCATTCTCAAGGCATACAACAATTTTGGCCTTGAAGTACGAGCCCCAAAACCCTTCATCTTTAATGCAAACTTCGACTAAGACTCTTACTTGATAATTAACTATGTTCACTGACGTACACATGGTTGCACAAGAACAAATGAGAGGAAAGGGGATAGTGGGGGGGGGGGGGGGGGGGCGAAACTGATAGAGAGAGATGGGGGCAGTTCTTATATAATGTATATTCAGGTGACGTGTAATTTTGTAATTAGGATTGAGATTGTATTTAATAAATTATTCAATAAAAGGAATTTATTGCATTAAAATTCTAAAAAAAATATTGTTCAAATACCATGTTTGGTTCTTTTAGTTTGACAGAATTCCCAAGTTAGTCCTTTAAGTTTCAAAAATGTCCTTTTAGTTGATAACTATGCCACCGTTACCCATGCTGTCAGTTAATTTATTAACTGATGCTGATGTACCCGTTAAGTTGTTCACTTGGATCAAAACGTTTCTTTTTAAAAGCTCCAGGGTGTCAAAACATTAGTTTAATCGTCACAAATGATCATTCTAGCACTATAAATGTCGTTTAATAGTGTTAGAACGACATTTGTTGTTGTAAATAATTGTCTTTCCAGCACTATAAATGATCATTTGTTGTGACAACATGGGTAACGCTGAAATAGTTTATCAACTAAAATGACCTATTTGAAACTTAAAGGACTAGATTGAGCATTTTGTCAAACTAAAAGAACATAATTTAAACTTTCAAAACTTAAAGGACTAACTTGAGAATTCTGTCAAACTAAAAGGACAAAAAGTGGTATTTGGCCAAAAATATTTTCTTAGTTTCTTTGGTCAATAATTATTTTTATTATAACAACCGATATTAGACATAATCGAATATCTGTAAATTTTTATTAAATTAAATCTTTAACATTTAAAAAAAGATTTAATACCAGTTTTAGCCTCCTAAGAAAAAAAACTACAAAAGCGCACCCTAAGTTTTGCCTCTGTGACAGTTTTGGCTCGGTCAACGGACACGTGCATTTTTTAATTTAAAAAAATTAATTAATTAATTTTAATTATTTAAAAAATATATATTTTTTATTAAAAAAATGAAATAAGATTTTTATTTATTTTTATTTATTTTTTAATTATTTAACTTTTTATTTTTTTTATTTTTATAATACTTTTTTATTAAACAATGTTTTTTTTAATTAAAAAATAAAAAATAAATAAATACACACGTGTGCATTGACCGAGTCAAAATTGGCCTACGGGGCCAAAACTGGCACATGGGCAAAACTTAGGGGGCGGTTCTGTAGTTTTTTTTCTTAGAGGACCAAAATCGCAACTTCTTAAAACTTATGGGGCTGAAACTGCTATTAAACCTTAAAAAAAGTCAAACGATATATTATTAATCTAGTACCGGAGGATGTTTTACACAACCTAATCACTATATATTTTCTCCTATTTTTCCTTCTTCTCTCTTAACCTAGTTGTCACCATTTTGCATTCCTTTTTATCCATTAGAGATAGATGCCCCTCGAAGTCTCTCTCTCTCTCTCTCTCTCTCTCTCTCTCTCTCATATTTGATTTTTCTTTTGTATTTTTTTATATTATTTGGTTGTTTCAGTGTGACGTTGTTGTTTTGATTTCTCATCTTAGTGTGTGATGTTCATTCGATTCAAGTTGAAAGATTAGTTTCGATTTACTGCAAATTCAATAAATGGATTTGACATCATTAATGTTTCATATATTAAGGTTAATGGATATGTTAGTGTTTTTGTAACATAGTTTTATTAAAAGGTAACAATCTAAACCTTACAAATATGACAATTAGATACCGATCAATGTGGTACAAGCGTAAAATTTAAAGGACATCATGATACACTCGACATAAATTATTCTTTATCAACTTTATAGATACATATTACTAGTTATAATTTAGTAAAATTAATATTACACTTAAAATGTTCACATAACTCAACTAAAATGTCAATATTGTTAGATTAGTGACATTCATATAAGTTTTAACACGAGACTTTAAACGTTCGAACGTGGGTTTAAGGAGTCAAGACCATCTTCATTTTTTCCATTATGTTTAAAGAATATAAATACAACAATGATGTAACATATTCATTATTTTTCTTCTATTTTTTCTATCTTAGGTTCGGACTAACATATTCACTTCAACTCATAACAATTCTAATGAAAACT
Organism: Medicago truncatula; assembly: GCF_003473485.1. Lineage (NCBI taxonomy): Eukaryota > Viridiplantae > Streptophyta > Magnoliopsida > Fabales > Fabaceae > Medicago > Medicago truncatula. The sequence goes on along the minus strand of NC_053045.1, from coordinate 61,008,491 downwards.
TGAGCATTAAATGTTGCAAAAACGTGTGCCGATTCATTTTGTTTTTCTTTTTAGTTTTTAGTTATCTTGAATATGTGATAATCTATGTATTTGTCTAAATATTGTTTGATGGCCAACTCTAAACCTTACGTATATCATATGCATTATCCTTACTAATTAAATTAAGCTCACAATGACCATGTATTTGTCAATTTAAATGAATGAATATATTTTCAAGAACTGACCCTAAACCCAAGATAAAATAAAACAGCGGTTAGGTTACTGAACAAAACGTCATCGTATTGCTGGCTGAGGTTGTGTAATTGTAACAGTGTGTGTAGAGACAGACAGCAAGGTTAACTGGTTAAGTTTTTAAGTTACTTGACTTCGATCTTCAGAACTACGCCTACGCCTCTCTAAACCCTTTTCATATGGCCACGGCGGTAGAGCCAATTCCAAACGGCACTCTTCAATCAGAATCATATACAATCTTTGACGCCGCCGCGAATCCTACGGATGAATCTGAATCCGAGAAGAGATGGCCAGGTTGGCCTGGTCACTGTGTTTTCCGGCTAATTGTTCCCGTTGTTAAAGTTGGCATCATCATAGGCCGTAAAGGGGAATTGATCAAAAAGACTTGCGAAGAGACTCATGCTCGCATTCGTGTTCTTGATGCTCCAGTTGGTACTCCTGATCGAATTGTGAGTTTTCTTTCTTTTCATTATCATCCTTTCTGGGTTTCATTTGTTTTGCTTAATTTCACTTCAAATTCATCTTCAAACACAATATTTCACTTGCCCAACTCTTCGGTTTCATTTTGTTCTTTTACTTTCGTTTAATGCTTGTTTTGTAATTTCATTTTAGTCAATTTTTTATTTATCTTAAAAACTAAAATTTAATTAAAGAATCTTTGCTTGTTGGTGTAGTGGAGTCTCTATAGGATTTATATGACTTGATGACACTACTAAATTCTGTTGAATTTTGTAATATATAGTTTGCAACTTTCATCATTCAATGTTTGCACTTTGATTAGATGATGGTATTTCATCCAATTACATTTTGATTTTAGGTGCTTATATCTGGAAAAGAGGATTTGGAGGCACCGCTCTCTCCTGCAATGGATGCTATTCTTAGGATTTTTAAACGTGTATCCGGATTATCTGAAACTGATAACAATAATACAGCAGCCGCAGGGGTTGCATTATGTTCCATCCGTTTATTGGTGGCGTCAACGCAGGCTATCAATTTGATAGGAAAACAAGGCTCTTCAATTAAAGCTATACAGGAAAATACGGGTGCTGTTATTAGAGTTTTGTCGGGAGGTATGCTTGCGCCTTAGTTCCCTCTACTGCTTGATTAGCAGCTATATTTTTTTTTATTCATATTGACTAATGTTTCAATAAGTGTTATGAAATATATCTTTAACTATTGGTGTTTGATGTTTGACTTAATTGGATTTATGTGGAATATAATTGAAATAAGGGAGCTTTTTGTCTTCCTGTTGCTTTACCCAGTATGTATAGGCTGAGTGCTTATGTATGTGGATGTTTTGCCTCGCTAAATGGAGCTTTGAGTGGCTATTTTTGAACATCAGTGACGTTAGTTGTGTAAAGACAAAATGCCTACCTACCATTACGATTAGACATGTTTATCATACTAATATACTATACATTTCATTAGATTCTCTCTCCCTCTCTCCCCTAATTATAAATTTGTTAGCAAATGCCTTTCTTTTGAGCCTAATTTGTTTGTGAAATTCAATTTAACTTGATATTAAGAGCTCATGTAAGACTTGCAAAATGAGCTAATTTCTGAAATGAGTTTAAGTGATGAAGTTTCCACCTTAGATTTACTTGCAATGTGAATTTTGCTCACTGAAATTGGAAATTCAAGGGTCAATACACCCTTTCTCACTTGAACAACAAACTCAATAAAAAAAGTTTTTTCTTAATAGCTCTGTCCCTGCTTTTTATTTTCCTTCAAAGAATGAGTTTTCATTTTATTTTATGTTTGTGGTTATACAACACAAGAAAAGATTAGGCATACAATCATTAGAGAGAAAATTAGGGCAGTTCTCTCATTGTAGATAATTAGGCATACAATCTTATGCGGTTTGGGTATGATTGGAGAAGACCGGTAGCAGCACTAGTGACGGGGGTTGACTAATGGTGGTTAGTTAATATTTAGAGGTAGAGAGAAATCATAAAAAAGTAAAGGTCAAACCATCAAAACGAGATATAGAGGTAAACAATGTCTTTGAATCAACACAAGAAAGGGAATTATGTTGTGTTTGATATACACATGCTTGATTAATATTTGCACTGCATTTTTTGGGTTAAATGATGGGAGATTTATGATGAAAAACCATTTCCTGACAGATGAACTTCCATCTTATGCTGGTGCCGATGAAAGGATTATTGATTTGCAGGGAGAAACCTTGAAGGTCCTTAAAGCTTTGGAAGCCGTAGTCGGGCACCTGAGAAAGTTTCTGGTTGATAGTAGCGTTATTCCCCTATTTGAGAAAACTGTAAGTTTGACATTTTCCAAATTTTTAATTAAGCTCAAAAACTCGATATCATTGTATACTTTGTATGTTAAACTGCAACATTATTTTGGTGACGTGTTCAAATATCATCGAAGAAAATGTGAAAGCCATCTTTTTCTGATTTCATGTAATTATTCTCGACACTAAGATATGCTCATCCTTTGTTTTTTGTTTAAGTGCAATGCAACAATTTCCCAAGACCGCCAGACAGATGCCTGGGCTGACAAACCATCACTGTATAGTGCTTCACAACCTAGCATTGTTGCTGACATTCCCACAAAGAGGGATTCTTTCTTTGCTGACCGTGAAAGTCAATTGGATTCATTGCTTTCTTCCTCGACAATGTCGTTGTATGGACAAGATTCTTCTTCTATTTCTGGTCTTCGTTCTTCGGCGTTTAATCGTGCCAGTGCTTCCATTGTTACTACAGTAAGCAACTCTAACTTCTAAGCACCCAATTTTAATCGTGCCAGTGCCCATTGTTACCATGAACAAATATATTTGTACTTTTGCCATCAGTTTACAAAATAATCGTGTATCATAATTATCTATCAAGTGTTTTTGCAAGGCTTTTGTTTTTGTTTTACTTCGTGCGGTTCAAATTTTAAACCCATGTTTCATGTCGATTTATTGTTTCCCCTATCAGGTGATACAAACAATGCAAATACCATTGTCCTATGCAGAGGACATAATTGGTATTCAAGGGACTAATATTGACTACATTCGTCGCACCAGTGGAGCTATATTGACTGTGCAGGAGAGCAGGGTGCCTGATGAAATCATTGTGGAAATAAAAGGCACCTCCACTCAAGTTCAAACAGCACAACAATTGATTCAGGTAGAAACTTATCTTAAGAAAAAAAGTTAAATCTTCCTGGTCCTTCTAATTTTTTTGGTATTGATAGTGAGTTATGCATATTGCATCGGCATATGTGCATGTTTGGACGGGTAATTAATTTTTCAGCAAATGTTAAATGTAGACACAGGTCTTAACACTCACATTGCTCGTTTCCGTAGGTGTAAATGTATTTAGTATAATGCTTTACACACTATTAGCTGATATCCCTGTTCCTTGTTTTCTCAAAAAGAATTATACTAATTAGTAATTGCAACTTGATAGTTGCAGTGAGACTAAAAATAAGTAATTAAAGGAGAATGAAATGTGAGACAATATATTAATCTGCTTTAATTATAGGGAAGTAGGAAATAAAAAAATGAAGACAGTTTCTTCTTCATATATTGGTGAGAGTGGGAGTCAGACAAAGGAAGTATCAGTTTCAAATTTCATAAATACTTCTATAAACTTACCTGGGTCGGGAAACTGTTAAGTGGACATTATATCATGTACTGAAAGTCAAAACATGTGACCTTTTGGTTTTTGGAAACATATAACCATTATGTTTGGACAAGTACATGTCGACTTTTCCCTTACTACATCTGCATAAACTAATCATTTAGAGCTTTTTTTCTCTGATGGATTGACAACAGCCAGGTAGAAACTTATCTTAAGAAAAAAAGTTAAATCTTCCTGGTCCTTCTAATTTTTTTGGTATTGATAGTGAGTTATGCATATTGCATCGGCATATGTGCATGTTTGGACGGGTAATTAATTTTTCAGCAAATGTTAAATGTAGACACAGGTCTTAACACTCACATTGCTCGTTTCCGTAGGTGTAAATGTATTTAGTATAATGCTTTACACACTATTAGCTGATATCCCTGTTCCTTGTTTTCTCAAAAAGAATTATACTAATTAGTAATTGCAACTTGATAGTTGCAGTGAGACTAAAAATAAGTAATTAAAGGAGAATGAAATGTGAGACAGGTAAGACTTATTCAATTTCACAAGACTAGTTAAAAGAAAGATGTGAAAATTTCATCTTATTCCCAGCTTTTGCCATATTCATTTCATTTGTTATAAGATGATTTTATAAAATTTGTTCGTTATGTATACACTTCTTTTGTAGCAAATAATTGTACTCCCTCCGTCTCATAATAATTGTCCCTTTACCCATTTTTCTTTTTCTCAAAATAATTGTCACTTTAGAATACCAATGCAACATTTATTATTTTTTCCCATTATTATACCCTATTGAATTTCATTCAACTTAACTACTCCACTAACTACAATTAATAAGGATGTTTTAGTAAATGATACTAATTTTACCATCAAAATCAACACAATTAATCATTTCCTTAATAATCGTGCATAAGCCTTAAGCGACTATTATTTAGAGACGGAGGGAGTATAATATATACAATTGTTTCCGGTCATATCTACTAACCTTTATATTCCCACTTCCTCCTATGCTGGCTGTTTTGTTAATCAATTAAGGAATAAAACTTTGTCACAACTATTAATTAGTATTACCTGATTTACTTCTTATTTTTCACACATACATTACACTCTTTCATTATATCATTTTGACATTTGACTGGGTACTTACTACCATCAAGGAATTAGTTCATGTTGTAAGAGTAGATTATCAAGTACACTTTTGCTTATAGAAATGTCTTTCTTTGTTACAGGAAGTTATAACCAATCACAATGAAACTATTGCCAGTAATTATGCTAGGTTAGATACAGGGCTGAGGTCTTCTTACTCTCAATTGGGTAGTTCATCCTATCCATCATCTTCTTTGCCATCACAACCCTACAATGGGTATGGATCTTCTGGTCCAGGGGATTATAGTACTTTCAGACTTTAAATTGGCATCTTGAAGGGAACATAATCTTGAGGCAAATTGTCCCAGCTGGGTCTGATTGGAATGTAATATAAAGCAACAAAAAGCATCTTTCATATTATCTGATATATCATTTGATGGTGTAATTTTAAATGTGGCTAAGAGATGTGTAATGCAATAGAAAATATAATGAAATATCAAATTATTAACCATTTTCAGGATGTTCAGTTTCGTAGTGTATATGTGCATGGGTTTGAACCTTAACCTTAGGATCTATAGTGGCTTTGAAACTATTTTACACATCTGTTTGTTTTTAAGTTTGCACTGCCAATAGCTGTTGTCAATATCACTATTTAAATTTCTCCCCTTACTGTGCTGTTATTGTTAAATATTAGTAAGCTATAAGATTTGACTAGCATCACAATGCAAAAGCACTTTCCCATTCACGTCCTCACTCAAACGGATCACAATCGTCCTAAACTTTTATTGTTCTTCGTCTATTGGATGATGGGCCACGATGACAAGGAAGGTCTGGCTAGTGCATGTTTATTATTACTGTGTTATAGTCACGATTGATCGGGATTTTATCAATCCATCCTGATACTAAGCATACACTTAGGGGCCACCAATTTCCTATAATGATTAATTAATTTTAATGGAAAACAAATAAAATTAAGGGCTCTCAGAATCAAGGTATCATCGTGATTTTATCAATCAAATGTGATACTAAACATGCAATTAGGGACCACAACTTCTTATAAGTATGATGAAATGGTTGATTAATTTTAATGGAAAACAAATAAAGTTGAGGGTCAATGACACCTGGATTGAAACATTTGGTTATTTATCAGTCTCTCCTATCAAATTTATGCTAACTAGACTAACAAAAGTTATGGACAACATTGCCACATAGCCATTTTCATTGACATGGCGTCATAATTTTTATATTAATATTTTTTTTTTTATCAAAACCATTTCTATATTATTATGAATAATCAGTTAGATTTAATTTTGTTTATTCAATTTTAAAATCAAAATTCCAAAATTTTTGCTAGTATTATAAATTATCATTTTTTTATTTTTATCAAAAAAGATATAATTTACCATTTTTAATAAAAAATTTACAATGAGACACTTGGATGGTTATGAATGGTGACAAATTACCACTTGTACAAACAACTATCACTCTGCTTTGTTCAGTTCCACTAACTCAATCACTCTCTCTCTCTATTCTCTTCCTTCCCAATTCATCTCACTACCTTTTTTCTACAATGGAAGATGGAGAATGGATTATGGTGCAATGTCCTCCACAGAAGGACTTGTGGAACCCAAGTTTAGCAAATGCAGATGATGATGAACCTTCAATGCCCTTGAAGGTTACTTTTTCTAGGTCTGCCAAGTACTGGACTGATGCCATCCCCATTGGCAATGGTCGTCTTGGTGCCATGATTTGGGGTGGCATACAGTCTGAAGTTCTACAGCTCAATGGTAAAAACACTTACTTCTTGCTTTCGGTTCCAATCTTGAAGACTTTCAGTATAGTAGTAATTATTTATTTTGATCCAGAGTGCATGCTGGGGGGGGGGGGGGGGACAGTAGCACTAGAGTCTAGGCATTTTCTAGTTGCAAATTTATAGAATTAAGATATCAGGGATAAGGTCATGCTGCATTATCTATAGAGGAAACACTACGAATATGTCTTTCAGTCCTTTGTTATTTAAAAGCATACTAATATGAGGATTCAATTTTTTTCTTCACAGAGGACACACTATGGACTGGTATACCTGGCAACTACACCGACAAAAATGCTCCTGAAGCGCTGGCTGAAGTCCGAAAACTTGTCGATGACAGAAAATATTCCGAAGCTACAACTGCAGCTCTCAAATTGTTGGGACCTCCTGGTGAAGTATGTAACACACTGCAAATTCATATAACCCTTCCAGCATTATATATATTTTTTATTTTGAAAAGCCAAAACCCTTCCAGCAGTTAATGAGGAACTATGCTATTTTTTAGACTGATATTAGGAGTTGACAACCAAGGAACATGATATATAAATAGAGGAATCCATGTAATTGCAATTTTTCTTGAATATAAATCATATGCATGCTTTCATATTAGTGTTCTCATTCATGGATTGTTTACTCCTCCACCCCACTCCATTACTTAAAATATATTGGTGCATGAGTTAGGAACCTTGTATAAAATGTGTGAATTCATGACCTCCTGTTTTTATATTTTAAATGAAGGTATACCAACTTCTTGGCGATATTGAATTACAATTCGATGATTCTCATCTTAAATATTCTGAAGAGTCGTATCACAGAGAACTTGATTTGGATAATGCAACAGCAAAAATAAAATATAATGTGGGTGATATGTTGAATTTACCAGAGAGCATTTTGCTTCTAATCCAGACCAAGTGCTAGTGACAAAGTTTTCCACAAGCAATTCGGGGTCATTATCATTTACAGTATCTTTGGATAGCAAATTACATCACAATACGCGGTTAAGCAGCAAAAATCAAATAATAATGGAAGGAAGCTGTCCTGGCAAAAGGATCCCGCCACAAGTGAATTCAAGTGACGAACCAAAGGGAATTCAGTTTTCTGCAGTTCTTGATGTGCAGATCAGTAATGAAAAAGGAGTTATACATGTTTTGGATGATAAGAAGCTTAGAGTTGAAGGTTCAGATTGGGCTATTTTGCTTCTGACAGCTTCCTCGTCGTTTGATGGTCCATTTACTAATCCTGAAAACTCTAAGAAAGATCTTACTTCCGAGTCCTTGAGTAAAATGAAGTTTGTGACAAGCTTAAAATATGATGATATTTATGCTCGTCACTTGGATGACTATCAAAATCTATTTCATCGGGTCTCATTGCAACTCTCTAAAAGTTCGAAGACTGTTTTAGGAAAACCTATTTTGGACGAAGGGAAAATGGTTTCTTGTCAAACTAACATATCTCAATTGAGAGGTGGTGATATTGTTCCAACTTCATCGAGAATCAAATCATTTCAAAATGATGAAGATCCTTCCTTTGTGGAGCTTTTGTTTCAATACGGTAGATATCTGCTAATTGCTTGTTCACGTCCCGGAACTCAGGTGGCAAACCTACAGGGTATATGGAACAAAGATGTTGTGCCTAAATGGGAGTATGTTTTCCCTTCACTTTCCATCCCCCTTCTAGTGATAAATAAATATGTAAAAGGAAAGTAAAGAGATTAAGTTTTATTTGCTTCTAGATTCTAAGGTGGCTTAGAGTTTCTATATGGATAGGGAGTATCAAATAAGTATTTAGAAGTAATTTCTTAAAGAATTGATGAGAATTTGTAATTTGTCTCTTTTTTTTTTTTCATCCAGTGGGGCTCCACACTTGAACATAAATCTTCAAATGAATTATTGGCCGTCCCTTTCTTGCAACTTACATGAGTGTCAAGAGCCACTATTTGATTGCATTTCCTCTTTGTCAGTCAATGGTAGTAAAACTGCAAAGGTATTTTGTTTCTTTACTCTTTCTTTCTTATAATTCTTGACATTCTATGGAAGAAAGGGATTGGTTATAATTATGTTTCTCAGCTATCAGTAACTTGTTACTAGACCTCCTATTGATCAGGTGTATGTTAAGCGCAAGCCAAAGCAATTAGCTCCAATTTAATGTAATTGTGTGTGTTTTAAATACAAGGATAGGAATTACGCAAGCAAAAGAAAAATAATCTAGTTGTTGTGAATTTTATATATTGTATAAAGAATTTCATTTGATCTGGCATGCAGGTGAACTACGACGCAAATGGTTGGGTTGCACATCATGTTTCTGACTTATGGGCTAAAACATCCACATATCGAGGTCCGGCTGTTTGGGCTTTATGGCCAATGGGTGGAGCCTGGCTTTGTACCCATCTATGGGAGCATTACACTTATACAACGGATAAGGTAAGTTCCGGTCTTTTATTAAATTTGCAGATAAAAAATAACTGTTATACTTTGAAGAGCTGAATATTCCATAATGCCAAATTAACCTTCTATTTTCATGGCATTACTATAAGTTGTAATAGAGATGATGTAAAACATAAGCCACTTTGACTGTTTTTTGGTTATTATGTTTCATTTGCATGATGCAATTTCAAACTGGTATTAGTTCAACAAATATCTTGTTTAGCTATGCTGATTAATAGTTTTAGGAGACAGCATGCGGAAGAAACATTGTTGAAGGCCGAAAAGTAAAGTGTAGTTAACTTCAAGTTTCATCACCAACAAACATTTGATTACACACACGGAACAGTTAAGGGATACACATGCTGCTGAGGGATTAAAGATCTAATATGCTATAGATAGTGATACATACATATATGCCTTTATTTTTAAAAAGAAAGAAAGTACTGTATTGTGTAAATAACGGTTGATTTTTCTCTTATATTAGGAATTTCTGAAGAATAAAGCATATCCTTTGTTGGAAGGATGTACATCATTTTTATTGGATTGGTTGATTGAAGGCCCTGGTGGATTATTGGAAACTAACCCATCAACTTCACCAGAGCACATGTTCATTGCATCGGATCAAAAGCGGGCTAGTGTGAGCTACTCATCAACTATGGACATTTCAATCATAAAAGAAGTTTTCTCTATAGTCATTTCTGCTGCTGAGGTGAACTGATCTTAGTTCTCAAACCAATACTAGACACTAGTTTCTAGTTATCCTAATTTTTTCTCGGTCCCTTGTCAAAAACAGATTTTGGGAAGACAAGATGATGCTATTATCAAAAGAGTATTTGAGTCTCAATCTAAGCTTCCTCCTATAAAAATTGCTAGGGATGGATCAATTATGGAATGGGTATGCAATCGTATTATATTGTGTTTTCCATCTCTTCATCTTTCAAGTGTCAATTTGTCAAACTTATGTCATCTAATATCTTCTGATCTTCAATGAAAATTTTGGATTGTAAACTAAAAGTTCCATGTTAAATTTAACACCTTATTTATTTGACAGGCTGAAGATTTTCAGGACCCAGATGTACATCATTGGCATGTTTCACATCTGTTTGGCTTGTTTCCGGGGCACACAATAAATATTGAGAAAACTCCAAATCTCTGTAAAGCTGTAAATTATAGTCTAATTAAAAGAGGTCTTTTACTTGAGCTTTAATTCTGATTTTTGTCCCCGACATAGTAGTTATTTTAGGTAATAGTACTACGTCTATTGATTTTAATAGTTAAGTCACTTTATTCATTAAAACCTCCGGGTAATGTAGAAAATAATCACAACAAATATACTACATTCTCAAATTAGGAATTCCCTCGTTCATGTTCATGTACAACCTTGTAAACCAAAATGACCTAAGGTTGTATCTTTTTAGGTTTAATACTAGAAATAATATATCTTAACAGCAATCACATTTCTTGCGTTATGTTACAGGAGATGAAGGTCCCGGGTGGTCAACAACTTGGAAAGCTGCATTGTGGGCTCGTCTTCACAACAGTGAGCATGCATATCGCATGATAAAACACTTGGTTGTCTTGGCGGACCCTGAACAGGAAGCTGTTGGTTTCGAAGGAGGACTTCACAGCCATGGGATAGAATGTGCTCTAGGGACAGTTCAGGGCATCTTGTTCAAGCATTGACAAACGGACAATATATACTCCTACTGATTCATGAAGGAAATGCTTGAACTTCCCTATCTATTATGAAATGGATCATGTAATTTTTGATTTGATTTGAAGTTGGTAGTGTATAGCATTCAAAATCATAATTCCATATTGTTGTCACTTAAATTTCGTCCCCTAATATGTTGTTATTGTTAAATATTAGCAAGCAATGTGATATGACTAGACTATGATTAGGATGATGAGTCATGATGGCAAAGAAGGTTTAGTATTACATTGAATTTGTCATAATCACAATGTCATCATGATTTTATTTTGTATGTCATGGTACCAAACTCGTTTCAAGTATTATTGCCAAGGGCTCCTCAACAATAACACTTGGATTGAAACATTTTATTGTCAAACTTTTTCTTTTTGTTGATAAAAATGACAACTTGTTGCAATGTTAGAAAGTTGGGGACCAAAATGAAATAATTAGAGTGAAATTAAATTTCTTATTTGATGTCATAAAAATAAGTAATAAAAAACCAACTTCAAAACACGAATTGGTGTGTGAAGGGAGAAACACCACCTACCTTATCCTGAAGGACTCAAGGACAACGCAATGCCCACTTTGAACCTCTTCACCAACATCCCCGTGGATCCTGTTATTGCTTCCGACATTCTCAGGGATGCCACCAAAGTTGTTGCAAAAATCATCGGAAAGCCCGAATCCGTTGAGTCCAATTTCTTCCTTTTCCTCCTTTGTTTATTGTTGCCCACCAAATGTTTGATGAAATTACTCTGTAAATATCAAAACTTTATCCAACCCATGTCTTCAAAACTACATATGCTATATGCCACCAACACTCAATCGTACTCTTTATTTTAATCTTAATCTTTTATTTGACATGAAATGTGTGACTTTTGTTTATAAATAATGTTTTCTGTGTGTTTCAGTATGTGATGATTTTGTTGAATGGTGGAGTGCCTATTGCATTTGGTGGGACTGAAGAGCCGGCTGCCTATGGAGAACTGATATCAATTGGCGGACTTGGTCCAAGTGTTAATGCAAAACTGAGTTCTACTATTGCACAAATCCTTCAAACTAAACTATACATTGATAGCTCCAGATTCTACATCAAATTTTATGACTCGGAGGTAAATTTACGATTTCTTTATAGCTTATTTTATGTATATATGACTGTGAATGCTGGTGAGTTTGATGCATTCATTCATTCTTATTTGATGTGATGCCATTTCGTACATTCTAACTTGTTTATTACTATGAACTTAGAGGTTTCTCGTTGTGTTTGTTGGAGGAGGCAAAGATAGGTATTAAATTAATACTCTTCTGGGGCAAATTTGTTGCTAATACATGTTATTTAAGTAGAGATTGATATCTGATGTTGTTTAGCAATACTTTGACTACAATAACAAGAAAAGTATATTGTTCTTATAAAGTCTTGGAGTATTAACATCATATCAATAACCTATGGCGGATACTGCGTGTGAGGATGTTGTCCTTGAGGAATATGAATGAATATTTTAAGGTTGCCAAAAATTTTAGTTTTTTTTCTTTCTTTTCAAATGATTTTAGCTTATAAAACTGTAATGGATATTGACATACTGTTATTTTAAAATTGGTATCCCCATAGGAAGGTAGCTTGCATTTTGATTGAGTTTGACTGCAACATTGTAATCCAAGAAACTTCCCTATTTTTTTGTAATAAGATATTAGTTCCCATCATTTTGTTAAATCAGTTCACGTGGAAATAAAGAAAGGGTTATGAAAATAAATTAGCAACCAAAGTCAGCAAGTGATGTGTCATATGTATCATATGATTTATGTATTTTCATTATTATTTTGAATTTGCTCAAGCGTATTTTATCATGGATGGTGTGGCAACAATATCGATCCAACAGCTTCCTTTCTGTGAGATGAATGCCATAGTTATATCTTTTTGTAATTTTTGTTCTTTTACTTCATGGTTTATCTGTGTTTGTGGTGCAGCGCTCATTTTTTGGGTTCAATGGCTCAACCTTCTGATCAGTCTTTCACATACTTGGGCAGTTTCTCAAGGAAAAAATATATTTCATCTTTCTGTGGATTATTACAAATTTGTATGCGTAATTGTTGTGAACGAATACATTTGATACATGAAAAATCGGAAAATGATCCTTTTGTGTCATTTTCATCTTTTCAAGATTCATCAATTTATATAGTTTGTGACACTCATCGTGGGATAGAGAATAATGAAATATATAAAGAGTAGTGATATTTGAACATCCATCCGAGACAACTTCTTTTTGGAGAGAGAAAAATGAAGAGAGAGAATAAAAATATAATGTGAGTATGTGAGAGAAAGTTGTCATGAAATGGTTGTGCAAATATCATTTCTCATGTATAAAAAAGATAGAAGTGATTTATATTATATTATAAGAGAAATGGAGGTGACTTGCATGGACTGAGCTAAAAATTAGGTCAAATATTTCTCCAGGTCCTTTAAGTTTCATGTTTGTATAGATTCTTTAAGTTTCTAAAGTTTCAGATAGGTCTTTAAGTTTCCAAGGTTTCAGATAGGTCCTTTAAGTTTCCAGTTTGTTTTAGATAGGTCCTTTCTATCAACCTCCAAAGTTGATCTAGTTGGGAAAAAAATTGATGTCAAGTGTCAGAGAGAACCACCTCACCCACTTAACGGACATATCAGCTTTGATTTAATGGACATAACAACTTTGGCTTAATAGAGGTTGACAGAATGGACATATCCAAAACAAACCCGAAACTTAAAGGACTTATCTGAAACCTTCGAAATTTAAAGGACATATCCAAAACAAACGTGAAACTTAAAGGATCCAGTGAGGTATTTGGCCTAAAAATAAGTTTAGGAAACCAAATTTAAACTTATAATTTCAAATGTCTAACATATTCAAAAAATTGAAGACATTATCAGATATATCTAACGTTGAAATTGTCAAACAAATATAAAAAGAACTGACATTTATGAAGTTGTGCTTTTCGTTGTTCGTGAAGTTAAAATAATCAGTTACCATATACGATGTAATGTAAAAGTTCTAGCATACTAGTATCATATCAAGTTTACCAAAGAAAATTACAGGAGCCGTACAATTTCAAGTGACATTCCACGGACTAAAATCTTGTATCATCAATATTTGAACTTTGTCGCGAGATGATATCAAACTATAGATTTTTTTCTATGGTGTATCCGGTTCGAATCCCAAACCTTGTATATTACCTCCGTCCTTAATTATAAGATCTTTTTGAGAATTTTTTTTATCCCTAATTATAAGACCCCTTTGTTATTTCCAACTATATTAATTATTTCTTTACATACATGCCCCTATTTATTATACATCTTTTTCTTCAATCAACAATAAATAACATGTTGAAAATATAAACCAACTATCTCTCTTAAAGGATAAAATTGTAAAAATAATAGTAATTACAAACATATTTAATACAAATATCCACTATCTTAATTCCCGTTATTTTTTCAAAAGGGTCCTATAATTAAGGATGGATGTAGTATTATGAATTATCTTTTACCAACTGATCTAAACTCACAGACATCAAACTAAAGATTTTGTCGGTGAAAAATAAATTATTAATATTTTTTATAGTAACATTAGCTTTGTTTTTTATATAATATACGATTGTTATGTGATGGATTATGATAGTGGCATAGTTTGTGGACCTGAAAGATGTACCGATTACTTTCAGCCACTCAAGTCTAAAGGCATAGAACCCTCACGTAGTTTTTTCCATACATATGGTTCCAAGATCAAACGGAACACATGTTTAAAGCATGGGCAGATTTAGACATTTGATACATATGAGGCTAAAATTTTAAAGAAACAATAATACAAACTATATTAAAAATAAATTGTTTAATACAATATATTACAATGAAAATGGTTTCCTATCAATTTGTTGATAATATGGACTAAAATAATATCATTGATAATTGTTAAGAGAACAAGAAGGAAAAAGGAGTTCTCGTTGATTTGTTGTTGTTCTTATCCTTAACGTATTGTGTTTTATTTGTAATAATAAAAAATTTAAAAATAGGGAAATTAGATGTTTGGCTTTAACCACACATAGCCTTTGAATGGATCCACCCGTAGTTTAAAGTGTCTAAGCTAATTAGCTTCGACTCAAACCGACACATGTTGATAATAGGAAAAGATGGAAGAAAAGTATCTAAACTAATTTTATCTTTGATAGGATAGTTTAGTTCCTAAACTATTAAAATCAACTAAAAGCCTTAAACTTGTTAGATAATAAAGTATCGGACTATGTTATTGGGTCTGTTAAGTTAGAGTCCATTAAGTTTTATTATATATTCTCGAGTATCCTTTTGTAATATTTATCTATTTTTGTATTCGATGAAACCCTAACTTTGTCTCTTTTAGACTTTTTGTTATTCTATATTGAAACCTTATATTGTTAACAAAACTATTATATCATCCAACTATTTAGTCGATTAAATAACTTGAGACTAAATTGATGTGTTTTTCATAAAAGAATTTTTAATTTGAGACATAGTGTAAGAACTTTTAGTCGATTCATTCCTAATATAAAAATATAGGAGAATACCAAAATGAACAAAAAAACCGTGTCAGTGCAATAGCAACTAGCAAAGGCAACATAATGCCTACTTTGAACCTCTTCACCAACGTCCCTGTTGATCCTGTTATTGCTTCCAACATTCTAAGGGATGCCACCAAAGCGATTGCAAACATCATCGGAAGACCCGAATCCGTTGAGTCCACTTATACCCTTTTCCTTTTCAACCATTGTTTTTTCTTCATCACGAGTTGTTTAACGAAGTAACACTCTCAATAGTAGTCTTAACTATTAGTAACTTTTTTCTCAAGTAACATTTTTGTAATTTTAGTCTTACTTTGTTTTGTTTGTATTTCAGTATATGTGTATTTTGGTGAATGGAGGAGTGGCAATTGCATTTGGTGGTACTGAAGAGCCAGCTGCCTATGGAGAATTGATATCAATTGGGGGCCTTGATCCAACTGTTAATGCAAAACTGAGTTCTACTATTGCACAAATCATTCAAACTAACTTACACATTCATAGCTCCCGATTCTACATCAAATTTTCTGATGTTCAGGTCAATTTCTGCTTTCTTCTATTTTATGAGATACGACATTGCTTGATTACATTCTACATCTCATTTTTTGTGTTCTTGTCTACAGCCCTCATTTGTTGGGTTCAATGGCTCAACCTTCTGATCGGACTTTCTTTCAATTCAAAGACGTGGACAGTTTCACAAGCAAAAGATCTATTCATGTTTGTGTATTAATATAAATTTGTATGTGTAATAATTGTTGTGAACGAATACGGGTGATAAAATGTATCCTTCTATGTTCCTCATTTTGATATTTTCAAGACTCGTTCATTTTATTGTTCTTCATGTTGGATCTGAATCTTAGTAATAGTAAACTTTACTCCCTCTGTTGTTTTAAAATGAGTGTCGTTTTAGCAAAAAAAAATTGTTTTAAAATGAATGTCACTTTCAATTTCCAATGCAATAATAATTTTTTCTTTTCAATTGTACCCTTCAATTAATATTATGTTACACTACTTCCAAAGTATTATTTTTTCTTTAATGAAAAACAAGCCAATAGTTGATTAGGATAATTTGGTAAAATTGCTATGACATTTGACTACTTTATTCAATTTCTTAATCTGTATGCAATTGGCTAAAACAACACTCATTTTAAAACGGAGGGAGTAGTATAAAACAGGTACAAGTCATTTAGGCTTCGTCACAACGGTTCACTTCAAAAGTTTATTATCTCATTGTGAGCAGATAAAATTAACACAAATTTTAGAAAATGAGAAATAGAAAATGTTTTCATGCCTTAGATTTTAAACAAAAATCGAGTGCCCTTGTATATGTCATAGGTGGTGATGTATCAAAATTTAAAATGACATGACATTAGACATGTTAACGGAAAAGAATTACAAAAAGAAAAAACAAGTTATGAACACTAATACACAAATCTCTTGAGTCTGAAAACCCTAAGCGTTTCCAAAATAAAATTATGAAGAAAAAGAACTAGGGACAAAGGATTGCTTAGATTGTTTTTAACTAGAAGCTGATGAAATGACACTTTCATGGATATGTGAGACGGCGAGTGTCGCTTTTAGGGACAAAAATAATGGTCTACTTAAAGATGTATTATCACACTAACAATTCCTAACAAATAATATCTTCGAAAAATGCTAAAGATACTCTCTACAATCAAGAACTTATAATAGTTTTACCCAATAAAAAAGTGAATGTTAAAAAAATGGTAAAAATAGAGTGTTTTTAACGTTCAATCTTTTGTATGTACCAACATGAGATGAGATTGAAGCGTAAACCATATATATTCAAGATATTTGATTATCTCTTAACCATGTTCATGATGGTGCATATATTTGAATAAGTTAAATTATTAACATTAACAAATCTAGAATGAAAAACGATGTCATTTCCATTAGAAAAAAACGCATCATGTGTTGCTTGCTTCTTTTATATTTAGTGTTTTCTTTTTCAACAATGATATTTAATACTCTTCAACACTTCATTTTATTTTTATATCTCTTTTGTTATTACATGGTCACGTCACTTCTTATATATGTTTTTATCTCTCAATGTATATACCTTCATATGGTGTCTATCGATCATTTTCCTTTTTTTTCTCTCTCCCTCTTGTGATCATGTCACACATCACAACTCTATTTCCCCCCTTTTATTATCTCCTTTATTTTTTTTTCTTGTCCCCTTCACATAATTCACATCAGCTGACTTGTGAAAACGTATTAATCTTTTATTAATATTAGAAGGTATATATTCAAGAGATTTAATTATCTCTCAACCATGTCAATGACGTTGGTACATTTGAATAAGTTAAATTATTAACATTAACAAATCAAGAATGAAAAACGATGTCATTTCCATTAGAAAAAAACGCATCATGTGTTGCTTGCTTCTTTTATATTTAGTGTTTTCTTTTTCAACAATGATATTTAATACTCTTCAACACTTCATTTTATTTTTATATCTGTTTTGTTATTACATGGTCACGTCACTTCTTATATATGTTTTTATCTCTCAATGTATATACCTTCATATGGTGTCTATCGATCATTTTCCTTTTTTTCTCTCTCCCTCTTGTGATCATGTCACACATCACAACTCTATTTCCCCCCTTTTATTATCTCCTTTATTTTTTTTTCTTGTCCCCTTCACATAATTCACATCAGCTGACTTGTGAAAACGTATTAATCTTTTATTAATATTAGAAGGTATATATTCAAGAGATTTAATTATCTCTCAACCATGTCAATGACGTTGGTACATTTGAATAAGTTAAATTATTAACATTAACAAATCAAGAATGAAAAACGATGTCATTTCCATTAGAAAAAAAGAAATGATATTTAAACATCTATTTTATGACAACTTTCTCTCTCATACTCACATTACTTTTTACTTTATCTCTATTGCTTTGGTTTTCGTGCAAATACAAACTTTTTCTTTGTAAATTATGATTGTCCTAAAAATTGTCAATCAAATAGTTGTTCAAATAACACCCCTCTTAAAAAAAAGCACACCACGTGTTGCTTGCTTCTATTATATGTAGTGTTTTCTTTTTCAACATATTTGGACACACAATACTCTTTTGCTATTACAACATCAACTTATTATATGTACCACATCACTCCTTATATGTTTTTTATGATTTTATCTTTCAATGTGTGTGTATACACTTATATGGCTATTCCATTCTATTTAAAAAACAAAGTGTAATTAAATCTATCATGTATGCTAATAGCAGCAAAACTTAATATGTATATAAGGTCTAAGGTTCGAACTCCAATCACCACAAAAAAAAAAATGTCTCTAAAGTCTTTTAGTCTCCAACTCTATTTGTAGGACAAATAGCGTGAAGTTTATTATATATATTTTTATCAAACCCAAAAAAGTTGGAAGAAAAATATTGTTGAAGTAAATAGCTTGGAGCTTCACATTAGACGCGACTACTAATCACTTTAGACAAGGGAACGATTGTTATCAAAATTTACACATGTTGCCATCGAATATATCTTGGTATATCAGTTTTTTTTTGGACACCCTTTGCCATATCCACTTTTAAAAACTGCGTAACAGTTACGCCCTTTCTACTCCAGAGCATTTTGATTTCATCGCAGAATATGAAAATGAACAAACAACCAAGGCTTATAAAGGAGCCAGAAATGGTAAAGGGACTCTTATTCGAGTTAGACAAACTTTATAATACGAAATTTGGTCAACTTATTGAATGCGTACTATTTTTTACGCCCAACAAAATGCAAGGTTCGAAGAGTAAATGGTAATAATCATATCCATAAACCTGACCTCTAAAGCTGATTCAAAAGAAAGAAATGTGATTTTATTCATCACAAGGAATAAACTCTACGTACAAAAATCCACAGTAAATAATATATTATAATCTCACCCTTTGCACTGAAAAACAGAGTGAATCAGATCAGTCATCAAAGAAAAAAACAGAGAGAATCTGTAAATTTATACATACAGAACAGTAAAACACAAGGGCTGCTGCTACATTTGAAAGCTATCTTAATAAATCATGTTACAATGGAAGTTCATAAAATTACAGCATCATGCCATCATCCCCTACATCACCATCCATATTTCGCTTGAGTTTCAGCCTTGGTAAGCATGCCCTTTGCACGTCGTTCCGCAAGCTTCATTTCATTTTGTTTCATATCAAAGTACAATGAACCAATTTGATGCTTCCTCTTAAGCAGCTTTGAAGGCTTTCCCTTTGCCGAAACAGGCTACAATAGAAAAGAAATTTGATAAATACAAAATAACAATATGAACATACTCTTCGGGGGAGAAGAAAAATTACAGGAGCTGTACAATTGCTAGTGACAGTCGACTAACCAAAATCTCCTCTTGAAGATTTGAGTTTTATGGTGACATCACATAATACTGCTAGGTTTTGTCTATGAAAAATAAATCATCAACCTTTTATTTTTTTGTCAACAGTAACAGTTAGTTGGTAAAAAAAATTAAAGTTTAACCATTAAACAAATTTAATATAAAACATTATAGTAATATGTAAAAAAAAATTCTACATATATTGTTTGAAAAGATCAATAAATGTAACAAGAAATGTGTTTATTACGCAAATAAAAAATGTATTATAGTGAATTGTTCGGGGACGCGTGCCCACAGGGCGGAGGGTATAATCCCCGTCCCCATCCCCGCACCACCCCCAGGGGGACTTTCTCCCTCATCCCCATCCCCATGGGGAAAATTCCCCGGCTGTGGATCCCCAAACAGGGCAGTCCCCGCGTGGATCCACATTTAAGGATGAAATTAACATCCGTACTCCCAATTGGCAGGCGAGAGGCTGATCATCCAGATTACATTCAGCCACTAAGACACCTCACATAGTTTTTTTTTTTTTGCATGCATATGGTTCAAGAATCAAACTGAAGAACACATACTTAAAGTAAGTTAAGCACCTTCCACTTAAATCGACACATGTTGATAATTTTGTAATGGCAATATTATCGTATATAGGGATAGTTACAGTAGAACAGTCCAACAATATTATAGCATAATTCTTTTGACTGTTGTAAGAGGACTCAAGCTTACAGCTGTTTAAAAGATTTCCTTTGTTGTTGCATAGGCATCCAAAATATGGCAACACACATAAACGTTTAAAAATAAAAGCAGGTTTAGTGTATAGACAGACATGACAACAACAGCCATGTTTATTCCTACTAGATGATATCAGTTACACTTACATCGATTAATTAACGTACGCAAAAATGCTCTGCTGTGCATTAATTCAAAGATATATCATAAAATTGTCAAATTCCATTGTGTAATGATTCAAAGATAGATCATAAAACTGTCAAATTCCATTATGTAAAAATTCAAAGATAGATCATGAAACCATCAATTCAACAAGAGCATTGATCCTAGACCATCTCACTGATACTCACTCTCCAACTAAAAGGGTCACATTATCAGTAATTTCCAACACTTGCTGAAGAGGGAACTCCTCCATCTCCAAATTCAGTTTTGCATTTTTAAAAAGAATTTGAACAGAGGTTAATTAATCAGACATCCAGAATTCTAATGCTCAAGAATAATTAATGGACTCAAATTCAACCCTTGCACCTTCTGCTGAAAAATTAATATTCTATTTCCTTTTGCCTATTGTCTTAGTGGCTAGGAGGATTGGAGACGGGAAACATAAAGATTTCCAGCACCACTGTGTTTCCTACCAGATGCTAACCCCTCAACATATAGTGTGTGGCTTCACCCTTAGCTTCCTGACCATTGTGTTACGCACCAGCCAAATGTGATAGCATATCAAAATTGTTAAGGTCTACCATACATATGCGCTAAACTAAACCAAGATAGAGTACCCAACGCTTAACTGCCTCCAGGAACAACTAAGGAGGATCAGAACTGGTGACCACCAAATTACAATCACAACAATGACACTGTCTATTTCAAAATCTTTAAGCCATGAAATTCCATTTCTGTTAACAAAAATGTACGACGCCATATTTGAAGCCTTCTACCCTGCATTCAGCCATTCATCCCTAACCACTGCTTCAGGAACTAATGTAAGCATATGCACCTTTTCTTTACACATCTCCATTGATTGCTATTTGGACTATTGCTCGATGGGTATTGTTCATTCATCCAACTTAAGTTTGGGTCTCAAACCAGTGTTATTTTGCATTTTATTTTGTGCTTTTTAATTTGTTTTGACTCAATTATTTCTATCTAGCTATAACTAAATCTATCATGCAATTTAGGATTTCTTTTACATTTAGCTGCTGTGCTATAAAAGGGGCTTAACAGCTGCAACAACTAACAAGGGAGTTAAGTTTTCCTTAATAAGCGGTGTTTTACAATTTTTGTTGAATACACTCCAACTGATAGCCAAAAAATCCGCCATATATTGAG
Organism: Medicago truncatula; assembly: GCF_003473485.1. Classification (NCBI taxonomy): domain Eukaryota; kingdom Viridiplantae; phylum Streptophyta; class Magnoliopsida; order Fabales; family Fabaceae; genus Medicago; species Medicago truncatula. The sequence continues at coordinate 60,986,674 of NC_053045.1, read as the reverse complement.
TTTGTTAGATCTCCTATACTGTTTGAACGTACTTTCACATATGGTAAGATTTAACAAGGCTCACAAATCATTTCAGACCATGTTCTTGTTTAGTCACATTTGCCAACTCAACCAACACATACATGTGCGATTTATTAAAAGGCACATACCTTATCGTACTACCACATAAATCTAACACAAACATACATTCAAAGGCTAGCACAGTAAAAACCATAATATGTAAAGACAGAGTGACACACACACAACATCACCATCAGAAGAAAAAAAAAATAACTCACAGGCACACACAAAATCATCGGCAAAAAAAAAAAAAAAGAAGCAATAACAATAGCCAAAATCTTTTCTTACTAGGTGGAGTCAGCTACATGGAACAATCATGTATAAAGAAAATTGACTAATAATGTAACTCCAAATGCTTTTTAATGATTTAGCCGTAATTTTCCACTACCTCAGATTATTAGACTATCTTCCATTTGGTCTAACCTCCTTATGCTAATTTTATACATGTTCTCCACAGTCCGCATAAATCCTATTCATCTACGACAAGACTCTATCATCTTTTCTAAACTAGTTAGTTTTCAACTTCCTCTCTAATTATTTCATTCAAGGTTTTGTTTTGTCGGTTCATCCATTATAAAGTGAGTATATTTCTTGTAAGATATATATGTACATCAACCATAAAAATAAAAAAAAATAAAAACTAAAAAGACAACAAAACTAAACAATACCTGGTAAGAAGGTCCAAAAGCTAACCCAGTTAGCTTGGATTGATCTTCTCTTGGTCTGTTCTTAATCAGCTCATCTTGCTTCACCTCGATCACTTCCACAGGAACGTCCTTCCTACCTCTCTTCCCAGTAAACTTCAACATACTCTCACTAATCCCAGAAGGCTCTGGCTGCACCACGGTTGCCGCTCCCGACCTATCAACCCAATTATTCCCATACTGCCCATAATCCTCATAAGCACCACCGTAACTTGCATATCCATCACTATTAGAAGCTGTACCCGTGCTAGCACCGGAACCATCATACTGATCCGCAGAATATTGGTAATTCCCATAACTATCATACTGATCAGTGGCATATTGGTAATTCTCATAATCCCCAGTATTTTGCTCAACAGGAACATTGCTCTCCACGGCAGCGGAGGCAGAACCACCACCGGAGCTTGTCTCGGGTGCCGGTGTACTAGTTTCAAGGATGGATCTTCTTCCAGAACCAGAGCTTGATTGAACACCAAGAGTGGAAGAATTTCTAGGTGCTGGAATGGTGGATAAAAACGATTTGACAGATGGAGTTTGAATAGAAGATTCCATCTTTCTTCTTCTATTTCGTTCCTCTTCGTCATCTTCATCTTCGAGTTGGGTGGGTTTTGGTAATGGAATAATTGGGGGTTTGAATTGAACGACCCTTTTGGGTGGTTGTTGGTGAATTTGGGATTTAGGTTTAGGAAGGGAAGAAATTTGGGTGAAATTGGAGGGTGCGTCGATAGGAGTATCGGAAGAGGGTTGTTGTTTGGGAGGGGGGAGGGAATTGAAGAGGGAAGAGGAAGAAGATGATGATTTAGGTTGAGGGAGAATAGAAAAGAGAGAGGAAGAAGAAGAAGAAGACGTCGTTTTGGATGGGATTGGTTGTTGTTGTTGTTGTTGTTGGTATTCATCTTCTTCATCTGAAGAGGCGTAGTTTGCTAGCAGAGAATCCATAGCTACGACAACGATAGGTTCCAATTTGGAACACCAAATTCTTCTCTTCTAACCGAATCGATCAACCCTAATGCCTTTGCTTGCGCTGCCTATTTTTTATTCTCAACTTTTTTACGCTTTTATGAGATTTTTTATTTTTTATTTGAACCTTTATCTTAAAAAAAATCTCCTTCAAACAAGTTATAACAAAATAAGAAATAATGCAAAAATCTTTTTAAAAAATTAAACTATAATAAATGAACCATAAGGATTTTTAGCTTGAGTCAAAAGATGTTTAACTCACTTTTTACATAAATATATCAAAATAATAATTAAAGCCTGAGAAAAAAACATGTTTAATTTTTATTTTATAATATAAAAAAGATATTGATCACAAATCATGATTGTCTGATATTTACTAAACATCTAGACACATGTGAATGCTAAAAATCATCCACTTAAGTCAATTTCAGTCCAACAAAATTCTCAATCTATAAACACTCTTTAAACAAATAATTTAGAAGACATTGAATACATTAATACGGTAATATGAGATAGTATTGTTATAATAATTACTTGAGACAATTGAAGTGATGCATCTAGCTCAAGAAGATATTAAATCCTTTCTCCGGTCACATTTACAAGCAAAAAAACATTTTAGATTCATTAAATAATTAATGTATCGGTCACATTTATATGTTAGATACATTAATTATTTAATGTACTTAAAAAATTATTTTTTGCTTATAAATGTGACCGGAGGGAGTATACAATTATGTGAGATGATATAAATATAAGGATTTCTCTATCATATGCAAATTTACACATGATAAAAAGTTTAAGGAGATTGCTAACCATTGTCCTTAGAGCATTCGTTAAGTTAAAGCATAGTTTTAAAAACCGACGGTCGTCGACTCGGTAAGGTCACTGAGTCATTGGTGGAACCACTAGATCACTGGTTGAACTGCATGACTGAACTGGATGAAATCGGATTACTCGATCGTATAACTCGGCTTCTATAAAAATTTATATAGGTATTAAACCGGATTACTCGATCCCTAAAAAATTCTTAAAAACCCATGATGTTTAAATAAATATCAAAAACATCATTAAACAAATTCGTTTTTTAAATTTAAACATATTTACAATAAATAGTTAGCAAAAATATATTTTTTTTAAAGAAGTTAGCAAAAATATTTAGAGTTTTTCTACTTGCATCCTAGTTAATCATGGTTGCACCCCAAAACGACAAAATTACCCTTTCATAAAATTTGATTTTCAAAAAGCTTATTCCTTCTTTTTTGGTTACACCCCAAAACCCTTCTTCCAAAACCATGATTCTCCAATCGATCGATTGTGTTCTGCGAAGATTTTCAAAACCATACTTTCTCACGTCCATTCATGATTTCAAAGAAAATTCGAAGCAAATCAGGTTATCAAGTGTTGTTCTTCAATCGATTGTGTTTTTCTTATTATGGGTTCTCAGTTCTGATTTTGTGTTTTCCTTGTTCTGCGATTCACAGTTCTGCGATTTTGTAAACTCAGTTTAAGTAGGTTCATGTAAAGTCAGTTTAAGTAGGTTCATCTAAACTCAGTTTAAGTAGGTTCATGTTAACTCAATTTAAGTAGGTTCATGTAAACTCAGTTTAAGTAGGTTCATGTAAACTAAGTTTACCCTACTTAAACTGAATTTAAGTTAACCTTGCCAATGTAAATTAAAACCGCAATCGTACAGTGCATCATTGCAGTTGAAGGAAAAAAATTGAAACCAGCAAATAGAAGAAGAAATTCACTTACTTATATCCAATTGAGTATAGATGAAAAATATTTTGATTCACTATTTAATTTTTATGGAGATTGGATTGATATTGAACATCAAATTGTTTGATCAATCGGTTTGTGGGATGAAAGAGGGTGAAACTCACTGACAATGAATAAAATTAGGGTTTTAAGAAAATTTATATAAAAGGGCAATTTTGGTATTATAAAAAAAATTTAAAAAAAATTGGGTGTATCCAGAAAAACATGGGTGTAAATAGAAAAACTCAAATATTTACTAGGTAAAATATTTACAATTCATATAATAAAATTTTACTAGGTGATAATTTACGAGGTAAAGGCTTCACGTGTTCCCTATGTCAATTAGAAATAATAATAATAATTTACTAGGAAAGCCAATTGAAACATAAATGCATAAACAATTTACTAGGGAAGATAACTCTACTTTTCTCATCAGCTTTTGGCTTTTTCTAGCGCCGTTTGCTTTCTCCCTACCCAGATTGATAAACTTTGATTTGTTCTCACTTTATTCTCTCTAATCAAATCCTACAACTCACTAATCTTCCAAAAATTGTAGATCTCAATTGAAAATACACTAGATCTAACCTGTTTTCATCATACTCTTTACAAGTTAGTCGAATCTGTCTGCACAAGCTTCCTATCCTTGCCTATCTCTCCGTCGAATCATCTTCCTTTCATCTTTTTTTTCCTCAAAATTTTTAAGGTTAGATTGCACTTTTCGTCCCCTATGTTTTAAAATGTTGTAGTTTTGGCTCCATATTAAAAAAAATAGCAATTTTGGCCCCTTTCATCAAAAAATATTGCTGAGAAGACGACACGTGTCTCAAAAAAGGGACCATAATCGCAACTTTTTGTAAAGATAAGGGTCAAAAAGCATATTTCCCGTATGTTAGGAGGTCAAAAGAGCATATTTCCTAAACATAGGGGGTCATTTTTGCCATTTTTTTAATAGAGGTCAAAATCGCAACATTTTAAAACTTAGAGGGCGAAAAGTGAAGTTTAGCCAATTTTTAAATGTTGCCAATTAACCCGGTCCGGTTCGCCAAACCGGCTGAGTCCCGCTGGTTTTGACCGGTTTAATTGCACGACCGATCCAATTAACAGCTCGAACCGGTCATGTCCCCGGTTTGTGGTCCAACCGATTCGACTGGCCGGTCCTAGCCGGTTTTAAACTATGGGTTAAAGTATTAAAATAAGTAAGTTTGCATCGAAAAATGGTATAATTATTGTTAAGAAAAAAGTAAAGACATGTATTTCCAAAATAATGTTTCTATTAATGAAATCTTTAACCATTGCCCATATGACAGTGGATAGCAAAACCCAACAACGTTTAAAAGAAAAAATAAATAAAAAAGTCAGATTGTATTGAAATTTGTCCATTTAATATTATATATGTATATCTTTTTAATTAAACCCTTAATGATACACTTTATATTAAGATACACTTTATATTAAGATTTTTTTTTTTTTAACAAATCAAAATTGTATTAATGGTTTTTCTAATTGTTATTTTTCAATAAAAGGTTTTCACATCTAGTCATTTTAGCATAGATAATATTGTATATGTTGCACAAACCCTTAATATTATTATACGAGACAATTGAAGTGATGCATCGAGTTTATGAAGTGGTAATTCAATGTTTGAAATGTTAAATAAAGAGGCATTTAATCTCCAACTCTTAAATACGAAGAAAAATTGATTACAAATTAGAGAGTTTACTTTCCCACAAGTTGTCTTAGAAATTCAAGTTGTCTCGATCCACAAATTCTCAATCCACAATATTGATCTTAGAAATGTAATCATTTTATTATATTTTAAAAACAAGGAGAATGCTATCCAATATCCTAAGGGCATTGGTTAAGCATCCAAAACAAGAAAATTTTTATGAAAAAGTTGTGTAATAATTACGTGATCAAAAGTAGTAACATTTTATATGTCCAAGATAAAATTTCTATTTATAAATTCCTTAACCATTGTCCTGAAGACACCGATTAGCAAGACCTAATACCAAACACTTCAATTCAACTAGAGTAGCTTTTCAGCTATAAATCATTTATCAAACTAATAACCTACAGCTTAATGTTATCAAGTGTAACTTCAGTATCAAGTCCCATTTTTTTTTTTTTATTCTTGGTCGAAAATAAAGACCAGTCCCAATAAACAGGTCATTTTGTACTTCCTAGAAACCTACAATTTCCCAAATACTAGTATAGGGAATTCAATATTTTTCAACTCGTGTCAATTTTTTTTTCTTTTCAACTCGTCATAATGAAGGTGATTAAATGCAACAAAAACTACTGAAAATATGAAATGGATAACACTACTACAAATATTTTTCATAATATAATATTTTGAGTCTCAAAATAGGAGGGTCTTGCCCCTACAAAGAGGATAATTCCTTGCTAAATTTTAAGATCCTAAAAAGGACGGTTTGTTGCCACATCCACCAGTGACACAGTACACCATCAGCCTTCATCTAGGGAAAAAAAAGAAGAGATTAATCAGTTAAATGCGTAAGCCCAATATATTCGGGATATTCAGCAATTTGTTGCAAGTTGGACAACAAAAATACATTGACATGAACATCAAACACAACATATGGCAAAGGAAAATGAATCTCCTATATTAGGTCAAGCAATATATAACCATTAGAGAATCCACCCTCTTTGCTGAAGGTGAATGACCAAATTTTTAAAGAGGAAACATGTACCTACTCAGACTTTGAACTTTATCTTCTTTGGAGCAGGCTGGAGGTTGCCCACCTGTAACAGCAATTAGACATAACATGGTGAAAATCAGAGACATGGACAATGAAAACAACTAATCAGTAAAAGAAAGGCTAAAAAGCTCACAATCTGGGGACATTCATAATCAATGCCAGCAGCCTCTATCATTTTCCGACTTTTTTGTCACGTTTCATAACCCTGTCAACCAACTTTTTGTGTTCTTCCAATGTTCTTTCCTGAAAAGGCAGCAATAATGAATACACTTCCTTTTTATACATGGCACCATACTAACACAAAATACAAAAGATGGACTTCCTCATCACACTAAATACCTTGTCATGTCGTTCCCGTTCAATTTGGAGAGAGTCCAGAGGCTTGCAACGATAATTGAATCCTCTCCATCTACAAAGAAAAACTTTACATTTTAATTTATTCTTTTTCATGAAATTCAGGAAAGAAACAAATCTTCTAACCGTAGGCACGACTTCTAATACACCATTAGTTCAAATTCATTTTGAACACATAGTTCTGTTACATGCTACCATTGTTTTACAATTATCATTATATGGCCTTGAGCCTTCTTTCCATAACAACTGATTGCCGACGGCTTTAGGTGCTTCAAGTGGCGAGTATTCTTTTATTGGCATAATTGAACAGTTTCAACTTTCAAGTGTGCTCAAAAGCTAATAATTGTCCTCTTCTTTATAAATAAATAGTTGATTCCCTTTTTTTTTTAACAGAATTAAACAGTATCAATACAAATAGCAGTATATTGAAGTTTCTCTCATATATTCTCTATTTTCATTCTTTCTGATTTCTAACAAACTTAAACTGATTGGCCAGATATGTCCTCTTACATCTTACACACAAGGCGGGGAAAATGATCAAGAGCTTTGGTCTTTTTCAGACATGTGGTGGTGTATTTGGTTAAAAGATAGTTTTCCTACCAACTATTAGAGTATAGTATCTCATCTATTTAAAAGTCTCTCATTTATTTTGGGAGAAGGGAACAAAATAAGCATCTTGTATAGTGCAAGCAGCTTAATCCTGCAACTTTGACAGTATCATCGAATTATGCAACCATAATCATAAAGATATTTATTGGATATCTAGAGGGATAGATAAGCTTTTGTGCTGATTTACCTTTCCTTTCAAATAATTCTAGTTAAACCCCACCCAAGGATTGTTGATCCTCCAATAAAATTTCTTATTTTCTCAAAATAAACTCTTTTTAAGTAAAAAGAAAGAAACAAAGAAAAAACTAGAAAATAGAAAAGAGAATATTACAGTCGAGCCTTAAGTGAAATTACAGAACCAACGAAGTAATTGGTAACTTACAAATTGGGATGAACATCTTCTGAAGCTACGACGAAAACCTGAAGAAGGTGTTCAAAGAGCAAATAATTGTGCATAGTATCAGCAACAATTTTTGCTACCTCAGGAGATTCAAATTCTATGAAGCCAAAATGTCTTGATTTTCCAGTCTTTTTATTCCTGGCAATTCTCAATCTCTTGACGGTACCGAATTGTCCAAAATAAGCTGCAAAAAGCAATTAATTGATAAACACAGATTCCTTGAATATAACAAAACAAAAACTGTAAGCACCTACCCTCCATCTCGGTCTCATAGAACCCGTGTGGAATGCGACCAATGTATAAAACAGGGGAAGTATTTTCCAGGGGTTTAAGTTCAGGAAGTTTACGGCCAGGACCACAATCCAACGGCTGAGACAAAATCAACATATTAACAAATAATGAAAAAAAAAAGGTAGAAAATTGAGAGAAAAAGTGTGTTATTATAAACAATGAGACATACCAAAAAATCAGCAGCAGGTTGAGAATGCGATGGTTTAGCATTGATCCTTTTCAAACTCTTGTGCATGGCTTTCTTTGCCTTGGTCCCCATCTCTCACTGCTAAAAATCGTAGAAGAAACTACATAAACGAATTGAATTGGACATTGGAACAATTTAAACTTGTGTTGAAACCCTAAACCCTAACCTGAAGGTAAGAGAACAAACCTGACACGGTAGACGGTGGCTGAAGGTGTGATGGCGGTGCTGACTGCGCTCGCTAGGGTTCCTTCAGAGTTCACAGCACACCAATATTTGATTTACTCATTTCGTTAATCAACTATGCTAGGGGATATTATTTGTTTTTACAGAAACATTTTCACTATTTTAATTCCATACAATATGGTATAAACTCGTAATTACCTGATTTAAGAGTAAAAGGTAATTCAAATATATTGAAAATAGCTTACACCAGAAAGAAGAAGAAAAAAAAGAAGTTATATTTCTTACCAGTAGTAATAGTAGTATAGAGGAGCCAAAAACATGCCGATAAATTATATCTTATATTATGTATAAATTTTGTCGTTAGACTTTTTAGAACAAAAGTAGTGACAATTTCTAAAAAGAAATAGAAATTTCATTTAATAATACATTTGTTTTAGTTTTTATTTTATTTCAAGAGTTCTAACCTTGAAAGGATTTCAACTCCGTATAATTAGGGATGTTAATGAGTATCCATTAGTACAGATAGTATGATATCCGTCCTCGTTCCGTTGGATAAATATGGTACCCGTGTTCGTCCCTTTACCCATGCGGGTATCTTTATACGGATAATTCACGGGTCTTTACATACCCACAAATATTTGCAGGTAACCCATGATTTTTTTTAATTATCTATGAACTTCAACTTTTAAAGATCCATGCATAACATATTCCATTCAAATTTCATAATTCATACCATAATAAAAAAAAAATTATGATTCTTGCATAATCCCAAGCAAATTCATCCTACCATAATGCATATGATTCTTACCTAATCCATACAAATTCTTGAAGGAAAATAAAAGGATAAAAACATCCAACATCTAAATAAACATCCAAAAAGCATAATAACCTCTAATAAAAGGTATAAAAGACTAAAATCCAAATATACATCCAAAAATTCATATGCATTCCAAGCTATTTTATGTATAAACATGGATATTTAGTAATTTATTTAACTTATTAACGGTACGGATACCCGTGGGCACAGAAATCATCAAATCCGTGCCGGTGTCCAAAAAGTAACGGGTAATTAAATACCCGTTTATTATATCCGTAGGTACCCGTTTAACTATCCGGCCAGTGCCCTTGACAGATTTTATCCGCGAATACCCGTTGGCATGTATTGTTTTGCCACCCCAATGTATAATGTATAATCACAAACGATTAAAGTAAATTTGTTTAACTATTGTCATTCATCTATAAGTTTACACCATTTTTACTAACATATAGAGTTTAGGATTAATTCGATTGATAAGAAGTTGATTCATACCTCATAAATTTATAAATTCAACTCTTTGTCGATATTGTGATCTCGTTGGTGGATAATTTTATAGAATGAGAATCCGACCCTTGATAAACTATTCACCAACTACAAAAGATTCTTTTAATAAATTATACGATTTTTTTGAAGGGAATCAACTAACGATTATGTAAGAGAACTAGATTTGATTGTTGGATGAAACAATTATCGGTTAGATTACCATGGTTGAATTTTAAATTATTAAGAGAATGTGAAGGTTATAAAAAAAAGAGGAGTGATATCTGTACAAATAAAATTAGACAACTTTGATGATAACTAATTTTCTTCTCTTGTGATTGGACAAAAATAATGGAGAGAGATATAAAAGAGAAAGAATAAGAGAGAATAAAAAACATATATGAGTGAGAGTTGTTTAATGAGTTCTGTGATTGTACAAATTTCATTTGTTAAATAAAAAAAAAATGCAACGAGTAGTAGTATTCTTTGAAGGGATTGTCTACCGCTCATTAGTTTCACCATACATGTAATGTAATAACCAACCACAATTTTCACCTCGCTCCATCCTTCGTTCGTTCCTTCCAAAATCGTGGAACACAGAAACAGAGGAAACTCCGAATTTTATTGTCCACTTTCCCTACATTGTTAAACAAAGGTCGCATGTAACACCACCACCCTTGTTACTTCTTTTCCCTTTTTGCACCCATTTATGATTGATTATACACCCTTCTCTTGTAGCAGAAATTAAAGAACCCAACTCCTCCACATTGTAGTAACATACATTTTCGGAATGGCGAGGAAAAATTATTCATCATCTTCATCTGCATTGCGTTATGTTCAACCTCGTTATTACGCAAAAAGACCCAAACGTTTTGCATTTCTCATTTTCCTTTTAATCTCTCTTGCATGGTTTGTCTATGATCGTCAATTACTCAGTAGAGAACACCAACAAGATATTTTCAGATTAAAACAAGAGGTTACCCGCTTGCAAAAAACTGTAAGATCTGCTACAAATTATAGTTTTTTACATTAAATTTGACATTTTTTTTTTGGTGGGTTGATTTGTGTTATTTGAAATTGCAGCTGGAAGATATAAAGGGAAATATAAAAGGGTCAGAAGAAAGTATTGAAATTGATGAAAAAATCAACAAGGGTGTTTCTGTTGCGGATGAGGAGGAGGAGGAGGAGGAGAATGATCCTATTAGCTTAGAACGAAGAGAGAAAGTTAAAGATGCCATGCTTCATGCATGGACATCTTATGAAAAATATGCCTGGGGCAAGGATGAACTTAAGGTGCTTTTCCATTTGTTTTGTATTTTGTTTATCTACTTCTTGATTATGTCTGTTTCTTGGTTTGCTTTTCTGAATTAAGATATTTAAGTTATCTTCATTTTTTTTTTATAGACAAATGATAGTGGTTAGTTTGCTAGGGGAGATATAATTTGGCTATGTTTGTTAAAAAATAGCGAATAACTGATGAGTTAGCTTATAGCGGATGACTTATAAGCTAGCTTATAGCTGATCATGGATAACCAACTTATTGAATTTGTAGAGTTCGGTAAAATCAGCGATTGAAGTAGCTTATAAATATGAAATGGCATAAAAAATGTGCATTTAATTAATTTTTTTTCCAATTAAGATTGCAGGGGTCAAATTGAGATAAAAAATGATAAGCTATAAGCTACTTGAATTAGCTTATCAAAAACCTTTATAAGCTCATGAAAATAAGCTACAAGCTCGTGTAAAAATGACCGTTACCAAACAAGTTTTTTTTAATCATATGAGCTTATAAGCTATAAACTATAAGCCATAAACTCAAATTTATGTCTTATCAAACTGACCCAAATTTGTTAGCAAAAGGGATCTAACGCTAGACTTTCTTTTTAATACTCCTTCGGCGTCCCACCATCCCATACAACTGGGCTTACACCTTTGGGGACAATATTGTAATTATCTTATGTTTTACAGGGAAAGTTAGTAACTAATTGCTAAGGAAAAAATTGATTAACTAGTCATGCATTGCACATCATTATTAAGTTCGATTTTGATATTATGCATTAAAGTTATATGCACAATTGCTCTTTTATCTGACAATATTGAAAAGCCAAGATGTGTGATTAACTGATTAGGGGGTAAAAGGTTTTTATATTTTACATCAATTGTTACAGTTGTGACCAGATAAGGTTTTGATCGCTGACTTTAATCGTGAACTTGTAGGCTTTTCAATGGGATAGACCTTTTTCCAAATAGAACTTTCCCCACACCAACCTGTCCCTCAAGAAAATGTCAAAACCCTCACACTAACCATCTCGTCCTGCACATATAAATATTTTAATATAAATCCATTCATTAGTCAATTACAATCTCAAAATCCATTCATCATATCATACAAGTTAGGAAATGTTTATAGTATTTGTTGAATCAATTATGAGTCATATTGTTCTGTGAATAGATATTACTTAATACGAATGAACAATTACTTTACTTTACTTAATATTGAGACTCGTGACTCTTATTTAAATGAGTGGTGTGGTATTGTGCTGGGTGAATTTACCCCAAACTCACGATATCCCTACAATAAAATTGCCCCATCCACCCTATCCCATTGTCGGGTGGGTAAACTCACCCCATGCAGTGTTAGACGAGTAGGGTTGTTCTGTGTCAGGCTATGTTTGGCAAGCCTGAAACATTGCTTTAAATTAGGCTGAAAAAATCCTTTTGTTGCAGCTGAAGCCTGGAAAAGAGATATGTATTACCATACTAGGGCACACTCAGCTTTTGCTTTATATCGCAAGACATGACCATATGTGCATATCATCTCTGCGACTGAGATTTATCTAGAACATGTAAAGCAGTAACAAAACGTGTCTATGCAGTGTTTACTTTTTTTTATTTCTTTTATGAAAATATTCAGAGTAGGAAATAGTGTTTCCCCTTGTAAATAGTTTGCTCTATTCATTTACATTTTGACTCTTTAATTCTCTCATTGATAAAATCTCAATCTTGCCACTAATTAGCTACATGTTCCTCTCACAGCCACCATCAATGACTGGTGTTGACAGTTTTGGCGGTCTAGGGGCAACTTTAGTAGACTCTCTTGACACATTATTTATTATGGGCCTTGATACCCAATTCAAAAGAGCTAGAGAGTGAGTTCTTCTTATTCTTCTTCATAGTTCCAGTTTCTGTATTGTAGGTTGGTTACCCTTAAAGCATCTAATATTAGAAGTATTGCAGGTGGATCGAGAAATCATTGTATTTTAACAAGGACCTCGAAGTTAGTGTGTTCGAGACAACCATAAGGTTGAATTAGAAGGTTCAATCTTATATTTATTGAAGTTCTTTCTCAACTGCCTGATAGTTGCTCTAACTTTGCCAATTTCAGCATATGTTGCTTATACTTTGTAGTTTGTAGTCCATTTTCACTCATCTGTCCATTATTTTGGTTGTATTCACTATTCAGAGTTTTGGGTGGGCTTCTTAGTGCTTACGATCTCTCTGGCGATGAAGTCTTCCTCGAAAAGGCTAGAGATCTTGCAGATAGGCTTCTGCCTGCTTGGAATACACCTTCAGGAATCCCTTATAACAGAATTAACTTGGCTTATGGCAATACAGATAACCCTAAGTGGACACGGGTATGTCTGGGCCTCACTACGTTCTTCAGTTACTTTCCGAAAGCTAATTCCGTACATATAAAAGCACTGTTTTATAACAGAACATTATTTCCAAACTGTGTTCTATTTTCAAGGACTTAAACATGGCAACTTGGATAATGTTTAATCTTTGTTTGATCGTGTCAGGTTGCTAGTATGAATTTTCAAGTGCTACTCAATGTGGGACTTGGGAACTCCATAATACCCAAGTCCACCAAACATCCCAGACTTCTCAATGAGAGATCTGGGCACACCATAATACCCAAGTATGGGAAAAACCAAACCACTTAAACACTTAACCAAGTATCCCATACTACTCGATGTGGGGCTTAGGCACCCTATAATACTCAAGTCCCTATCATAGTAATCGTATTAACTTAACATCCAATATTTCTGTTGGGTTTGTAGTCTGTCTACTTTCTATCTTTTCTTGCATAATGTCATTTGATTTTATTTAATTGAAAAAAAATCAATGAACCTTTTTTGCAACTATTTGCATCTATTTACTGTTAGAAATGCATTGCTGGAGTAGTCTATAAGGAAACTAAGAATATTTTCTCAATTGTTCTGCGTTTTATGCTCTTAATAATTTGTTCTCCGATACTAGGGGAACAGTATTCTTGCAGATTCTGGTTCAGAGCAGCTTGAATTTATCGCTCTCTCTCAAAGAACCAAAGATCCCAAGTACCAGGAAAAGGTAATCTCCAGCCACTTATGATGAATTTCCAGAATATTTATATACTTCCGGCAATCATTAGCTTTCAACTTTGTGAGTCTCTTCTTTTGAGGTGAACTAAGCCCACACGTTCTTGTTTTGCTCACCCCAAGTGTACTGATTTCAAGAATGCTGTGATTGAGAGAGAGAGAGAGAGAGAGAGAGAGAGAGAGAGAGAGAGTAGAAGTTTATTCCTTATGCAAATTTTGAGGTACTGGCCTTCTGATATTTCAGGCTGAGAAGGTCATCAAAGAGCTTCGTAAAAGGTTTCCCGAGGATGGGTTGCTTCCCATATATATTAATCCACTAACCGGAGATAAATCAGCTGGAGCAATTACATTTGGTGCTATGGGTGATAGGTGATGATGTTGATAACGTCTTATCTTCTAGAATTATCATTTTATGATGTTATCTTACAGTTGCTGGCCATTTTGGAATTTGGATGATATAAATGAGTTGTCAAACTCCAATGAGGAATAAAACAATGTGATTATAAACTGAATTTGAGATAAAACTTGATGATATAATTCAGCTGCCCATCGTGCATTATGGTTACGGGGGATATGGAATAAACTGGAATTGTTAATGTTTAGTGATTGCAAAGGTGCATATTGTTCTTTAATATGCTGACATGCACTTTAGTGATCGTTCACCTGTGAATAGAGACGTTTCCATGCATGCATATGTTGAAAGTTTCCATGCATGTTACAATCACATTTTTGTATGAAGAAGATGGGCAACTAATACCAGAATTAATTATTCAACTCAACTAATTGTTGTTTTCTGTTGAATAGTACTAACAGTGCAACAATATGTTGAAAGTTAATATCAACTAGCTTGCTTAACCTTTGCTAGACCGTAGACTTCTTGACAATTTCGAGTCACGTCATTCTTCACATAATTTAAAGGTTGTCGATTACTGTGTACAGCTTCTACGAGTATCTGCTCAAGGCCTGGATACAAGGAAACAAGACTGAAACGGTGAAGTTTTACAGGTAAGGAACTTGTAATGTCTGCTGTCCTTTGAAAATCACATATTTTGTTGTCTCTGTATGGTAAGAAGTTACTGGTCCAGCTATCCCGTGTTACACACTTGACTCTGCATCTCACTAATGCACCATGGATATATTTTGATTTATGAAAGAAGCCAAAGTATATATGGTCGTCCTTAGATCCTACACCCAAAGTTGTAAATTTGCAACTATTTCTATAATCAACAGAGTTTAATTTTTCCAATCTCCGAGCTCTGCGATGCATGTTCTACAAAACACCCGACATTTGACTAACATTTCTTCACTGTCTATTATGCTCTGATACCATCTTAAAAATCGTGGTTGGGCTTGACACAACCTCACAAAATCGGCTTTGTGAGGTTGTGTTAGGCCCAACCATGATTTCTAAGATGGTATCAGAGCCTATCGGTCAGGCCATCCACCATTTATATACACGCACCAAGCTAAGAGTGTTGGGCGTGAGGGGGTGTATTGTTAAAAACCCAAGTCTCACATTGGATAGATAGGACTCTTGATAAGAGTTTATAAAGAGGAGGCACTCCTCACCTTACAAGCCGGTTTTGTAAGGATGAGTCAGGCCCAAATTTCAATAGAATGTATTTTTTGTTTGGTCCAAATATGCAACAATCATCTGGCGCACCTTTTTTTTTTTTTTTGTGCATTGCTTTGCTATGGAAGTTTAAACTTGGAAATAGGCCTACATCTGGATCCCTGTGTATTCAAATGTGCGATAAAATGTTTATTCAGGGAAATGTGGGAGACATCAATGAAAGGTCTACAAAGCTTGATTAAGAAGTCAACACCGTCATCTTTTGTGTACATATCTGAGAAACTTGGAAATTCACTCATTGACAAGGTACTTTTGGAAAGGAAACTTATTTAATTTATATGTATACGTTATGGAAAATAATGCTTTGATCTTGTCTCTTTTTTAGATGGATGAATTAGCATGTTTTGTTCCTGGAATGCTGGCTTTGGGATCTTCTGGCTACGGTCCTGGAGAAGATGACAAATGTATGGCTCTTGCAGAGGAGGTAATACTTTTAAAGTATTTGTTCAATTTGTCATCACTCAATTTGTCTACAAAACTCCGGGCAGTTCAAACTGTTCAGGTTTTAATAATCATCTTGTAAACAGAAAGAAAAAAATTGCCTCCGCATGAATGAGGTAAAGGTAAGAAGCCTTTGGAACAGGGAATTCCTCGTGAAAGGTGTTGTAACTTGTAACTCCTGGTTTTTTCCATGTGACCTTGCTTTTTTGTTGACGAAATATAATACCAAAGGATCAATTCTCCTAAACACTTTAAGCTGTATGGTGGAGGATTATATAATTCTAAGAACAACAATTGCTGAATTAATTAATCATCATATACATCAGTCTTAATGTTTTATCCGTAATTTATAGTTGATTGATGGCTTGTCTAGTAAACAAGCTGAAACTCACCTCAATATTGAATGCGATGGTATTTTTGCTACACATGTTATAGTTTTAGACTTCAAAACACTTTCAGTCCTTTTATTAAGACCAGCGCACAAGTTTTCTCCATAAGTTTTGCTTGAATTAAATCCCAGCATTATTCTTGCCTCTTACCCTACAAATTGGAACCACAATTCTGATTTCAAAACAGAATAAAGAATTAGATTGCATCCTGAAGCCAGACCGTAACTTCTGTCTGACCAGTGATCATCACCATACTGCAAAGCATCTGAAGTTTTAAATTTAATCGAACATTTATTTATTAGTTTTTTTTAGTGAAAAGTGCTAATTTGTGCCTGAAATTTATTGGTTTTGTTTGCTCTTTTTTCTCTCAAACTTCTACTGAATTATGGTGCATCTAATTGTGCAGCTTGCATGGACCTGCTACAATTTTTACCAGTCAACGCCAACTAAATTAGCAGGGGAGAACTATTACTTCCGCAAGGACGAGGTTTGAATCTTTCGTTTTCACGCAGTTCTTCAAATCCCCTTAGATGCTATGTGCTAAGGTAAATATAATTGTAGGATATGAATGTTGGTACCTCATGGAATATCCAAAGACCTGAAACAATAGAGTCACTGTTCTACCTCTGGCGTTTCACCAGAAACAAAACATACCAAGAATGGGGTTGGAATATTTTCCAAGCATTTGAAAAGAACTCTCGCACTGAAACAGGATATGTTGGACTCAGAGATGTAAGAAATTCTTAAAGCCCTTCGCTTTTTTCTCCAAAATGATTTGCTTTCTTAGACTTGGAGTTTCTGCATGTTTTTATCAACTACTCACATTTGTGGCGAACTTGGTTTGCACATACATTTGTGTTGCCAAAATGTGCTAATAGTCTCAGTGAGAGGAAAATCCTGCAGAAATTGGTTGCATGAGATGACCAAGTAATGTATGATCTATTGAGAACAGATTGGGTTCATAGATTCATTTTTTGTTCGTTATGAGGAATATTTTCTTATGCATTATAAAAATTATGGTTTTCCTATTGTAACTTGTGCACTACGGAACATAACTAAACCATTGTTGAATACCCAGGTGAATACAGGTGACAAAGATGACATGATGCAGAGCTTCTTCCTTGCAGAAACCCTCAAGTACCTCTATCTCTTGTTTTCACCACCTTCCGTTATCTCTCTCGATGAATGGGTGTTCAACACAGAAGCACACCCTTTAAGAATTGTTACTAGAAATTCTCATGAAGAAGGACAGAGTATAGACCCAGAGGAAAAAATTCCTCATCATTTGCATGGTAGAAAAGAAGGTCGAATTGATTACAAGTAGTTAAGGGTTGTTGCTCTATGATTGTAGCAACAAACCCTGAAGGTATGCATGACTTCCCTTTTCTCAAATATCCAGGACATATTTGTGCTACGTGACAGCCGTTGTCACGGTCTTGCATGTGGGGGTGATCCACCATTTTGGTTGATTCTTGCAGAGAGGCAACTCGTCCTGCTCCATCAACATGCAGTTGGTTTGTCTGTGGCCTCTAATCTGAAGTTATGTGGGTAATGCAGTAAAGAATACTTAGAAGATTTTTTTGGTTTCAGTAGTAGTAGGATAAATGTGGGTGTGTAAAAGCCTGTGTAGATATTGAAACCTCTCTACTTACAGTTTTAATTATTTTCTGCACTTGTAAATTCTTGTATATCAATTGACTGACCACTTACAGAAACGTGGTGCAATATGAGATATCAGTTCTGAAACTTTTAGAATTTCAGGCTCTTCCATTTAAAAAATTGGGCAAATTTGAGTTTGATATCAGTGCTCTGTAAATGTAACTTAAGATTGTTGAGTAGCACTGCCTATGAAAATGACAATTCTTGCTAGTTCAATTGACCATGCTGCCTGCAAATATGATTCCTATTCCCAATGCTTGTTATTGTGGTTCGACCAAGTCGTGCAACAGTTTATGAGCGGCTTATTGGTTGATTTGCTATTTAGATAAGGAGAAAACTTAGGTAGAATTCCTTAGATGTTTTTCGTATTTCCTCAAATCCATAATTTTCTCAAAGTTTATTATATCTAAAAAATATGTATTTTTAGTTAAGAACCATACGAAAAGCACCTAAGGAATTGTACCTAAGTTTTCTCCTTTAGATAACTCACCCCAACTAGGTTGAGTGAGCTTAAAAATGAGATGAATACTAACTGATTCTAGATTCATCGGAATTAAGCTAGGCAGTCTCGTCCACAAAGAAAGTAACAACTACTTTTTTTTTTTTTTTTGGTAAGGAGAAAGTAACAACTACTAAGAGTTCATAAAAACTGATTGATGGTATTTTTTTCGTAAACAAATGTTAGTAATTAGTTGTTATTATGTTAATATTATTATCCTAAATTAGGGTTTTGAACTTGGATCTTCTGACACCTTCAACCCCTTAGCTCAAACCAATTTCTCCTAGTTAAAATATGTTTTCATATTTAAACTTTTTCCAAACTTTTTTACACATTTAATTTCTCAATAAACAATTGTAAGTGCTATTTTCGTCTTTACTATAATTGCTATTTGACAAATTCATACGCACACACATATATATAAAAATTACATATAATAAATAACATCACAATTTTGGATGTAAACCATTATGGTCCGTGTGTATATACAAAAACTAATTTCTCGATCCAAATAGAATCACAATGTTGGACAAAACTATTCCTCAAGAGTTTTAATGTTATATCTAATTTTAATGTTGCAAAACTCTTAACCGGTTTTTAAACAGGGATTAAATTCAATGACAAAATTTTTCATTAGTGTTTTTAATCCTGTTAAATTAATTTTTTTTTTAATTATGCTTAAAATTTTAAATTTTTTAATGATTTTTTACATACTTGTTTAAAACATTATAAAAGGTTCCGCCACAATAAATTAGTTCAAAATTTTATTTTTAGGTCCAAATTTTCATTAGTTTTATCTTGAATTTTTGGCGTTTTAAAAAAAAAATATATTTAATTCATTGCATGTTAAAAAGTTCTAATTTTTTATAAAAGAGATTATTATAATGTTCTTAACATGTTTGTCAAAAATCATTTAAAAATATAAAAGTTTAAGTATAATTAAACAAATTTCAATTTAACAGGGACCAACACATACTTTTAGTCCTTGTAAAATTAAAATTTGCTCAATTGTGCTTAAACTTTTAAATTTGTAACAAATTTTTCACATACTTACTTAGAATACAAAGTTCCTCTGCAAAAAAGTAATTTAAAATTTTATTATTAGGTCCAAATTTTCATTAATATAATCTTGAAAATTTGGCTTTTAGAAAAATTCATATTTAATTCATTACATGTTAAAAAATTAAAAAATTTACAAAAGTGTGTCTTACGATGTTATGAACATGTATGTAAAAAATCTTTCAAAAATTTAGAAGTTTAAGCATAATTAAACAAATTTTAATTTAGCAGAGACTAAAAATATTAACAGAAAAATTTTTAGGGACTAAAAAGTGTGATTTATTTTTATAGGGACTAAAAACAAAACTGCAGATATTTATAGGAACAAAAACTTAATTAACAATAAAGTTAAACCAAAGTGAACTTAATCTCTGCTTGCACTCCCTTTTGGAATCGGTCACAGTTAATATCGCTTAAATATGCACAACATTGTTTGCATTGTGATAGATTGTATTTTAATCACAATAGAGTAAACAAAAAAATATTAGAATATTCCACTATCGTCACTATATATCAAAGTGTTATAAAGAGTTGGCACTAATAAGAATAAAGAATTAATATGAAAGAGGAAATTCAGAAGCTCAAGCAAAGAGATATATTCCTACCAAAAAAGCATAACCAAATTGATATAAAAGCAACCTATGCATCCCCACCAACTCAGCTGCAATAATGACACTAAGAGTGGAAGTGGAGTCTTTTTATTAAAGGTATAAAAAGCTTCAAAATAATTAATTATAATGACATAAAAGGATTACTCATCCTCTAGCTAATCAAATACTTAAAATTTCCATGCAAATATAAAAGTGGTAGACATAATGATATATATTATGCATATTTAATTGAATTAAGCACTCAAGAATGTGCATTCATTCTCTAGATGATGAGATCGAGAAGGCAAAAAAGTGTAAGTATAGAATCTAGCTAGTACTATCTCTCTTGAGAGAAGTGATGGAATTTTTGAATTGGCAAAGAGAATCCTTTGCTAGGAGATAGAGAAACTTGAAAAGGAGAGCCATATTGAAAGAGAGAATAAGAGATAGCTTGTGTCAGCTTGATAGTGCATGCGTTTTTAATTCAAACTTCAAAGAACTTGTTTGTTTGTTTGTTGCAACTTATAACTAATGTGTTATATGCAATATTGGCTTCACTCCCCTTGTCTTTTTCCTATATGCTTCCTCAAGTCAGAGTTTATTCTTTGCTCTCTAAATTCTCAATTAATCTCATCTATTATTGTAAAATGTGACTATGCATGCATTATTTGTGGAATAAACACTAATCCTCTTAAGAGACCAAATTACATTCCTTTGTTATGTCTCTTAAGTGGGAATTCATTGGTTTTACACATTTATGCATGCTTGAGCATTGAGGACATCAAAATAAAGATATGAGGAAGCTTTTTTTGATTTGATACTCAATCCAATGATTAAAATACATAGATGAAATTCTTATTAGTTATTATTACTCAATAAAGCAAGGTCCAAAAAAAAGGTGTTAAAGGTGATCTGTGAAGCTTTTTGACTATAATAGTGGCAACTTTTTATTCTTAATAATCTAATTTTGAATCTGTTGTTTAAAAGCTTTTTGCCTCAAAAGTTATTACTCCTATCTTGCGCACATCAAAATGCTGAAAGCTGATCAGATCCATGATAACGACTTAATACTCCTTTTTCTTTATTTTGAACATTTAACCATGACATGCACCTTACCTTACATTGTCCAATTCATAATTCATACTCCAGTATAGTCTAAATTCTTCTAATTAATTACTAGTTTCTTAAGAACATAGCTAAATCTTTTTAAATAACTCGTAGAAATATATTTGAATTTAGAAATAAAATTAGAACTAATACAATTAGTTAATAGTTATATCTTGATATGTTAATAAAAGGCATAACATATAACATATTTATATTATATACTGAGGTGTAAGCATGGGAATGATTGAGTTGGAATGAACAAAAGGTGAAGACAGATTGAAAACTAGGCACATCAACTCTATCTATCTCATTTTGTCGGACACCCCTCGAATCCATCTCAGAATGTATGTATGTGACAGACAGGTTTTTTGTTTCTTGGAGACAATAATTCCAAATAATTGTTTAGATACACTATACTATACGTATTCTCTCTTGGATCAAAAAATATATATACCCGTTTTGCTTGTATTCTTTTCCAATCTTTCACATTTCTGGATTGAGATGAAAGAAAGTTGGAAATAATGCTAGTTTTCATCGCGTGAGTACATTTGGTTTCGGAATATATTGTCCTTTGTACTTTAACGTTGGAGTCATACATAAATCTTTTTGACGAGCATGTTGAGATCATATTGGAGGGTTTTCTTTCATTTTCTTTTTTGACAAATGGAGGGTTTTCTTGAATCTTGATCTATCCAAAAAGTAAATGTTGACCGTAACCAAGAGATTAATTAATTATAGATTTATACAAGGGAAATGCTTAAAGTGGAAATTTTTATCTTCTGATTTAATTTGTGTGTTCAACATATTGAAGCATCAAAAAACAATTTTTTATACATAAAAGTTATTAATTGTTTTCATTTTTAAAGGCTTAACATGAATGATTATACAAAAATGATTTAGTGTCCATCAATATATTGGTCCAAAAAGCATGGAATTTAGATCTTTAAGTAAGTGGTTTAGATTCGATCATTTATGGAGAGAAGAATGTTAACAAAACACATTTTAACAATTTTTTTTTCAACCCACTCTCTAATTGGTTGAAATTCAAATAGATTCCATCAAATCATGTAGGTCTCATGTAAATTTAGTAGAATCAATCTAAATTTAACTGATTAGAGAGTGTGTTGCAAAGAGTGTGTTATAATGTATGTTTCTGACATTTCTCTTATGAAAAAACATTTTTTTAAAGGGAAACCTCATGCTTATAACAATTTTTTTTGCAAGCTTATAACATGGTAACATAAAAGATAAATGATTTAATGAAAACACATTGTTAGATTAAGAGGGGGAAATGAATGTTCAATTCTTATTAAAAAAATAATAATTTTCAATGATTAGAAAATACAAAATTACTTTTAACACCTCTGTTATAAACCTTGGAAAAAATCATGTGACATATAGTGTCAGAATATTTTTGATGCAAAGGAGGGTTAGAGGAACAAGAAAACAACTAACGCCTGGATCCATGCGGGATAGAAAGCTCCATTACATCACGCAACATCAACTGAGTACAATTAAAAGGAACATGTTGGATAAGTGAACCCCAAATGAGCAAGCATTAACTTTTTAGTCAGCTAATCAGCAACAAAGCAAGCCTACTGTGAGAATATTTTAGTTAATCACCTAAAATTTGTTGGAAAAATAGTTCAATTTCAGTTATGTTAGTAGTTAGTTAGTCGCAATAGATACATAGTTAGTTAGCTTTGTGTCTTAGTAAGTGCTATAACCTATGAAGCTCAGATATTTCAGATGAAGATATATTTATTAGATACATATCAGACCTTGATATTCTGTGTATACTCGCGGATATGCATCCAAGAAATACCAAAATTAATTAGTTGAGAATTGAGATTCAATTTATTGAGATTCAATTTATTGAATCTGATGTGCTAAAGTGAACTTGATATCTAACTCCATAAATAAAATAAAAAGTGTTGTTAACTGGTACTCCGGGGACAATGGTTAAGAAATACATAAAAAAAAATTTTGTCTTGAGAACATAGGTTTCTTGTTTTATAATGCAAATCAATGCCCTTGAGGCACCGGTTAACATTCTTTACACAAAAATGTTAGCTATATTTACTTATTCTAAATTTAATTAAATATATGCACATGTATTTGTTTCAACATAAATCCAGAGACCCAAGGGCATGCTTAATTGCACAGGTGTATACATTAATAGCAGTAGAATATGAACATAAGAAGAGTTGAGAGGGAGGTCTATTCAAAGACCAGCATTGTGCAGACAAAGATGCATAATTTCTCAAGAATCAAATTCCATCAAAACCCAAAGTTGTTTTTTGAAAGGTCTATTTTGAGGCCAGCAGAAACACATGCAGAATTTGTTTGTTCTGATTATAGCCTCTGACCTATATTACATTGCATGGCAGCGTATATATAGCTAGGCTTTGTTTTCTTATGTTTTGTTTCTCTTATATGTATGCTACATTCTGTACTACCCCCCACCCTGCATATTTATCCATCAATCATGTGATTATCAACAACAACTGAGCTGAGCCCAAAGAAAAGCTTTTTGTAAATCAATTATTACATCTCACCCTGCTAAATTATATGTGTGACCACCATCTTTGTGCTACAATTTTATTCGTCTAACTCTCAGACCAAAAGGTTACAAAAGGGTTGCTGTAAAGACTGTAAATTCAAAACAGTCTGCTGTTAATTCCTTTTTTCCAAACAAAATACTCCCTCCCTCTCTCCCTCCCGCAATAGATGACTCATTTGAAAATGTGTAATTTTAACCTAATTTACTTTGACCACATTTTTCTACTAATATATAAGATAATATCATATAAGATGTCGTTAAATTCATCTTGATGAGTATTTTCAAAATATTAAATTTTCATAATTTTTTCTAATATATTATTCAAGATATTTAAGCTCAAAATTATGCATAATAAGGTCAAGTGTGTCATGTACTATGAGACAGAGGGAGTAATACTTTTGGTGTTTCATATATAGTTTTGGACAAGTTTACTTTTTATTTAATTCCATCATACTCTTTTATGGAAAAAGATAGTTGGAATGTAAGTCTAACCATGTCTAAGATTAAACAAATCAGGTATTGGTGACCTCCCCCAGGCCCAACTCACTTAAGTTTTTAGTATTTATAAAAAAGAAAGTCACAAATTACTGATGAAAATTTTCATAATTACACAATCTAAGGTGTGATTAAGATTAAACAAAGAAGTATTTTATGAAACAGCAAAATCTTTGGAATCTGGTTTTCAGTAGTTAAGAGATAGTAGTAAATAGATTGCAGGGTGATGACTGATAAAAAAAGATAAGTGAAACCAAAAGTAACTTTGGAGATGCAGGGTATCGAACCCTGTACCTCCCGCATGCAAAGCGGGCGCTCTACCATTTGAGCTACATCCCCAATCTGTTAATTGTTTGTACGTGTTAATTCAAGTATCAATCTGCAAAATTAGGACACATTACGTTACACAATTTTGTTTTTGACATAACGGTTGATTAATACAATGATATAAGTTCAATTGATTCCTTAAAAAAATAAAATTAAGTTGATTAATGATTATAATATGCTTAAATATGTACGTATAATAATGCAAAACACATAATGAAATCATTTTCTGTTAACTTAAATTTATTCTTTCTTAACCATTTAATCTATGCATAATCAATACTATACTTGAATCAATATGCACTGACATTATATAAAAAATTACATATTACATAGACGTTAAATTATATTTCACTATGTACTACACCCTCCGGTCACTAATATAAGCAAAAATCCACTTTTTAGATACATTCAATTAATGATGTATGTGATCTTTATTATATGTCACATACATCCTTAAATGAATGTATCTTAAAAGTGAATTTTTGCTTATATCAGTGACCGGAGGGTGTATGTATATAAGATTCAGAAAATAATATTTTGAGATTGTACCCAAAAATAAATAAATTTGTGACGACACAATTATGAGATAAGATTAAACTCTTATCAGTTAGTTATCACTATAGTTCGACTATACAACAAAATCATAATTGAACAACTGAATCATGAATCATATGACAATTAATTTAAAACATCGATTGAAATACAACCTAATTAACTGAATTTATCAATATGAAAGCAACGTCTCCACAATAAAGTTAAATGACCCACAATCTACACATTACAATAGGTGCCACAGAGTCCCTTTTTATTTGTTTGATATTAAAAGTGGTAGAGACAATATGGAAAGAAATCTAATATCCTTAGTCATGTTGGTGTGTGTATATCTCCCCAAGAAGTCATTCTTTCTATATTCTCTAACTCTTTATTCCAAACAGCTTTTCTAATTTAAAATAACCGCTTTTGTTGATTATTGGTGCATTATTTAGCTAAAGGGTGTTAAATATATAATGTGATAAATACAATCAAAGAAAAAGAACGAGATCCATGACATTTTTACGGGGATCAGCGTACAAAGAGAGTGTGGCAACAATGATGGGCAGGGGTTGTCAATTGTCTTGCATGTAATATAAAAAGATGGATAGAGAAATAAAGGAACATACTTTCATGACTTTACTTTTTTTTTTTTTTTGTATTACCCTTTTACTTTCTTTGCTTTATTTGCGTCACCCAATTTAGTCTCTTTGATTTCAACAATAAAAGTTTCTTCCTCTTTTCTCATTTATACCCCTGTATTACTCTCTAATCCATTAGAACCATGCAATGTAACCCGACCCGCTTGAAATCCGATTAACCCGAGAGGAAATGCATAAATAAGTGGGCGTGATCGGTTGGGTTGGGTGGTAGATCCATGGGTTTACGTTTTTAGTTTGAGATGGTCTAATCGGTTCAATAAGACTCATTGTTGTGACATTGTTTCTCAAAGAAAGGAAAGGATGTTGTTAACATGATGAAAGTTTTAAAGCCCTAACTCTTTCACATTTCATAAAGGCTTAAATATGATTTTCATCCCTGTAATTATAGGCCGTTTGATTTTTCATCTCTGAACTTACTAATCCTTCCATTTTGCCCCTGTAATTACTAATCATTTGAAAGTTCGTCCCTCTTCCCGGATAATCACTGCCACGTCATCAAATTAGCAAAATGGCATGGGAATTGACAAAAATACCCCTGACTTATTTTTAAAAATTTAAAAATCTGAAAATAATTTTAAAAATTTAAAAAAATATAATTTTTTGAAATATGAAAAAAATATAAAATTATAATAATTTCGAAAAATATAATTTTTTGAAATATAAAAATTATAAAATCTGATTTTTTTAAAAATCATAATAATAATTTCGAAAAAATTTACGATTATATAATTTAAAAAAATATATTTTTTGAAATATGAAAAAAATGGAAAATTATATATATTTTTTAAAATCAGAATATATAATTTCGAAAATTATTAAAAAATCTGATTTTTTTTAAAGATTTTTTAAAAATCAGAATATTAATTTTGAAAAAATCTGATTATATATTTTTTAAAATTATGTGAAAAATTATTTCATTTTTTTTCGAAAAAGTTATTTTCAAAATATTTTTAGAATTTTTTTATTTTTTAAAATTATTTTCAGATTTTTTAATTTATAAAAACAATTTTCAGAATTTTAAAAATAAGTCAAGGGTATTTTTGTCAATTCCCATGCCATTTTGCTAATTTGATGACGTGGCAGTGATTATCCGGGAAGAGGGACGAACTTTCAAGTGATTAGTAATTACAGGGGCAAAATGAAAGGATTAGTAAGTTCAGGGATAAAAAATCAAACGGCCTATAATTACAGGGATGAAAAGCATATTTAAGCCTTTCATAAACCCTAACATTATCACTTATTCCTTGAGTCGTTCAGCAACATATCTTTTTTCATCATTTCCTCTTTATCACCATCTTCCATCAATCTCATCCACTTAATTAGTTTTCTTTCTATCATAATATCTTCCTCAATGGTGTTAATCTCATTTTGCGACACGGTCAAACCCATATCTCCGTGATGTAAGCATGAGCTCGTTAAGTATGTGAAACAAAACCTCTAAGAATAATGCCATAAAAATAGACATTTCGTTATTTTTGGTTCATTCACAAATCGAACAATTTTTGAGAAGCATGATGTCTCTATTGAAAATACATTTGAAATGAGATTAATATTTGATTATTGATCATAGTTACATCTCATTACATTGATTGTCCTCGGATTCACAAATGTGCTTCTTCAATTTAACCTAAATTAGGGGAAGAAAAAATCTTTGTAGGTACGTCAGGCTCATGCAGTAGTGCAACGCATAAACGACATATGAAAAATCCAATAACAAGCTACTGAGGTGGTTTCTTTTCCTCAAAGTAATTTAATATCTTATGATACTACATTTAATTTATCAATTATAGATTCTTTTTTGTTGCTGTGCAAACTCACATAATTATGAAAATATCGTTTGACATGACTATGGAAGAATCATTATGTGATACCTACTTAATAAATTCATCAAAAATAGTATTCAAATCAACATGAGAAGTTCTAGAATCATTATGTGAAACCTCGGTATCTTCTTCATATGATCAACAGTAACTCTTATCAAGAACTTGCCATCCTGACACCAATATTTATGAAATATGGAAAACATTGTATCAACATCTTCCATTTTGAAGAGCTCGTATTTTCTTACAATAGTAGATTTGCCTTCGATTCTGTGAGTTAATTGTTTCCTTCATAATTTAAAACACATACTCAACTGTCTTTCTTGACAAACCTCTCATACCCAACTTTGCTAATAACCCATAGCAGGCAGCTTTATCTGCGGAGTTTTTTATTTTAATTTTTGTACAAATTTTATCTATGAAAATTAATTAACACAAATATTGTCATTCTTAGTAAATATCAAATGCATTTTTTTTACACTGCCAAATAATTCTATTTATATGAATATATAGTATAAAATAGTTTTGAATATACGTCCAATCAAGTATCATAATTTAGAAGGCGTGGTATTTCGCAGGTCACAAACACATTATGCGTGTCGGGGTGTGGTCTAGAGGAGTCGGCTTCTCACTTGTTCTTACATTGTCATGTATTTGGTTCTCTATGGCAACTTATCAGATCTTGGATTGGAGTGACTGGTGTTGATACAGATAATGTCAGTGAGCATTTCTACCAATTCATTCATTATTCAGGTTATACAAAGGCGTGCCGCTCTTTTCTTCAGTTATTATGGTTGTTGTGTGTTTGGTTGTTGTGGAATGAAAGAAACAACAGATTGTTCAACAACATAGCAACACCTATTGAGCAGTTATTCGATAAAGTAAAATTTCATTCGTTGTGGTGGCTTAAAGCCAACAAAATCACTTTTGTGTACGGTTCTCAAAGTTGGTGGTCGAACCCTTTATATTGTTTGGGTATTGACTGACTTTTCCTTGTAATTATACTTTGTGACAGTTGTCTTTACCGGGGTGGAACATTTTAGTACACCTTGTACTAAAGCGTTTCCATCGCTGAAGTTATAATATTTCATTTTTATTTCTCCAAAAAAAAAGTATCATAATTTAATTTTTATATTAGCGTAGATATTTTTTAAAAAAATAATATCATTAATTTATTATAAAAAGAGAGATCATAACAAATTCAAATGATGAGATTTGATTAAACATTTGTGTAAAAGTTTTTACGTGCATACAAATTTAACTGAACTACTATAGTGGATTATTACTTGACGAATGCTTTGTATACCTCTCACTTAGGGTTGACAATGAACCGAACCAACTCGACAATAGTTTGGGACTCTATTTGACAATTAACTCGTTGAACTTGGTTCATGAACCAAACGAGCTGAACTTAAGCTGAAAATTAAGTTCGTTAAACAAATGAGCTGAACTTGAGCTTTATATAGTTCGATTCGGTTGGTTCATGAGTTGGCTCGATGATATTATATATATATATATATATATATATATATATATATATATATAAGTTTAGTAAAAATTTATAAAGTACATGCATTAATATTAAAATTAAACATATGTAATTTATTACAAACTTTCTATGATATTTATGTACTTGTTTTTAGAGGAATTATTTTTTTTATCAAAAAGAGGAGGAAGAATTATTTCTAATTTAATTAACAATTTAATAAAAGAGAGAAAGAATATCACCCAAAAAAAAGAACGAAAGAAACAATAAGAAGTAAATAACACACTTGTGCTAAACTACTTTGTCCCACATCGGGGAGTTTAGTAACAGCATAGCAGAAGAGTAGTTATAAAAGAGAAGTGCATTTGAGAATCTATATGGATTGCACTCGATCAACGAATTGAACCGAACGAGTCGAACCGAACTGTTCGTGAACTTTAAACGAGGCGAATTCGAGCTGAAAAAAGAGTTCGTGTCGAACTCGAGTCGAGTTTCAAGCCGAGCAAATTCTTATCGAGTCGAGTTTCAAGCCGAGCAAATTCTTATCGAGTCGAGCCGAACTCAGACAGGTTCGGTTCGACTCGACTCATTTTTAGCCCTACTCCTAAAATGTTCTTAATTTTGTACTACTAGTGGGCCTGATTTGTCTCAGTTAATAAATCCTCTAAATTTAATTTCATACTTTGTTGAAAATCTGTCAGTCAACATGCAAACCAAATCATTCCGTTGAGTTGCAGCATTACTCAATATACTTAGTAAAATGTAAAATAACACATTATTTCTCAATTAATTCCATAAAGGGATCCTTTTCTTCTAAGCAGAGTAATCCGATCACATTGTCTTCTTCACTTTTCAAACGTTCAAATATAATGTTCCAATGATTTCATCCTTTTTGTTTGTTAAAAGGGTTTGGTATATTGACGACCCTCAAAATGAGCGAGCCTCGTAATTATTATCTACTTAGTGCTGCTTCTTCTTTAATGGGAAGAAAGGTTATAAAGAATGTTCAAAATAAAAATAAAGGTCCCCTACTCCCATTCCCCTCCACACTCTTGTGTTTTGTCGCTAGGAAAACATAGAACATTTAGGATAAGAGTAATTATAGCATGGACACACAACCTTCATTCAAAATTTAAGGTATGAGATATACAAGTCTCTTCATCTACATATTGTTTGTTTGGGTCGTGACTAACATGGTGTGGAGAGAGCTGACAACGTAACTTTCTCTCAGAAAAGAATTCGTTTCCCATTCATGCATGTTGTCACTTATTTGGTTTGTAACACAACTCTAATAACAATTAAAAAAAATCTAAATGTTTCATTGTCGATTCAAGTTTTAAGGATCAATCTTTTACCAAAGTAAAAGACAAAGGTACTTGTGACGGGTAGCCTTGGCTACCTCAAAATACATGTGTTTTTATTTAATAAATGAGTATAATTTTATATTTGAATAAATGAGTATAATTTTAATAAATGAGTATACTTGTGTTTTGCTACTCTAATAATATATACTTAGCTACCTTACATAAGAGAACTGTGATAACAATAAAAATGATTATGACAACACTCATAAACAACACGGACAATTTTTTTTATAAATAACTTAATTGTTTAGATTGAAAAAGACATTGCTAGTTTGTTTAGTATAAAGTCTTTATGGATGAATTTGACTCCTTGAAGCATGCATGGTTAAGTTCTAAGTTTTCTAAATTATTATTATTGTCGACATTTATTTCTCTTGTGCTGCTACACTTTTTTGCTTAATGTTTAAATTTCGTATATTAGTTTTAATTTTTTTTTTTTTTTTATATTTGATCCCTTCGTAAAGTTTACGCTGGCTCTGCCACTACTCAAGAGGTCTAAGTCATAGAAATACATTAAAATGCATACTTGGAGGTCAAAGATCCTAATTATATTTTATTAGAAAGAAAAACCTAAAATATATGAGAAAGTGTTGGCCAAATGGGATCTCTTTACAACGGTGGGCCACAAGATGTTAACAAAAGGTTCGAGTCCATAAAAAACTAATTTAGTTAAAGAAATGCTAACTAGTGTTCTATAGACATTAGTTAAGGAAACCAATATAAAAAAATATTAAATATAGAGTGTGGAAAACTTTATATATATTCAACTTTTTACAAGAAAATATATGATATAGGCACTATAATATGTAGAACTCAAAGATTCAATCCAAGCAAATTAAATAGGTTCGTTTTTTATGTTCCAACCGAATGAAATCAATTAAACCCGATTTCAATTTTTAAAAGACAATATATGACATAGACACTATAATATTTAGAACTCAAAGATCTCAAAAAAAAGTAGAACTCAAAGATTCAATCCAAACAAATTAAATAGGTTCATTTTTTATGTTCCAACCAAATGAAATCAATTAAACCCGATTTCAATTTTTAAAAGACAATATATGACATAGACACTATAATATTTAGAACTCAAAGATCTAAAAAAAAAGTAGAACTCAAAGATTCAATCCAAACAAATTAATAGGTTCATTTTTTATGTTCAAGTTCGAACCGAGCCAAATCAATTAAACCCAATTTCAATCGATTTGAGTATCAGTTTTACGTTGTGTTAGCGGCCAACACTCGGTGGGATTTAGTCCCACATCGGATAGAAAAGATTCTTGAGAAGAGTTCAAAAAGAGGAGGCACTTCTCATCGTAGAAGCCGGTTTTTTATGGATGAATTAGACCTCGATTTCCGTTGCATGGTATCAGAGCCTATCGGGTCCATCGTTGGGCTTCCGACATCGTCCACGCTTCAGGCCCATTGGGCCGGGCTGAAGCGTGAGGGGGTGTGTTAGCGGCCAACACTCAATGGAATTTAGTCCTACATCGGATAGATAAGATTCTTGAGAAGAGTTTATAAAGAGGAGACACTCCTCACCGTACAAGTTGATTTTATATGGATGAGTTAAGCCTCGATTTCCGTTACACGATCATCCGAGATCCAAATCAAACAATTCTATTTATTTATTATTCAGAATGAGCATCACAGGAGAAATAGACTATCTCGTAGTTAGTCAGATAGATGTTTTTAATTCAATCAAAAGGAGAATCATATGCGTCATATCTTGCAAAATAGGAAAATTTGCTATTAGAATTTAGAATATTGTTGCAATATATGATCTCATAAGGAATGAAATAGGAGAAATTTGTGAGAAAAATAGCTTGGTTAAATTGGGATATACTTAAGAGTAAGTTGTATTTGCAAAAAACATAACGATGGTTCGGAATAAGAAAGATGAACATATTTCGGTATCATTAAAATTTGGTTGGATGTAGACTCACCATCCAATCATTCAATATCATTTTACTTTTTTATATTAATTTATATTAAAATAAATTTAAATTTTAAATAAATTCAGTTCCTAACAAACTTCAAAATACCTAAAAATTTACCAATAAAAAAGATGGATTTGTTCAATGTATTTGTTGGGAAAATTACAATGTGAAGGGTGTTTGTAAAAAAATTAATTGAGTTTAGACATAGAAATCTTGACATAGATGTTTAAATCTTTTTTGATACATCACTCGAGGAAGCTTCAATTTGGTGGATATAACTTAAATTTTGGTTGGGAATTCATTGAGAAAACTTAAGTACCACGTTTGGAGATAGTGTCTAGTAAGAGCTTAGAATATTAGGAGTACTTTTTCTATTTCCTCTATTTCTTTTTCTCCTCTTTTTTTTCTTTTTTCCTTTAATCTACCTTAAACTCTTTACAGATCGTATTATAATCTTGGAATCAGCGCCATATTCAAAGATGAATTAGCTCTATAACTTTATTTTTTGGATAGGTAACTATAATGACTCATTTTCCTTATGATCATAAACATCATGTTTCGAATCTAGCATTGAGTCAAAATAATGTGACTACGTGAGGACCCATATGCTTCCTTCCTTCATATACAGTGGTCAAAGTTATTTCTAATCCTGCTTTCTAAGCAACTATTTTGCATTTCCTCAAAAGAAAACAGTAACCATGTTGCATGAAAATTAATACTTCACAAATCAAAACTAGTGTAAATATAATCATTAACAAATTTTGAATTTCATAAATATTTCTACATGGATTAAGATTAATTGATACCAAATTAAAGAAACTTGGTTTAGTCAATCAAAATAGAGAAGAATGTGTGATTGAACCTAAGATTGTAACCTCCTTGTTGTCAACAATCATCGAGGGTTTAATTGTAGGCAAATACTATGGTACATCCAACAATTTGAGTGTATTGGTACACCGAATTTTTAAATTAATAGTTAAATGAGTTATTTTTTATAGGAAAAAATATTTTCAATCACCTATAATTATAATAACTAAATCTTATTTACCAAAAACGTCAATACAATAAAATTTGATTTTTCTGAATTCCTATTACTCATAATGCTCAATGGTAAAACATTTTTTTAGTATATAGTTCAATATTTTTCTTTTTCGGTAAATACTCCCTCCGTCCCAAATTGTATGACGTTTTGGACATTTCATACATATTAAGAAATACAATTAATATTATGTGGAAAAGAGATATTATGAGTTGTTTTTACAAAATTATCCTTAATAAATAATATGGGAAAGATAAATGAAATAATTGAAAGAAGAGAGAGTAATAAATAGTTAAGGTTATAATAGGAAAAGTAACGTTAATGTTGCATTGGTATTGTAAAGTGACGTACAATTTGGGACGGAGAGAGTAGAAGTTTAGGTTAGTTAAGCTTCAAAACTCGTCAGGATTAAGGCAGACCTCCAAGTTCAACGAGCATTAATAAAAGTATTAGCTGAATAAACTTCTTACCAACTAAGTCAAACTTCAGTAGCTAAGAATGAAAGTTGTTGGTCCCCTGATTAAGTTCCAATTTTCGTTTTAGTCTCATAACTTGTAAAATCGACATTTTGCGATGTAGTTTTGTCAAAATAAAATTAAGGCTAATTATAAGTAGATCACTAAAGTTCACAATTAAACTCGCTAAACAAGTTAATTTTCTGGTGTCCAAGAAACCAAAAAGATGTTACCATATATATGAATATGAGACTTAAAAGTAGTAGTGAATAGAATAACTGTGAAGATTGTCCATTATAACAGTTATATATCAGTTTTGGTTGCTTTAAATGGTAATACAAAAGTTATGAACAAGTGGGTGTGGTTGGTTTGAACAGGTAGAGATCATTAGATTAAGACAAAAGGTTATTGCAGTTTGCTGAAAAAGAACCAATAATGCTTTAGATCATAGCAGACACAGGTTTGCTTTTTGGGGAATATATTATAAAACTGTTTCTCTACGAGGATTGGCGTGAACAGGGACACAACAGCACAACTATAGGAACCTAATATAGTGAAGTGGTCCTGTTCAACAAATATTCTGCATATTCAATATTCATACAAATGAGAAAAAAGTATTCACAAAATGTAACAAAGTTTTTTATTTTGTTACGGTCGCGGTTATGGTTATGCTGCAAAATTTGAAATTGGAGGTAAAATGTTGCAAATGCGACCTATGGATTCACAATTGTAATTACGATGTCGTTGTGGAGATCTTTAAAATCTTTATATTGCATATCGCAAGTGTGGACAACAATTTAGAATTATAAATTTATCAACAATTTTGCTTTTTTTTTTTTTTTTTTTTCTCTTTCTTTTTAGAATAAAATATATTACATCACATTGGCTTCTTTCTTTTTTCCTCTTTAGTAACTTTTTTTGAATTTATGCTGGCTTTGTCTGTCTATTCAAAAGATGATGATGTGGAAAATGGTGGGAAATTCTCCGATCCAAGTGAAAAGTTTAGATTGCGGGTCCACATTAATTGTTGTATAGCTTCACTTGCTTACAGCAAACAATTTAGTGCAGAATATAACAAACATTTTCAATAAACAAAATAAATTGTACTAATGAACATGGAAAAACATGCATGCACATCATATACTGTTTAAATAAGCAGCTAGCAGTTAATGCTGTAGATGAATGCAATCTTCAGCTTTTATTACACATATATTTGCATGAACATGAAGCTTTCCAGATCAAAATAGTTAAGTATAAATAGTTTACTGCTTAAGTATGTTCAATAGTTATAGTGGTTAACTAAAGAAATGTGAAGTCATAACTGTAAACTAGAGAGAGAGTGGAAAAGCAAAGCAAATAAATAAAAAAAGTTGGCTCTTTAAACTAAAACAAAAAAAGAAAAAGTGATGAGTGACAAGAACTATAAAGAAAGCAGTGAGGCATAGTTATTGTTATTTCTAAAGCCTGTTTACTAGAGCTCTTTCATTCTCTCTCACTCATTGAAACTCTTTAAGCTAGTTCCACGTTTCTTTGATAGAAAAACAAAAGAGAGTAACT
Source organism: Medicago truncatula (assembly GCF_003473485.1). Taxonomy (NCBI): domain Eukaryota; kingdom Viridiplantae; phylum Streptophyta; class Magnoliopsida; order Fabales; family Fabaceae; genus Medicago; species Medicago truncatula. Next base: position 60,951,177 of record NC_053045.1, on the reverse strand, counting down.
AAACTAAACTAGCTTCCAAAGACAAAGAGGGAAGTGTATAGGGGGTGTGTATATATCAAGTGATGCGCTCAGGAGGTTGTGCATTGCAGCAGACCCTCACAGCAGAGGCTGCTTCAGTTTTGAAGCATTCTCTTGTGTTGGCTAGAAGGCGAGGTCATCCACAAGTCACTCCTCTACATGTAGCCATCACTTTACTTACCTTAAGACTAAGTTCCTTCAAAAGGGCTTGTCTTAAGTCTCATCAGCCTCACCATCAAACTTCACAACATCCACTTCAATCTAGGGCTCTTGAGCTTTGTTTCAATGTAGCTCTTAATAGGTTACCAACAACACCTTCTCCTTTGATTCACTCTCAGCCTTCACTTTCCAATGCTCTTATTGCTGCATTGAAAAGAGCACAAGCTCATCAAAGACGAGGTTCCATAGAACAGCAGCAGCAACACCAGCAAACTGTTCTTACTGTCAAAGTTGAGCTTGAACAGCTTATTATATCTATACTTGATGATCCTAGTGTTAGTAGGGTTATGAGAGAAGCTGGATTCTCTAGTACTCTTGTTAAGAACAATTTAGAAGACTCTTTCTCACCTTCTAATTCTGTTTTTAAATGTTATAATAGTTCTGGTGGTGGTGTGTTTTCATCTCCATGTTCGCCTTCAACTAGTGAGAATCATAGAGAAAACATTAACCTTAGCAGTTTCAGACAGAACAATTTCATGGCTGCTACTAGTGCTAAGCACAGTTCTTCTGAGTTTAACTCAGTTCTCTTTTCTCCACCAAAAAGAACCGAGTTGATGAGTACATCAGGTGGACTTGGCTTGACCCTTCATTCTTCCAGGTGATATTTTGCTTAATCAATAACAATAATACTAAGTACATGTTTGGATTCACAGTGAGTTAGACAGAACCAAAGTTATTTGTGTATCCAAACATGCACTAACCTTTTAGTAACATAACATGTGTTCTTAATTTTGTTTGATTTAAGATATAAAAGGTTTCATAATGACATATTAAATGCAACCAAAAAAGAAAGGTAAACATAAGTACATAAAACTAAAAGTGTTGTCTAGTTCTGATGGTGTTTTTGAAAGGTGATTAATTTGTTGAGGATTATGTACGGTTACTGAGCTATGGCAGAACACATGCTAAAAGCATTGTTGGTTGGTAGTAAGGCAAATATATGAAGAAGAGTCTTTCTTTTCTGCTTCACTTTAGTTTGTCAGTATAGTAACAGAAAAGCATTTTCTGAGTAGTATGTATGTTTAAAACTCAACAGTGCCTATTTATTTGCTTAATTCTAGATGTTAATTTCTTTTGTACTTAATTTGCAGTGTCCTTGATTCCAAGATGAGCATCTCTCAGAACTTATCTCATATGCTGGAAACAAAACCCTTTAGCAGTAATAAGGTGCATGAGGATAAACTTAATTGTTGTGAAGAATGTGCTTCCAATTATGAAAAAGAAGCTCAATTTCTCAGACCTGCAGGACAGAAGAAAACTTTGCCTTTCTGGCTTCAGTCTCATGGCACAGAAGAACAAAATAAGGTAGCAAATCATTGAATGGAAAACTCTTTTTTTTTTTTTTGTTCTTTCATCTATTTATAATCCAATACATGATGATTGTGCAGTAGCTTTATTTTTCAAAGAGCAACGTTTAACAGTAAATAAGATTATTGCATTATGCATGCATCAGTATTGTGTATCTATCAACTCTTAAGTGCATCTTTTATAAGCTAAACACAACATCAAAACACATCTATGATATTACTATTGGCTTATGAATAATTCAACATTTTCAGGATGCATTAACCGAGTTGAAAAGAAAATGGAATAGACTATGCCACTGTCTACACCAAAACAAACAGCACCAAAACCACTGGAATAGGAGCAACAATAATCACAGTTCAAACCTCAATAATTCATCAAGCATCATATCTCACACCTCCAATCTTACACCTCGATTCCGTCGCCAACAATCATGCAGCACCATTGAGTTCAATTTCAATGATAAAAGGGAAACAACAAAGCCGGTCTTTGATTCCATTGCAAGCATGGAAGGTAAAGAAGTAAAGATTAGTCTTGCACTTGGCAATGATGATTCAAGTGAAAAGGTGGGAAATATAACCGATACAGCGCTACAACAAGCTCATGTTTGTAAACTATTGCAGGAGAATGTGCCATGGCAATCTGAAACTATTCCTTCAATATCAAAAGCCTTGTTTGATACCAAATCAACAAAACTAAATGAGATTTCATTTAGATGGTTATTTTTACAAGGCAATGATTTCATAAGCAAAAGAAGATTAGCACTTGGTATTGCAGAATCAGTTTTTGGTTCAGCTGATTTGGTCCTTCAATTGGATATGCTAAAAAAGGAAACTTTGATAGCCCCATTTTCTGAAATGCTATTAGGAGCATTGAGAAAACATCAACAGCTTGTGGTTTTGATTGAAAATGTTGATTCTGCTGATACCCAATTCATGAAATTTCTCTCGGATGGATATGAAAAAGGAAAGTTTGAAACTTTAAGTAACAAAGAGGGGAATTTAGGTCAAGTAATATTCATCTTAACAAAAGGTGGATCCAAAAGCATTGAAGAGAAGAACCAAAAAACTGTTATCAATTTGTTGTGGCAAATCAGTGAAACTAAGCCTAATTTCTTGAGCCCCAAGAGAAAAGCTGAATTTGATTTGTTTTCCAAAATCAAGAACCCTAGAATTGAAGAGAATGAAAAGGGGTTGTTGATTTCTGAACAAGGAAGCAAAAAGGAAGAATTTTTAAGACAATCAAGCTTTAACAGTAACACCCTTGATCTGAACATGAAAGCTGATGAAGAGGAAGATGGTGAAAATAAAGCAATTGAAAGTAGCTCAATTTCAAGTGATAATCCATTGAACTCAAATGTGTTTCTTGATTCAATTGAGAACAAGTTTGAGTTTAACACAAGTTCAGATAAAGACAGGGAAAAGACAGAGTTTTTTCTGTTTAAGATTAAAGGGTCATTTGAAGATGTTTGTGGTAAGAAAAATGTGGTGAATTTTAGTGTAGATGAAAAAGTGATTGAAGACATGTGTATGGGGTGTTGTTTTTTTACTAACAAAATGTTTGAGAAATGGCTGAAAGACATTTTTCAAAGCAGTTTAGAAACAGTTAACTTGGGTGGGAAGGAAGGTATACATTTTAGACTTTGTTTGGGTGATAATAGAAATTGGGATAGTGGGTTTATGGATTCTTCACTGCCTAAGAGTATCCAAGTTAATTACTTCATAGAATGAGTAATTTGGGTATTGAGGGTTTTCTTGTAAAATTGTCCACATGGTGTAAAATGGGATAGTTTGTGTAATTTCTAAATTTCACAGTAGTATGTATTTGTTTTTTTTTTTCCTTGTTCCTTCTCTTGTAACCATTATGTTATGTCAATCAATTTTTGGAGTTTAATTCTAATCTAGTGCCATGATTTATTTTTTTTCCATCATGCATGATGAAAAATTGTACAATGTTAAGGTATATGGTGGGTAATTTTAACATGATTTTCATACCGAGAGAATCACACGATCATGTAGTAGTGCTTTGGAAATCATTTGGCCATATTTAGACAATTTTAAATTTAAAACTTGATAATCAAATATTACTAATCATTATTAGATGACTGAAATGATAAGGAATCTTGAATTCACTTATCAATACGAGAAATGTATTGACATACATCCCAAACACCCACTCGTTTTCTATTTTTTATGCAAGCATTCTCTTATAAAATAAAGTCTGATTAATCTAAAATTAGGTCGTAAGGTAGCTAAAATAAAATCTGATAAAAATTGTTTAATCAAAGTTCATTAATGATTTATAAGAAATCGTTAATCAAAATGTTGAAAGATAACATTATTTTATTAGAAATCGTGCGTTTCATATTTTAGAAATTTAAAATCTTATCCTTTTAAGATAAAATTTATGTTTTAATTTTATTTTTAATTTATTAACTTGTGCATTTAGGACTAGCCATTAGAGCAATCCATATTTTAATACATTTAATCATCAATTAATTTATCTTCCTTCACTACAAGACAAAATTGACGCTTCCAAATTTATTTCTTGGAAACTTTGTATCATTGCTTTGATTTTGTGCATTAGTTTAAGGAAGGATAGTATTGCTTTAGCATAAGTACTTGAGTGTCCTGCTGTTTTAATTACGTAGAAATAAATTGCCCTATGATAAGTGGATGATGGATCATTTTTTTAATGTAACTAGTTACAAACCAAACACGGGTTGAATAACGTATTTTTTAAAAATTTAGTTCCGAAGGAGAAATCTTATAAATTACGGAAAATTGTTGTCCTTTATCATTGTGAAAATCAAAACTGCGTAAACTAAAATTTTATAACACAGAGCCTAAAACACTACATAAAAAATAATATAACAACTATTGTAATCTCTTATTCCTTAAAGTTAACCCAAACGCTAAATTTTGCCCTAGATTTAACCTAACTTCTTTGCTTAATTTTACGGTATTAACCCTATTTAATTTAATCAAAATGTTAACGTTAATTGTTAGGGAAATCAAAATAAACAAATCGCTCCTAATTTATCTCCTTAATTTTACTAAAAAAAATTATATTAACCCTAGATTTAATTTATGCAAAATATTATCTCTTGTTTTTAAATGTTAACCCGTGACGCAATATTTAACCCTAGATTTAACCTAATTTTTTCATGTGACTTTACTATATTAACCCTAGATTAGGGATGGCAATGGGTACCCAATGGACAGGGTACTATAGTATCCATCCCCATACCCTCATTTGTAAAAAAATGTCCGTACCCGAGCCCGTACCCTCGTGGGCAACAACTTTAATGCCCTTCCCCATACCCTATGGGCACTTAAGTGCTCATACCCCCACCCATTACCCGCACTTTCTCTATGAAAAGACAATAAAAAACATCACAATTGAAATAAAACTATGATCCAAAATTATTTAAATCAACTAATAAAATAATACGAATTGTAGTATTTAGCCAAATAAAAAAACATCCAAAATATCCCTCAAAAATTAAAATAAAAACATTCAAATAATCGTAGTATTTAGGTTTAAACTTAAATAGCTTAGATTTTAGGTTTAGGTTTAGACTTAAATAGCTAAATAAATTAAATAATTGTACATCAAAAATAAATAAAGTATTTATTATATTATATAAATATGTACATGCGGGTTGCGGGGCTGGGTAGTATAGTACCCTTACCTGTGTCCATACCCATTAAAATTTGCGGGTAATTACCCTACCCGTGCCCATACCCATTAAAATTTGCGGGTAATTACCCTACCCGTGCCCATATCCATAAAAGCGGGGTTTTACCCTACCCATTGTGGGTATTTTTTGCGGGTATCCATCGAGTCTGGGTCCAATTGCCATCCCTACCCTAGATTTAATTTATGCAAAATGTCATATCTTATTTCTAAATGTTAATCCTTGATGCAATATTAACCCTAGATTTAACATATTTTTTCGCGTGACTTTACTATATTAACCTTAGATTTAATTTATGCAAAATGTCATCTCTAATTTTAACCTAATTTTTCCCTCCACACTTTTGCATTTAATGTTTATCTAAAGTAAAATAAAATGATGTTCCCAATTATATGTTGTTTTTTTGGAAAGGAATAACCGTTAACCCGTCTCGCTATACTTAACCTAATCTCTTACTTATAAATGTTAATCCCTCTTGCTATACTTAACCTATTTTATTTCTTAAAGTTAACCCGAACTCAAAATTTTGTCCTAGATTTAACCTAACTTCTTTGCTTAATTTTACTGTATTAATCCTATTTAATTAATCCTGTTTAATTTAAATAAAATGTTAATGTTAATTGTTAGGGAAATCAAAATAAACAAATCGCTCCTAATTTTTCTCTTTAAATTTACTAAACAAATTATATTAACCTTAGATTTAATTTATGCAAAATGACATCTCTTATTTCTAAATGTTAACCCGAGACGCAATATTAACCCTAGATTTAACCTAATTTTTTCGTGTGACTTTACTACATTAACCCTAGATTTAATTTATGCAAAATGTCATCTCTTATTTCTAAATGTTAACCCGTGATGCAATATTAACCCTAGATTTAACGTATTTTTTCGCGTGACTTTACTATATTAACCCTAGATTTAATTTATGCAAAATGTCAGCTCTAATTTTAACCTAATTTTTCCCTCCAGACTTTTACATTTAATGTTTATCTAAGGTAAAATAATAACCTTAGATAATCACGGCATAAAAAAATTCTTCGAAAGAAAAGATGTTAAAACAACGGAACATTGTGATTCATCATAAAATATGTATGAGCTGATTTAGAGATCATATAATCAGTTTATGAGATTAGGAATTGACATAATTTTTAGAATGAAAACAATTGAAACTAATGAGAGTGATTGTTTTGCGCTTTCCTTTTAGAATTGTTCTTGACACCTCGTTTGGGAAATGCTAAACAGGGAAATAACAACAATATTAGTCTAATGCATATTAACATGGATAAGACGTATGCGAATATAGTTACATATAATTTATAAAATAAAGGTAGCATAACTGATTTTAAGCTAAAGAAAATGTATCATGACTTTTAATTTATCTTCCTAAAAAGGCTAGATAAATGCATTCATGTGCATTATATGAACCCCGTTGACCAATTAACATTGTTGAAACAGATGGAAATTAAGCATCGCTCCCGCATGTGCATCTATAGCTAGCACCATTTGACAATGATGTCTTCGAACATTTGGTGAAACTCTCGTAATATTATCCAAATTGGTTAAGATTGAATTTAATTGCTTTCCAAATGGTGATGCAATATGTATCCTAACACAAATATGCACATGAAATAAAGAATAATGCAATATGTATTTTTAATTTGTGCGTAAAAAATTCAAAGAATGTTTGTACATAAAAAAAAAGCAGACCTTGACTAAGTTTATAAATTCAACAATTGGCCTTACTTGAGACAGATTGAAAAAATCGTTGTACGAAGTACATTGAGAAGAAGTCGAACTCTGACTTAAGTTCTGACTGATGCTTTGACTCTAAGCTTGAGAAGTGTTAAGGTCACGACAACAATTCAAGAAACATGGTAAAAAAAATCAAATTAGATTGTGAAATAATAATTTACTCTAACACTGTATTGTGAAATCATAATGCAAACTTACTAAGTCTTAAACTTCTCAACAACCGGATAATGTAGGTTGATGAGCAGCCTCGAACCTGACCAATTGTTACATATATTTGGGTTGCCATTGACTACAAAATGGAAGCAAAGAACTCGAGGTAAATAGATGGTAAATGATAAAGCTACGAAATATTTTTCCCATAGTGTTACATCAACTATATTCTCACTGCATAAGGAAATACATCTTTCAGGTCATTATCAAACTTATACAAAATCCTATCATCTTATGCTGACAAATAAGAAAATAATACCTTTTATCTTTCAACACAATATTCGTACACAATTTCTTTCTAGTCCCAATTGGAATTATCTTGACAATCTCATGAAGAAGGCCGATGATTTCTTAAAAAAATTACTATTATAAATGCTGGAATTTATACTATATGATATTATATTTGTTGGTGTCATGGAAACCTATATGTTTAGTTTTTTTTGAATAAGAAAAAGATATTGAAATATAATATTAAAAAATAAAGAAAAAGTTTCAAGCGTGAGTTGAAAAGAGGTGTTTGTGAAATAAATTGTGGAGAAGTAGTTTTTTAAAGTAACATTCAACAACTTCCAGTCAAAGCTCATTCCGTTCAATTTTATGCGTTCAAAAAATGTTCTTTTTTTAGTAAGTACTTAATTGATATTGTGTTTGCCCGAAATTCTCCTTAAAAATGTAGAGAAGTTTGAAAAAAGTCGGGTCAAACGATACCTTAATCTCCCACAACGGCAATGTAGAAGCAACTGAATTTGGGAGAAAAAATTGAAAAATAGTTTAAAATATAAAAATTGGAAAATAATTAAAAGTTATTAAAAATATAAAAATTAGAAAATAATTAAAAAAATTGGTTTGGGGCAAAAATGGAAAATCATAGGCAACCTTCAAAAAAAAAAACTCAGCCAATAATTAATTTACCAAATTGCCCCTAATAGGGGTAAAATGGTAAATTTAAAGGACATTTCTTTTAATATAAGTATAATATAAGTATATAGATAACTAACTATTTATTTCACAAAACTAGACAAAAGAAAAGATGTTTTAGAAGGCATCACCACAAACTACAAACATCAGAGCAAGACGGAATTCAACTTAAAAAAAGACAAGAAAAAAAAGGGCAACAAACGAACATTCTAAAAAGCAAAGGTTCCTAAGACCAAAGCCACCACAACACTAACACCATCAGAACCACTCAACCTGGTAGAACCCGAATGTTTAGGACTAGGCGCCGGAGCAATCTTGCTGATAGGACTTGGTGAAGGAGCATTCCCAACCGGAGACATTGATGGGGAGTATATATATAGGGGCAGATGCAGCAGCTGATAACAATAAAATGTTGATAATCAACATTGATACGATCAAAAGAAAACCCGATTTCATAATTGCTAAGTTATTTAGAGAATGAACTATAATATGATGTTGAATTGAAATTCAAGTCTGTGAAAAGATTGAGAGGTAGTAGTGGTCTTTATTTATAGCAAGTGACCGCGTTATCATGTTAATGATTTTTTTAGAAATTATAGTGTCTATATACTTTAGAAATTAATGGGGTTTTCTTTTTAAAAAATTATTATTTATAATCAATTCAATTTTATTTTTTATTTTTTTTATCAGGTAGTCTAATGACTAGAGCTCACACAATTAAATTGTGGAGAAGTGGAGTGTACGGGGTTCGAACCCCGACTCTGCATATAATATGCAATATCCCTACCAACTGAGTTAAGCTCACGGGGATATTCAATTTAAATTACATTAATCATTACTATCAATATACTTCATCCGTCCTAAATTATTAGTCGTTTTGATCAATACACACATTAAGAAATATAACTAATTATTAGTCGTTAATGCATACCCTGCAAAATCGCACGCATTTTGTATTATGATTCAATTTTTGACCAAAAATAAAATTATGAACAAAATCAATGTATTTCCAAAAATGAATGATGATGCATCTCTAATTTAGGAAAACTTAGGCAAATCATTTAATATTTATTAATGTACTACGTATAAAATGTATTGAACCTTCTCTCAAAAAAAATAAAAAAAATTATTGTATCCAGTGACGGATCTCTTCAAAGATAGACAAGAGCCATGGTATCCCTAGATTTTCATTATATCATATATTAGGTGTAATATATCAATAAGAATTCGGTTGTTGTAGTGGAAAGCGGTACCATGTTTTCTTTTTACATATTTATTTAACTTCTACTTTTACAAATTGTATTCTTGTATGGAGATTCGAACCCACATTCTCTTGTTGCTTTTAAAAAAAAATACCACTAGATCAATTATTAATTATTATTAATTCTCGAAACTATTTAATATATATTCCATAAAAATTTGACATCTCCAAAACATTAACTTAAGATCCGCCATTGATTGTACCCAGACATTTAGATGAGATTGTGGTAAAAAAAATCAATTTAACTGGCGGTTTTAAATTCAAATACACTTACGAAAATGCAGTCTTATTCGGTCTTTTGAGATACGCGTTGAGACACCTAGGGATTAGTCTTCCGAGTCTATAAGCTTTTGATTTTTTTCTTTGCATCCAAATTATTTTCTTTATAGACCGATTAAGTTTGGGTGGTATGATCGTAACAAATCACGTACTAATAAAATAGGCCTATGATACGTGGTTGATCGATATGATGGACATGGACAATGTCATAATTAAAAGGAAAATGTTGTTTGTCTGCTCACGACCAAATCACGATAGTGCAAAACTAACTGCCAGCATGATTAAAATAATTTCATATCTAACGGTTATAAGCAAGTCGTGATAACATTCGAGACAAGTTCCTTCGCTGCTATTAAAATGGAAATTTGCTAGTTATAGCGACAATATAACTAGCGAGGATTTCCCGAATTAAAATTGCACTCTTCCAATAGAATTGATAATTAACAATAACTAAAATTAAAACAAATAAATAGAGCAATTTTCAATATGATAATTAACTATATTCCATAAAGATTCAACTTAAAAGAGAAAAGACAAGAAACAAAAGCAATGTTTGGATCTAAATAGCAAAGCTTCCTAAGACAAAAGCCACCACAACACTGACCCCAACAGACCCACTCATCCTCGCAGAACCCGAACGATTAGGACTTGGTGAAGGAGCATTCACTGCTGCAACAGTAGTTGATGACAATGAAATGCTGAGAATCTATTAAGCTATATTTGGCAACTAGCACCTTACCTTACAATTAGAAAAATCTGATTCTGTATTGATGTTTTAGTTATTTACAGCTGTATTGTAATTAAGCTAATTTATATAGCAGTAATTAGTTATAATGTCATAGGCACAATTTTAGGCTATATCGTAAGTGCCATTCTTGTATATAATCATATCAATGCTTTGAGAAATACACACAGAACCATTTCTTTACATGGTATCTAGAGCTAGGTAAACCCTAAAAATACACCTAGCGGCTGCTATGGCTGAAAAAGAAAATGAAACAAAGTCTTCTCTAACAGAAGATCAATCTCAAAAGAAAAAACCATCACCATATGACCTCCATTCCAATGACAACCCTGGAAGTGTCATTACACAAGTGCAGCTGCGGGGTGAAAACTATGACGAATGGGCTAGAGCCATGAAGACATCTTTAAGAGCAAGAAGGAAATGGGGTTTCATTGATGGAACCATAAAGAAACCTGAAGAAGGGTCCTCTATAATGGAGGATTGGTGGACTGTTCAAGCCATGTTGGTGTCATGGATCTTGAATACAGTAGAACCTACCTTGCGAACAACCGTATCTTATTTGGAAACCGCCAAGGAACTCTGGGATGACATAGAGGAGAGGTTTTCAGTTGTTAATGGTCCACGCATTCAGCAACTGAAATCAGACCTTGCCCACTGTAAACAAGGAAGTTTGTCCATGGTTGCTTATTATGGAAAGCTGAAAGCTCTATGGGATGATTTGGCCAATTATGAGCAAGTGTTGATCTGCACTTGTAAAGGTTGCACATGTGGTATTCAGGCAAAATTGGAAAAGCGCAGAGAAGAGGAAAAAAGTCACACGTTTTTGATGGGCCTAGATGATGAACTTTATGGGACAGTTCGCTCAAATTTGCTAGCTACAGATCCAATACCATCATTAAATAAGATGTACTCTATCCTAGTACAAGAAGAAAGAATGAGGATCATCACACGAGGGAAAGGTGAGAGAACAGAAGTCATGGCCTTGGCTGTTCAAGCAAGCACAAGGATGAAGGGACGTGAGATCAAAAACAAATCTGTCTGTGTACACTGTATGACAGTTCTGGCCGAGTGAAACACAAATAAATCAATCTCCCGACCAAGCGTCGATATTTCTCAGGGTTGGAAAGCAACTCTCCACTAGCAAGCGACAAACGATGATTTTGCTCTAATGGAGTGACAGCAGGTTTAGCACCGAGGAGACCAGCTTCAGATATGATATCAAGCGCGTATTTACGCTGACAAAGAGAAACTCCGGTAGAATTTCTGGCAACTTCGATACCCAGAAAATATTTCAAAACACCGAGATCTTTCATATGAAAACATTTGCTGAGGTAGAGCTTAAAGCGCCTGATTGCAGAAGGAGTATTACCTGCAATTATTAAATCATCGACGTAAACAAGAACTACAAGTTGGCTGCCTTCTTTGTCTCAATTCATGAATCAACCCCGAACTGAACATTGGGAAGCTGCATTACGAGTAGTACGATTTTTAAAAGGGAATCCAGGACAAGGGATATTTTTTGGTAGTAAAAGTGACTTAAGACTTCATGGTTGGTGTGATTCGGACTGGGCTAGCTGCCCTTTAACTCGACGATCAGTCACTGGCTGGATAGTGCAGCTCGGTGACTCTCCTATTTCTTGGAAAACAAAGAAACAACACACTGTTTCTCGGTCTTCTGCAGAGGCTGAATATCGGTCTATGGCAAACACTACATGTGAGTTAAAATGGTTAAAAGGGATTCTTTCCAACCTGGGAGTTGTTCATGATAAACCAATGATCATTCACTGTGACAGTCAAGCGGCTATCCACATTGCCAAAAATCCGGTGTTCCATGAACGTACGAAGCACATTGAAGTTGACTGTCATTTTGTCCGGAATGAAGTTCTCAAAAATAATATTCTTCCGGTCTATGTTTCTACTGCCAATCAACCTGCGGATATTTTCACGAAAGCATTGGGGAAACCGCAGTTTGAATTTCTCCTTGGCAAGTTGGGCATTCGAAATCTCCATGCTCCCACTTGAGGGAGGGTATTAAGCTATATTTGGCAACTAGCACCTTACCTTACAATTAGAAAAATCTGATTCTGTATTGATGTTTTAGTTATTTACAGCTGTATTGTAATTAAGCTAATTTATATAGCAGTAATTAGTTATAATGTCATAGGCACAATTTTAGGCTATATCGTAAGTGCCATTCTTGTATATAATCATATCAATGCTTTGAGAAATACACACAGAACCATTTCTTTACAGAATCAACATTGATACGATCAAAAGAAAAAAGAAAACTAGATCTCGTCATTGATTAGTTGTTTGGGGAAAGAATTTTAAGAAGAAGGGTTGGATTGAAATTGAAATGTGTGATAAGAGTGAGTGAGTGGTAATAATAGTGTTTATTTATAATGAGATTGCATAGGCATTTCTTTCACAAATGTATGCAGTGAATGCAAAATCGGACGCGTTTGTATTATGAACAAAATCAATTCATTTCCAATAAAAAGAATGGTACTGCATCTCTAATTTAAGCAAATCATTCAATAATCAGTAAAGTACCACATATAAAATGGTATTGCACAAGTAAGCCTATTACCACGCGTTTGATTCATCAACAAAATCAAATCCTTTCTAGAAATACCGATAAAAAAATTGTTTCTATAAACAAATCGTATTTCATCTCTCATAAAGTTTATTTTCTAAAGCCACTCTATACGGGTGATTTAATTATATATACTACCAAAAAAAATAAAATGTTTTGGTTTTTTGCATTCATTTTTCTCTTTTCAAAATTACCTTCAACTTTCAATACAAATATCACATATAATAAATGGATAAAAGTATATTCCAATATTAAAATAAAAGTCTAACAAACGCGATATGATATATGTCCAGTTTTTTTCTTTTTATCCTTTAAAAAATGTAACAAACTAAATGAGTATATTTATAGTTATTTTTTCATTATCTCAATTATACCCTAAAACAAAATTTTCTATAATAAAGATTGTTATTTTTTTTTTTCTGAATCAAAAGATTGTTATCGGTGTCATTAAAAAAAAAAAAAGAATTTAGATTATATATTTTTATTATATTGTTGATGTCATTGAAAAAGATAAATATTGTTTAATTTGATTTGTTATAATTTGAAAGCAAAAAAAAGCATTTATATTTTTACTTTAAATCAAAATCAAAAATATATGAATTGTTCAACGAATTAAAAGGAAGAATTAAAAAAAATCAATTATAATTGTTCAACGATTTTTTTATGAGTTTCGTTTTGATCTCCTAATTGTTAAAAGTTTCATTTTGGTCCTTAAATATGCTTATATATGTCAAATTTTTCGTACATGGTTAATTTTAACCCAAAATTTTTTAGGTGGACCAACATTGTAATGGACCCACCAGAAATCTTATTAATTTATTTAATTTTAACACCTTGATCATTTTGAAACAAAATAAACTTTTGTATCATGCAAGACCATTGAATCTAATAGTGAACCATCACCACACGATTTTTCTTTCCTTTTCTTCATCTTCCTCGTTCTATTTCTTCTTCATCTACATCAAATTCATCCACCTTCATACACATTCAAACCCAAAAAATAAAATGAAAAACTCAAATTCAGTTTTCAATCTTAATTCATTATTCTCCCCAAACCCACAAATCCCTAAGTTATTTAACCATTAACTTAGAAATTCGTAATTTCATAAACTCAAAAAGAAGTGGGGATTTATGAGTTTATGTATTTGTAAGTTAAAGATCAAGTAATTTGGAAATTTATGAGGTTTGGGAGAAAAAGAGATGAAGATTGAAAAATGAATTTGAGTTTTTAATTTTTTTAGGTTTGAATGTGTATGGAGATGAATGAAGGTGATGAAGATGAAAAAGAAATAGAAGTAAAAAAGATGGAGAAATGGAAAGAAAAATCATATGTTGGTGATCCAAGGGTTTATTTTGTTTCAAAATATCAAAAGGTTAACATTAAATTAATTAATAAGGTTTAAGGTGGACCACCATCCTTAGACCACCAACAATGTTGGTTCACCTTAGACATTTTGGTTAAATTTTTTACATAATAGAACCAAAATGGTTGAAGAAAACATATTTGAGATATCAAAACTAAACTTTTAATAATTAGAGGACCAGAACGAAACTCAGAAATTATTTAGAGGACCAAATGTGTAATTTAGTATTTTCTTTATTTAACTGTACAACATGTGTGCTCTTTTAAGAATTTAATAAAAATCATTTTGCCATTAGAATTGATAAAAGAAAAACGGAATGAAAATCACATGATTTAAAAGCTTGATGGAATCAACACACCTTTTAAAAAAATTATGAAACTTTTATATATTATTTTTTTGAGAGAATGAAACTTTTATATATATTAATTTGTTGTCGATATATTACTGTCAAAAAGAAAAATTAGTGTCTATATATATGGGGTAAATTCAGGTTACAGAATAAATAATGTAATTTGCCAGCAAATATCACGAATTCTGTAGTAGCACGGTGGATGTTTTTGTCACTTGTAGAAGTGAATTAGATACCGGGTTCGACTCCCGCTACGGATTTCTTTTTTGTTGATATAATAGGGCTTCTGTTTTGAGTTATTTGAGGATAATTTAAATATGTTTTTTCATATATTTTATTCATGGCACAAATTAAGCATTTGATTGAGGTATCACAAACAATCAAGCATATGATTGAGGGCGATTGAGCTGACAATGGAATACCTGTTCCGAACGCAACTAGCAAGATCTTGACGAAGGTTATTGAGTATTGTAAGAAGCACGTTGAAGCTACCAGTTCCACTTCCGAAGATCACAAGGTATGGGACGCTGATTTCATCAAGGAGGTTAATGTGGTTATGCTATTCGAACTCATCCGGGCCGCAAACTATTTAAACGTCAAGAGCCTTTTGGATCTTCTTACATGTCAAGTTGTAGCAAACATGATCAAGGGTAAGACGCCGGAGGAGATTTGCAAGGCTTTCAACATTGAGAATGACTTTACTTCATAGGAAGATAAACAACTTCACCTAGAATACATTGGCTTTTGAATGATTATAATTTGCAGCTTATAATCTCAGTCATGGGAGGGTTGCAATATTTATGTTATGTTTCGTTTTTTCTTTGGTAGATTGTTATGTTTTGTTTTATTCAGTAAAGAACTCATGCAATGTAGATTGATATATGTTTTAGACAACTGGCTGGATACCTAATATAGGACTTTTTCCTCCGTATGATGTTGGTCCTAGTCACGGTGTTGGTATGTTGGTTTCAGTGAATTTCTCTGTGGATGCAAAAGGTGATTGGAATCTCTCTAAGCTGAATTATGTTTGCCCTCCAACATTGTGCAGTAAATTTACATGAATGCTTCCCCTTTCTCTTGGACTTGGTTACAACAATGTTTCTTGGAACGACACTCCTAATGGTGTTTTTACCGCTTCCTCTGCTTACAAGGCACTTCACCCTCCAAAATTGATCTATTACAACCCTATTTTTAACTCATTTGTTAATGGGAAGGTCCAAAGAGAATGCGACTAGTGTTGTCGAAAATTGCCCATAATGTTCTTTTAAGTTTGACGAACCATCTTCATTTTGGCGGGGGATTAGCTATTTTTGGAGTGTGCACACACGTTAGAATCAATTGACCATGTGTTTCGTGGTTGCCCATTTGCTCTACAAGTTTGGCAAGAGTTTCATAAGTTCCACAATAACTTACACAAAAATCAATAAGGGCATGCATGGATGAACTAAAGAAGAAATTAGTTTGACTCATTCATAATTTTGTTTTTGTTTAATTATATTGTCACAATTATTATTGTTGTCGTATTACGTTGTTCTATTATATTTTTGAATTATATAATTAAAATTGTTGTAATTGAACTATGTTGTTGTTGCATGTTGAGATATAATGTGATTTAATATCTGATTTAATGATATTTGTGTTAGGTATAATTTTGAATTATTTAATCTAAAAAAAAAAAAAAACTTAAATGTTCATATTATAATAGAATCCAAAATGTAAAGCAAGGATTTTGAAAAGAGTTGTGTTATTTAAAGAATCATTTGAATGATAATTTATAGAACAACCATAAATTTACAAAGAAAATGAGGCATTTGTACAAAAACGGAATCAACAAAGAGAAAAAAAATATAAAAAAAATGGTGTGGGTATGATTAAAAAATTATCACAAAAGTTGTAAAAAAAAATATGATTATACAAATATCATTTCTCTTTTGAAAATCGTACGGGATGGATGAAAGGTAGAAAAAAATTCACAAATTTTTGAATTTTGCTCTTCACCCAGCACATTTCGCTCGCACCCTGCAGCCATGCCCCTGCGCTAGTTAACTAGCGCAAGTGTAAACTTGTGCGCAAGTTAAGTAGCGTTGCGCATGTTAAGTGGCGCAAGTGTAAACTAGTGTGAACGTTAAGTGGCGCAAAGTGCCTTTTTTATTTATTTATTTAATATGATTCAATAAATTATTTTATTTACTTTATTCAATATGGCGCAAAGTCTAAAATATTTTATTTATTCAATATGATTCAATAAATTATTATATTTATTCAATATGGCTCAAAGTCTAAACATAAATTCTATTTTTTTCTAATTTATTTATGCACTTAAAATAAATTCAATTTTATACTAATTCAATTTTCATTCTAATTTATTTATTCATTAAATACAAAATTAGAAAATAAATTCGATTTTATTTATTCAATACATAAGCATAAACATAAAATAAATGCGAAATAAATACAAATAAAAAACAAAATTAATAAATATAACTCTCATTTTATTAATATGATTCAAACATTACAATATATAATACATATATTTTACCCTCTTCGGTATATGCCAATAGCTCTTGGGGAAAGTAGTGATCCGTCATGTTGAGGAAAACGACATCAAGACCCCTTGAGTTAAATTTAAATTTGGTTCCTTTTATACCCCCATGATGATTCTTTTTACCCGCGGTAAAAAGATTTTGGGAGTAAAAGGAAGCAAAGCTAATTTTACCTCAAGGGATGATGTCTTTTTCCCCAACCTAACGGACCACTACTTCCCCCAAAAGCCACCGGTATTTACCTAAAGGGGTACAAAGACTCTAGAGACTATAAAAACAAAGAAGAAGAAGAAGAAGAAGAAGAGGTGGGGAGAGTGAGATGAGAAAATATGAGGAAAAGAGGAAGTATGTGAGGGTTTTTATAGGTGTTATAAGGTATATATCATTTAAAGAGGTCCAAAAACGTGTGAACAACTTAAGAAAAACGTGTAAAAACCAATCAAAACCATTGACTACCGTCCAAGAAACGTTTGTGCTTCAGTTTTTACCACCGACCAACTTGCGCAAGTTAACTCGCGCATAGGCTCAGTGGTGCGTGACTTAAGTCACGCAGAGTTTGTGAGGTGCGTGTGTTAAGTGACGCTACTTGACTTAACTCACGCAAGATCATATTTAAAAAATGTGCAGGGCGCGAGCGAAATGTTCTGGGTGAAAAGCAGAATTCCAAATTTTTATGGTCAAAGTTCAAACCACTAACCAATAAGCCCAAGTTCTAGATACAAGTTCCATTAACCCAAAGCCAACATTACATAAAAAAAAAAAAATGAGTTAATTAAGTTTTTGGTCCCTATAAATATCTGAAGTTTTGTTTTTAGTCCCTATAAAAATAAATCACACTGTTTGATCCCTACAAAATTTTCCGTTAGTGTTTTTAGTCCCTATTAAATTAAAATTTGTTTAATTATGCTTAAAATTTTAAATTTTTTAATGATTTATTACATACTTGTTTAAAACATTATAAAAAGTTCCGCCACAATAAATTAGCACAAAATTTTATTTTTAGGTCCAAATTTTCGTTAGTTTTATCTTGAACTTTTGACGTTTTAAAAAATTATATTTAATTCATTACATGTTAAAAAATTATAATTTTTTATAAAAGAGATTATTATAATGTTCTTAACATGTCTGTTAAAAATCATTTAAAAATTTAAAAATTTAAGTATAATTAAACAAATTTCAATTTAACAGGTACCAACACATACTTTTAGTGCTTTTAAAATTAAAATTTGCTTAATTGTGTTTAAACTTTTAAATTTGTAACATATTTTTCACATACTTACTTAAAATATAATACAAAGTTCATCCGCAAAAAAGTAACTTAAAATTTTATTATTAGATCCAAATTTTCATTAATATAATCTTGAAAATTTGACTTTTAGAAAAATTTATATTTAATTCATTACATGTTAAAAAACTAAAAATTTTTACCAAAGAGTGTCTTATAATGTTATGAACATGCATGTAAAATATCTTTCAAAAATTTAGAAGTTTAAGCATAATTAAACAAATTTTGTAAGGATTAAAAAATGTAATTTATTTTCATAGATCAAAAACTTAATTAACTCAAAACAAAAATTAACCCAAAGCCAACAACAACCAAATCACACACGTTACAACTCCAATAATGGACTTGGGTTTGGTTGGTTCACCAACTCCCATGGGTCCCACTCACCAACCACCCCACTAACTCCCACTTTCTCAATCTTTTTATATAACATTTTTTTCTCAAACATTAATCTCTAATTATCCATCCTCACCCGTTTCCATCGCTGAAACAACAACGCCAATGGCAACGCAGCAGGAATCAGAGATTCCCCCAAATTTCTGGGGTCACACCCCCGAAGAAGAATACTACACCTCCCAAGGAGTTCGCAATACCAAATCACACTTCGAAACACCCAACGGCAAAATCTTCACACAGTCCTTTCTCCCACTCAACGCTGAAATCAAAGCTACCGTTTACATGACTCACGGTTACGGCTCCGACACCGGCTGGCTCTTCCAAAAAATCTGCATCACCTACGCCACCTGGGGTTACGCCGTCTTCACCGCTGATCTCTTAGGTCACGGCCGTTCCGATGGCCTCCGTTGCTACCTCGGGGACATGGACAAAATCGCCGCCACCTCACTTTCATTTTTCCTCCACGTCCGCCGTTCTCCTCCCTACAACCACCTCCCAGCGTTTCTCTTCGGTGAGTCAATGGGTGGTTTAGCTACATTGCTGATGTATTTCCAATCAGAACCCGACACGTGGACGGGTTTAATATTCTCAGCGCCGCTTTTCGTAATCCCCGAGGATATGAAACCGAGTAAGATTCATTTGTTTGTGTACGGTCTTTTGTTTGGTTTGGCTGACACGTGGGCAGCGATGCCTGATAACAAAATGGTCGGAAAAGCAATTAGGGATCCAAATAAGTTGAAGATTATTGCTTCTAATCCAAGGAGGTATACGGGCCCACCTAGAGTAGGGACCATGAGGGAACTTCTTAGAGTCACTCAATATGTGCAAGATAATTTCTGCAATGTAACGGTGCCGTTTCTTACGGCACATGGTACTGCTGATGGTGTCACGTGCCCTTCTTCTTCTAAGCTGTTGTATGAGAAAGCTGAATCTAAGGATAAGACTTTGAAGCTTTATGAGGGGATGTATCATTCTTTGATTCAAGGGGAGCCTGATGAGTCTGCTAATCTTGTGTTAAGGGATATGAGGGAGTGGATTGATGAGAGGGTTCGTAGGTATGGACCTAATAATGATAATTCTCAATGAAAAACAAGGGTGGCTGTTGTGTTTTTTTTTCATACAATTTTTAGTTTGGAATTACCTGGTCTCGATAATCAAGATTTGATTGAGGACTATTGTTATGACTATATTGAAATTTTTATGACTATATGAACGAACTGTGATGTTGTTATATGGTGTGCTTCGTTTAGATCCTTCTATACATAACAATATGATCTTACGGTTCAATCATGTTTGTAACTAAATTATATGCCTCCCACGATATGCGACCGATAGAGTAAGAAGAAACACACAGAGTGCGGATTATGTGATATTACAAGATTTTGAATGGCTGATTTTAAGCCATTTTTTTATATTATCTTTGGAAGTATAGGCAACTAATGTGTAAACTATGTAAATTCCAGTGTGCAAGTTCCATTCCTACTAATAAAAAAACTAGTAGGTACTTGAGTTTTTAACTCTTTGACTTGATATTTAGAAGATGAGTATTAAAAAAATATACTTTGTTGAAATAATTTTTTTTAGAGAACATATGCTAAGTCATATAACTGCTTAAATGAATTTCAGTTATTTACTTCTGCACAATGTGAGTTTACAAGCGTTTTTGTTCATACCGATAAATTACGATCATGATTTCATAAACATTCATGAGATTGAGTCGTTAAAAAGTATATAAAATTTGTCAACTTAATTGTTGCTATTAAAATGTTACAGTATAAACTATATTGATCGATTTCATATAGTTTAAGAACTAATTATATATTTATTTATATAGTTGAAAGATTAAATTGACGAGAGTGGTAGTTCAGGATTAAATTGATGGTTTATCTTAGAAGAAGAAGAAGAAAAAGCTCGAGTATTTACTGTTGCTTTCTGTCATGCTCAGTTCTTTGCTTTAAGATTTTTTAGGTTTGATTGCTTTAAGAAAATTTCAGTGAAGTTGCTTTTATGACACACGAATCTACAACTCAACGGTCTATTGGCGCATCTCTTCAGCAATGTTTTAAAAGCTTTGTTAGTTTCAATAGAAACATTACTAAAATGTATTCTCTGTTAAGGCTAAAAAAAACGACCAAAGGGTGATTGCAGTAACATTCAAATAATCAGAATATTAACTCAAGATAGCAGCTCAGGGCAGTTGGGGGTGGGGGAGGAAATGCTTGCATTATTCCATATAGCATCAACACACACACACACACACACACACACACACACACACACACACACACACACACACACATATATATATATATATATATATATATACAAAATAAAAAACCATTCCAAACAAGAAAAATGAAGATACTAAAAATAGGAGAAAGAACTTTCCTTGTGAGGTTGCCTCATATTTACATTCGTTCCGAAACTTACTTGATAGAGGAAGGGGTGAAGTTACAGATCAAGGAAAGGCTAGTATACAAAAAGAATGGGTGACTTTTAGCATGACACACTAACCAGTTACTAATCTAAAATCTGGTTATACATTTTGGGGGCATATACAGAGGGGTGGCGACACTAACCAGTTACTAACCAAGCCAAAATAACTTACAAAGATTTGGGAAGCATTCTAATAGAGGAATCTTCAAGAACACATAAATGTGAGCTTGATAAATCTATCGCAGTTTCAAGGTTGAGCAAAGGTTTGAGTCTTCCATGAACCTCGTTGCTCAGAAAATTGACCTCTTCAACAACCATCGCCAAAGCTGAGTTGCAAGACTCCTCATCCCTGAATGCCAATGTCCATCTTCCATCAACCAAACCTTTTGTTTTCATTCTCCCATAGTCATTCGATTTAGGAGGATTAAGAAAGGGTAAAGAGGATGACCGGATCCGCAAGTGTAACCATGTTGAATGTGTATCATCAATCCTGGGCTAAACAATGAGGACAGATATTAATCATAAGAATATTATACAAAATTAAAACAATTATACGAGAAAATGTTGCAAAATACATTAAAAAAATTATTCCGTATGTGAACCAACAAAATTAATTGAAAAAAAAAAAAGAATTAAAAGCAAAATAGTTTAGAAAAACCATCCAAGTACTAATACTAAAAATTATGTCAACGAACATATAACCATAACCATTGAGGGCTGTTTATTCCTAAGCTGAGGCCATTTTTGCAAATGATTTTGTACCATGACTGTCCACTAACCAAATGGATTGACTCAAAATAAAGAAGAAAATTAGTGGATAACAATACATACATTGCATCCAGCCAAAGGAGCAACAACCCGAACAATTCCATGGGACATCTGTGATGGCTGTTCTTCTGCAAGAACAAGCCAGCCAGATATTCCTGAAGAGATTGCTTGAAAGTAAAGATGGTGTTCTTTCCCACTCTTGAAAGCAACTCTACAAGGCACGGCGTTAACTGCAAAAACAAAATAAGAGAAATTTAAAAATAACAAGTCAATTTCTGACTCAAGATAATATAGCATATAGCTTTTCTCCACTGGCCAAGAGGAGTTACAAATAACAGAATCTAACTGAAAAATACTATTGTCTAGACATACAGTAAAAATAACAACCAAGGAAACAATAAAAAATAAATGCAACTGTAATTTGCTGAATGAATTATGACTTAGAAGACTACAATGCTTCCTTCAAATTTCAAAAGGAGCAATTCACTCTTTTGTTGCTTGCTGTCAGGTGTATTGCCAGAAATTGATAAATATACAGTTCACGTAACCCTTTTGACACCTTGGCCTTAGAATCACCGTTCCAAATACTATTCCTTTTGTCTCATATTATGTGTCTCATTTGAAATATTTGTCTCAAATTATTTGTCATATTATATTATCAATACAACATTTATTACTTTTTGCCAATGTTACCCTTATCTATTAAAGTAGTTGCAATGCAAGTATTTGCCGGACAAATAATAAATTAAGTAAAAGCATATTGTAGTCTTAACATATTATTTTGCATTGAAAATTGGTATAACTATAAGTCATAATTTTCTAAAGAAGTGTGCATATCCCAAATGAGACACGAGTGAGACGGATGGAGTATTTTTGTAAAATCACATAGTCTTGCACCATAGAAAAATGTAATTAGTTCCTGTATTCACAAATAAGGATTGACCCAAGCGTTGCTAATGTAGCATGAGAGAAAAATCCTTTAATCTATGACAAAAGCCATTACAGAAACTTCAAAACAGGTCACTCATGACTATGTCTAAGCCATATTTCCTTGTTGTCAATCATTAGTTAAAAAATTTGGTAGTTATTATGATTATGATTATGATTTGCAATTAAGCTCCCTCTATTTCATTGCACCACACACACACACACACACACACGAAGCATCTCTTGATCTTCTTCTTCCCTCCCCCCTTTACCCTTCTATATGTCTACACCTAAGCAAATACCTAAAATTAATCGATGCCGATATAGATGATATGAGAAACAGTTCAGATGACTAACCAAGGCTGATTTCAGTGCCCGCCTTTGGGCCGGATACATCAATCCCAGAAATCTGGGCACGACAATTTGCGGGAAGATCACCAGGAGGGTCAATTGAAGGTTGCTCGGGTGAAGCTCTCCCAAGAGTGAATAATTGAAGTTGGTGTAGTAGTACAAATACCTAAACGAGAAAGGAAGCAGAGTTAAGAATCACACAATATTCTAATTTTTTATGCCAGTCTGCACTTGAAAAAGAATGCGTGCTAGGGGTTAAATAATCACAGACCTTCACCAGTTCCTGCATTCTTTCTCCTGCATCAAATGATGATCCTGTTGAAGTGTTATCTGTAGGCACATTAAAGATATCATTTTAAGGCCTACTTACTCTTCATACTCCATAACAACGGCAACCAACCCTAGGAAATATGAATGTTGAAACAGGTAGAAGAATACCTTCTAAAGAGAATTTATGTGGATGTGGCAAAAAAAGCACGCAGCTTGGTTCTTTCGGAGGAGATGATGATTCCATTGCTGCAGTTACAAAATTTTCTAGTTCAAGCACACAGCTAAACCTCGCAAACATAGAAACAATCAAGCAAAACATTATATCATATAAATTCACCTCTTTTGCACTTTCTCCATTCGTCACATATAACAGAAATAAGGAAGTCGGACCAGATGCCTTTAACCTCCTCTACAAGATCAGAAGCACAGTTCTTGTAAGAAACCTGTATTATTAGAGAAGAAACTTGATATAATTGCATTAGGAGAGGCAAAATAATGTTTTTTCTCAAATAAATCTTTTTCTTCTATGATCATGGTTACAAATGAGGCAAACAGGAAAGATGAGTTATCAAAAAGTACAATCTTTCAAGCCAGACATTTATTATTTTTACAAAGAGAATCAGAAAAGGTTAAGGGGCTTCTTTTAAACATTTTCCTATTTTTGTGTATTCTCTCAGTCATCAAGTCTCCGTTTCTTTAATTTGAATTAAACTTAACTTTTCTTTTAAGTTAGATATAACGGAAGTCACTCAAATTGTAATGGTAAATTCATATCAAGACACGTATGTTTCTTAGACTAATATACGATTTATGTGTTGGTCAATTGTTAATGAGTTAAATTACTAATATATTTGCATAGTTAAGGGTTAGTAAAATTTTGATTCAGTTGTGTAATTTGTATCGGTATCTTTTCTCAAATCGCTCAGCTTCATCAAATGGTCTACTGAACTGATAATCTTACAAAGTAGAAAGTAATTATTATATCTTCACAATAGCAGCCGGCAATATTACGTTAAGCTACAAAGAAAACATGTGAACTTTTATACATTTGTAAACATTATATAATCATAAAAGAATGTTGTATGTTCTTGAGGGTATATTTAGAAATATGTCATGTTCTTACTTTCAACACTTCAAGGTGATGACTGTTGAATTCTGATTCACTGTAAGGAAGCAACTGACGCAAAAGCCAACCACCGTCCCATAGTGTCTCCGCAGATATACTTGAGCGGCAAAAAAGGCTGACCAATGCATCAATGACCTGAAATTCAGGTACATAAAATATAAGTAATAAGCTTAAACATTACAAACTAAGATCATGCTGACTTCCAATTAAAGAAAAAGAAAACCATCCATGAGCAATGTTACTTATTTATGAGGGTATCGTGTCTTTGTAAGTTAAAGGAGAGATCCATACTATAGTGAGGGGGTGCCCCTGGAGTAAATTGTATTCCCCATCTACTGTTTTTGTTTTTCAATAACATAGTTCCACTCTTTTGGTTCTTTCTATCTAATTTCCATTTTGTTTTCTCTGAGCTCCTGGCACATTAATGTTTTGCACTATACCAGCATGGCCTATCCACAATTTTGTACTAATCTTTATCTTCCTCTATTTCACGCTCACGTATCAGCTTCTTACTCTGTTTTGTACAGCTCCCAGTTCCGTTGCATTAGTTCCTTTTCACAAATTTGCATCCCCTGTTTTCCACCCAGGTCCCAAACAGATACTATCAAGACCCTGAAGCATCACACATCACGAAATTTCATCCTACACTCGTGATTTACAAATTTTAATTGCAATCCCTATGTTTGCAGTAATGTCAGCTCAATGACACATTATGCCACTGTATCATGTTTTGGAGGTGGCTGCTTCTGCTTCCGTTGCATTTGGCTATTAGCTACATTATATATTGTAAATAGAATCAGTCACCTCATCTCTGTTTTTTACTTGATGGAATAACACTTGAGCTTATGAGTTGACCCTTCTATAGTTGTAAAGAGCAAAACCAAATTCATGTTTGAAAACCTAACCAGAGCCAGCAGAACTGCAAGTTCTTCCAAGTCTGCATCTTCCAAGTCCATTCCCATTACTGATTTTCGTCAAATATGTTTCATGTTTCCTTTAGTTTGTCTAATAAAAACAAAGCTATATTTGTGTTGAAAATCCTAAACAGGGCATGTGCTGCAGGAACGTCCCTTGTCCCATTCTAGCATAGTGATCTAGACCAGTAACACAATGCAAATAGGAATGGGCAACCCAAATGTAGTTCAAATAAGGTTGAGCAAATTCGGTAACTACGTAGAAACTAATATATCCACTATCAGTCAAGGAATGTAATAACATTCTATAGAGGAACTATTACAAAAAAATAAAAATAATAAAAAATAATATCAGCAAGCCTCAACTAGATACAAACATTACCTGAAATCTATTTACATGAGGGCTAATTCCAACATCAGAAGACAGAAAAGATATTCCATACTGATCCTGTGATCATGGAAAACATCGTAGCCAGCATCAAGAAAAGGAGATCCTAAAATCTATATATTGGTAGTGAAAATTAAAATAGATCAATGATTACTGAGGAGTAGAAGGAATTACAAACCTTTATCTTTTTGTGATACGCATCAATATCACTACCAGCGCCATCCCTTGTCAAGCTACTTTTGGGAGAAAAAAGTTCCTCTTCACCAGAACTCTCACCAACTAAAGCTTGCTGCACCAATATGCAATGTCAACCAAATGATATGTCAACAATAAATCAAATTAAAAGTGAAATGAAGTCCCAACTCAGTGAGATAGTCTCCTGGTCCTGGTGACTGTGAACCCAAGTGTGCCGAGTAAGATAGTCTTTAGGTCAGTTCACAGTCACCAGGTTTTCAATTCACTCGGTACATGGTACACAGTTTGCAATGGTTTGCAATTCACTTCGTAATATATTTATAAGTTATTGATATACTAATAATTATACATACACTATCACTAAATTTTGCCTAATCAAAAAATGAAATTGCACATTATAAAGAATTAAATTAAATATCATAAATAAAAATAAAATGACTGGATATTGTTTCTGGTTTTTCATTACAAAGGTATGAAATAAAAAATGAAAACAAATGGAAAGGGCTATCTATTTAATTTAATTAAATTTCTGTTTTACTTTATGCAATGCAAAATTCACATGGAGATAAATTTTCTTTACCAAAGCATCAGACACTGTGCTATGCAGACACATTTTAATTTTTTTTCCCATCTAATTGCTACTTTCTATATCCCGCTTACTGAGAACTGCTTAATCTTTCATGTTTTTGAAAACTTTGACTCAAAAACCACACTTTCTACATTGTTTTTCTGGCTGACTTCCATCTCCGCCGCCAGTTCGTCGCATCTGGAAATTAGACAACGAATTTGCACATATTGGTGCGAAAAAGCAACACGAGTTGGTTTGCGCTTCTCATGGGGGAGTAGCGAATTCTGTAAATATGGGTCAGCCCACTCACGAGTCAGCTCTCAAGCAATAAAGGAAGCCTAAGCCAATTTCTTTTTTATCTCGTCGTCTTTCTTTTATAAAAGGTGACTTTTTCTTCAAAACATAGTACACATGCCACCACAAGATCACTCTCTCCCTCTCTTGCAACTACCTCATCTATGCACCTCGAACATATGTGCACACACCAATAGTCATTTACGCATCCCGTTTTACAGTACGAAGACTATCAAAAAAAATTCTTTTTCTCTTTCTTTGCTTCCTCCAGCTAGGTGTCTCCTTGCTCCTCTGCCAATGTCACAACGTAATCCATTGACTAGGTTCTATTCTACATGAGCAATAGGTTCCTTTCATATCAGTTAGAAACGTGTATTATCATGGACTGGGTTCAGCGTGAATGCTTGGGTTTGTATAGGATATTATGATGTACATATACAGTAATTAGGAAAAATAGTGTCATACTATTTTTCCATTCATAAATATCAAGTTCATGATGTGATTAAAACAGGTGATTTTCAACACATGCTTCTCTCATCTCTCTCTTAAGATTTTCCTCTTCTAAACTAAGCGTTCATTTTAGAAGATAAAGTGCAAACTTATGAATGTGTACCTATAACAAACTATGAAGATATTATAATTATAGCAGTTGATCTTTCAATCAACAATTATAAGTTATAACTTTGCACCTTAACCTATAATTGGGAAAAACCCAAGTCCCACATTGAATAGAGATAAGACCTTAAATGAGTTTATAAAGAGCGGCCCCTCACCTTACAAGCCAGTTTTGCAAGGATGAGTTAGGACCAATGTAATATGTGATGTCAGAGCCTATCGATCCGGGCCACCCACCATCTATATCCACGCACCAAGCCCAATAATGTTTCCCGTGAAGGGGTGTATTGAGAAAAAGTAAAACCCAAGTCCCGCATTAAATAGAGATAAGGCCTGAAATGGGTTTATAAAGAGTGGCACCCCTCACCTTACAAGCCGGTGTTGGTTTTGTAAGGATGAGTTAAGCTCGATATAAGTACCTAATATTTGTCATTCACAATGAAAAGGTTTGAACAACTATTTATATATAAGAGAGATATAATCTAAATAGGAATGTGATCCTATCATGGTTCTAAAGGATAATAACAAATCATATTATAATGAGTATCTCAACACCTATAAAGTGCACCTCTTATTTTAAAAAAGTCAAATCCTCTTTTTTAATACAGTGCTTGGAGCAAGAGAGAGATAACCCTAGAATAGTACATACTTGGTGGACTCACTGTCTTTCATTGACAATATTTGTGGTTGACTGTATTTCAACTCCAGTCCACTTCAAAATCTGCTATGAGCCTATGATCACTTTTCTAGTGACCGTTTGCTCTCTCTCCCCCCACACAAATGTCTATGAGGTGGTTTCCCCCTCATTCAGGTGCACATCGACCAATTGCCTCTGGCCCCAAATGGTCACCTTTGGTGTCAATAAATCAGCCCAGCCTTAAAATTTCACCACCATGATGCTATCATAGGCTCCACCATTACCACACACCACCTTCCATTCCAGTCACTGCTTGCTTCAACCAGCATGTGATGGAAGTGTTAAAGAAGCATACTATTAGGTCTAGATTTAGCGTAAATGTCTAGGTTCAGTATATCATGAAAATACCGTGACTACGAAAATTGTGTCTGTCTCCAATCTTCACTACATTAAGTATATAAATTGAAGGCAAACAAATGTCAGCTGCCAAATGCTCATACAGAAGAATGGGGCATACCAATAAGAGTTTCTTGTGTTGTTTGCGTTGTGGAAGAATCCCAAGCCCATCTAGCATTGATTCATCAAGTTCTGAAGAACGAACTTTACTGAGTAAACAGAAAAGGATGCAATAGTAAAGCAGTTAAGTGTGTGTGTGTGTGTGTGTGTGTAGATATACAACCTTTAGTTTGCAGTAAAGTTGCTAGCATACTCAAAGAGCCCAAAACTTGTACATCATCTCCTTTTGTTACATACGCAAGCAAAACATCCCTACATTAAACATATGTCATCAGAATAATGTTTGAAAACCCAAGTTGAACAACTTAACCATTATAAGATGTTAAAAAGATATATCTAAGGCATATACAAACACACAAATTACCAAGAAAATATATTTATTTAAAACATGTTTCACTTCTAAAATACCGTCTCAGATTTACACAAGAAGCAAAGAATGCATTATGTTTAACAATATGTATATATGCATGCATGTAGAGCACAATATTACATATTTTCATTTCAATAACCGAGTATAGTTTGAGCTGGCATGACATATTCATAAACGTTTCCAGTTTTAGTGACAAGCTAACTTAAAAATAGTGATAAAATATAGAATGTACGTTTTGAAGCCCAAAAAAATTTTAGCTTTTACCTTAAAGACAAATTTGGACAGCTACAATCATTTTGCATGAGAACACCTTCTGGATGAAAACCTGAAGAACTAGAAGAGTGGGGAACATTAAACATTGAGTGTCTTATATCAGACTTGGTAAGATCATCATTATTTGGCAGTTGGTATTCAGATGGGGAACCATGACTAGGTATATGGCTATTGAGTTTACCCCCAGAACTTTTTGTAAAGGCCTCTAAGGGACAAAAAAGAGCAGCAGCTATGGTATTTGCCAAATCTTTAATTTTGATTATCCTCAGGATGCAACAAAGTAAGTAGAGAGAAGTGACAACACCACTTTGCATGTCCTGCATTAATATGAATCATAATCTAAGCATATTTTTAAAAGATTCTTCAACAAAGATGAAAGTAGAAAAACAGAACTAACAAGGACGTGAAGTGAGGTTTCATACATTATCAATTGCTATCCTCAGAGAAGGAAGAAGTAATGGAAATATCAAAACCATCAGAATGCTGTCTGTAATTAGGCTACCAACATCGGGAATTCCAGCAGAGACAATATCACTAAAGTAGTATAAGTTGTCCTCAATTTCATCTATAGCAGCAATAATTGTAGAGGTTGAATCAGGGCCTGGATTTCTGTCTCGATATACAATAAAAATTGATCTTTCAGACACGAGAAACTTCAACAAATATACAAAAGAAAGAAGTTGCTCACATCAGTGTATGAGAGACAAGCTTATTTAAATCCATGCTCTGCTTCCTAAAAAATGAAATCAGCTTTGAGAAATAATCTTTGTGAGGTGCGCTGGATATGTATCTATTTACAGAGTCATCTCCAACTGAAAATTGTAAATCATTCATGCATTAGTAATTTTAACTTTTCTCATCACAAAAATTGAGTGCAGGAAGGAAATGAGAAAGATGGAAAATTATTACAAAAGAGGGCCTATGTGAAACCATAAAATCTCACCATGATAAACATTAAGGGTCACAGCTCGTACTGCAATGCGAACCATGTTCTCCTCATGAAAGGCAAAGCGTATGGCCTCAACATATAGTGGAAATGAAACTACTTCGTCCTAAATGCACAGAAAGACACGGTGAAGACATTTGGATATCTCAAAAACAAAGCTGAATTATCTCCTCCCCAGCCAAAAGATAATAGATCAACTATATTTGAAAGACTTGATGGACGCAAGATTAACTACATGTGAAAATAAAATTAATGAGCTCACAAGATTTAACTGAAACATGATAACTAAGAATGTTCCAACTTCCAACAGGTTTGTGTAAAAGCCATCCATTAAAAACAAGTTTTCATTGCATTTCTATCTTTTATTTACTGCTCCTTCCTTTCTTATCTTTTTCCTAACCACAAAATTTGACTGAGTGTATGTTCAAAGAATCAAAACCACCGTCATTTATCCATCTTATAAAGTCAAGAGCCTGCAGCTATAAAATCCCACTAGAATAGTCTCGTTGACATTACAATTTCAATGCTACAAACATGATATTGAGCAAACAACAGTTATGAAGACGGCCTCACAAGACTCCCTCAAGAGCTATAATTCAAATAATCAAAAGAAAAAGACTTTGGGAGCATTAAACTTACACCGCGAATCTTCACAAGCAGTGAAACTGTATTCTTGTTCAATTTTCCACTTATTGCCCTACAAAAATAATAAGACAGGCAATCAGATAACTGTTAGGTTTTAAACAAAGAAGAAGGGAACTCAACGACAACATAATGTCCCCAGAAAATAGGTCATGTGCAGTGAAATTATCAACCACTACTCAACAGTTGAGTAATTAACTTTAAAACGAACCTTAAAAAGGATATGTAGTAAGACAACAGCTCTTCATTTTTGAAGTCGAACGAATAAGTTATCAAGTAGTTTACATGTTCGTTACTAAACAAATAGTCTGCAACAAAAAGAATCAGCAAATAATATTGTTATTAAACCATCAACATTGTTATTATATATGGGAAACTTCACAAAATAATCAACCTACATATAGCATGTTCATTCCTTAGATTCTGGACCAAAATGCTAACTGTTTGCAACAATTGAAGAGGAACACTAATAGTCTTGCTAAGTTTTAGAATACGAACAAACTCGCCCATGACTTGTTTTTCCATGAAGAATCTGCCATAAAACAGGGATACAATACGATACAATAAACTTCCAGGCCCAGCAGTACAAAAATTACAGCAATGAACACAAACAATGATAAAAATCTCACTCAAAATAGCTCGGGTCATTTTGATCACCATATGTCATCAACTCCGCAATTGATCTCAGAGCCTCAATAACAAAATCCTTCGCAGATAACAGAATTGAGAAATTTGAGATAACCGTGACAAAAAATTCAAATTCAAATCGAATAAACTATCAAATTAGTCCTTAACTTTACAGGGCGCTCTCAAATAGGTCCCTGGGATTATGAATATTTCAAAACAGTCACTGACTCTATTTATTTATTTATTTGGAAACTCGTTGTCCAGCCCAAGGACCAGTTAATCCAAGGACCAATCCCACCATCCACTAATGGGGCCCGATATGGACTGGCCCAACACAAGAATTGTTATTATTCGGAAGACTCGAACCTGAGTGAGACCTAGAAAAGAGCACACTCATTGGTCTCAAGCCTGTACCACTAGGCTAACCTCTGGGGGTTGATAGTGACTGTTAAACTATCAAGTTGGTCCCTACATTTAACTACTCACTATCAATTAGATCCTTATATTTTAACCACTTACTATCAATTTGGTCCCTATATATAACCATTTTCTATCAATTTGGTCTCTAACATTACATTACTAACGAACTTGGTTGCTAACTTCAGCGAAGGAATAATATGAATAAAATTTGACTTTTTGAAAAATTTCACAATATCAGTGACCTATTTGAGAGCACCCTACAAAGTCATAGACAAATTTGGTGGTTTACTCAATTCAAATGGAATAAATTTGCAAGCAAAATGAGGTAAATTAATTGAATTAGATTACCTTATTAACATCGCTAACAACTTGAACTTTTGTCAATTGATCAGTTAAGTAACTGCAAAGTGAAAACCACAACAAAGCAACAAAATGATGAATATTCGTGGAATATTGAACTAGAAGTAACCTAATTTAAAGAATTTGAATGTAATTGAGCGTGAATGATTTTACCGGAGTTGATCCAAGGAAAAACGATCTCTTGGCCGCCAGAAAGAGTTCCACATGATTGAAGAAGAATCAATCAGATGAGTTCGATGGAATTCATCTGCATCGGAGTTAAAACTGCTCGATGATGATTCCGAGCAGTTTCGAGAGGAAGAGTGAATGCTGCAATTTACTACTACTGTGATCACTACTCAGACAAACGAAGGTTCTGGAAGAAGAGAAAGATTGTGTGGACGAAAACTCTCCTACTTTTTTGAATTGAGAAGACACCTGTATCAAATTTGGAATTCCAACTTTAAACAAAATATTCAAATAATTGTCTTCAGTTGAGAGATCCAGCCTTAGTTAATCATATCTTGCTGTTATTGCATTGAAATGTTAACTTGTTAAATATCTTAAATGGACATTATTTATGAAAGTTTGTGTAATTATTACATTGAAAATTCTAATATTTTTAAAGAATAATTTTTTAATTTAAAATGTTTAATGAGTATTTGGACGAGAAACTTTTTTTTTTAAGGAAACAAGAATCCTTATTTTACACCTTTAATCAAATGTCATTATTTTTATTATTTTTTTTATAAGAAATCAAATGTATAAAGATGTAGTATTTAGGTAGCTCTTATTCTCCTAATGTGATGGCAACACAATTCACATGTTGGTTTCTCATGGTAAAAAGTGAGAGAATGCTTTCATGCGATTTGGTTGATGTATATTTTGATTAGTTAGAAAAATCATAACTATTATCTAAAGACTTTTCTTATGATTTAGGTGCGGTTTTGTCTATAACTTAATTTTCAGTTGTTTTTTTTTGGTTTGATATCTGTTGATTTCGACTCTTTTATAATATCAATTCAACATTTATTATTATTTTTTCACTAAGATACTCTTAGATCATTTACAATGGCATGTTGAATTTGCCATTCAACATGTTGAACCCTTCTTGAACTATTGTAGGGGGGTTGCTGAAATGGAAAAAAAGTGAGTTGGAGGAGGGAAGTGTTGAAACAATTCAACATGTTGAATGCCTGGCCCACATAGACACTTGGCATGTTTTGATTGGCTGCTCGAATTTTTATCTTCTTAATAATTTGGACCTAATTATTTCATTGCAAATAATTTTTTTTTTTTTTTTTACTAAGATTCGTAATTTTTTTTTCTGTATAAATAGAGACTTGAATCATTTGATTTGGACACAGAAAAAAAAATCAAGTTTTTCACTCTCTTAATCTTATTATTAGCTTTGTATTAGCATTTCTTTTGAAGTTTTAGTGTTTATTTAGTGAAATGGATCCCAGAAATAATCAAGTTTTTCACTCTCTTAATCTTATTATTAGATTTGGATACAGAAATAAATTACTTTTGTGTTGTGTGCTTGTTTGTTGTCTTGCATTTTAAGCTATTTGTGCGACCCTTACTTAATTTGTTGTATTGCATTTTATTTATGTTAAGAAAATAAAAATAAGTTATTTAAATAAATTTTGTTTTTACAAAAAAAAAAATTATTAAGTGTTTCTTCATTTTAATTTAATTATAATCGATAATTGTAATTTTATGTAATTATAAAAACAAAAATATAAAATTAAATAAGAATAAGAAATAAAAGGTGGTGGGGTAGGGTGTTGAATGAAAAAACTATTGGAGAGATAAAAATTGAAAGGGTGTTGAATTAAAAGAGAGAAAATAATGTGGAGTGTTAGAATTGAAAAAATGGGTGTTAAAGGTTGTTGAATTTGGTTTACCATTGTACATGGTCTTATTTATTGTATTTCAATCATATATAATTACTCAATTAACTATAATCAATGAGAGTGTTGTAGTAAATGATACAATATACTAATCATTTCATTAATAACCGTGTAAAACTCAAATAAGACACTTAATATATACTCCCTCCGGTCTCAAATGTAGGGTAAAAAAAAAAAACACACCAATTAAGAAAATGAATTGATTACATTGAAGTCATGTTAAAAAATGTACAACTTTTCAATTTTGTCCTTGTCATGTTTTAGTAATAATTAATGAAAGTGACTTTTGAACTCATAGAGATAGGGTAAAATTGGAATAGTAGCATTTATTAGGTTGCTTTTACTATACTTTTTCTTACATTTGAGACCACAATTTTTTTTGTTTTTTTTCCCTGCATTTGAGACCGGAGGGAGTATAAGAGAGGGAGTATATTGTTAATTTTGTAACTTCGGGATCCTAGCATTTATCGTGCTTTTGGTAGATAGACGAAATGACAAAGTCAATATAAACTTACACACACAAGTGAAGGTATCGGGATTCGAACCCCGATCAAGGCATCCGACCTAACAATTTTGGCATTTTACCAATTGAGTTAGAACTTTTAGATTTTATCGCGCTTTGATTGTTGGTTATATACATATACTCACTCCAATCAAAAAAATTGTAAATTTTTTGTCATTTTCAAAACAAAACAAAAAAACGAAATAAAAATATATTTGTAAATAATAATAATAATAATAATAATATGCAAGGTAAAGTTATAATGATTTTTTTTGTCAAGAAAATTATAATGATTTATTTGTAAAAGAAAAAATATAATAAATTAAATATGATTTTTTTTACTAAAAGGTAATAGTTTTTTTTTTTTTTTAAGGAAGGTCATTATAGTTTAATGTCTCCATAATACTTTTTCCATAACAAAATATAAATAAAATGGATTTAAAAGGTCAAATGTTTGTAGTCTAAATTTTAGACCAAATTCATTTAACTTTTTAAATTTGTTTTTTTAGATAAATATGAGTTACATAGCAATTAAATTTACACATTCAGAGACCCGTTGCAAATTGCAACATGAACAAATTTTACAAAAAAATATAAAATAAAACAAAGAAAAATATATATATTTGCGATCAATAACTTTTTTTTAGAGATACTAATAACCAAAAGTGTTACCCCCTAAGCTCTTGAATATAAACAACAACAAAAAAAATCATGTTTTATAGTCTAAAATATAAGCAAAATTTAACTAAATCTGCCATATTTTATGTTATTTTATTAAAAAGTTAGTCTTTAATTAATTTATATTTTATTCTTCAATGACTCTTTTAATATCATAAAATAAGTTCTCAATTTAGAGAATAAAAAAACATTTTATGTTAATTTGAAAAAATTAAATCATCTTAAATATTATTAATTTATTTTGGTCAAGTTGACTAATCGCTAAAAATTAACCTTTTAAGATTAATAAATAAATATTTTAAAAAAATGAATAAATGAAAAATCTGATGTTTGAACACTGACCTGTACATATCCTAATACTCAACGAAGTTATTTTTAGGGAAACATTTATATACACACACGAGACTGGAAAAATATATTTGTAAGGACTAAAAAAATTTCCATTACAATGCATGAAAATTGCCCCTCTTCTATAAATACAAGGAACTATTAAGTTTATTCATATCAACGTTGAGACACACACTCTTTTCCTCTCGCATTATAGTCCCCACAAATAACACAACACATTAAACACAAGCATCATCAAAACGGAGGAAAAAGAGAGAGCTAGTTGCAGCAGGTGGAGAAAAATGCGGTTGTCTTACGTTTGTGAGAGACAACAGAAGGAATTGAGAAGACAACAAGCACCTGGTTCTTGTCCTTACTGTGGTGGCAAAGTTGAAGCCATGGATGTTGAGGTTCAATCCAAGCTCTGCTTTTTACCTATGTGCTTTCAGATCAAGAGGAGATACTTTTGTACCCATTGTTCTAAACGCTTAGAAATTTTGTTTGAATAGAATATGCTTCATATTTGTCTTGATTGGTCATGGATGTTGTTGTTGTTATTATTATTATTATTATTATTATTTGGTGATAAGTATTATATTTTTTCCTTGGTATATGTTTATGATCATCTTGTTGTTTGTTCTTCTGGGTACTAGCTAGCTAACAACTCTAATGTATTTCACTGGTACTTAAAAATAGGCCCCATACTGAGTACTTTTGAGATGGATTTTTTTTTTGTCTGAAGTTTTGAATTATGTTTCACACTATTCAGTTTCAATCAAATCAATGCTTGTGGAACTGTAGATCCGGATAATCTTTATCGATTTGTATCTCAATATTTTGAAGTTGAAGGCTTAAAATCAATAGTGTCTTATTTTTTGTCTTTTTGGGATAAAACAATTCTTGTGAAAGCGGTTGGTGATAAATGTGGATCATTAGAGATTCTACGTTGTTCCTTTTAATGTCCGGCCAACCTTTTGGTTAAAGGGAGGGAAGAGGACTCAGACTCGCACAATAAAGAACCAAGGAATGAGTTTAACATGTTTATAAGAAGAGGTGGGTAATTCTCTATTAAAAGTCATGTTTTATAAGAATTCTGGATAGTTTAATTCAAATGTTACAAAATTGATTCGTAAGATAAAGAATATGTCATCTAATCGACGTGAGATTCTCAACCATACTCTCGTATAAATTTAGTTTATATCCATAACCTTAAATTACGGTTACATCTAAGGTGAAGTTTGCATATTGTTACACACATAAATATCTTATATCCAAACATTAAATTTAAGGTAAATTCTCACATATCTTCATATTTACTGTGTCTTGTTCATATCTTCAAACTACCAGATTGTTCACAACAAATTACTGGTAAAATATTAAAATTCTAAGGCAAATGTCTCAACAACCTTTATCTCCATACATATGGTCAACTATTGATTTATACAAATAATACATGCCTTTTTTCTTTTGATGGATTAATATTTTGACCAACAGAAAAGAAGTGAAATGAATTATATATATATATATGTTTGTGAGACTTTTTACTTTGAATACATATTGTATTTTAAATACTTTGTTTTTTAAAAAGATTATGATTCTTTAATTTAAAAATTTGAAAGTTCGTAGAAGTTACCAGCAATGTGTAATATATTATGAGGAATAATATTTATTCAATACAAATAGTTTTTCTTTTACTAATTCAATGTATTTCAAATTGTGCAATAAATATTTGTTAGACTTTGCTAACTTTTATGCACCAAATAAGTAATCTCTCCGTCTCTATACATAAGTTTCATTTTCATGTTTCTTAAGAAAAATTGTTAGTAAAGATAAGAGTTGTGTTATATAGCACGTCTACCTTTTCGACGAATTTGCACGACACGCTGCTACACACAACTTGCTCAATGAATAACCTTAAATACTGATACTAGTTTATCCATATACTAAAGTAAAACAATAAAGTAAATACTAAAACAAAAAATAAGCATCAATATTCTTTATTGCTATGTGATCATCTGTACCACTTCACTCCAAAGCAATGTTTTCTTCAGTGGGATAAAGTATAAACCATCAGAGTTTATTTAAATATTAATTAATAGGATAAGATTGAGCTATAGTAGCATAACACTATCACAACTCACAAAGGATATTTTGTGATTTCTCATCAAATAAAAGAGAGAAAAACGTTATCATGCAACATGCACGAAAAACTCTATCGTGCTCTATATCATTTTCCTAAAGATAATGTGTCTATTTTGTGTGTGAATATTACAAAATTGTCATTTATTTGTATGTGTATTAAATTTGACTTTACAGATTTCAAGAGAAGATAGTATGTAGTATTAATTAGGGGTATGTTTAGGAAGAAAAATAAATAAATATGCATCTAATGATATCTATAATTGAATAATTGATTATCTGGTATGTATTATAAACCAAATACATTAATTATTCAATGAATAATATATATATATATATATATATAAAAGAAGGAATATATTTAATTCTTTCAAAAAAAAAAGATAGAATATATTTAATGTGATTATTTTATGTTTAATGTATCTAAAATACTTTTTTATGTATTTATATTGGAGTAGATAATTTTCACTTATAAGATTTCAATACACTTCCTTAAAAAAAAATACACTTAAATGGTATTGATTATGAGTTTATTGAAAAATAGAAATAATAAACGTATCTAATAATTTAAAAATGAATTTGTATTTAGATATAACTTTTTTTTCCTCAAAAGGTACTTAAAAAAAAAGTACGAAAGGAACAAAGATGTTTAGAAGTGCTAGCTTATCTGGCAAATGCTGAAACTGCAAGGTCGGACGTCGTGATTCGAATTCGAACCAAGGATCTCACAGTTGTGTGTGAGTTTAATTTCAATGGATTACCATTCATCTAAGACCAAAAAAAAAGGAAAGAAGATGGTTTATTTTAACCAAACTTTGAATTTATTTTTACAATTAAGCTTTATGTTAAATAATGAAGTAAGTTTGAAACAAACAATTATCAAAAACAAAAGTGGAACCAAACCCCCGGGTGGGTACAAAACGAAGAGCAAACAAGCACCCATCAAGTTACGAATAGATGCTTGGTGAGGTAACCCCTTAATTCAAAATTTCAACTTGCAAGATGATGAAGAGCTCAATGCAAATTCAACGGTTAGCGAATTTATTCAAAATTACCATTGGAATATGCCAGCCGGTTTGTGCGAAAATCTTCCGGTCCTGAGGCAACTTGTGGTGCAAGTTATCATACCGTCAAAGCAAAAGCGTGTTCAATTGATTTGGAATGCTACAACCTCAGATAATCTATGCTTTTCTATTCAAATCTCATAAATCTCAAGAGCTTTTAGTGCTACAACTATTTGGTCTAAATTAAGACATTCCTCCCTCAAAATCCTTGCTTGTCTGGAGGATTATGCTTGACGAAATTCCATATAATGATAAGCTAAAAGAGAGAGGTTGTAATCTGCCTTCAGTCTGCAATCTGTGTCGGTGCCATGAGGAAATTATTCCATTTATACTTTGTCTGCTCATATGCAGTCCATATTTGGCGTTGGCCATGGTTTTCCTTGGTTCTTAATTCAACATTGCATTTCTCATAATATTTGGCCGTTTCAAAAAAAAAAAAATGACATTTGGAGCCTTTGTGAGAGAGGTTAGTCACCTTAGTGTAAGTTGGTCATCAAATCTACCATTATTAGTTTATTAATGCTATTTGGTCTGCTAGAAAAAATTTCAGGATCAAAAAGAAAATCACTCCTTGGAAATCCTATATTTTCTCAAATCATATCTAATGTTCCACTAGTTGGGAACAAATCTAAGCTTTCTTTCACTTCTTCAATGACAGAATTTGTGATCCTTAAAGCCTTCAAAGTCAATATACAATGTCATTGAAGAATGCCCTTATCATCAAGAAAGTAGTGTAGCATCCTCCTACTGAGCAGTGGATCAATGCAATGCCACTGTGATGGAGCGGCTATTGGTAATCCCGGTGCCTCAGCTTTTGGAGGTAATTTAAGAATCAAGTTTGGTCAATTTTTAGGTTTTTTTGCATAATACTTGGGCATTAGTAACTCTCTAAACGCTTAGCTCTTTGGGGGCAATGAGAGCTGTTAAGATAGCCAAAGACAAAAACTGAAATAATTTATAGCTTGAGAAAGACTCGATGCTTTATGGTTTTAGCTTTAATTCCTTTGTGGTGGTGCCTTGGCAGATATGGAACAATTGTATTTCCATGTCTTCCTATATGAACTTCGTGGTATCTCACATACATAGGAAATGCAATAGTATTGCTGACAAGCTAGCTTGAATTCTTTTGTCTATCACTTTTCCATTCCTATATCTGTTAATTAGGGAAGATTATGTTAAAAACAGGCTAGGGGTGCCTTGTTAATCAATTTTAGTGTGCTAGCTTCTTGCTTCTCACCTAGTTAAAAAAAAAAAAAAAATGATACCAAGTACCCAATTTTTTTTTTATAAACGTTGTCATTCAAACATCACAAAGTAAAACAAAAAAATCATTTTAGATAGATAACATAGTTGGGTAGAGATATTTATATGTCCGGTCATTGAAATTATAAGTAACAAAAAGAGTAAAAGTATATTTTAGGCTTAATTACTCTTTTGGTTCCTTAACTTATTTTTTGGTGTCGTTTTGGTCCCTTAACTATTAAAAGTTTCGTTTTGGTCCCTTAACTTACTTTTTGGTTTCGTTTTGGTCCCTTAACTATTAAAAGTTTTGTTTTGGTCCTTTAACTTACTTTTTGGTTTTGTTTTGGTCCATTAACTCTTCCTCCGTCAACTACTTTGGTCCTTTATGTTAGGATGAATGTATTAGAGTTAAGGGACCAAAATGAAACCAAAAAATAAGTTAAGGGACCAAAACGAAACCAAAAAATAAGTTAAGGGACTAAAACGAAACTTTTAATAGTTAAGGGACCAAAAGAAAACTCAAAAATAAGTTATGGGACCGAAATGAAACTTTTAATAGTTAAGGAACCAAAACGAAACCAAAAAATAAGTTAAGGGACCAAAAGAGTAATTAAGCCTATATTTTATTATTTTATATTTGTGTGTTGATTTATTGGATATTCACTTTTTTTTTTTACCTTAATAAATCAACTTCTTAAGAAATGATTTCAAAAAAAAATAAAAAATTATGATACATAAATTTGTAAATACGTTTTGAGCTTTGTAACTTTCTTTAATCTAGTGAGCTATCAAGATATAGTACACTAACCCAAAAAAATTATGTACAAAACAAAAGTACAAATAAGTTATGCAATTATATCTTGAACTCATACTCGGTTCCTTAAAATGATATCGACTAGACCTTATCACGATATTTTTTACCGGAAATGTGACACGGTCATTTTCCACCACACAACCATGGTTTCATATCACTTGCATAAATGGAAAAACAATGAGCAAAGCTTCACAAAAAAAGTGTCCTGTTTGTGTTGATGTAAATAGTAGCCACGAGCACACTTGTCCAATCTTACAACAGCCAAACCAGATCTCTTATGCTGTTTTACTACAACGAGGTCGATGCCAACTACAACGTCTAACCATCGAAAGCAACGTGTGAAAGTGAAAGCAACTTTGTTAATTTTTTATTTTGATTTAATTTTTTAAGTTTTAAAATCGAACTTAACTCATAAACCGATTTTCAAAATAAAATGTGCACTTTTTGTAAACTATAATAAGAGTTTATCTTTACTCAATGAAAAGCCGGATTTCCTCACTTCACTCTTTCACATCCAACATTATCAAGCTTAGTCTATCATTAAAAACGATATGTGGTTCCTATCAATATGCGTTGATATCATGTTAATTAATTTTTACATTACACATAATTTTATCCTTAACAATCAAGTTAGTTTAAGCTCGGATTAGATCATATTTTTAGAATTATGAATTAATAAAATGAGTAATATGCCTGTTCAAAAATAAATAAATGAGTAATATCAATCATTAATGAATAAATAAAATGTAGATATTGTAGGTATATTAAAATGAATTGTGAATTTATTAAAAAAAAAAAATAATGATTTTGTCACGTTACCCATTAGAATTACCATTTCAACCTTGGAGGAAGTCCAAAATAAGGCACCAAAAATTGCCCCTCTTCTATAAATACAAGTAACTCTCCTATTTATGCCCATACCAATATTGAGACACACACACTCTTCTCCTCTTGCATTGCAGTCCCCACAAGTAACAAAACACAGTACAAGCATCATCATCAAAACGGAGGAAAAAAAGAGATCAAGTTGCAGCAGCAGGAGAAAAATGCGGTTGTCTTACGTTTGTGAGGGACAACAAAAAGAATTGGGAAGACAACAAGCACCTGGTTCTTGTCCTTATTGTGGTGGCAAAGTTGAAGCCATGGATGTTGAGGTTCAATCCAAGCTCTGCTTCTTACCTATGTGCTTTCAGATCAAGAGGAAATACTTTTGTACTCTTTGTTCTAGACGCTTAGAAATTTTGTATGACTAAACTATGCTCTTAATATTTGTCTTAATTGGCCATTAGAGATGAAAATAACTAGGCCTGGTGGGTTATGTTATGACTTATGAGTATTTATTTTTTCTTTTGTTTATGTTGATGTTTGTTCTTCTGGGTACTAACAAGTCCATTATTCCAACATGTTTAACTGGTACCTCAAAATAGGCCCCATATTGAGTACTTTTGAGATGTCTTTTTTTGTCCGAAGTTTTGAATTATGTTTCACACTATTCAGTTTCAATCAAATCAATGCTTGTGGAACCGTAGATCCGGATAAACTCTATCAATTTGCATCTTGAAGGCTTAAAATCAGAAGTGTCTTATTTGTTGTCTTTTTGAGATAAAACAATTTTTGTGAAAGTGACTAGTGATGAATGTGGATCATTAGAGATTCAAAATTGTATTTTCCATTGTCATACTGCTAATGCTGGGTAAATATATGACAATGAAACACAATGCAGAACAGGACTAATCAATTATCATAAGGGTACAATTTTAATTTTAGTTATATACGGATGATGGATTGTTGTGCACTTGGTGGGTCAGTTTCTGAAGAATCCAAACAGAACCAACAAGTCAAATTCAGCCAAACGTTCTTGTGCATGTAGACTGACACAGAAATGCAGTAAATTAAATTGCGGGGAAGTGATATTAGAAACTTCAAACAGCAATTTAATTGAGGCTGGAAATAGGATGAACCGAGTTAGGTTTTGCAAGTTGGTTTGCTGATATTGCCACAACCACTAGAATCACATAAAATTTTATGTTGATTGTCCAAATTGAACAAAGTGGTCTGAAACACAAAATAGAGTCAAAACGGTAACAACTAATGAAAATATGATTTGCCAATATTGCCACAACCACTAACACAAAGTTTTGAATTCTGGTAAATGATGCCTCGTATGAAAAGATTATCCTTGGTTAGGAATCCGATTGTGAAGAATACACGAAATAAAAACACAAACATTCAAAGGAACTTTCTCATGTCAAATTAAATACGCTAATAAGGAAGGAGATTGTGACCCCTTATTAATGAAAAATTGACAGGCACTTTGAATTGTATAACTTGCTATAGGATCTAGTTGTCATCGTCAATGGTCTTCAATATCAACATGCAAAGTAACAGCCTCCACCGCCACTTTTATGCCTTCATAACCCCACCCCCACCCCCACCCACCCTAAATAAAACATCTCCGCCGCTAAAATCCAACGATTTTCAGCCAATTCAAACAACTGCTTAAACCTATCTCTAAGAGGAATACTACCTAATAAAGGATTTGTTCATACAGATGATTTGAGTCCATTACCAACTACCCTTTTTTAATTTTCTTCGAACCAACTCTCTGTCCCTAATAGACTGCTTTATGTGTCACTCATCTGTCGTTCCATGAAGCTTTTCCATTAAACTAAATGTCTATTAGCAAACAATGATTTAGTCATGAATGTGTCTACTAGTACGAACCTCACAAAATTTACTAAATGTTAATTTTATGATTATTTTTTTTTAAATCTACATTGTTCATAAATATAAAACCCCTTTAGAAAAAACATAGGAATCATATCCATATTATAAGACCTTGATATGAACCTCTCATTAGGGTTTTGAAAAAAGTAACATGCATTATGAACCTTCGTATTAGATAATAAGATAAGATAAGACATGCTTTAAGAGTAAGTTTTTTTTTTTAACAAATTAAAATGGAATATATTGCTCAAAAGTATAGTGATTCACCTCGTACAAGGTGTGTTAAAGTGATGAATCACCTAATGTCTGTCACATCAACACGGCACCTAATACAGATGTCATCACCACTAAAAATAAAGTACAGACAAATTACATGACACCCAAACATATGAGTGGATGTCTCCACCAATCTTGAAAACCAAAAGCAACAGGCACAAAGTTTGAAGATAGCCATAAGAAGGAATTTAGCTTTTAAGAGTAAGTGATATCAA
Source organism: Medicago truncatula (assembly GCF_003473485.1). Taxonomy (NCBI): domain Eukaryota; kingdom Viridiplantae; phylum Streptophyta; class Magnoliopsida; order Fabales; family Fabaceae; genus Medicago; species Medicago truncatula. Next base: position 60,906,712 of record NC_053045.1, on the reverse strand, counting down.
ATTGTGAAACTTCTTTTTTTAACATTTTTTTTTTCACAATCTTCTTTTTTTTTTTTTCTTTTTTTAATAGTTGTGAAACACTTTTTTTTTTGTGAGTTGGATATCTTATACGCACAGCTAGAGAGATTAAACGTTGAAATCAGATATTGATGTAATATATGGCAAAACACTCTCTTAAAAAATTTAATAAAAGAAAACACCATAATAAATATCCACATAATTCTCTCCAAAAAAAAAAATCCACATAATTCCCTTTTTTCATGAACAAACTTAGATGTTATATCATTTTGTAAAAGTTTTTTTCCTTAATATTTGCGAAAAATGTTTCATATCAATCGTAAAAACTGGAAACACATTTAAAAACGGTTTTTGTTAAGATGACATTTTTTACAAATTGATAAAAATAATATAATATTGCACCATCATTATATTAAGTAGTTAAATGAATTGTTTTTTGAAAAAAAAATTCTATCATTGAAAATTATAATAAGTAAATATTAATTATCAAAAATGTCGACAAACTACAATTTAATTTTTCAGTATTTATATTACTTATAATAGAGAAATTGATTTTTTTAGGAAAATTGATTATTTTTTATGATAAAATATAAAAAAATTAGTATGATTCTTATAAGCAATAAAATGATGTTTTTTCCTTATGAAAATGATATTCTCTAAAATATAAATATCTACAAAAAATATATCTCTTTATTTCAATTTGTCGATGCGGTGCACCGTAGATGTTCCCCTAAGTTAGGGGTTAACTAGTGTTATTAATTTTTTTAAGGAAATTAGTGGTATTGATTAGTAGCTCTTAGTATATATCGATCATAAAATTAGCAACACGCGTCTGAAATAAGGAAATATTTTTAATATATTTTAAAAAAGGAAATACCATAATATCACACTCTTTGTTTATGAGTTATGACAGCCTTCTTATGTGTTAAGTAATTCCGTAAGAAGAGAAAAATTTGCTAATTGCAATTCCGTAATATTTGGTTGCACCGCATTATGATACATTTAATTGGGAAACACAAATAATTAAATCAAAGAAATTAGTACATTTTATTTTTTGTCTTTTGTCAAAAAAATAAGGTATTACATTCAAAAAAAAAAAAATTAATGAAATATGATAACATCACAACCTTTTTTGCAATATATCACACCCTTTTTAGGTTGTGTGATTCCGTAAATCCACACACCGCGTTACAATACATTTAATTATTTCTATAACAATAACATTAATGTAATTCAATTTTGGTAGTGATTGAGGGTTCACCTCGCTATAAATAAACTTTACTGCCCTCACTATTTCCACACAATTCAATTTCAACTCAACCATAGTCTTACAACTCTTTCATTCAAAATCTTAGCAATTACTACCAGTTATTACCAACAAAAAAATGTCGAGGTCCGCTTCTCTTTTGATTGTATCAATGTTGATTCTCGGAATTTCGTTGTTATCCGATGCAGTTGCCCCGGTAAACTCCCCAGCAGTGTCTCCGACAAGTAATTCTCCTTCGCCAAGTGTGGTACACTCTCCAACAATGTCTCCGGCAGTGAATGCTCCGGCACCAAGCGCAACAAACACCCATGCTCCGGTCCCAAGCCCTACCAGCACCAACGCTCCGGCACCAAGCACTGCAAGCAACAATGCTCCGGCACCAAGCGCAACTAATACCCATGGTCCAGCACCAAGCGATACCACCAGCAACCATGCTCCTGCACCAAGCGCTACCAGCACCCATGCTCCGGCACCAAGTGAAACCAGCACCGCTCATGCTTCGGCGCCAAGTGTTACTAAAACGCATGCTCCAGCACCAAGTCCTCATCATTCTGGTTCTGCGAGATTGAGTGGTTATGTTGGTATCAATGTTGTGGTGGCTTTGGTCTTAGGAAGCTTTGTTTTTTAGAATGTTGGTAGTTTACATGCATCTAAACATCGTTGCTTTTATTTCCTGTCTTTATGTTGTTGAATTTCGTCGTACTCTAGTTTAGTCTCTGCTTATGTCTTTTGTGCTTATGGAATGTACTTATTGTCACGTTGAAAATTATGCTATTATTTATTTCGATTTTAGTTTTTTTCACTAGTTTAGTTTTTATTAATTATATACATTTACAAAAGAGTGTCTAAAGCCTATATTAATCATCTCTTCTATCTGAAGAGGAATGAATTAAGAGAGATCATATCAATCAAATGTTTTTTTTTTGGGTGTAGATGGACTATGATGACGTATTGCACATGTTTTTCTAGTAGTAAATGGACTAGTTAAAAAAAACTTGATTTCCTATTTTTCCTCATAAATTTAAAAGTAGTAGTTTATAAGACTAATGACTATACAACAAAAAAATACATCAGATAACTATTATAAGCAAAATTTACATTTTTTAATTTCATTAAATAACTTATGTATTTAGTCAATATTATATACTAAATACATGTGTTATTCAATAAATCTAAAAAGTTAAATTTTGTTTATAATAGCGACCGAAGTTGTACACTAAGTAAAAAGACTAATTTAAAGTAACTAACTTTTATTGAAGGCAATTTCTATGGTACACTCAATAAAATTGAGTGTACTAGTACACGCATATATTAAATGAATAGTTTAATGAGTTATTTTTTTTAGAAAAAATATATTTTCTATTAGTTATAATTATAATAATTATATTTTATTTCTCAAAAGTGTCGGCAAATCAAAATTCAATTTTTTTTAATTTTTAATACCCATAATAGTGAATATTGATTATTTTTTTTGGATAAAATGTTAAAAAAATTAGTATGATTCTTATAAAGGATGAAATGACGTTTTTTTTTATAAAATAATATTTTCTAAAATATAAAAGTTGATAAATATCTCTTTATTATATAAAAATAATTGATAACTTATTGATTTATGAAATAGGTGTACTGGTACACTTTAATTTAAGGGTGTACCATATAAACTCCCTTGTTGAATTAGTATAAAAATTTAAGTCATGTATAATTTCATTTTAATAAAAATCAAATTTTACTTATTAATGTAACTAATTCTTGTAATAACCTTTTAAATGCATTTTAATTTGTAACTTAAAACTACCCAAAATTTATGCACTAATATGTACTTCATCCGTCTCAAAGTATGTGTCACTTTGACAATTTCACATAAATTAATAAATGTAGTTAATGTGTATACAAAAGAGTAATTATGAGTTATTTTTAAAACTATCATTCATTAATTGTATCAAAAATATAAATAAAAAGAATTGGAAAAATATAAAGTAAATAATAATAGGGGTTTTCTAACCTATGCAACATTGTGGACTAGGTATTGGGTTCGCGATCTGCAACTAGGTATTGTGAACTTTGAGTTTGATTCCAAAACCGTGATAGATAGTCTTTATGGTATTAAAACTGGCGTCTCTAATTTTAGCGCAGTAATCAATGATTGTAGACGCATGTTAGCTTATGATTTAGTAACCTCTGATGTTAGGTTTATTCGGAGACAAGCCAACGAAGTCGCTCATAGTTTTGTTAGAGTGGCTTTGTGTCATGCTAGTTTCCATATTCATATTATGATTCCATCGTGTATCTATACTATTATTATGAATGAAATGCAATAAGTTTCTTCTTGTAAAAAAAAAAAAAAACATTGCATAGGATAAGGTGCAATAAATATTCCATATTTTTCTATATAAACTATGATATTAATTATCCTTTTCTTGAAAAATGATTTTTTTTCTCTATCCTATAAATCATTCTATTTTTGTTATTTACTTCATACTACAACATAAAGATTGCTTCTACTAATTATTAAAAAAACTTCTAATTTTTCTATTTCTCCACCATTGTCAAGTAGTGAGTCAAATGCCCAGAAAACGTAATTTGACGACAATGTATTATTTTTAAAGCTGCAAATACCATCTCTTTTGTGGCAAAACACAACAACACATGATGAAAAACAATATCGCACCAGAAGTATAATCAATGGACAAAAATAGTGCCATTTAATTTGGGAAATGCTAGTTTTTTCTCATCATGGGAAAGTTAGTTTTTGGCCATTAGATTAAATAGGGAACACAATTTTACCATAGTCTCTCAACATTAAATATTTTCCACCACATCTTCCACCACCACTCTTCTGCCCCACCTTTGCTGTACCGTAACACATAATGTGATATCTCACAACTCCATCTTTTCTTTAATTCAACACTTATACAGTACAAATAGACATATGTGTTTTCTCTATCAATATTAAAAGAATCATCTTTTGTTTAATTCTTCATCCTTATACTCACAAAATCCATAATCTATTGGTTTTCTAATCTCTCTATCAATAACTAATACGTACATAAGAGAGAAAATCAACCCACTTATACCAAAGAAGACTTCTTTTTATCAAACTAAAACATACGCACAACTACAAAACACTTTTCCATTATTGTTCATCTTCACCAAATTGAACTATCCAGAGCGAACGTTATCTTCACAAACAAATAAACCAGCCATAAAAGTTAATTTCAGAAAATCCAGAGTATATGATTGTTCATCTTTTCCATTATTATTTTCACCTTCACCAAATTAATTACAAATTCAGAAAATTAGGAATGAAAAACTCATAAAATAAAAATAAGAAATTAAAAAAAAAATCCAAAACCATATCAATTTTTGATCAAATTAATCAAATCATCACAAAATATAGAGAAAGTGAACGAGATTTAGATGTTAAACATGGTGATGGTGGTGGTTATGATGAGAGAGAGAGGAGGGGGGAGGAGGTAGAGAGAGAAAGTGAGAAATTGGATGATTGTGTGGTTGAAGAGAAAGGGAGAAAAATCTAATATTGAGGGAGCATGATAAGAGTATGTTCTCTATTTAATCTAAAGATTAAAACTTACTTTCCTATGGAGGGAAAAAAGTCTTCTTTCCCAAATTAAATGGCACCTTTAGGATATGCATATTTTAAGCTGCAAATAAGCCTCTAATGATGGGGAAATGAAGAGAAAATTACGATTTGAAGATATTTGATTACATATAAATTTAAATCAATTTTCGTGACACCCTTATCTAAAGAAAAGCTATTGCATTTGATCATGGATAATTTTAAAAGCATTTATTACTAGAAGCAATCTTTATTGGAAAAAATAGAATGATTTATAGGATAGAGAAAAAAAAATCATTTTTCAAGAAAAGAATAATTAATATCATAGTTTATGTAGAAAAAACATGGTACATTTATTGCACCTTATCCTATGCAATATTGCATAGGTTAGAAAATCCCATAATAATAAAGGACATGATAAGAAAATAATCATTAATGATTCATTGAGACGAATGGATTAATTATTGTAAATTGATATATAGTTTGGGACAAACAAATGTATGTTAGTAGAATGACATATAACTATCCCCGTGAGCTTAGCTCAGTTGGCAGGAATATTGCATATTATATGCAGGGGTTGGGGTTCGAACTTCAGACACCCCATTTCTCCACAATTAAATTGTGTGAGCTCTAACTACTGGACTACTTGACAAAAAAAAAAATGACATATAACTTGAGACAAATAAAGTAATAATTATGCGTGAAATATTGGTCGTTGTGCAAATGTGGGAAGACTCACAATCTTACATTTCTCCATCTTAATAGAAACGAGTTGTTTTTTTTTTTTTTATCTTTTGATTAACATTTATCACGGTGAGTATTTTCATTTATAATTTTTATTATGATTGTGATCACTGTTAATCTATTACCAACCATGGGTGTCAACCAGATTTTTAAGTTGTTTCATGAAAATAATGTTTTTGATTCAATTTACATCATAAATTTCACTCGGTTAAATAAGGTACTTTTTTATTTATATTTTTTAATCGTGATAATGGTTTCTAACCATCGAAATTTGATGTCGTTTCATCAACATAATTGTTATACGCACCAAATTGGTCATTGTTTTATACTCCCTTCGGTCCTATTTATAAGAGAATTTTGGGTCAACAAAAGTTGATGTATCTAGTTAAAAATTCAGTCCAAATACATTCACTTATGTTGACCTAAATTTCTCTTATAAATAGGACCGGAGATAGTAATATGTAACATGTATGCAAATGTGAAAAGACACACAATCTTGCATTTGACCATCTTAATAGAAAATAGTGTTTTGTATCTCTTGACAAACATATTATCACGTGTTTTTTTTTTTTTTTGCTATCTTTGCGAAAAATGTCCAACTTTTATGATTTACGGTCACCCCATCTAGGATGCAAAATTGACAGGTTTTGAAAAACTTGCTGAAATGCTCGCTGGGACCTTGTGGCTCGCCTCTGTCATATTGAGTTTTCTTGAGAATTTTCCAAACTAGCATCTTTGTTTCAAATGCCATTGGGTTTGTCGGTTGAAACCACTGCGTGATCTTCCCCTGTTGACTGTTGTCTGCTAAAGTCTCCTAATGTTTGTCTCGATTTATCTTCCAATGTTATTTACTTTTATACCATGCACAATGAAACAACCAATACCTGGGTAGTACTATCTATGATCAATTATTGCTCATGAGTTTATTTTTTTATATTTTTTTCACGATTTATGAGTAAAATAACTTAACTTAAACAATAAAGACAAAACTTAATAATACAAAAATCTTAATTAAATCGTAGTTTCTCTGTTGAAATTAATCATCAATCCCCAACACCAACGCTAAAAACTTGATGGTCAATTTAACAAATGTACTAAATTGTCGTCAATTAGAAATATTTATATAAGTTTGTATCCGCATGGATTGTAAAATTATGACTTAACGGCTACAATTATGATTAGGATGTTTAACTTGGAGGTTGTACTTGACTTTTTGATTGATTTAACGAAGTAAAATAGATGAAACAACGATTAGGTCTTGTTAAATTCCATTTTCTTTCACTACTTGATAAATGGGTCCATCACACATGTTGTATTTTAGCATGTCTTAATTCACGTTGCGTTTATCACCTGCGTGACTTAAGTCATGCTGGAAGCATTTTCGGAAGTGAGCAAATTTTGATGGGAGAAGAGCAATTTTCAATTGTTTACTCAGTTTCACGATATTTTGACAAAATAGATAAACCTAATGTCTTGGCACTTAACCCGCTTTGAATGATCTTAAGTACAAGACGAAAACTAAAATTCTTGTCCCTCACCAAAGCACAAAACAACTTTTTGTTCCAAGCACAAGCTGTGTAAATTAGCAAAATAACATTTTTTCCATCAAACATTGTATAAAACAAAAAATTGTTCAACACCATAACAATTTGTCCAGCGTTGTTCAACCTTGTTTTGCACTATCCTATCTTTTACGGTTCTATCAAGTACTTACTTTTTAACGTATCAAAAACACTGACTTGATTGAACACTTTAAGTAATTATAAAATGGAGTATAATAGCTAAAACAGGTGGTGGAAATAGTGAATCCATCTTGTTTATTTTAGTCACAATGCCCTTTATAGGGCCTAATAGCTCATATTAAAGTGTCAAAAATGTAATTAAAGTTGAAATTTGGGGGTTAATTTGTGAAGAGAAAAAACCCTAAAATAAACCCTAACCAGTTAACAGAAGATGAATTAGAGTGGTTGGGTTGAAGAGTCCCTTTTCGTATGCCTGCAAATCCATCAGGTATCAAAGGAATTTCAACCCTCTTCACTTTCACTCCTCGTCAAGTTTTGTTAAGCAATCGAACCATGAAGAACGGAACCCTAAACCCTGAACAGAAGCAGAAGCTTCTTCTGAACCAATCAATTGCTCTTTACTTGGAACGCTCTGGATTCTCCAAAACCCTCAAAAAGTTTCTCTCTGAAGCCAAAATTGAGGTGGGTCACTTTCCATTCATTCGTTTGGACACTGTTTTTGATAAAGTTTACATTTTTTTATCATCTGTAGAATATTGTATGATTGTAATGTTGTTTTTGGAGATGTTTTTTCATTGTTTTTCTGCTAGAAATGTTATATCTGTAGTATGTAGAAGCATCTCGATTGAAATTAGGATTTGGTTGGATTGGCTTAGTTGAGCTTAAATACTCATATAAACATCTGTGAAACTGTTTGGAAGAGCTTATGAAAACAGTTTATGACGTGTCCATAAGCTGCTTTCAGCTTATTTTCCTAAGATTTCCGAAATAGCTTATGAAAACAGCTTATAGCTTATGTGAAAAGGATTTCACTTTGGTGACTTTAGTGTATTTAGAGGATGGATAAATGATTAAAATAAATTTTCTAGACGAGATATAATGATTGGTTAAGAGAGTGACATGAACAAAGGCACCAAAGTCACCCAAGTGAATTTGACTTTATTTTATGTATTATTATTGAAATAACTTACAAGCACTAATGTGATAAACACTTAATTGAGCTATTTATCCAAACAAGGCTTTAGTTTATTGTACTTCAGTTACCAAAAAGTCTCTATAAGCTTGTAGGTGATCATGTACAAGTTATATTTAATGAGTTAATTTTTAAAAACAATCAAACACAAAAGCTAATTTCAAAGTTATGCAAGAAGTTATTGTGTAAAAATCTCTTATGTGCCTGTTGAGAAGTTTTATGTAAACTGATTTTATTGCAAAATAGGTGTTCTGTGCCTTGTATTGGTTTGGTTTAGACTGATTTGTAATTTGTGAGAGCTTATTAATCAAAAACAAGTTATGATTCTTCATTCACAAAAAAAGTTCGGTAAGTTTATAATTGCTTACATTTTTATGAATTTAAATTTAAACAGGAGAGTTTCTTAAAAATTCGATGCAGTGCTGAGTCTAATTTCATCTTATACGAGGAGCTTTTTGTTTAATAAACTCAGTTATTGAAAAAATCTTTTAATATTTATTATGCCATAAATTTGCATTGAGAATGTCATCTAAATTGAGTCATTTCCTCTTTTAAATTTTCAAACCAAACTGAGAAGAACAGATCCTTGCTTAAGATTGCTTTAAGTAATTGCGTGCATACACAGCAAAAGGAATGATGTATGCTGTGCTGTCATATATAGAGCAGAATTCCTCTGTATTCCCTGTCTGTGTCCTCCTTCCCACCGTTCCATAACAAATTTGGCTGGATTATTCTTCTGTTTTACATTGTTGCTCCTTTTTCTGATGCAGAACGATAATACAGAGGGTTCAACAGTGGATCTAGAAGAGATGTGCCGCAAATATTTGGAAACAGGGTAAGACCAACAACCTTAGCTTTGTTCCACACTTTCAAGATTTTGGAGTAAAAAACTGATTTTGAACTACACAGTACAGTACACACTGCCTAATCCTGTAAACTGTACACTGACAAGATTTTGCCACCAGTGCAAAACTGTTCTTAGTTTTCTATTTCTATGTATAAAGTACAGTGTAACTGGCCATTGTCTGATGTTGTTGAGGATCCATGTATCAACAATATCAATTACTAGCTAGAAAGCTTGGACCAGTTGTAATTGTTAGTAGCACACTATAGCAGTGAAAAGTAGCAGTTGACCGCTATAAAATTTTCATACTGTGGCAAATTGGCAATTTTCAGTAGTGGTTGTTGCTTAAAACAATTTCTATGGTGGCTGACACAAAATTCACTACAGCATTCTGCCATGGCCGCCATTTTGCGGCATTTTATAGTATGAATTATTTATCCTACATTTGTAATCTTCAGACATCAGACAAGCAGTTATCCCACTACCTATGATTGTGGGTTGGCTGTTCTGAATCACAATCTGATACTGAGAACTATGGGAGGAATAATTGGAAGTTGCAATCTCACTTTTCTAATTCATGCTTACAAACCAGTTAATATTTGTCATTTCTGTCTCGTTTATATGCTAATTGAGCTTTTTGTTCTTGTTTTTCATCTCTCTTCAGTAGCAAGGATGCTAAGTCAACTATCAATGATCAAAAAGCGCAAGGTATGCTTTTAAATCCTTAAAAACCCATCTCTCTTGTTTATAACATTGAGTTATTTATTCTTTCCAAGAGTCAGATCTTTCTTGCATATCTCATTCTCTTGCTTCTTGAATCGTGGCAGTTAAATCTTAATGGTGGCTTTTCAATTACTGGTAATTGCAGGTGTGGATTCCAAAAATGACGAGGAAAAATCCAAGGGAAAAAAGAAAAAGAAAAGCAACGTAGTTTCTGAATCTGTTGTTGATAATGCGGAAGACAACCAATTGGAGTCACCAACTGTGGGTACTGAAAACAAAGTTAAGGATGATTTATCTACAGATGCCAAAGTTGATAATGGTGTTGAGACAGAGAAACGGTCCAAACATAAAAAGAAAAAGAACAATAAGTCAAATATTGAAGGGGGTGCGATAGAGCAGAATGCAGTTACAGAAAATAAAGTTAAGGATGATTTATCCATAGATGCCAAAGTTGAAAATGGTGCTGAGACAGAGAAGAGGTCCAAACATAAAATGAAAAAGAAAGATAAGTCAATTAGTGAAGGGGATGCAAAAGAGCAGATTGGAGACCCCGATGCAACAAATGAAGAAGCAATTCCTGAAGAGAAGAAAGATTCTAAGAAAAGAAAACGACCAATTTCTAAAGAAAATGATGAACAAGATACCGAAATGAAGGTAGATGAAGAAACCAAACGCAGGAAAATAGAAAATGGGAGTGAATCTAAGGGAGAAGACCAATCAGCAAAACCAAACGGGCACTCTGAGAATGGGGCAGTGCAAAAGTCTCAGAAGAAAAAACATAAAGAATCATCTGAGGTATGCAATAACTAGTATTTATTCTCTCCGAATATGGACATGGCATCCTTCTGGCCAATGGATAGGCACTTTGAAATCAGTCAGTGAGCTTGTATAGTTTCTTCATTTAAGATAGAATATACATATTCTTTATATCCCCTCTTTTTATTTTCAATTAAAAAAACTGTTTTCTTTAGGGAACTAGAACATCAGCCTGTGCTATAAATTCTTGAATAGAGTCTAAAACTTACCTAACATTTCAGGTTATTGTGTTTGCTGGCATCCCTTTAAATTAAATAGTTGACTATTACCAATTTCTATATATGTTTGTCTTATGCTCATAGTTATTTCCTTCTCCCATAAATGTTTGTCCGCTCTTGCTGCTTTCTATGCTGTTTAATTTTATTTATTATTTCATTCCTGGCTTTTGATAATTGTATTTCTTATACAGTTTTGGATTTTTAGTCATATGTATTTAGGACTCCTATTTCACCATTGAAACTAAGATTTATGTTGGGATTTTTGTCTTGTGTGACAAATGATATTGCAGCAAAAACCAGTGAAGGCGGCATTTCAACGCGTACAGGTTGACAAAGTAGAATTTGTTGATGAGAGGCTTCAGGATAACTCATATTGGGCAAAGGTGTGATATACTGATATGTTTTCCATGCATTTGGTGTTGTGATTTTTGTCCCAGTTGCATTATCTAAGAAATGTGTATGGGTCTATCTCTCTGCAGGATGGTGCCGAGAGTGGTTATGGTGCAAAAGCAGAAGAAATTCTTGGCCAAGTCAGAGGAAGGTCTGTTATTTCATATCCGTAGTGAAACAATTTTATTTCCAATATTTGCAGTTGTATTAAATGCATGCATAAAAAATGTCATTATTGATTATTTGTTTAGTGTATTTAGCATTGCAAGATTTATGTTTTCATAGACAAGCTATAAATAGGTCACTCTGTTGGTTGCATGAAGTTTTGATTTGTCTAGCGAGTTTTCGATGGAAAACCCGTTTGTTGAATGACAATGCTGAAGCTAGTTCAACTTTTTCTAGATTTTTTACAATATATTTCATTCATTTTTCTAAACCTTTTTAATTTCTTATTCAGCTAACCAATATAATTGTTTTATAATGTGTGTAATTTCTTCAAATACACTTTTATTACCATCTTATTTTGCTTTTTTGGTTACACCAAATATTTCTCTTGCAGGGATTTTCGCCACGAAAAGACCAAGAAGAAACGTGGGACCTATAGGGGTGGACTTATTGATTTACATTCCCACTCAGTTAAGTTTAATTATTCAGATGAGGAGTGACTGAGAAGCATAACTTTTTTCTTGTCAAGAAAGATTGTATCGATGTTTGCTACTTGAGCACCATGCAGGTGTTATCAAAATTTTGCTACATTATTGGTTTATTGAAACAATGTTGCTCATTTGGACAACGATATTTTAACAGTTTTGCAAATTTCATCGTGCTGCTTAATGCTTCCAGTGTTGCATCTAATATAACAATTCTGGGGCGTGAGCTTCTGTTTTGATTGCCTTGGGATATCATCGTATCAAATGGAAAGCTTATTTTGTTGAGTTGTGCTACTGTATTTACACAATGATTAAAGCAATGAAAGCAATGAAAACAGTATTTTTTTTGGTCACAACCCTCTGATTTTATGTCATCTATGAACACAAAGTTTCTTTCATTTATACAAGGTGGAAATTAGATAATTATGATCTAAATATAAAAAGAAAACTAATGCATGTGGGCTAGAGTATTTTTCATGTACTACCAATTTTTTATTTATTTATCCGTTAGTATCAAGGGTATATGTAGCTGACAACTGTAGCTGCTGATGTATATACAAATCGGCATGGCCTTATGATTTGCTCAATATTGCAGCTTAACCATGATGACATCTCCGGTTCAAGAGGAACTCACGACAATTTTTATGCCACTTCAAAATGCTTGTCTAACTCTGAATTGAAAATTAGTTGAGTAAATCTAGCATTTTCCCAAATGTTCAAGGGCAGCAGTGAACATAATCTTCTAAACTCATTTCTATCGTCTTTCATGGTTAATACAGCTTATTTTGAAGAATTGTCATATGGCGTCCAGTTGAGTTAGGGCATGTTCGGATTCACAGTAGAACCTTGGTGAATCATCGCAGTTTTGCATAATCTACATTTTTAAACTTTAACAAAATCACAATTGCCATTGTGATTTTGTAATGAGAGAAGCCAACAACATGCTAACATATTTTTTGTTGTTGACAATAACATGCTAATATTCTGTTGGTAATGATTTAACAAACAATAACACAAAAATATTAGATAGATAATAAACCATAACTATCTTCGGGTGAGGTTTAGCATGGAAAATGTTAGTTTTTCCCATTATGGGAAAGCTTTTTTCTGACCATTGAATCAACTAAAGAACATAATTTTATCATGGACACTCAATACAAGATTTTTTTTCACTATGCTTCTCTCACCCACCACTTGTAGCAATCTTACTTAACCATTCTGAGAACATTCTACCAAGCACCTTCGTATCCATTTCTCTGGTGTTCAAAGACTGAAATTTTTGTTAAAAAAAATTGATTTTTTTCCACTAAATCCAAGAAAGTTCATTTTTGCTTGTCTTGCTCAACTCACAATCACCATTATTTTTTTCTTAATATACATGCAATTCAACTGAGCAAGAGTTTGTAATGGCTTTAAGATTCCTCAACAGCAACAATCGAGAGAACCGTTTTCATCAATCATCATATATACAAAATTTAATTAGGTTTTTTATTTTATTTTATTTTACCATGCTTCCTTGGATCTTTTTGGTTTTCTATGAATTCTAATGGTTTGTTCTAATATTAGAACTTTGTGGTCGTATTGAATAAAATGAAAGAAAAATTAGTTTATGGGTTCTAATATTGATAAATGAAAAATCTTGAAAGCTTGGGATTTTGTAAGAAACTCAATTGAAAATTTTGAAGATGAATGATTCATTGGAAGAACACTAGAAAATTTGCAATTCCAGCTAATTGGTGAAGACAGAGAATTCATACGAAGATTATTGCAAGAAAGGCCAAAAATCAATATAGCTAGAATGGCATTGGTAAAGAAATGGGAATTCAAGATGACTGAGAAAATTAGGATTCCAAGATGATATGAAAGAGAAAATAATATAATGCAAACAGATCATGATAAAATCAATACTCCTCTTTAATATAATGGTAAAAAAAAGCTTTTTCATGATGGAAAAAATTAGCCTTTCCCATGCTAAAGCTCACCCTATCTTCGATCTTCCATTATTTTTTACTTTAAAATGTACAATTAAGTCATCTAACTCGGTAATCTAATGTATTCACCTATCCAATATAAATCCAATACTTGTATATTAGTATTAAATGGATAAATAGTTTTGGTGTGATTTTTCTTATTCCATTTTTACATAGATTTTGATTGACTCGCTGCACTAGGTTTAAACTTATTTAATAATACTCTCTTGCCTCCTCTTTAATTGTCGTCTTTTCATAGTTTAAAGTTTTTGTCTGCTTAGGTGTTTCTATTAAGAATCAAACTCGATTATCTTAGGGGAAGCTCATTAACCACTTGAGCTCAATTACTTGATTAAAATCAATGACTTTTTTATACTGTTTATTATTTTTGTATTACACCCTTAATTATTTTTTATATATTTCATTTATTCATCTATGTCCAACAAATAACTAATGATATTATTGACGAATCAATAATCAATGTTACATTGAACTTTAAAAACGACAATTAAATATTTAATAAATAATAATATTTTTTCCTTGCTAGTGCAACAATTAAAAATGAAAGAAGAGAGTAATTATTAAAATAAAATCTCAGACTCTCTCCGTATCACATCTGCAAAGTTCTTCATCGACGACCCTTGTGATTGGCTAAAACTTGCTTCTCAAATGCTCAGACACCAACTTATCAACTTTTCGATACCACAAATATGTTGATACTTTAATTCAAGATGTCAATGATCTTATCAACCTGAATTGAATCGTATCAATTACTCGCACTCTTCGGGAGAGTAATATAATAGTTGCGTTCGCTTAGCAAAGTTTGAAGTTTTTTCCTCCTCACACCTCATGTTTTACACCTCTCCCCACTAGACTTATCAGACTCACTAGCAAATTGATTCGTAGATTGTAATATATATATTTTTTTTGTTTTATTTTATTTTTTTATTTTTGTGCCTTTTTAGTCTTGTAATAATAAAAAAGAAATCTGACGTGGAATGACAACGAATTTTGATTGGTTTATAAGGTAAATGCATATATATATATTTTTTCACACATCAATAAACCTTTCGTTTTGTTGCAGACAAACAAATCCCCAAGTCCTAACACACAGATTAAGGTATCTTCTCTTCTCCACTAAGACTTCGATTATTAGGCTTTTTATTTTATTTACTTTGAATAGAAAAATTGATTCTGTTGCCTTTGATTTCGATCTAGATTTTTTCGTCTCTTGAAAATTCTTAATCGAATCTCTTAATTAATTATCCAATTTGTTTCAATTCTCAGATCGAAAGAAAATGGACGCCATTGATTCTGTTTTCGATCCACTCAGAGAATTCGCTAAGGACAGCGTAAGGCTCGTCAAGCGATGCCACAAACCCGATCGCAAAGGTAAACAAACTCAAAATCCCTTTCATTTCTCTTTGATTTTCGTCTTATGAATCTCTGTGCTATGGATCTTTAATTTTATTGTACATTTCGTTTTGCAGAATTCTCTAAGGTTGCTGTGCGCACTGCCATCGGTTTCGTTGTGATGGGATTCGTTGGCTTTTTCGTTAAGCTCATTTTCATCCCAATTAACAACATCATCGTTGGATCTGGTTAGGTAAATTATATTCCCTCACACTGAACTTCAATTTTTTATTTGTAAACTTATAACTTCCTTTAATTTGAAGAATATATTTGATGGAATGGTTGGTATGAAGTTTTGATGTAATTGTTGGCAGCATTTAAACAAATTTATTCATGCGGTAGCTTGAATTTGAGAGCTTAGGCCCTGTTTGGATAAACAATTCTTTTTTGCAGTTTATAGCATAAGTTTTATCATAATATACACTTATGTAAATCTATTTCATAACAAAAGATAAAATAAAGTTAAATTGTTTTTGTGTAAGCCATAAGCTGTTTTCATAAGCTATCTTGTAAGGCTTATGAAAATCAGCTGAAAACAGCTTATGAACATGTCTTAAGCTGTTTCCATATAGTTTTATCAACTAGTCTCACAAGTGCTTATGCCAGTTGATAAGCTCACAAGCTGTTTTAATATAAATCAAGGGCTTTTTGAAGTATGTTTGTTGTATTTATGGTTTTCCCTGCATAATGGATTTACTCGTGAGAGATTTTTATGATCAACAATAGAAAAGATAGTCTGCATGTATGCTTACATTGCATGGGTTTTAGCTTTCTCTTTTTTATGATTGGTTGGTGACTTTCTCTTTGTTGGTTTTGGTTTTGGTTTATAATGTTGCTTTTGCTTGTTCTAAATGGCATTGATTTTGATGTTGAAATTTTCTGTAAAATCACGAAAAGTCAATGATTAATTGATTACATCTTTGTAACTGTCAATCGTTGAATAATAACGCCTTATTGTTGCAAAATGTTGCTTTTGCTTGTTCTAAATTTTATCACCTTTGATGAATTTTTTTGTAAAATCACAATAAGTAAAAGATTGAAGTAAATTCCTGTTTTAAATTTACTTCTGCTTTTTCTAAATTTCTAAATGAACATATTTGCGACAATATGGTGCTAATGTTATCATTCATCAATTGACAACTGCTAAAATGTTGTAATCATTTAATCACCATGCATTGTAAACATCAAGATGCATTTACTGCATTGATACATTTACAAGAGATTGTATAATTATTTTCTTAAGTGACCCAACTGTTTACTACCTAATACCTATGCCCTAAGGAGCTTGTGTAATGACCGGCAATTTCTATAATACAATGAGAGAATTTGGTATTAGTCGTAGGCTGCAGCAACTAATGTCAAGGATGTTTTTGGAATTTCAATTTCCTTTGAAAGTTTTTTATATAGTTAGTCTAATTTTTACCATCAATATTATGTTGTTTATCTTTGTTTTGTCTGTTTTAGGTGATGTCTATTTTGTATATTCAAAGTTCTTTTCATTGATATTATATTGAGTTGATATTTTGATTGCTGAGATTGAATGCCAAGAGAAATCATATCATAGGTTACTAAGTGTATAAATGACGATGTAATTAACTTTTGGTTATTTCCGCAGGATAATGGAAACTACAATCGCCTCAGGAAATCAAGTTGTGAAGCGTATGGGGGCAGTAGGGGTTCCCAGTTTAATAGAACATTCAGTGCACTTAATCTTAGTTATGTATTCAGTTTTGTTTTTCCATATTTCTTTTTTTCTAAAACATCACAGTTCAACAACATGTAAAATTTTATTTTTACATGGGTTAGGCTTTTGACCCATTGTTCAAGGAGCAAAGCGTTTAGATATGGAACTATAATTTGGCTTTGATAAGCATATGCATAAAACTCACAAAGAGCATGATTGGTAGCTAGTAAATTGGACTAACTACAAAAAGTACGAAGGTGACGAAGGATGGATAAAAATAGATTAAGCTCATAACAAAGATAGAGAGATATTTAGTTTTGTCTTCAACATTTTTTAAAACAACAAATCTGGAGTAGATTAGACTATTGGAGAATTTAAGAAAATAACATAAGTTCCAATGATCAAAGTATTGGTGATCTTTGGTACTATTATTTTGAACATCTTATCAATCTCTTCTAAAACAACGATCCAAAAGATTGGATTCTTGGTGCTTACTTTCTTTGCTGTCATTGCTCAATCAAAATTGTATCAGCTGATCATATTACCTAAAATACCTTTCTATACTTGGAAAAACACAGTTGAGGTTTTTTCAAGACGGAGAGACATTTAATGAAGCTCGTGTTATCCCATTAAGGAGAATGGATGAGTGCTGCAAAATATAAATTGATAACTCTATCTTTAATGAGAAAAAACTGAAGAAAGATTTAATTTTATGTAACATTTAAATGCAAAGATTGATTGACGCCATTGTTGATTGCATACAAAGCAATAATGGAATTGGAGACTACGAGGTTTTATCTCCAAACAGCGTTTGATGGCGTTAATACATATGATGTGCAAATTTCGCTTTACTACTGGAACTTCCAGTATGGAAGAAATAAATTATACATTTGACAATATTTTTTTTAAAGAATACAATTGACAATATTGATATGGTTAGTTTACACAGCTTCATCTTTCAAAAAATAAAAGGTTACACATCTTTATAGGTTCGAACTCGGAACCTCGCAATTTAGACGGTGTTTGCATCTTCATTTACAAACAACAAAAGAAATTACAATTATTGGAAGTATTTAAAATTCTCACATGGTAAAACATCAAGTAGAAGTCGTGACAAGAAACTGAGTACTTGGCTTTCCTGAAGTTGCAATTATGCCCCCGAAAATATAAAACTACAGCATCCAATAATCCAAAATTGGGTTAAGACAAGAACAAGATACATGCATTATTTATTTATTTTTGAACGGACATGCATTATCTTTATCATACACTATATTGTTGAAACTTAATTTATTATTCCGGCAGTATGAAGTATCATTCTATCGACTGTGAATTCGATTTATATATAGCTACATATTTTTAACACTCTAATTTTTGTTCTTCTGCAGTTTTATAAAATTAAAGCTCTTAAAATTGAATAGACGTGTTTGTGAAATTGCCACGAATTTTCTTCTGTACGTGTTGCATCTGATAAATCAATTCCATACCACCCGTACAAAAATTATCAAAGAAACAAACAAGACTTGTTGTTGGTTTTCACTAGCTACTTGTGTTTTGGGTAGAGAGGATATAATCCTTTTACTCCTTGGTATGTGATGTTAGCTAACGTGTTCATACCTAAATAAATGTCCTATCATTAATACAAATTGTTTTTGCATTTATGCAAGAGTGCAAAGTAGAAAATTATCATCTACATACATAAAAACAAAACGAATATATGGGGACAGAATAATAGGCTAATATTTTTTATTTTTTTTTAGGGAAAGGCTAATATTATTCTTAAAATTAGGGTTTCTTAGTAATTTTATTAGTATTTTATTATTTCAACCTAATTTTATTATTTGTTTGTTTTATTTTCAGTTTGTTATTTTCGATCCATTAGGGTTTTATTATTTCCATATTTAAGTTTAACAGTTATAGTCTAAGAGACAACTTTTATTATTTATTTACAAGTTTGTCACTTGCGAACTTGTTCTTTTTTTAACCTAGGTATAGTGCTTGCTAGCTTACGCTCCGACTGCGTCAAAATTTCGAAGAAGTTTCCTCTTTGGTCACTGATGTTGACGAAAGCTAAAGTCTTGATCTTTTTGTTAATATTAAGTCCTTAGGATGCATATATAAATTCGATATTGCACATTCTAAGCTGTATTTCATATACACAATTGCTCTTAGTTCAGATTTGGCTCATCTAAACCAGGTAGAGAATGAATTTAGAAAAATATTTAAAAGTTATTTCAATTAAGTCACTTATAATGTTTTTTTGTTTTTTTGGATGTTTTATTTTTCTTCGTAATACAAAATCCTGTTAATATAAGAGAAATAAAAAAATGTATTAGATCATGGTTTTGGCGGGCTTAGATAAATTATTTTAATGTTTTTTTTTTTGTCAGGTAGCCTAGTAGCTAGAATTCACCTTATAAGGTGAATAAATGCGGCCTTTGCATATAATAATGCATTGTCCTACCAACCGAGCTATGCTCACGGGACATTTTAATGTTATTATAATACTTTAAAACATACTCCATCCGTTTTTATTATACGACACTTTGCCACTTCCACAAATATTACAAAATATAATTAATTTTGTATGAGAAACAAAAATTATGAGTGATTTTACAAAATGATCATTTATTAATGACATAATTAAAAAAATTGAAAGAAAATAGAGGAATATAAGAAGGAATATTTATACTTTATTCGTGAGTGTAGAAGGGACACAATATCGAAGGGACTATGCTCTTAAGAGGTGCTTGAGATCATTCTTTATTTCGAATGAATATTATACCGAAAAAGAGACTAGTCTTAAGAGTTCTTAATTCTGAAAGGACATAAAAAGGAGATGAAATAAGAAAGATCTGTCAACACTCTTAATTTCGGAATATCTAGTCTTAAGAGTTCTTAATTCTGAAAGGACATAAAAAGGAGATGAAATAAGAAAGATCTGTCAACACAAGCCGAAAAGGGGACATAGAAAAAAAGAATTTGAAGTTTCAGAATAATTTTTGATGTGTGGAATGAACTATGTGAGCTCTCTATTTATAGAGAAAATTGACAACTAATACGCGAGAAATTTTGAAAATAAGTAATTCACGTATTAGATCTAGTAGAAAAATATATCAAATTGAGTACCAAAATATGTCATATTGAGTACAAAAGTATTTTATATTTAGTACCAAAATATATTTCAGATCAAGTACTGAAATATTATAGATTGCATTCCACAAAAATATTTGAGATTGCGTTCCAAAATATTTAAGCAAAACTTGGGGACTAAGAAAGCACTTTCTAGTAATGATTAAATAATTATTTCCAAATAATAAAATATATCAATAATTTTTTTTTGCTAAAATAAATCAATATATAATTTTCCGCTAGTGCTTACTTCGTTTACATAACTATGAACCCCTTCGAGGTACACCCTACTATATAAACATTATAAATATGTGTAATATATCCAATATGAGACTTCCACGTTTTCAATTCACACTCCACTATATACATAATAGAACACGGCAAAACCCCGGTTCATATATTTGATCTATTTAATAAAAGACTTTTTAATTCAATAGTTGAATTTGTAAATTTTGTATTCTATACAAACTATTAAAGCATCAACTATGCTAAGTTTACGTGAGTTTAACTCAATTGATAAAAATAATGCATAATACATTTAAGGTCTGGGGTTCGAATCCCAGACACCACACAAAAAAAGCATCAACTATGCTAAGTTTGTCACTCGGTGTCAACTAATAGTGAGTCAAGTTATTTTTTTTCTTCATATATAACTAGTGTTTAGACGAGTACTTCGTGCTCATCTGTTAGTTTCTTTTATTATGTTATAAAATGTGTAAATTATAAACAACTTTGATTTTGATTAAAATTATATGTATAGATGTATAATGAAAAATATATTTAAAAAAAATCTTGAATTATCTTTATATATTGTTTTAGATCTTAAAAGAAAAAATTGTTTAAGAGAATAACTTAATAGTAAAAAATTCAACAAAAAAAAAAAAACAGTTTAATGGTTGTAGGTTGACGATATTGCCATGTAAATTAAAAACATTATTAATTGACGTGATAATTCTAAATGTTTTGTTTGGTTGTATGTGCAAAGTTATTTTGAATCATAAATCCATCACCATTAAACTCAAAAAAATATTGCATTTTTTTTTTTTTTTGAACAATCAAAAATGAAATTATATTAATCACCAAAAGCAACTCTTCTAGCACAAGGTGTGCCAAAAGAACTACTCTATAAATAAAGAGTCATACAAACAACCAAACAAACCATTAAGTGATGCCCAAACATTGTAAGAGACTTGAGCACCACATCTCAGAACCAAACCTAAAAACAACCTTATTGGCTTTCAACCAGCCTAAAGACATATATTGCATTTCCTTTACGTATTGGTATAATATAAGTGAATCAAATTATTAATGTGATAGTATATAAAAGAAAAAGAAATCTCCTGTCAAGATTTGATTCCGAAATTGTTTTGTACACAAAAAACGTGTTAATGGAATATATAAATTTTGTCAATATGTAAGAATGAAAAATTATTTGATTTAGAAATAATTTATGTCACACGGTTCTTTCCCTATAAATAAATAATAAATCTCTTTCATGTTTCACAATGCAATCTAATATTTCACCATGGATATGGTTAACCAAAGAAAGAAGAACATGGGACGCAAGAAGATTGAGATCAAGAAGGTTGAGAAAGAATCACAGAAACAAGTGACTTTCTCAAAAAGAAGACAAGGTTTATTCAGAAAAGCAAGCGAACTTTGTGTCTTATGTGATGTTCATGCAGCCATCATTGTGTTTTCTCCTGGTGACAAACTATTTTGTTTTGGCCAACCCGACACATACTCTGTCCTCAACAGCTACATCAAAGGAACCACTGAGTTTGAGGATTCAAAGGTAGCAGAAAATTTTCTGACCTACCAAGATTACAATAGACAATATGTGGAGGCACAAAAGATGTTGGAGATGGAAAAGAAGAAACTAGAAGATGTTCAAAATTTGGCTAAGATTTTCAACAAGGGTGGTGATTGGTGGAATGATTCAATTGATGATATGAGGTGGAATGATTCAATTGATGATATGAGTAGTGATCAACTTGAACAATTTATGATATCCATTTATGAGTTAAGGAGGAAGCTTGTTGAAAGGGCTGATGAACTTGTCATGAAGCAAAGTGCCATGCCGTAGAATAGAATTATTAGCTATCGACGAAGAAATTTTTCTTTCAGTAATTTCGTATTCACTTTTTAGTTAGGGTTCTTTCATTCTGCACTTTTTTTACTGCAGTTGAGATTTTGTTATTTTTTTTTCAGTAATTTCGTTTTCATTCTTTGTTAGGGTTCTTTTGTTTTAATCTGCACTTTTTATACTGCAGTTGAGATTTTGTTTAATGGTAATTTAATTTGGATCTTTTTCTCACACCATATGCTTATTTGAATTTTTTTTTTTAATAGTGACATCATGATCTTTTCCTATAAAATTATTTCTGAGGATTAAGATATGTATATTTGGAATTGATTCTACACGACGTCTCCAAATGACATATGGTATTCATCGATTTTGTTTACTTATGCGATACTGGTATTTATTTGATTGTAGTCGGTGGAGTAACAGTTGGTTACAAGTGCAACTCAGGTTCTAATTTTACCTCTAATTCCCCAATATGTTAGTTAGAACAGTTGGTGTTTATTAGTTTCTTAATTAGATTAGAACAATAGAACCTCTATGATAACCGTTATTTTTCATGCATAGGAATCATTTATATTTGTTTAACATATGGTTATTGAATTTCATAGTCTGCATTTGGGTGGGAAAGGTTGAACTAATTTTGTGCAGAAGCTTGATTCTGTACTTATCAGAAGGGACAAACATATTGAACTTTCCTGTTGTAGTTTTAAAGTGTTTGCTGCTAATAATTACACCAGATGATCATCTTGTTGAGAGCCTTATGCCTTAGTCATTGAAAATAGAATTCATATTTGATGCAAACTTGATCTCCTATTTTGCTTTTGAGATTGACTTTAATTCATGGATAAAGAAAGGAGAAACCTCTTATAATACTTCTGATCCTTATCTCTAATAATGCATGAACTTTATTCTTAGATATGTTGTTTTAACTCTACTTATAATGGAAGCTTGGTGTTCAGCCAGCCTTTTGCATGTTTTCGCTGATGCTTATTTCTAATCCTTCACTAACTTTGCAAATGCTTGTGATTTGGTTTGTTAACTCAACTCATAATGTTATGATTTTACCTATCAAGCATTCTTAAAGATTTCCTAACATATAAAATGGATAACAATCTAGCATATAGTTGTTTTGCAGATTAAATTATGACAATTTTTAATTTGCTGCTTATTGCATGATTATGGCTACTGAATTTAATGTTTGAAAATTGTGGTCCTGACTGCATGAATGTGAGATCCTATGACTGTAGGAAAGTCGGATTTGTCTAGTGTTTGTGTCAGAGACCGTGTTTCATAGAAGAGTATTCATTTCTTAATTATAAGTTTGGAATATTGCAGGGGCATTCTTTTGCTTCTAATCAGATGTTTTTATTTATACATATTGACATGCAAATCAAACTAGTAGCAGATCATTCTGCAGTGATTCACTGGACATGATATTGGCATCTATACGTAGACACAATGATAGTTTAAAATTATTGAAAGTGATTGAATGTAACCACATGTGTCAGTGTCGTGTTGGCATAAACACGAAATAAGAAAATAAAATGATTTCTTTCAAGAGAACAGATATTATTGGCATGATAATTATTGGGTAGGTTTATTTACCAAGTCCTAGCAGCTGGTTTTGGTTACTCAAAAATAGACCAGCAATTCTTAGGAGATTGAGAAATTTCTGAGAATGTGGCAACCCACCCCGTTCCTATGACCAGAATCAATACTGGAGCAGCAAATTTACAGAAGCAGATTTCCAAATAACTATCATTTTCAACAGAAGATAAAGTCAATCTTCTGGTAAACTTTATTATGTTTGATTGAAATAAAATCGTCTGGTAGAATAGTAGCATATACTATGCATCAATTTCAAATTTAGACAGATGCTCATTGCCGGTATGGGGCGCAGATTTTATTGGTTGCTGCGACAATTTATCATCCATAATGAGCAACAGGATTTAAGTTGTCAGGTTTTCATACAGAAGACAATGAAAATGGTGCATGGCCTGCTCTACTTTCGGAGCATATCTTCCCACAGAATACGCTGGGGATTGGAGGCCCTTTTGGACACCTTCAGACAGCACAATATCTTCTATCTGCTCATGAATAACCAAATGCATTACAAAAGGTATGTTGCAACTTAAGGAAAATTTCTAATAAAGTTTGCTAAACTAATGTTTGTACCTGCACTTTCTCACTATCTTGTAAACTTTTCTCGATGAAATCTCTGTCACCCTGCTCAGTCAAAGAGAAGGCAGCAGGCATTGAGGTTTTTGAATGGACTTAAATGAATAATTGTTCTCATAAGTATTTATTTTCAAAACTCGTGAAGTGAACTCATAAACTAACAAAAAAAAAGGGGTTCAATCGTATGAGGAACTATCGAGTCACTAATTTAAGTTTGATTTCAGAAAATTCAATATACTAATTAAGGCATTGCTCGGGCATTGCTCTACTTAATGCAAACTTGAGGTTTCACTATCTTCTATCGAAGTAAAAAATTGAGTGGTTTTTTCGTATTTTCATGGAGTCATTCAAAACACGAAAGCAAAGCACTGAACTTTGCATTTATGAAAATTTCATACCCTAGTCATCAACAACCAACGCAGCCTCTAAAGTTTCTTCCAAAAATAATCCCTCCACATGTAGCTGGTACAAAAATACCAGCACAAGGTTGATTGTAATAGTTTGTCAAATGTCAATGATTTAATTTAATACATATGTCGGCAAACTAAATTTTCAGCCAATAGTCAAAACAAGAAGATTTACAAGAAAACCAAACAGATGTTAATATCCTAAGGATAATGCCAATACCGAAATGGTGTACCCTATTCTTAAGTACATTTTAGTTTTAATCTTCAATACAGTCTGAATCATTGGTATCAATATTAGACATGTGTTTAAATAACTAGATATTACCTGTAGTGAGGGTTCAAGATAGTAGTCAAAAACTACTTGACATTTGCTGGGTCCTAGTGGGAGTACAAGATTGGTGTCCATCCAAGGTCCATACCTATCAGACCAGCAAGCACCCGAATTTATAAAAGCATGTTGATTTGCAAAGCAACTAGGGGAAGATACAGAATTATTAGAAAGAACATGACTGAAAAAATGAACAATCAAGTTTCGAGATAAAAAAGAAAGAACCTATTGATCATGAAGTTTGGGTAAATGAAAGCATATATGGCTTTTCTTCCAAGTCGATCATTATTCTCTTTGCTTTTCTCTGAACCGCCTTCACAACTTTGGATGCTAACCCTTTCAAACAACTGTTTCAATCATAACAATCCCTTAGTACATAAACACTCCCCGGTAACAAATCAAACGGCATTTCAAAATCCAGTTCCAGAAGATTTCTTTGTTGTAAACTTATTGTAGCAAATAAAATGAAATGGGAAGAGAGACAGAAACTTTTTTCTCCTGATTGGAGCAGGAAAGGATGGAAGTATACATATTACAAGATTCAAATTGTCATGATATACACTATACAGTAAAGTAGAAGGTGAGCTGAAGAGATTATATAAAAGAGAAGCAGTAAAAAAAGCATACTTTGGTAGAATAGGAGTCAAGATTAAGACCAGATGCTAGGTCTTTATGCGCATATGGCACATGATAGCCACCATCTAAGTAGTTATCACAGAATACCTACAAAAAGAAGACCCAAAACCACCAAAACCTAAGCACTTCCATGAATCATATAAAGAAAAATAATCATAATAATTACATAAATAACAATGTGTATGATAATTAAAACATGTTGTTTTAATTTTCTTACAGAAGATGGCCACTAGTGAGGGAAAAAGCAGGCTCAACAACAAAAGGGAGGGTAAAGTTTCATAAACCTGGTAAATTTTTCATTCACATAATCATATAGAAAACGAAAGTGTGCCGGAGTGGCAAAGTAATAAATAAACTCTCTAGGAAAAAGATTAAATTTAAGATAAGATAAGAGGTCATGCCTTCCAATTGCACTCAATGGTGTATTCACGTCTACATACATAACTTAACGAAGAATCAACTCCATTGGTGCTAAGTAATTCTGTACAGCTACCAAGCCATTCCTCTGCTACATTATGATTATCAACTTCTTCCTTCTCCTTTCCAAAATTGAGAAGGACAAAAGGCCCCCAGGTCGCTACTTTGATTGGTATAAGACCAAAATCCTACCCTTCATGGTAAGAGAAATCAGCCAACCTTTTTCCTTATGTGAGTTGTATATTGTATAAGTAACTTACTATAGAACAGAACTGCATACATTTACGTTGAAATCTCGCATTCCTGATATCCTAGTTGCCTTAAGAAGATTTCCATTTAATCCATATGTCCAACCCTGCAGAAATAATCGTCTTTTTGCATTGAAGTTTCCAAAACAAGAAGCAAGTGAAAATAGCTGGAAACCAAAAATAATAAAAGAACAGATCATGGTAACAGCCATTATCCATGAAGGAAAGCTTGACAATTGTCTCTTCAACCTCACAAGGATCATAACAAAGAAAAGGAGTGTATCCACAGAAAAAGAGAATCAAAATAATGCATGTATACATATTTAAGGATGTAATTAAACTCACGTGGTATGGGCAGACAAAGCAGGACTTTTGTCCACTTCCAGAAGCAAGAATGGAGGCATGATGCCGACAAACATTGTAGAAGGCCCTGACGTTCCCACTGTCATCACGACATACCACAAATTCCACATCTCCTAGTCTGCAATATTTAATCCTCCATGTGGTTCTCAGAAATTTGGAAGAAAAGAAAGTAAATAGTGTACACAGCTTAATATGTCACTCCTACATATCCTTCTCCCCTTCCAAGAACCAAATGGAGCTGCAATTAGACAACAATGTTAAACAACATATGTAAATACAACAAGAACAAGAACCAATGTATTTGTATTGAAGACAAATATGTGGATCATATATTATATTAAATAAACAAAAAATCCACCTTCCAGTGAAAAATTCACCAGGATTCTTTATCTGCTCCATCGATCCTGATAAACGAAATTGAGAACTTTTGACCGTCAAGAAAATTCTCATAAGACAAATTTAGTTTAGTTAATCAGATCTATCATAGCGATGACATCAGAATTTAGTATGAATAAAAGCAGAATAGTACTTAGCAATGGACTTGACACAAACCACTGGATACAGATTAAGTATAATGAATCAAAAGTTAAGTAATGAATTACCATATGCACCCATGTCATATACATTCATAGCCTGTTTCAATTGGTTTATATGACCTTATCTACTTGCATAACCGCTTGTGAGACTGTTAGGGAGAGCTTATGACATGTCCATATGTTATTTTAGCTTATTTCCATAAGCTCTTCAAGATAGCTTACGAAAACAACATATAACTTATATGAAAGTAATTTGACTTTATTTTATCTTTTGTTACAGAAATAGCTTACGCATAACTTATATGATAAGAACTCACATTATCATTATAAGAGCTTGATTAAGTAGTTTATCCAATCCAGGCCTTAAATTCATATATCAGTATCAGCTATCATCTTTCTTTCCTCCATAGGTATCCCCACAGACAAGAAACATATGGACATAAGTTTGTTGTTTCACTTGTGAGACTGTTTGAGAGAGATTATAACATGCCTATATCTGTTATTTTTAGCTTAGTTCCATATGTTCTTCATGATAGCTTATGAAAACAACTTATATGAAAGTAATTTGACTTTTTTGTTTTGTTATAGATATAGCTTATGATAAGGTTTTATGCTATAAACACTTAATTAAGCTGTTTATCCAATCCAGGCCTCATATTCATATTATAAACTATCGTCTTTATTGATAAAATGAATAATTTAATCTTCTAAACCAATGAAAGTAATTAATGAATAGAAACTTTAAGAAGAATAAAACTGACCAACAGCTTGCCAGCCTCTATAGAAGACACGATCGAGCTCAAGGTGGAAGAAAGAGGGATCAATATACCATGATGATGGAGGTGTAACAGCTTTCTCTATAGGAATATTTGGATTGAACTGTTGTGCAAGTTTCTGAGATACAACCATGTCTGAACTGCTAAGAGAACAACAAATGGGTTTTGATGAATGTTTGTTTGGAAAATTAAGGTTCTGAGGCTGTCTCTTTTGGAGGTTTGGGATATTGAAAGGTGTTACTTGCATGTTCATCGCCATTTGCACACGAATTCTTGTTGGTCGTGTCTTTCTATGAACTCTGCGGTTTGGTTCCAAATTTTGGTTATCCAATTTTTAACTTTTCTTTTGCATTGTATTTATCTTAGAGAAGAGAAATTACTATGCACATCACAATTTTAATATCAATATCAATTACTTAAATTTGCAGCTTGTATTTAAGTGAAATCAATCAAATCTTGTCGTAACTATAAATATTAAAATTACCAAACTACAATGGACCACTTATAAAATTGATCCATCAAAGAACTAAATATATTTTAGTGTGAAAATAATACGACTATTCATAAGAAAACAGATTATATATGACTTGACAAAGGGTAAATAATATGCGTGTCTATGGTTAAAAGTTTGATTTTTCACGGCCTTGTTTTAGCATTCATCCAAGATGCTCTTCCACTTTCAAATTTCAATACACACTATCGAGTCAACCCATGAAACAACGCAGTCAAACTATATACAATTTAAGTTCAACTTATTTATTTAACGAACTTAATTTTCAGCTCAATTCAACTCATTTGGTTCATGAATTAAATTCAACGAGTTAATTATCGAATCAAATTTCGAATTATTATTAAGTTGGTTCAGTTCATTGTCATCTCTAATCTTCACCCAACACCAACAATCTTTACCTTGATTAAAAATGATACATTCGCTTCCATTGTGGTCACAAACAATTGCAGATAAAAAAAAAAACTATCATATTCCAACATAAAAAATATAATCACTCAAAAAATTAACATTGTCTTAATTGACAATCATAGTTGAAAAGAACTATCATACTCCACCATAATGAGTACACTTCCCTCGAAACTAAAACCCCTCCAAGAATTTCCACATGTCAAAAATTCCAAAAGGCAAAATTGATGCTTCCATCAATTTTCTCTAAGCCTAAACTTCACGGTAGAACTTATGATTGCAACACTTTTATAATACCACACTTCTTTATGATGCGGAAGATCAGACCGCAATCACAAACCATATTAAGTATTCCTACCCCAAACCAAAAGTTTTGATACCAATTGTTGGAAAAAAAACTAGCATAGAGAAAATAAAAGAACAAAATCACAACACATAAACATAACATTGAAAAAAACCACGACGATTGTTATCTATTGACTACCCGAGAATAATACGATTGCAAATTTTTTACAACATATTGACTACTCTCAAACCCCCCCACCAGCCCCAATACAGCCATTCCATCAAATGCAAGTACCTAGCTACATCTCACAACAATCTAAGACAAGGGTATTAGATAAAAGAATAAAAAGGTAATATACAAACTTAAAGTGTTTTTTATTGGTGCATCTTATAACAAAGAAATAAAGTTTATATATAGACATCACTCTACTTGTCTCGCACTTCAAGAAACAATATTATGGTCTACAAAACTTGCAAGCAAGAAAGTAAAGAAGTGAAGGAACCACTTTACTGATAAAATTGATTGTCTTGCACTATCTATCTTCTATTCTTTTACTCCCTCGTTTTAAAATGAGTGACGTTTTAGGCTTTGACACATAGATTAAAAAATGGAATGAAATAATCATTGGATATAACACTTTTACTAAACTGCCCTTACTTTATAAGGAAAAGACAAAATTAAAGTTGCATTGAAAATTGTGTGAGAGAAAAGTTGGGGAGGGTAAAGTTGGAAGAAAAAAAATTAAAGTTGTATTGGAAATGTAAAGTGACATTCATTTTAAAACAATTTTTTTTAACTAAAGTGACACTCATTTTGAAACGGAGGAAGGATAATTTTAAACAATATTAAATTTCTTCAAAGTGAAATATTCAGTTGTGATTTGAAAAACGTATATATATATCTAAGTGGGGGACCTTACTTAGGAGTGTAGAAAATTCTAAATTGTAACATCAAATTTTGAGTTAAATTTTATGAGTGCAGAAAATTCTAAATTTTAAAATCAAATTTCGAGTTAAATTTATTAGACAATAGATCAATTTATTTATTAACAAGAGTGTTTATATATCCTAGTTTTTTTTTTAACAACAAATTTTTTTTTTGACAATTTTTTTTTTATTTAATATTTTTTCTTTGTTATTGTCATTTGAGTTATGTTACACCTTTCACATATTTATATTCAAATGTAACCAAAAAAAAAACATATTTATATTCAAATGCTTTAAGTTATTATTGAATTGGATCTTCTCAATTGTAAATATATTTTTTTAAAGCGGTATGTGAATGATCTCACCATTAAAAATTTATTAGATTCTACATCTTATAAAAATTATAAATAGAGCCAATGCATTTTGAGTTTTTAACAATAAGATCATCTACATAACCCTTTTAAATTTTTTTCACAATCTGAAAATAACTTAAAACATTTCAATAAAAATATCAATATATTGGGAAACATAGAGAATTAGAGACCCTTTTTAAAAAAAAGGAGAGAATTCGAGATGATCATGACAAGACTATTACCTAGAAGAAAAAATGAGGACAAGACCCTCCTAATTAGTTAAGGTTGTCCTTTTCATCTATATTACGGCCGGGAATAATTAATTACAAATATCTATTATTTTCTTAGAAGACTTCGAAGATCGAAATATTATTTAATTATCAAAATCCCTTTTTTTTTTTTTTTTTTTTTAAAGTTTACATAATTTTTTTTATAAAAACGAATAAATTGGGTACACTTTCAACATTGTTAAAAATACAAAATTGAATTTGGGAACAAGCTTGAGAGCATTAAAATTAATAACATACAACGACAAAATACTCATAAATAATATAATAAAACAAAGTATCTCATGAGTTTAGCTCAGTTGATAGGGATATTTTTTTTGAATCGGCCAAATATTGCATATTATATGCAGGAGCCGGGGTTCGAACCCCGGACACTTCACTTCTCCACAATTAAATTGTGTGAGCTCTAGCCACTAGGCTACTTGACAAAAAAAATATATATAATAAAACAAAGTAACAAGAATACTTGTGTGTCTGGATATGTAACGTTAACCTTCAAATCATCGATTGAATTTATAATTAATTGAAACTAGATCTTTTAATAAGAATTAGTTGAATATCGCAACTAGATTAGAAATCGAACATCACATTTCTATTGGTGGCTGAAAGCTAATAATGCCACTTTTGTGTTTGGTAGTTGGAGATGGTGGTCGGACCCGTTGCATTGCTTGGGTATTGGCTGACCTTTGTTTTGTTTTATTTTGTTTGACAGATTTTAATGTTGGACAAGTCTTCTTAGTACACCTTGTGCTGAGAAGGCACTTTTGGTTTTGTTAATATACCCATATTATGCAAAGAGAGGATTTTGAAATTAAGGCGTTGTCCTCCTTTAAAAAAATAAAAATTAAGGCACTACCGAGACACAACTTGACCTTTTTTTTTTTTTTTTGGGTGAAATGCAACTTAACATTAATCCTTATTATGAAAGTAACTTAAAAAATTAATTCCTTAGATAAACACATGATCTTAAAAGTATACTATATAATTTCAAGAAGAGTCGTTAAACTTTGTTTGGAGTGGGACGATCACTTTTGATAAGACCGCAAAAATATATGTGTACCGCGTGTAAACAGTGAATTTTAAATTGCTATTCGTTTTATTTTTTTGTCAAGTTGAATAACTCAGCAAATGATATTATTATATACGTAGAGAATAAAAGAATATATCAAGTTGGATTTGATTCATATTATCACGAAATATCCAAACATCTTGACCCTATAGCAGCATAAGCTGCCCGTGATTTAAAGGTAGCCGGGAATGATGATTATAGCAAGAGGATTTTTTAAGTCAACCTAATCAAGATAACTATATCTTTGTATAACTTTTGTTTGGACAGAACATATCTTGTGTTATATATATGTTTCCCGAATAAAATAATAAAACAATAATTTTAAAAAATAAAAAGTGGGTTATTTTTAATTTTTAAACCACGACAAAAATCATAATTATTTCTTCACGAAAAAAAGTGTGTAACATTGTCGATTAAATTATTTAGAAAAACATATAGTAATATGTTTGTTGGGAATGAAATTATTGTTAGTGTTGACTTAATCAAAATATTAAGCGGTGAACATGGGCACGCAACCCCAAAGTATACGGTTCTTGTACTTTGTATGACACATCACATACACAACACAACAAGTGGCCCTTCCACTTCTCTCATCCGTACACTTCTTTCACTTTGTCTCTATAAAACTAAACAAACTCTCTTTCTTTTCTCTCATCCATCGATCCATCCCCTAATTTCTTTCTGATCATCATCATCAATCTCCTTTGCTTCTAATTTCTATTATATCAATCAAGCAAGCTTCACATTGAGTGAAAGAAAAAAGGTAGCAATCATATAATATCATATCATATACTATACAATACAATACATTACCTAGCAATATAAAATGATGTACGAACAGCAGCAACGGTTACAGCAGACACCGGTGAGGAACAAATATAACAATTCGATAGAAGAGGAAGAGAGGCTTGAAATAGTTGATTTGAGTGGCATGTCATTGGAGTCTCTTCCCAATCCTTCTCTTAATTTAGCTACCATTTGTAAGTTGGATCTCTCCAACAACAATCTTCAGGTGATTTATATATATACTCTTCTTTATTTTGTTTCCCTTAAAATATGAGTAATCTAATTGTTGTGCATTTCCGTTGTATAAATTCAATCTATCACATTCATTGGATTATTATACACTATATATTTGAATTTAATCATGTCTATATAAGTTGTTAAAGCTACTTTTCCCAGAATAAAATACATGCAAAACCACTAACAATTTGTTTGCGTACATAATATATATATTTTGGAGTAATATTCTCTCTCTGTGACAGAATATTCCGGAGTCGTTAACAGCAAGACTGCTGAACATGGTAGTGTTGGACGTGCACTCAAACCAGCTTAGGTCTCTCCCAAACTCCATTGGTTGCCTCTCTAGGCTCAAGCTTTTGAATGTCTCCGGCAACCTCATTCATACCCTTCCCAAAACAATTGAGAATTGCAGGTTATGTAATAATATATTCACCTTTTCTCTTTTATTTTAGTGTTAAAATTAAATTGTTATATTTGCACTGTCATCACCTCTAGCTTGTAAGCAACACAGTTTCAGCATCCATTTTAATGTTCTCTATTTTTGTTTTTGGTGACACTATGATATGACTATAAAATCAGTAAATCCCACATCATGATCAGATTCGAAAGCTTAACAAGTCATAAAAAAATATTAAATAGGTTTATTTGTATGACGTGGGAATGATTTTAAAGTTTTCTTTTTTCTCTTTGGTGACAAGATTTTAAAGATATAGTTCTTGATCAAAATTAACTGGTCTGTTTTTTAAGAGCAAAAGAAAAATCTTATACCGGTCTGTTTGTAAACATATTTGGTTATTAAAGTACTTTGGATTTTTTTTTTTTTTAAGGTAAGTACTTTGGATTTAGTTTTCAAATAATTACAATCTAAACCTGTTTTTCCTTTTTATTGATCACAAGACGTGTCAATTTCATATTAATAATGATGTATTAAACCTGTTTTTATACTGATCGTGTAACTGTCAAGAAAATGTACACAAATTAAATTCTTATTTGTATGGTGACGTAACAAGAAAGATGGGATATTCTCGTAAGAAGCATATTCATTGTCAGATATATTAAAATTTCATTCAATACATGTGTTCCATATGTATACTTTTATTAATTTATATTGAAATGATTTTTTTTTTTTTAAGCAAATATTGAAATGAAATTGAATGATAGGGGTGAAGGAGTAATAATAATTTTGTAGGCTCCATTTTGTCTTATGTCATATGATCATACTAGTAACCTTTGACTTTTTTTTTTTTTTTTTTTTTTTTTTATAGAGGTATCCCACCAACCAATGAAAATGAGCAATTTGTTGGTGGGGTCAAGATAGTTCATGAATACCACTTAAAAATGTGCTTATGTGACTAATGCGTATTGGTTGAGGTAAATTACCCACCATTCTTCCATGGTACCCTAGTTGTCACCCTATAAATATAATTTGCAATAAAATAAAAATTTGTTTGCCTCAACCATATGTCTCAATATCGATGAAAATTGTAAGGGGTTCTTATACTAGGGCACAAATGGAGTATAACTTTGATTCTGCGACTCGTCATCGAATTAAATACACTTTTGATTCCACTATTTTTTTTCATTCAAGATTTTGTCCCATATTTTAAATATGTAACTTTGATTCTATTATGCAATTTTGATCCTTTGTCAATTTTGTCATCCAACATTAATTTAACGAAAATTACGAGGTGGGTTTTAAATATTAACATGGCAAGAACACGTAGATATGACATGTAAGTAAACAAACACTTGTCTTTGCCATGCTTGCACTTAACGGCCACCTAAGTAAAATATTGGTTGTGAAAATTGGCGAAAAGATCAAAATTGTATATTTTGAAAAATTAGAAGATCAAAATTGAAAATTTAGAAAATTGAGAATAATAGGAAAACTAGAAGTCTACTTAAGCTAAAAAAAATAGAAAGTGAGACTCCCACCTGTCTTTTCTTTACATTTTTTTAATTTTGATTTTGTTTCAAAATTATTTATATTTTAAGAACTTGAGACTCTCCTTTCTACCAAAAATAATAATAATTTCTAGACTCCACGAATAATTTTAGTTTTAAAATTATTATGATTTTAATTAACATGTGTATTCCATGAAATTTGACTCCACAGAGCCTTAGAAGATTTGAATCTAAATTTCAACAAGTTGAGCCAACTACCAGACACAATAGGGTATGAGCTAATAAACCTAAAAAAATTATCAGTCAACTCTAACAAGCTGATCTTCCTTCCACGCTCCACATCTCACCTCACATCTCTAAAGGTTTTAGACGCAAGACTGAACTGTCTTAGGTCTCTTCCGGAGGATCTTGAGAATCTCATCAACCTTGAAATCCTAAATGTGAGTCAGAACTTTCAGTATTTGACTTCTATTCCATACTCAGTAGGACTTCTCTTGTCCCTCACTGAACTTGATGTTAGCTACAATAAGATCAGGTCCTTGCCTGATTCCATTGGTTGTCTTAACAAGCTTCAAAAGTTGAGTGTGGAAGGGAACCCTCTCACTTCACCACCACCAGAAGTCGTAGAGAGGGGATTGCATATAGTGAAGGAGTACTTGTGCAACAAGATGAATGCTGGTCATCAAAGCCCAACAAAGAAGAAGTCTTGGGTTGGAAGGTTGGTCAAGTATGGAACATTCAATGTTAGAAGTGGAGCTCGTGAAGAACATGAGGCTTTCATCCTCCCCGAGTATAATCGTTCAATCGATGGACTTGCTTCTCCCCGTCATATGGGGATGTTTTCACCTCGTCGCCTCTTCTCCCCTCGTAATTACTTCAGCAACTGAGGAAAATTTATATGTTTCCTAATGTACTTGTTTCATTAGCCGGGTTGCATGCACTTTTCTTTTTCTTTTCTTTTTTTGGGATTGGCTAGGTTGAACTTTAGCTATTTTCTCTGCATTGTTCCAATTTTATCAGATATCCCCTAAGGACTGAACTTTAGTTATTTTGTTAACAAGAAAAAAAATGTGGTTATGGGTTTCTTTTTATACTAAGGTTGTGGTTTTTGAAATTTTGGAATCACATTTCACTTCATGGATTGAAAGAATATTTTTTGGTGGAAAGGTTGATAGAATCTATGATTAGATATTGGTATAATTATCATGCTTTGGCTCTGCTGTAAATAAGCTTCATGCCTTTTCTTGACAGTAACTTCATGCCTTTGTCTTGTTGAAAATTATGGCATAGTATATCTATGTGGCCCTGCTGTTTTGTGGCCTAAAATCCGTCACCACCAAATGGTGACATAGGAAAAACTTGGAGTCTTTTGCTTTTTTAGATAGAATGTATAAATAATCACTGATAATGGCACCCCATCCCCCTATAGAAGAATGGACTGTCCACAATCCATGCACTTTTTGGTATGTAAAGGATTTTTAGGGTTGGAAAACTTTCCTGCAGGCTAACTTGCAACACTTGGTCTAAAAATGGATAGTATATAATGTTATGAAAACCATTACATGTGGACAAAATTTGCTTCGTTTAGCGATTTCAAAATTGAGATTCTTATTTTGCAGAGACAAGGAAAATTGCAAACACTTACAAAACACATGAAAACCATACGATCATACAATAATAGTGACATAAAGAATTGTAGAAATAAAAGGGAAATAGATAGAAAATGTGGCTGTCTCACAATAGGAAAATGCTATTTCTCTAGAAAAATAGCATCAAGAATTTTTCTCACAATAAGTGTTTCTTTAACATCAATTGTCAAGGTGGCATATATCTTCTTCTTTATTTTGTTCAAGAGGAATTCAATGAATTTGAGACATAGGTAAAGTGGTCTCCATTTCTCTCCAAGTGAATTTTGGTGAAAAAGACAATAATGAAATCTATAACTAACAATCTCTACCTTGTTCTCGTTTACCCTCTATTTATTTTTTTCCTCTTCTTTCTCTACAAATTTTTCCTTTCCTAATATCTCATCTTTCTTCTTCATTCCTCTCTTTTCCCTCAACAATAAATTTTTCTAATTCATGATTTTCTCTGACGCCCTTTCACTTGTGCTACAATAGTCATGACTCATGCTCCTTGGGATTGGTTTTGAACATTGATTATGTTTATGCTGATCAGTCATTTTTTTTTACTATTTGTCCATTTTAAAATTCAATATTATGAATTGAACTGTCATTTCTTTTATGGTTGAAAATGAATACTTGCATACACTGAATCAAAATATCCTCTTATTTTAAAATTCTATCGGGTTTAAGAGAATGTTGATTGTATTGTTGATAATGATGTGTTCAATTGGTTTGGCATTGCTTTTGCATAATAAGAAGAATTATCCTCTAATTTCCCAATGATCAACCATGTTTTATGCATGTATTGGAGAAGAATTAAGAAGAATTATCTAACAAGAATGCTAAACAAAAGATTTAGGTGCAAGAGGGATTAAAATACAAATAAAGATTACGTATAGAAAGTTTTGCTAAATACATCGAATGAATCATCCCGAAATCATCACGGATATAAAACTAATTGATAAAAAATTGCACATGGATGGAATACATGAGAAGTGTTGCTAAAAGATGGAAGTAAAAAAAAAAAAGTGGCTTGTTGGAATAAAGGTCGGGATGAATTCGCAAGAATGCATTTGCTTTATATAACATTTTTTTTTTAAGAAATCAAAATGAATTATATTAACAAGCAGCTACCCTTCCAGCATAAGGTATGTCAAAAAGGAAAGCTCAAAGATTACAACGAGAGTGCAAACAAGAGGAAAACAAAAATTAAGCACCACCCAAGCATAACATAGGGTTTTGGCACCAATCATGAAACTGATAAGAGAAAGATGTAAATTTTGCCATATGCCACCAGAAAGAAAGAATTTTAATATTTAATTTTCAGAAGCTTAAGAGTAGTGTTCTCTTCGCGACGGAAAATTCTGCTGTTTCTTTCCTTCCAGAGGACCCAAGATGTCGCAAACCAAATCAAGAACATGACATTCTTCCTCCCTTTTGCATAACCTGAAGTTGTACTAAATTGAAAGAAATGCTCTGTTAAAGTTGTCGGCATAGCTGTGTAAACTCCTAACTATCTCTGAACCATTTGCCAAATATTTCCAAAAGTACCACAATTTAAAAACATGTGGACATCAGTCTCCTGCACTCCACACCCACCAACACACAATTGTTGATCAATAGATATAATCCCCCGACGAAATAAATTAGCCTTTGTAGGCAACCTATTCCGAAACAGCCGCCACAGGAAGATTGATACCTTAAGCGGGATGTCCTTCCTCCACAGAATGTCGTCCGGGATCCAAGTCACATCATGGTTGAGTAGCGCACCATCAGTAAGAGTACGGTACGCCCCTCTAACTGTATAACCTGTAGAAGGGTCAGGGATCCACGTCCAAACATCATTAATATTCTCCTGCAAAGAAATTGTCAGTAATAAAGTCCTACACTCATCTAGACATAAATTCCCAATAACAACGTAATTTTGATGAAGTTATCAAAGATAAGTATTTATTTATCGTATTCATATGAGCTTGAGTGATATTTCGCCCGTTCAACAATTAAGATAATTTGTTACTATGATCCAAAATAGCACATGGGACATGTGTCATTTGATCCAATAATTAAGGGAATAAAACCAACAAGAAAATATTCTCTTAACCTTTTATAAAAGGGATCAATGATTGGAAGCAAATGCATGAAGAAAATTGAAGAAAAGTCTCCTTCTCTCTTTGGTACTCTCTGAGAGTAATGATTTAGGTCTTTGAACTAAATCTTCTTCTATCTTTTTAAGTTCATTAAGTTGTCAATTTACATTCTATTCGATCGATTTCTCTTGTATTTTGTTTTCAATGAATTCAATACAAAGTTATTTCATCCAATTGTTTTGTATTTCACTACATTCATCAATTACAAAGGGCTAAACCCTTACATAATTCAAGCTCATGATCAACAAACTAAGTAGAGATTGTTGGTTGATTTGTTTAAAAGTTCACAAACGTAAGCAATAGTAAATATACCAACAATTCTCTCTTACCATTATGTGTGACTATTAAACCTAAATTCTTTCAGTTTGTAAATGATTATCCTAGATCAAGATCTAACAAGTATTTTCCCATATCATTTTAAATCTTAAAATCATGTTTAATTCACTAAAAGATAACAAGCATTAAGAGCAAGGATAACCATTGATACTTATGAATAACTAGAATATATATGCAACAACACGATCAAAAGAGATACATGGTTTTGTGAAAGATTACACCTAATTCTAACAAAGAGAGTTTAGCAACTCACGGTAGCTTTAAAAATCAAGATAAAAAAGAAGATCGAGATTAGACGTTGAAGATGATTCATCGACCTTCTCTACCTTTTTGTCCTCCTTCTTGATCACCCAGCCTCTCTCTACACCAGGCTCTCAACTCATGAGACACCCCCCATATTTACTAAATAAACCCCACTAATAATTTTACATCATTACTTTTCAAATATAATTTTTTGATTAAATTCTTTTTTCGGGACACACAAATTATACACTTTCATTCTTATTTTAATAGTGAACCATTCGTCAAAGAGAAGAGATAGAGTGTCTACACATATACCTATTAGCCACCATTTATTTTCTTTTTTCAATGTGGGTTAGGTCGAGTTCTTATTAAGTAAAACACCTCTCATTGGAGATGTCGTAAGGACATCCTATCCTAAAATTCAATTATTAGACCTAGGAGAAAACAATATAAAGATTAGACCCACAACAAAGAGTAGTCATCACCGGCAAATGGACAAAAACTCTTTATATAAGATTTCAATCTTAGTACAATTCGAAGTTTGAAACTATTAATAAATAGGGATAAACATCTCATGTATACTCACTCATTCTACATCTCACTAAACCATGTCACATCATATCTTATTTTGATATCAAGATATCTTTGCGTGTATGAATGGAAGTAGGTCAGTCAAGAAGGTATATAACCTAGCCTCCGTTGGGCCTAAATCAGACTAATAAAAAAAAAAAGGATAACCTTAAATTTTATGGTAAAAAAAAGAATGTAATCACTAATCACTATGTCACCATCTCTCCCCGTCAAGGGCAATTTCTTAGTCACCGCTTATCCATAGCTTGATTCTCAATTTATGTGAAAAACAAAAAAGATTGATTGACACATAAACACCCACAGACCAACAAGAGATGCGTTCCCCAAGTATGCCAGAGCTAGCTAGCTCCTGCTGTCAGTGGATGCATTATGTCCACCTTAGTGTTTGCATAATCTGTTATCAAACTCTTAATTTATTGTACAAGTGTCTGAAACTGGGACAACATTCATGTGCAATGCTGCCAATCCCAATCTCTTAGCTTCTTAATTTCAAATAAAAAACAGACAAGACACTCTCTTGGACTTTCACGTGATCAGAGACCAATCCATTATCCATGCATGTTAATTAATCTTACAATTAATTAATGTAGAAAGAACCCACGTATTCTTTATTTGCGGTAACTACATTACCCATCAACAAAAGATGAATAGAATTATATATATTCAGTTGACACCAATCAAAACTATTTCATTTGTCTTTTACGGTTTATATTAGGTGTTTGTTCACATGGGAA
The DNA here is from genome assembly GCF_003473485.1 of Medicago truncatula. NCBI lineage: Eukaryota > Viridiplantae > Streptophyta > Magnoliopsida > Fabales > Fabaceae > Medicago > Medicago truncatula. The sequence goes on along the minus strand of NC_053045.1, from coordinate 60,866,135 downwards.
AGGTTAATCCTTTTCCATCATGGAAAGTTAACTTTAACCATTAGATTAATTGAAGAACACAGTTTTATCATACACTTCCAACCTGTGAAGTCCGGATACGAGATACGATACCGTACCGATATGGGAAAATTTCAAAAATCAAGATACGATACGGCTGAGATACATTAATAAAAAAAATTATATAATTAAATGTACAATATAATTATAACCATTTTTTTTTGAAGAAGCTAAAATGAAATTTATTAAAATCACAATGAATCCTAACCAGCACAAGGAATGCTAGACTAGGTGCCGTATTATAACAATTTTTTTAATATGCAAATATATTAACAAACACAAGAAATCAGTCATAGGCTCGTAGCACATCAACATAAATATAAATAATATTGACGATTAAGAGAGTGGTGATTAGTCAATTACATACACAATATATACCAAAAAGAGCATCATCAATGATATACTATATTCAAAAAGAACATTGTTAGTGTTATACTATATCGATCTAAAAAAGAAGCACTATATCGAAAAAAGAACACATCAGTACTCAAGAGTTAAGTTATTTTAGTTAACATTAATCGTCTCAATCTCCTCTCCTCCATTTCCATCAACAAGATACAAACCAGCTTTCAAATCTGGTTCATCCAAAGACAACTCTACTAACTATAAAAGAAAAAAAAAACACATTTATCCGTGCGTATCGGAACAAATAGAAGTATCCGGTACGTATCGGAAAGTATCGGATAATTATTTTATAAAAAAATAAAATTTAATATTTGGATACTCTCCGAATACGTATCGGGAAGTATCAGGCAGATATCGGTGCAGGATACGCAGGGGATACGATACGTCATCTATTTTGAAGTATTGGGCTTCAGAGCTTCCAACACTAAATTATTTCTTTTTCCACCTTCAACCACCCTTCTCTCTCCTTCCTCCCCACCACAGCAACATCAAACAACCCGTAAAAATTCCATAAGCTGTAAAAATTGATCTTATACTTCTTGATTAAAAAATCAAGAGACCCATTTAATTTGTTAAACTATTACATGCTTATGTGTTGGTCTCACTCGTGTCCAATGTGTGCTTCTGTGTACTGTGTTGGTGTTTTATAGGAGAGATATGACTAATCACTGTATATAAAAGGTTTGAAGGGTTGGTGTATAGATTGAGTATTAGAAGTGAACACTTGTTGAAATACAGTACTAGAGATTCTATTTTTGTTGCTATTTGATACTCATTATAGTTAATTTTCACATGAGCATTTGCTAGCTAACACAACCATTACCAATTTGCTTCTAAGTTGGTTAGAAACACAGTAGGACACAAACCTTTTTGTTGCTCGGAATAGAAGAAAACATCCGGTGGTGAGTTAGATGTTACTGGTGGTGGGGAGGAAGGAGAGAGAAGAGTGGGGGAAGGTGTATAAAAACAAATCTAGTGTTAGTAGTGTATGATAAGATTGTGTTCTCAAATTAATCTAACCACTAAAGTAAACTTTCCTATGGTGGGAATGTTTTATACCTTCCCATGTGAAATGCCACCTTTATATTATATATATAGTTTATATAGCGGGCATATGAATGATTTTGATTGATGCGAACTCAATATGGGTAACTCTATCCACCTTTCGTTGATGGGTAGGTAATAATTTGCTTTCCTTTTTAAATTAATCCTATACGCGCGGTGCTTGTTGATCCTCATATCATCTTGATTAAATTATAAGGAACCTAAGCACATGTTATGTTTCTGATCTAATCTCATTAGTTTGATTAATGTATTAATTTTTGTCTGGGATCATTTTTCAATTGCAAACGATTCCATTCATTCATCTAGTAAATTCATCAGAATCTACTAGGGATTTTGTGGTTTAATCAATTTCTTAGTTGACATGGCTTAATGAGTATCATTTCCAAGAAATTTCTTTGGTCAACCAGTGTGTGTATGTGATTATGTAATGCTCAAACTTAAGCTCTTTTATTAGCTGTCTTTTCCAATCAATGTTAAATAAAGTGTGGGATATATGGGTTTCTGTAACAGTGACTTCCTTGAAATTCAGTTTACACGTACCATAAATTTCAATATAACAACAAAACTTGGTACTGTACATACTACATATAAAAGATATGGACCTTGGTTAAATTTTTTGTGAATGCACGCGGTCATACTATCTCGATCATTCAATTAAGATTAAATGGTTTAGATTTTAAACCAAATTTTAATTTTCTTTAAATCTAAAATTCAAACTTAAAATTTGAGTTCTGGTATGATCTTATCAAAAGATCGAGATATGTATGATAGAATGTAGTCATAGGGATGTAATTGCACATGCACAACCCTAATCCAAAACATATTGTTCTCCCATGGTAGCATAACTAGCATCTAAGCATAAGTAACCAAGTTTAACTTTTCCACTTTTACATTCACATGCTACCAAGGACCAACCAAATCTTGGAATGAATGGAGGAAATTAGTCAATTGAGAGAATCATCAAACCGTGATGGAGAATATGTTTATTGTTATTCGCTGCATGTAACAATTAAATATGTCATAAATTGAGTGACTGAGAACAGGACAATTCCTTGAAACTTTAAGAAATAATGCAAGTTTTGGAACATCCCAAACACCTACGTCTATAATAATAATAATAAGGTAACATGAAGTCACAAGTTTTCTCCAATTAGAGCCGTTTATCAACTGTGGTCATATCACATGGCTAAAGACAATCGTTTTCAGTATTTTTGTATTTTACTTATTACTGTTGAATTACAAGATCCCATGCAATTGGAGAGTAGCCAAACTAATTTGAAAAAGGAAGTGGAAACAATGCAAAGAATCCACTATGCATTTAGTCAATATTACCATGCTATAGAAATAGCTTTTATTTTATTTATGGGTTATGCTAGAAGCCATCTATGAAGATGTCTTTTAGCAACTTACACTTCAAGATGTGATTTTCACTTTTTAGTTATAATTTTGTTAAAAGACACACCTTCGTAAAAATTAGTTGATGTCTTTTAACAAATGCTAATAGAATAATTTGTTAAAGAACACCTTCATAAAATGTGTCTTCTAGCAAACACCCTTTATTTATTATATACAATATAGTTTACGTAGCAACTTGGTAATTAAAAAATATAAGTCACTTTGAAGACTGTTTTTAATTAGCCTAAATTGGCCTAAAAGAGTAAAAAAATAATCTATTTGCTACATTGATATTAGTGTTAATAAAAAAATTGATATCTCTCTCAAGATAGGCTGCAATCTCTACCTTTCCTACCTATAATCAAAAGATTTTTCCATTGACAAATTATTAACAAATAAAGGGGAATGAAGATTGATCAGCTGGAAATGTGGGACAAATCAAACCCAACTTTCATTTGAATCAAAAATAATATATATATATTTAGCATTCTGCTATACTGTATATATCATTAATTTCTCTGTCCTCTAATAAAATTCAACATCTAATTAATACATTTCCTTCTATTCATCCGTTTGAGTGAGCCTTGAAGCCACAGCATTATAATTGATTTGAATCCAAGATAGACTATACTCCAAGAAGCACATAGTAGAGTATTGTTATGGGCAATGCAATCAACATTCCAAATATAACCCTGCAGCACAAATACCAAATTCTGTTTTAGTATTTCAATAAATCCACATACTTAATCACTTGCAATTTCTTTTAACAAAGATGTAACAATAAAATTAAAAAAAATGAGACTCACCCAGTACTGAGTATATTTGGATGGAGATTGTATTCTTTGGCAAACACAAAGGGAACAATACCTTGGGGAAGTGCAGCCTGCAAATTAAAATCAAACAAAATTATGGTAACAAACTGAATATATTAAGCATTTTGATAAACTGAATTTAATTTCACATACCTGAACAATTGCAACATGTAACAGAACTCCACGGATACCAATTGCTATTGAGGTTGCCGCAATCACAGCTGGACCGGTCAAGAACCTTACAGCCATAGAAAATGTTGCAACTCGTTTTCCACATGCAATCAGCTTAGGCTGTAAAGCCATGAACAGACCTGCATAAAAATTCATAAATAAAATATTAAAAAATGATTATGAGGAGAATATAATGTTTGGAATTGAAAAGTACCTAGACTGAACATGGCCATTCCAAGACCAGCATCAGACAGTATTGAGATGGAACCTTTTACAATGGATGGCATTTCAATGTGAAACCTGCATGCATGAACATCATTAATTAGCAGTTACTAAATTAATAGATTGAAGATTTTTTTGGGGATTGGTATATATGACTGAAATACCTAAATGATACAAGAGACCAAACAAGTCCTATAAGACTTGAGTAGGTATTAGGATTTCTGATGAGTTTTCTCCAAACCATGATGAGGATTAGTCTTGTCATGACACTTGCTGGTGGCATCTGTGTATTTTTGCTTACATCCCCTCCTCCTTCCAAGTCCATCTTCTTCTGGCTAATATATGGAGACTTTACTGCTTCCTCAATTTCAACATCCCTTTCTCTAGGACTCATGTTCTCAATCAATTCAGTAACAGCTGCATTTTAAATTAATCAACAAAACATAACTACTAAAGATCATGTACAAGATTGCACGGACGTTTGAAGGAATTTTTTTTTTTTAGGGACAAAAAATATATATATTTAACGCTAGATTATATAGAACGAGAGGTTTTAATAAATGAATTTGATATATATGTGACATATCGTTTTTAGTACCTTTTGATGCAACGGAATTTTCATGTGGAACATATTTGGAAGGATCAACAGTGCCAAAATCAGTAGAAGCAGCTCTATTTACTGCATGTCTAAGATTCCCTTCAGAAACAGGTGAAGCACTTGAACTCCAAACAAACATGTGTAACTCCTTGTTATTAGGTCCATTACCACTTCCACCGCCCATGCTATCTTTCTTCTTTGTGCCAGCACTTGTAGAACCAGAAAGCATAGGATTTGGAGGAGGGTAAGAACCACCATTATTGAACAACTCACCACTCATACTCCTCCCTCCCCTTTTCTTATGCATCCTCAATGTCTCATCTTCGAAATTTGAAGTCCTCGGAGTAGCCCCTTTTGAAGATTGCATAGAATAAATATCACCATTACCATTACTTTGAAAACTATTTGTGTAACCGTGTTTTGGACTCGGTGCTTTACTTTGAAACATGGCATAAAAATCAGTTTGGTTAAAACTAGAACCTCTTGGTGTTGGTTCTCTTGATGATTGAACAGAATATATCTCAACACCGGTTAGATTTGAAGCTCGTGGCGTCATATTATTTAAATGAGATTTGTTAAATGAACCAGATACCATAGAGTTAGTAGTTGATCTTTTAACAACAACATGAAGTTTACCATCTTCACCTATCTCTGCATCAGTTTGAAGTGGTTCTCTACCGTTAAGAGAAACAACGTCAGAATCAACTTTGAATGATGTTATAGAAGCTGCAGTTTCAGGAAACTGTTCTGTTATAAGAAGTTTAGCAGCTCTATATTCAAACAAAAACAACATAAGAGTGTACCAAATAACACTTTGAAGAACAACAATTTGTACCATAAGATTTCCTGAGAAATCACCATACATAGCTCTTAAAAGAGGGATTCCCATAACAAGTGTGTTAGGAAGAGTTGAAAGGGAGAAAAGTGTAATAGTCCAATCAAGACTATCTTGGTTTTTTGAGAATGTGTTCCATATAAAAAGAGCACCAAGGATAACTACTTTTTGAAGTGAATCAGCTGCTAAGAAATGGTAATTCATAGCATAAGGATCATTGGAAGATATAAAATGGAAAGATAGTAATGGAACTGCGAAAACAGCGACAAAACGGTTTATACCAGAACATTGATCTGGTGTGAAGATTTTCCACCAACGAACTGAACCGTATGCTAATATCATAGCAACATATAGCGGCACAATTGCTGCGAAAACATCGTATATATCCTTACCGGTAATCATGGTTATAGATAGGTCAAGGTAGATTAGATTAGACACACAAAGAAATTGTTATAGCTAGGGTGACAAAAAAAAGAGAGAGTTTGTGTATAAATTTTATTTAAGAAGGAAACATGGCTGAGAAGAAAGGTTTAATTCTGTATTGTTAAGTCTTCTCTTATAGAGGGTGACACCTCTATGTTTATAATTAAATGAGATTTATAAAGTTTATAATAAAAAATGGAAGTTCAAATGTAGACAGAAGAGGGTTGGATTTTCTATGAGATGCTAGAGGTGTAGAAGTAATAATTGATTATAAGGCTAAGTAGGCGCCATTGTAAACGTTCATGCACATGTAAATTGGGCAGTATTCAGTGATCTGCGGTAGCAGCAAAGATCTTTCTCAGAAACTATTATTAAATAATAATGTTGTAGTAATGTGATGTGGAGATTAATTAAAAGGGACATAAACAAAACAGATGAATAGTTTAATACACAGTTCACCATAAAAAAAAAAAAAAGATGAATTCACATCTTGTAAAAACGGTAACGGTTTAATTAAGCAGAATGAGGGAATCATCATAATTGATTAATTAACTAGTATGATCTGTCGTTTTATTATGTGTTAGTTTAGAACAAACTTCACCGGAGTATTGTTGAACTCGGGAATTTTGCAAGGTCTTCAACTAGCTTGAGACCTTGGTTATCAATATATTATTTTGGAATCTGATTCTCAAGCGGCTTTAGATTTGCTTGTTGAAGCTCATCTGAATGAATTTCATCTTCATGCGACTATTCTTTCACTCATTAGAAAGCTCTATGCTCTTCCTTGGTTGGTTTCTTTTTCCCACACCTTGAGAGAAGGCAATGAATGTGCTGATTGGCTGACTAAATATGGGGCTTGCAACATCGACACTTCTCTCCTCCTCCGCCACTAGATTCTATCATGTTCGCTGACTTCTCTGGAGTTTCTAGGCACCGAGTTGCTTTAGTCTTTTTTTTTTATTATTATTGTTTTCCTCCTAATAAAAAAAATAGTGTGAAACCAAACCACACTTATTTAGTCCACATGCAGTCTTTGAAAAGATGATCAATATCTTCTTCGGCTGAAGTACATCTAAGACAAAAAAATCAATTAACATTATTTTGTGAATGATGTTCTTTGCTGGGATGTAGTATTTCACAATTAACAATGATTTCAATTGAACATGTTTGAGAGTAGTATTAAGGTTCCAAAGCTTTGACCAAACAATAGATTGTGATTGCCGGTTAAAACCTCCAGGCACACCAGGGGTTGATTGCGTCGTTATGTTTCGACACCTTTAGCATGATAAACACAATAATTTTATTTTTTTTTAGGGCCCGAAATCATGGTGTTAATTTGATTTGAATTTGAGAAGAGTAGTGGAATCTGGGCAGCTTCAAAAGGTGAAAAAGTTGCATTGATCAATTGACTATTTGAAGTTCCACTTCCATCCATAATATGTAGAGTAAGGATTAGGACCCTTCAAAAAAATGGTCAAAGATTATATAAAATCCTTCAACCTACTTACTAAAACTCAAGATTAAAAGTTTTGAAACTTCTAAGGCTTTGTTTGATAAAAAATAATGGATAGCTAATAAGGTAGCTTACATCAATCGACTTATAAGCTATTTTATAGTTGAATAACAGATAAGTGGGCGGATTGAATTTATAGTGTTAGGTAAAATTAACGGGTGGAGTAGATCATAGATATGAAATGACCTAAAAAATGGTTTATTTAATTAATATTTATTTTTTTCAATTAAAATTACATAAGTTAAATTGAGATAAAACGTGATAAGTTATAAGTTTTAAGTTGTAATCTACTTGAATTAACTTATAAAAAAATATATAGGTCATGTTTGGTACAAATAGCGGATAGCTGATAAGCTACCTAATAGCTTATAACTGATAGTTGATGACTCACTGTTTATAGCTGATAAGTTAGTTGAAGTGTTTGGTAAAACTAGCGGTTCAACTAGCTGATAAATGTAAAATGACATAAAAGGGTATTATTCTTAATTCATAATAAAATTTATTTCAATTTATATTCAAATATTTAGAATTTTGTAATTTAAATTACTTTTTTTAAGTTATTTAAATTTATTAATCTAATATACCTTTTATATTATAAATTAAATTTTACATTTATTTTCATTTAAGTGTTTTAACTTTATAAAACAATTAAATGTATTATTAGCAAGGTAAGTGCTAAATAGACGTAAAACAATTTTTTTATAGGTATATTTAGTTGAAAATCAAGGTGATATATTTTCATTGAATAACAAAACGAATATAACAAGTAAACAGTAGACGAAGTAAAATTCCTTACATAAGAAAAAAAAAAAAAACGCAATGAATTGGTGGTATATAGTGATTGCATATGTATTAACGAGGCATATTTGTTTTTTAAGATCATAAGCATATTTATTATACTAATGTGTTATTCCAAATTATAAGAGTAGTAATAAATTATAATGGGTAAAGTTGAATTTTAGATAAAATAATAAGGGTAAAAATGGAAGAAAAGATGAGAAGTTATAAGCTATAAGCTCAAACGCTACTTAGAATAGTGTCTTAAAAATAACTTATAAGTTTGTGAAATAAGTTATAAGCTCGCAAGATACATAGAGGTGTAGAGTTGATTACTTGTAATGTTTGGTTTCTCAATAGTAAAACTTATTTTGCTTCCAAGATAGAAGCTAGCCAGGAACGGAGAAAATTTGACTCTAAATGAATATGCCAATGATGAAGAGGGACAAAATCAACTCTACACCTCTATTGTCCCTCTTCTTGGAAAGCTTGTATGGGATTTGCTGGTTTTACTAATACTATGTCCATGAGTTTGACTTGTAATCTACAATATAGATAGGTATAGTTGTGTGAAGCTTTGATTATATGGACATTATCTCATAATAATTGATACTCCCTCCAATTAGCAAAAAACACTAATTCTGTAATTCATATTTATTAAGAAAACTAATACTTAGTGATTTGAAGTATAATTTTTTGTGTTTTTCTTGGAATAAGTTTCATGGAAAAATAATTCTTATTGGTTGAAAATTATGGAGAAAATAAAAAGGAGAACAAATTAAATGCAATTTGCATTTAATTTTACATTGGAAAAGATGATTTGTTTGAAAAAACATAATAATAGCATAAAAATTGGTCTTTTTTACTTATATTTTGAGACAAAGAATATGAGATTTTTTTGCTTATATTTTAGGACGGAGGGAGTATATTTCCTTACAGTAATGCAAGAATTACATAGTGGAGTACTGTTATTGGCAATGCAATCAACATTCCAAATATAACCCTGCAGCACAAATACCAAATTCTCTTTTAGAATTTCGATAAGTTTTCATAATCATTTGCATTTTCTTTTAACAGAGATGGAAATGAAAACAGAACAAAAAATGAGACTTACCCAGTACCGAGTATGTTTGGATGGATATTGTATTCTTTGGCAAACACAAAGGGAACGATAGCTTGGGGAAGAGCAGCCTGCAAAAGTAATTAAACATGATTGTGTTGATAAACTACTAATTAGAATAAAGTCATTAATTGAATTTGATTTGACCTGAACAATTGCAACATGTAAGAGAACTCCACGGAGACCAACTGCTAACGAGGTTGCCGCAATCACAGCTGGACCGACCAAGAACCTTACAGCCATAGAATATGTTGCAATTTTTTTCCCACGTGAAATCAGCTTAGGTTGTAATCCCATGAACAAACCTAGACTAAACATGGCCATTCCAAGACCAGTATTAGATAGTATTGAGATGGAACCGTTTACAATCGAGGGCATTTCAATGTGCAACCTGCAGTGATTTATTTGAAGTTTAAAAAATCTTTAATATTATTATTCATGATCCAACGTTATAATTGATTGATAAAGACAAAAAAGATAGAAGATTTTTATACCCAAATGATATAAGAGACCAAACAAGTCCGATAAGACTTGCGTATGTGTTAGGATTTCTGATGAGTTTTCTCCAAACCATGAAGAGGATGAGTTTTGTCATCACACTTGCTGGTGGCATCTGTTTGTTTTTGTTTACATCCCCAACTCCTTCCAAGTCCACCTTCTTCTGGCTAATATATGGAGACTTTGTTTCTTCCTCAATTTCAAAGTCTCTTTCTCTTCGACTATCACTCATGTTCTCCATCAAACCTGCATTTCAAATTTCCTATACTTGTGTTACAAAATTATTCAACAAAACATATTAGGTCCCACTACCATTTCCACCACCAATGCTATCTTTCTTTTTTGTGCCCACACTTGTAGAACAAAAAAGCATTGGATTTGGAAGAGGGTAAGAACCACCATTATTATTAAACAACTCACCACCGATACTCCGCCCTCTCCTATTCCTATTCATCTTCGAATTCTCATCTTCTGGTATTGAATACTGAGGTGTTGCCCCTTTCGAAGATTGCACAGAGTAAACATCACCATTAGTACCATTACCATTACTCCGAACACTATTTGGGTAACCATTTTTTGGACTCGGAGGCATATAAAAATCAGTTTGGTTAAAACCAGAAGCTCTCGGTGTTGGTTCTGTTGATGTTTGAACCGAATATATCTCAACACCTGTAAGATTTGAAGCTCGCAGCGTCATATTATTTAAATGAGATTGTTAATCATGAGTTTGTAGTTGATCTTTTAACAACAACGTGAAGTTTACCATCTTCACCTGTCTCTGCATCAGTTTGAAGTGTTTCTCTACCGTTAAGCGAAACAACATCAGAATCAACTTTGAATGATGTTATAGAAGCTGCAGTTTCTGGAAACTGTTCTGAAATAAGAAGTTTAGCAGCTCTATATTCAAACAAGAAAAGAATGAGTGTGTACCAGATAACACTTTGCAGAACAACAATTTGTACCATAAGATTTCCTGAGAAATCACCATACATGGCTTTTAAAAGAGGGATTCCCATGATAAGTGTGTTAGGAAGAGTTGAAATGGAGAAAAGTGTAATGGTCCAATCAAGACTATCTTGGTTTTTTGAGAATGTGTTCCATATAAAAAGAGCACCAAGGATAACTACTTTTTGAAGTGAATCGGCTGCTAAGAAATGGTAATTCATAGCATAAGGATCATTGGATGAAATAAAATGGAATGATAGTAACGGAACTGCAAAAACCGAGACAAAACGGTTTATTCCAGAACATTGATCTGGTGTGAAGATTTTCCACCATCGGACCGAACCATATGCTAATATCATAGCGACATATAGTGGCACAATCGCCGCTAAAACATTGTATATGTCCTTGCCGGTAATCATGGTTATAGATATGTCAAGGTAGGTTAGAGACACGGAAATTATATGAGAGTTCGTAAATATCTGCGTATAAATATTGAATATAATTGATTGATTATAAGGCTAACGCCGCGCATTGTAAACGTTCATGGGCATGGAAGTTGGGCAGTATTTTGTGATGTGCAACGAGGATCTTTCAGAGAAACTATTATTATTATTAATTCAGAGGGACATATAGCATTACACAACTCGTAAAAATGATAACAATAACAGTTTAATTAACTCGTATGATCTGTCATTTTATTTTGTTTTTTTCTTGTTGTGTGAGAAATAATTAGAACACCAGCGAGTAAACTTCATCAGATTATTTGTTAGAGTTGGAATTGTGCTGTGAATTAGTGGACATTGGCCTTTTATTGATATAAAGATGACAAATGTGATTCAAACTAAATTCTCGTAGCCTTCCATCGGTCAATTCAAGGCTATAACAGAATGTAACAATGAAAATATAAATATACTAGCTAGTACAATTTCGGTTTTACAATTTGTTAAGATTGTCTCAGCTGATGTTATCAAGAGGGTGTCTTTGAGAATGTAGTTTTTTTCTTTATTTTTGTCTTTGTTTTCCCCTTTGATAAAAAAAAAATAATTCTAAAACCAATTGAGTCGCTCCATCAATCAATTTGTTTGTTTTCATATTTCAATAGAGATACATTTATGATCTTCTGTAAGAAACTAACAAGATAACATACAAGCCTGTAAGTACATTAACTGATCCAAATGTAAAGTTTGGAAATCAAGAAGAAGATATGATCTTTGATAAGGAATGTATCAAAGGTTAGTTAACAAACTGATATACCTATCACATATTAGGTCTGATGTTGCTTTTGTTGTAATCTTAGTCGGTCAATTTATGCACCAACCAAAGGAGATTCATTTACAAGTTGCACTCAGAGTTGTTCAATATTTGAATGGACCCCGATCTTGTTTGAATAGAATGGAATGTGGGACTTGAAGCATATATTGATATTGACTATGCAGGATCAGTTGTGGATAGGAAATTGACTACATGATATTGCACTTTTCTATGTGATAATCTTATGACTTGGAAAAGTAAAAAATATGGTGTGGTATCCAAATCTAGTGTTGAAGAAGAGTTCAAAACAATGGCATAAGGTATATATGAACTACTATGTTGAAAAGCATCTTAAAAGACTTGAAAATAAAGAACTATGAATCAAATAAATTCTATTGTGATAATAAAAATGCCTATTAGTATAGTTCATAATTCAGTGTAGCATAATAAAGCTAAACATATTGTACTTGGCAAGCACTTCATCAAAGAAAAGTTAGACAAGCCATCTAATTTGCACTCTAAGGCAACCTTGCATATATTTTAACAAAGGATTGAACAACAAACTTTGAAAGGATTGTTTTTAAGTTAGGAATGATAGATACTCATTTATCAATTTGAAGGGTGTGTCATAAATAATGTATTTTTGTTTTTTACAAAAAAGAGTGCAGAGCCCGTAAATAATGTATTTTACTATTAGTAATAGTAATTTTTATTATTATTAGTAGTCATTTGCATTCGACTCACTATATCATTAGTCAGATCCAATAGGTTAGAATAACATAAATAAAGACGTTAGTGGTTATACAGTATTCATAATCTATAATATAATGTTCAGTTTTCAAAACTACCATAATTTAAGAAGAACTTTTACATCTTAAAAACCTGATCAAAAGATAAATTTGAACGGAGATTGTGAATTTTCAATAACTTGATAACTGATTCCTGTTTGCTTTTTTTTTTTTTTTTTATATATAAAGATCATGCTAAAGTTTCTTAATTTTAAGCTTACATATACTTTAATCTGTGCAAGTGCATAATGAAAGCAAGCTAACGAAGATTAACCCCCTTCTCCTCAGAAGTACGGTATAAATGTAATTTGATTTCAAATGAAAATTTATACTTTTTTATGATGATTTTTTTTATTAGTAATTTGAAAATAATGTTCCAAAACTTTTGTTATTTGTAGCATGCATTGATCCTTTTTTTAATGATAATATTAGTGTGTTAATTGTTATGTTGGTTTTTTTTCTTTTAATCAAGACTTGAACCATGAATTTTCAACTCAATAACCTTTATTTCAAACCAGTTGAGCTATCCGATCATGATATGCCTCGACCTTTTTTGTTTTTTTTAATGGTAAATGTTAGTGTATTAATTATTATGTTAGTTTTTTTTTTAGGAAAATGCTAACTAGTGCTCTTAATAGTTAAGAAGGTTAATATAGAAATTGTACATTGAAAATTAGTGAAAAGTTGAATGTTTAACTTTATGAAAGTCAAAAAGTTGTTGTTTTTAATAAAAAATTTCTCTTTTTAACATCCTTAACCATTGTCCTTAGGGCACTGGTTAGCAAAATCTTTTTTTTTTGTCTAAACTCGAACACGAACCTCCAACTCTTTAACCTTTAACTCAAACCGGTTGAATTATCACATCCTTATATATTTGACCGAAAAATTATATAAACATGCGTCCCACTTTTTTAATTCTACTATCTCGATCAAAAATATGAGAATGTGAATATAAATTTGAGCTGTTAAGCGTATAATTGCTAGCTATTGATAATGAATGCTTATTGCTAAGAAGTACTACCATCTGTACGTATATTGTTTTATGCAAACTTGACCGAGGGCTAAAGTCTTAAATAACGTTGTACACTGTTTGGTAAGCCAATCCAATGAGCTTATAGCTTATAAGCTCGTTTGATAGAAAAAACTCTGTTTGGTAACGATTTTTTACAACGAGCTTATAGCTTATTTCACGAGCTTATAAACTATTTTTCAGATGTTATTACAAGTAACGTTGAGCTTATAGCTTATATCTTATCATGTTTTATTCCATTTATACCCTTACCACTTTAACTAAAACCCATGTTTACCCTTAATAATTAATTTATTATAATTTAAAACAAAACAAAAACGATGCTACATCTGCATGTACACACGATTAAGCTTACAATGGCTGAATCTCTATCACAAAACCATTGTTCAGTATAAGACACATACAATTTTTTTTCTATTGTTGTTGTGCTTTTAATTGTGCAATGTAATTTAATAATATATAAACATTTATATGAATTAATAATGTCCATTTATGTAATTTTGCATTTATCAGCTAGTCCAACTGCTATTTTTACTAAACACTTTAATTAACTTATAAGCTATCATCTATCAGCTATAAGCTATCAGTCATCAGTTATCAGCTATAAGCTAACTTATCAGCTATCCGCTATTTTTACCAAATAGAGCCTACATGTTATGGCTGAAGTATCAAGCATGAGTTAACATTTATGTGGCTGTCTTTGACCATTCCCGGTCCCATATTTCACGAGGATATTGTCAAGTACAATACGTAAATGAATGAAAATAGTTTAGTGCATTATTTTTTTAATCGGCAAATATTATTAATTCAAAACTCTCGCAAGGCGTTAAGAGACGGTGAAAAAAAAAAAAAAAAGGATACCATCTATAGGTGTAACATCGTCCAAATGCCAAACCGAGAAGAACTATGGAAGACAATAAAACCAAGAAAACACCCAAGAACCATTCCAAAATGGCTTAAGCTATGACTCTGAAATCTAGTACGGACCACCGAAATTCAATTCCATAGCTATGCCTCAAGCATCCCGACATCCACCACGAAAAAGCAACCGAAGCTACGAAGAAAACAGCCCATACCACAGCCAAAACCGCCTGAAAACAGTCACAACTGCTGCTGGACTGTCAAGACAGCAGCACAGCAGCGCTGCCCCAGAAAAACCAGCACAGCTGGGGCATGAAACAAGCAGAAGTTTTACGAAAGATTTGATACTTTATATTTGATCTTATTTTACAAAAGATTTAGAGCGTAGTTTTACGAAATCGCAATAGATTAGATTAATGTAATTTCACAACAATTCTAATGATATTAAATTTACACATAAAGTTTGTTTTACAAGACATATTTTTAAGTTTTTAGGTTATACTTTATAGGGCTAATAGGTTTTTACCCCTGTCATATGGATGTCTTTTGGTTTATCCTCTATGAAGAAAAAAAAATTGAAGATTCCCCCTTGAAATATCAAGATTATTTGGTTTACACCTCCAAGCCATCTGACTGGATCAATGAAATGATGTGACACGATGATGTGTTATTTTTTTTTTAGTTTTGATATTTGTTGTTAAATTCCATGTGGGACATATAATACTTTTTTTTTTTTAAATTAATCCTAAAGATGTGAAATGTCTAATGTACCCCTAATGCTTAATTAAAAAATCCCAATTTTTTTTCTCATCTTCTTGCAGCGGCCTCTTCTTCTCTATTCTTCCCATTCTGTTCTTTCCTTTATCATCAATTATTGCTAATGTACCCCCAAACTATACAAAATCTAAAGATGGATTCAACAGAGCAACAACAAAATCTCAATTGTTTGTGTCTATTAATTTTGGTTCTTAATTTAGTTCAGAAAAACACTACTCAAATTAGGGCTGGCAATGAACCGATACAACTCGAATAAAATTCGGAACTTGACTCGGTAATTAGTTCGTTAAACTTGGTTCATGAACCAAACGAGCCGAACTTGAGCTAAAGATTAAGTTCGTTAACTAAATGAGTTGAACTTGAGTTATATATAGTTCGACTCGTTTGATTCACGAACTGACTCGATTATATATATATATAGACACACACACACAAAGCTAGGTAATAGTATTTAACTAATAGTAAAATATAATAGAAGCAATATAAAACAACAATTGTAACAGAGTGGACCTGGATAGTTTTTAGCAATGGAAATATGTTGCTTGTAGTACCATGGTGTTTTAGCAAAGCTGCACTACTTTATTTTTGTCCCACATTGAAAGTATTTGAGAGATACAACGATACTTGTCTATAAAAGAAGCGGATTTGCTACTATTTGATATGAAAGTTGGCAATTTATTATTTCACGGTTGGGGAATGGCAGAGTCCTCTTTGCTTTAGTTTTTTATTTATTTATAATTTTTTTTAAAATATTAATAGGTTTAAAATATGCATTTTTAAATAAAAAAATAAATTTTAAAATTATGTGATTCGAGTAAATGAACCTAACGAGCCGAACCGAGTTGCTCGTAAACTTTAAACGAGCCGAACTCGAGCCCAAAAAAAGGTTCATTTTAAACTCGAATCGAGTTTCGAGCCGAACCAATTCTTATCGAGTCGAGCCGAGCTCAGACAAGTTCGACTCGACTCGACTCATTTCCAGCCCTAACTCAAACCCATAACATCAATACATGCTAATGCTAACCCTTCTCTAAACAAAACAATAAGGAAAACACTGATCCAATTGAGATTTGTTTGGTTAAGGTTTTTTTTTTAAAAATAAAATAAAATATATTCAAAGGACTCTCTCTTTTCCTCTTCTCCAATCTTATCTTCTTCTCTCTTTTCTTCTCTTCTCTTCCCAAATCCATGATTGTTTCTTCTCTTATATTCTCAAATCAAAATCAAGTCGTGTGAGAGAGCATGAAGATGGTGGTCGAGTTTGACGGTGATGGATCTGCGATGGTTGGAGGTCGTGCGCGGTGACGACGATTGTGATTGTGACGGCGACGTTATGTGGATACTACGGTGACGGGTTTAACGGCGGTGGCGACGGTGACGGTTTAACGGCGGTGGTGATGTGGTGGTTGGATGGATGGCTGCTAATTCAAGCATTAGTAGTGTTCTCTCAGTGAAAAAATCCTGGATTTGAAAAAACCACCGAAAAATTGTTGTTGTTGCTGATTTTCTATGAAGTTTCTGAAAAATATTTTTGGAAGAGAAAAGATTAGGATGAAGAAAGAAGTGAAGTATAAAAGAAACTTAAAAGAAAGAAGAAAGAAAAGGAACATATACATGAGTAAGAAAAGAAATACGTTTCCGAAGAAAAAAAAAATTGATGTATTTTTAAGTTTTTTTTTTATAATTGTAAATAAAGACATGTCAGTGAGATGCAATAAAAAAATGAAAAATAAAAATAATTATACAATCAGCTCGCCACCTAATCAATAAAATGTGACTCAGTGTGCCACATAGGTTGAAATGTACAGTCAAATGTCATGAGGGTTGAAAACCAAAGAATTTAAATTTTACAAGGGGGAATCTCCGAGTTTTTTTTTTAGGGGGGTAAACCAAAAGACGTTCATATGGCAGGAGGTAAAAACTTATTAACCCTAATTTATACGTTTCTATGAATAAAAAAAATTGTTTTTTTTTGTTGTTACGAGGCTAACAAAAAGAGGAAAACAAACAAACAGAAAGAAGAAAACTAACGTCTTAAGAAAGGCGTTCCTAATTCGTCCAACTGCAGCAAAGGGAGAAGGTCTTCTGAGGGGGTTGTGTTGGAACAAAATGTGTTTCACAATGAACCTTATTAAGTTTTGATGATAACAAGGTATTAAAAATTGTCAATTGGTTATTACTAATAATTGTTCAAGTGTACAGGACCAAAGGCTACTCAAGTTATTTCAATAGGTCTTGGAAGAACAATGGAAAGAAAAAGAAATTCTGAGCATCTGAAGAAAACTGCTCCTGAAGCTGAAGTGCTTCTGAAGTGATGACGTCATCAGAAGCAGAAGGTCATCAGAAGCAAAAGTTTTCATCAGAAGCAATATCTTCACCAGAAGCTACGTTTGATCCTTTAATCAAACTGAAGATTCAAAGTAGCTGATTCTCAATTCAGTCTTATCCAAGAAGAACGAAGAATTGAAAGGGAGGTATCAACGGATATATGGATAGCACTGAGCACTTGTCTCTCGTTAATAGAGTTGACAAAGTACAAGTGTACAACCACTACCTCCACTACTCTGTTTTCTGTCTACGCTACAAGACAAAACAACAGCCATGCCTGCAGAATTTGTACGTTCAAGATGGGAATGAATTTGAAGCTTATTCTTCAAAGGACTACACCCAAATCAGGCAAAGGATCACTGGTGGATAATCAAAGGATTTCAAACGACTCTTTAGACGTGCTGATTATCTCAACGTCTCTTTCACGCCTCTATATAAAGGAGTGAAGACTTGAAGATTGTAGATAGAAATACATAAGTTCAAAAGCGCCAAAACTCTGTCAATTTGATTATACAAAGCACACTGAATTTCTGCACTGATTTGATACATCTTAGAAATTCAAAGTCTAGAGTCTGTACTGTATTGTATTGTGAACACCACTGATTGTATATCAAGTGTTTAACTCAAACTCAATTCTCTGTATTTTTGTTTCATCAGAAGTCTCTTGCCTGCGTGCTTGAGCATTAGAAGTCTCTTGCTTAGTGCTTGAGCATTGGAAGACTCTTGCGTGTGTGCTTGAGCATTTTTGTGAAGTCTCATACTTAGAAAGTATTGAGCAGTTGTAATCTTTGTGATTATAGTGAAATCTCCTTGGAAGTACAAGGGGGACTGGACTACTTCCGTGTTGTGGAAGGAACCAGGATAACTGCTTGTGTCTTTGTCTTTCTTTTCTCTGCTCTGTTCTTTTCCGCTGCAATCTGACTCTGATCATTTCATCAGAAGCAATCAAACTGCTTCTGAAGTTTTATCAGAAGAAGTATTTTTTAAGAGAAAAAGAAAACACAATTCAACCCCCCCTTCTTGTGTTTTTCACCTTCAGGTTGGAGTGAATGGTCAAATCCACATCATTCGAAGCTCCTAACTTGACAAAGAAATCAACACATTAGTTCCCTTCTCTTAACGAATGATGGAGAGAGAAATTTCTTGAAGTGAGGAGGTCTTTGATACTCTGAATAAGTACGGCATAAACATGGAAATAATTTAATTCTTCCTTGATCAGATTGACAGTTAGGAGCTTATATTTAATACCAGTCATTTACTCACAAGCTTATATTTTATTTTTAATTAGGTTACAATAAATTTTTATAAGTTGATTAAAGTAGCTTCAGGCAATTTCATCCTTATAATGTTAATTGAAAAAAAAAAATCAATAGTATAAATTTTCTTATATCATATCATATTTACGAGATTGTTCAATCGCTAATTTGACCAAACATTGCAAACTCAACCAATTAGTTTAAGCTATCAAAAGTTTATAAGTCATCTGTATAAATTTATTTGATGTAAATAAACATTGCAAAAACGGAGGGAGTAGTTTATTTGCTATCAACCACTTCTGATAGCTTTTTGTGGTTGCTGACTTAAATATAAATTGGCACTAGACCCTCTTGTTGTTGGGCCTGGGGGCGTTGAATATCCGCACCACGTGTGATGAATCGAAAATTAAGTTTAAATTTAAATTGGGCATCGTGGTCATTTGACAACCTTAAAAAGATTTTGTTAACTAGTGCCCAAGGGCAATGGTTAAGTATGTCAAAAATAAAAGAAAAATTATTAAAAACAACAATTATTTTACTTTCATAAAATTAAATATTACATTTTTCATATAGTTTCTATATTAATCTTTTTAATTAGTGTTCTAAAGACACTAGTTAACATTTCCTTTATTTAAATCATGTAGTACTAGCTTAGGTCAACTACCACACTCTAGCCGTTGGATGATCATGTGCCTCATCAAATGTTAGTTGATAGTCCTTGTCAAAATCACACAATGAGGAAAACACAAAACAGGTTCTCTTCCTCTCTACGTATTTATGGACTAGTCAACTGATTGGTTGTACTAAAACGTTGAACACATTAATATTGATTTTGATGTCAAACCAAGTATCATAAATGTCAAACCGAACCCCTTGTTTTGTTTGATTAATGGTTTGGCCACACCATCTCACCACCATAAAAGCCCAATATCTATAACTATAGTTTGTAGTCTTTTACCAATTTTTACCAGTGTGCTAAGCAATGAAGAACGGATACTTTAAAATAGTTACCGAATCGTATCCGATACACTATTACGTCTTGATACTCCATCGATACGTATCGACGGAGTATCCAATTTATTTATTT
This sequence comes from Medicago truncatula, assembly GCF_003473485.1. Lineage (NCBI taxonomy): Eukaryota > Viridiplantae > Streptophyta > Magnoliopsida > Fabales > Fabaceae > Medicago > Medicago truncatula. The sequence goes on along the minus strand of NC_053045.1, from coordinate 60,845,921 downwards.
ATTTTTAAAACACAAAATAATTCAGATACTTCGTTGACACGCGGCGATACGTCTCATATGCCAGAGATACAACTAGTTCATTTAGTTTTTCAATAAAAAAATTCTCCTCTTTAATTACCCTTCTCTCCTTTAATTACCTCTTCTCTTTCGTTTAATAGATAGTACACTTTTCTATGATTCCATTCCTCATTGCAGATACAGTTTTCTTTTATTTAATTGATAGTTGATACATTTAACAAGATGTCCATTCAATTATACATTAACCTACTATTGCAGTTTCCATTTTTTTAAGAATGTAGTTTCCATTTTATATTTACTATAAATGTTTAAGATATGTGTTATCTTTTCTTCTGGTAGTAAATATCTTTTCTATAAATGCACATTCAATTTATGCAAACAAAAAAATGTTCAAAGCGATCTTTTTATTTTAATTTTCTTAAATTACAATAATATATATATATATATATATATAATTTTTTTATACGCGTATATCAAACATATCGTATCCTATATTTTTCAATGAATATCGTATCGTCGTGTCGGATATGCATCGTATCCAATACTCCTATCGTGTTTGTGCTTCATCGATGCTAAGCAATGAAACTCACGGACACCAACTATTGAGGAGAGGAGTAATGTGAATTCAAACTCTAACATAGAACATCACTTTTTTTTTTACAAACATAGCACATCACTTGTTTATGCATCCTTTCCTTTAATATTGACAGGATAGTATTACAAAACTCATCATAGATCATTTTGACTTACTTCTTAACAATATTAGAAGTTTAAATATTGACCTAATTTGAGTTAATAGTCATTTTATTACTTGAATGTGTAACAAATAATCATAATAATTCTTAACTGTATCTAAATTTTAAAATAGTCTATGTTTGTGCACTTCTTTAATCAAAATAGTCTTTCATGTTAAAATGTTTTATTAATATTGTCATAACAGTCCTTCAATATACATAATTATTATCATATCAATCTCTAAAAGTAGTTATTTATTGTCATATCAATCCCTACAGAAAAATAATCATCGTCAACATTGAGATATTATTTTAAAATTGGGGATCATTTCAGAATTTTGATAAATTAAGATACTATTATGACTACTTCTTACATATTCAGGGACTAAAATGACTATTACCACACAAAACTATAGAGGAAAAAAAGATGTATGCAAAATATGTCTCCAATATCGTCGTTAAAGACTTAGAGAAGAAAAAATTGGTAAGGGTCCGTTTGGATTGACTTATTTTAGAGCTTATGCAAACAACTTATGTAAATAAATAAGTCTTTATGTATTATTTATAAGCTTGTAAAAGTGGTTTATGAAAAAATAGTTTATGAAGATACGATTTTCGTTAGTAAGAACTTATAAAATTAACATAAAAGATTATTTATTTACATAAGTTCTTTTTCATAAGCTCAAAATAAGTTCATTTCAAAAGAGCCTAATTATGTCATTATTTCAACTTTTTCTAGTATATAAATAGGTTATTTTTCTATTTTAGAACAAATAATCCTGTTGTCGATAAAAAAAAAAAACTATTGTATTTCTAAACGACAATAACGTTCAATCTTTAGTGTTTTTTTTTTTTTTGTTCAATATCGTGAAAAAAAATGATGTTGTTTTATTATTATTTTTAAATGTAATTTGTTATTATATATTTTACAATTCTTGTCTCAATAAAATGTAAATCAAAATTATTTTGTTTATTAAATATTAGTCAAAATGACATTCAAATTTCAAATAAGGTCGGTCAAAATAAAACCTTTCTTATCATTATTTTTGTTATAAAATGATGTTTATTCAATCGATTTGGTGTAGTATATCCGATAAAATAATTCAATATCGTAAAAAAAAAAAAAAATTGCGAACAAACTTATAATGTTATAAAATGATAAAATAACTCAAATAATGTGACAAATTCAAAGAGATAGGAATATGCATGATTCCATATCAATAACGTTGACAATGTGGTCATTAGTTGAATCCGTATGTAATTGATCAAAGATGATGACCTAGTCAATTTGTATCAGATGAATAGCAACAAGATGAAAAATCAAATAAACACTGCATTAAAACGAAAAATCAAACAACGCTACCGAGACAATGAAATAAAAACAAAACACATAACATTTTGATCTATATAAAAATAATTTATTTAAAATAAAAGAGAAGAAAATGATGTACATGCGTGATTCGAAGTCTAAATTAAAAATGATGAGTACCAAACAAATACTTAAATAAAATATTATTGTCCCCGCTAAAAATCAAAGGTTATTGGCATATAAAAGACATTTTCTTATCTTAAAAAACAAACTTTTTTTATGAGAAGATAAAGAGCATTTTTATTTAAAAAGTATGTAAAACTTTAAATTAAGTTAAATAATCTTTGATATTCGAAACTCATACATTGATTCACTATGTTGTATAATTTTAATCATTTTTTTGGTGGTGTCTGAGATTCAAACTCAAAACCTTACATATATTATGCATTATTCTTACTAATTGAGATAAGCTCACGAAACATATAATTCTAATTTTTAAAACCATTGGTTTTGATACAAACTTTTAATGTTTTTTTTTTAAGTAGTCTATTGGCCAGAATTCACACAATTAAATATGGAGAGGTGGGATGTCTGAGGTTCGAACTCCAACCCCTGTATATAATATGCAATATTCCTATCAACTGAGTTAAACTCACGAGATTTTTAATGCTTTCTTTAAATAATACAAAAAAAAAAAAATATAGGATGCACATGCATATGAAATAAATCTCTAATGCTCTATCATTTAATATGTTATTTTGCTTAATTATGCTTTTGATCTTCTCCATTTTGATTTAAAGCACGCAAAAATAGTCATCCAATTTAAGAATTGAATTTTTTGGACCCTAAGTACCACTTTTGTGATAATTTCGATTCCAATCTATAACTTTAGCCTCTAAAAGTGGTGACTCTTGGTGATTTTCATTGCCAATTAAAATGGTGATTTATTTATCTAATTCTGAACATCTAGAAAAAATATCACCTTTTGGAGGCAAATTTACCATTCCTAGGTTAAAATTTAAAAAGCATTAGATTAAACTCTTGAAGTTATAAATTGCTAGGTTAAAAATACTCAATCATTTATATCCCTCACTGCCTCTATTATATAATATATGTGAGAGATTATAAAGTATAAATTTCAGATGCAGTTTCACATCCCTCAGAAAAAAAAAAGATGCAGTTTCACATGTGTTGTTTTTGTTGTTTCTTTATAAAGATGTTGATTTTCTTTTTGTTAAGTTTGGTATGGACTAAAAATTTCTTCAAAAATTATGGACTAAAAATTCACCTTTTTAATGAATAGTGTTCAAAATTTAAACCCCAACCTTTATATATTATAGTGTATTATTCCAACTAATTGATTTTAATTCACGGAGACAAGACATAGAGACTGAATTTATATGAGGAAATGTATATAAGTTTTTTACAAAAAATATAAGAGATTAAAGTAAACTAGATATAAAGGATCCAGATCGATATTTTGGCGAATACCGTAACCGTATGATAATGATTCATTTAACTTACATCAAAAGCTGGCCAAATTAGGCATTGACCTAACAAAAAGGAATCGAGTTGAGTAGTCTTGATTACTTTATTTCATCTTTATATGCAACAATATTACTTTTTTCATCGTAAGAGAATCCATGATAAAATTCAAAATTATTAATTTAGTAAAGTTCTAACTAGTTGCTACTTGCTTTTTACCCGTTGCCATGACCTAGACATATGGTCAACTATAAACAAAACAACAAAGTGGAAAAGCTGTAGGGAGACACTTACGAGGAGAGATCGCTATAATTTTATTTTATTTTATTTTATTAGTGGAATGCACTGTGTGGTATCTATGCGATGGTACCATCAAAGCTTATAGAAGTCAAGTAGAAATGACCTCTTTATTATATTATTTTATTTTTGGATACACATACAAGAAACTCTTCACAAATCACAAGTAATGTGAACTATATTGTTATTTCAAAATATGAAAAGCCAAATTCAGGATATCTACATATATATATATATATATATCCTCTTGTAAAAAAAGGAAATATATATCCTAATATTGTGATCTGTTGCACAGCTAGTCAGCTATAAACCAACAAATTTTAGTATTGATTTTCCATTTTTAGATCGAAATTAGCAAGATGCTACAAATAACACCTATCATAAAATGTAACATTAATAATTGGACGAGTGATATTTGTACAACCAATTTTAAACAATCTTTGTGACAACTATTTTTCTCTATTTTTATTGAATAAAAACAATAGAGAGAGAAAGAATAAAAAAAGAATAAAAAAACAGGTGAATATGAAAGAGAGAGTTGTTTAAAAATTATTAAAAAATGATTGTATAAATATCATTTCTCTTATTAACCATTGAGTTGTTTTTTATCATTAATATAGTATAGCAAATGCTTGAAAAGGACAAGATTCTAAACCAATCAAACACGAGTAAAAAAACTAGGCTTTAAAAAATAAAATACAAGTAGTAGTAATTTACAAACAATGAACGTAGTTGATCGGTTAAGGAAACTAGTACCATACGTCCAATTCCGTTGACTTGATCGCTTGCTTGCCAACAAATATCACAATATTCGTGTATTATTTTTTCATGGATTTTGCTCACAGGTGCCCCGGACACTCGTTAAACATATCATAAAAGAGAATTATTACAATAAAGGAAAATTATTTTTGACTTTATTATAAATTATTATATAATTTTAATGTATTAACTACTATATAATTTTGTTTTTCATATCCTTAACCGTGCCCAGAAATACCATGTTAGCATTTTTCTTTTTTTATTACACTATAATAAGGTTTCATTTCAATGCTTTTGAGTTTTGAGATTGATGTCTTTGTTGATTTTGTCTTTATATCTCTTCTAATCTCTTTGATCAAATAATTTATTTTTAGTATTTTATCAATCAATTAAAGTTATCAAAATCATTCAAATATTTGTTTTATAAAAATAAGGGTCAATTAATTAATTTTTTTAAAATGATATGGTCAATAATTAATTTAGGTTTTTATAAATGATATGAGTTGGTGCTAAGTTTTGGACTAGGCAAGGCGGTGATGATTTATTTTGATTTTTTATGGAAGGTGATGATATTCATGTTTAGATGAAGATTTGATTTATTTATGGACACTATTTGATTTGTTTTCTTGGTTTGCCACTTTCATTGGACTTTCGTATTGGAAGAAGAGAGTGGTAGGACCTACCACCAACTCCTCTTTTGGACTTTCATACTAAAGTAAACATAGTTTTTGTCGCGTTGTAATTCAGCCATTATTATTAATTATTTCAAATTGCATTGAAATAATAAAAAATGAAAAAGTCTAACCATTATGTACCCTTGGATTGACGATACTTGTTTGACTTTCCCATCCTCCACTCTTTTATAACCAACCCTTTCTCTTCTTCAACCAAACACAAACCTAAAAAACACACAACACAAAAAATCTCTCTTCTTACTTTCTTCCTCCATTTCCCTCATCATAGTTTCTTCTGTTACTTTCTTCTAATTCTTTCAAGTTTAGTTCAAGATGGTTGTAGATCCGGTAGTTATTCCAAAGTTGAGGATGGATGAACAAAGAGCTATTCAAGAAGCTGCTTCTGCTGGATTGAAAAGTATGGAGCAACTAATTCGTGTGCTTTCTTCTCAAACTTCTTCTTCTTCTTCTTCTTCAAATCAACTTAACCAACTAGATCTGGTCAATAAACTTGATTGTACTGAAATTACTGATTTCACTGTTTCTAAGTTTAAAACGGTTATTAACTTGTTAAATCGAACCGGTCACGCTCGTTTTCGTCGTGCACCTTCTTCTCCTCCTTGTTCTTCTTATCAATTTCAATCTCAATCTCAACCTGAGAAATTCAAGACTCAACCACAGTCAACTACTCTTGATTTTGCAAAACCGATTCAATTAGTTAAGTCAAATCCAAATCCCAATCTCAAACCTAAAACTAATCAATCTACTGATTTATCTGTTTCTCAATACTCCAAATCAAAGGAAGCTTATAGCATCTCTACCACTACTTCTTCTTTCATGTCCACCATCACCGGAGATGGAAGCGTTTCCGACGGTAAAATAGGTCCTATCATTTCCTCTGGCAAGCCTCCTCTAGCTTCATCTCACCGGAAAAGGTGTCACGAAGCCACAATCTCTGGCAAAGTCTCATCCTCCGGTCACTGCCATTGCTCCAAGAGAAGGTAAATTACCAAATCCAAACCTCTTTTTTTAATTGCTAATTAAATAAATTAAAATAGAAAATTAATAAATATCTTGTTTTTCTAAATCAGGAAATCTCGTGTGAAGAGAACAATTCGTGTTCCGGCGATAAGTTCAAAGGTCGCTGATATACCATCAGACGAATTTTCGTGGAGGAAATACGGTCAAAAACCTATTAAAGGTTCACCTTACCCACGGTAATTTTCTATTCTGATCACCGTCAAACTCAACCATATGAAATAAAAATTAATTAATTAAGATCTAATTGTAATTGAAATTAATTAATGATGTATATTTATGAAATTTGCAGTGGTTACTACAAGTGCAGTAGCTTCAAAGGATGTCCGGCGAGGAAGCATGTAGAAAGAGCACAAGACGATCCCAATATGCTTGTTGTTACTTACGAGGGAGAGCACCGTCACGCACAAACCGTCGTAACTGGCGCCGGATTCATATCTCAGCCTCTTTGAGCGACCGTGGTGATCGGAAAATATACGGAATCTATTGTGGTGAAAAGTGAGAACCGGCCGTTTGTATTTGATGACGGAGTTATGCTCTAACTGTAACGGTGACGGAGAAAAAACGGAGATTCCAAGGAAGAAAGAGTAGGAAAGTCAACTTTTACTTTTGTGGACCGCAACGCAATGAATGAGTCGTCTACGAGTTGTGATAAGGACTTTTGTGTAAATCCGGCAAAACAATTATGATGAAATTAAATTATACAAGTTTTATTTATTTATTTATTGGTTGAACTTTGGGCCAGTTTTTTTTTAATTTAATTGATTTAGTATATTATTCGGAGATCTAGTCTAATCCAAGTTGAAAGAAAAGTATAGATTCCATAACCACGAGTTGAAAAGAAAGAGTGCGAATGGAAACAAAGTCAAAGATGAATTTTGAATATGAGGGTAAAGTTGGAAAAAGAGAATAGTAGAGTGTGGACATTTCAGTTTTGGTCCATTAGAATGTCGATTGGTGTCCAAGTGGGTCCCCCTTCCAGCTGATTCAAATCTGCCTTTGTAATGTCCATTTATGAAAGACCAAATCGAGTCAACATTAAATTATATGAAGGACCAAATCATACTTCACAGATAAATTTAGGTTTATTATTATATCCAAACAATTATTAGATATAAAATATAGAAACAATGTATTCAAGATTGCATTGCTTGAAAGAAAAAAAAGTTGAAATTTGATGAACAATCCACATGGTAATGATTCAAGTTTTGTTTGGATATTTGTGAAAAGGAATGACACTGATCAAAGCTGGTAGCCTGGTATTAGGTGGCATATATGGTTCCTTTTGATGTTAGGCTCTTTCGTCGATATGGATCTAAGGGTCAGGGTAAAAAGCTCTCATAAAGTTAGGACAAGGTTTGGTGAATTCATTGTTCACACCAAATTATGTTCAACTTAGTTTTGCAATGCCAGCTTGCTCTAGAGTGTGGTGACATCGGGACATATGGACTAGCCTAGGGGTCCATTTTCTCAATGGTATAGACCAGGTCCCTTCAAGTCACATACGGACCAATGTATGGGGTTGTCCTACTCCTAAATACACTGAATCAGGGTTGTCCATATCAATATGGACCGATTTCAATGCTAGCTTGCTCTAATATGCTCACATATATAATTTTGGATCAATGTACTATACACTCACCAGATGAATTTAGTCCCCAACTAACAATATCAATCCCGATGATCAGTCATCTGCTCTGCACAACAAATCGCAATCTTTTTTGTGGTGACCGGAGTTTGAACCCGAACCTTACATATATTATGTATTCTTCCTATTAACTGAGTTAAATTTACGAGGAAAACAAATCACAATCTCATGCATAATATTAAGAGCAAACAGTGCTAGAAAATCTCTCTAGTAATTTCTTCTGACCATTAGAATAATCTACCACACCACTTGTAATGACTCATAATCACTATAGTAGGCTCGTTAACGACTTCCTCAAGGAGGAATTTTGACGAAATCTAAACATCATTTTAGAAGTGTACCATCATGCCTTCTCCAATTTATCTTTGCAACTTGCACTAGAAATCTTTCTAAACTGTCACCACCCCTTCCAAACGTTAGAGCGCACATGACTATGGCCTAATCTTATCAAGTTGGATATAGGATCTCAATATGAAGATTATTATTCTTGAGCTATATGTCAAAACAACCGTGGACGGGATCAAAAAGGTTGATCAAGATGTCATTGAATTTGACTCTACTCTATTTTGAATGTCTTAGGTTATTATCTTCTTGCAACAAACCTTAACCCTAATACAGTTGAGTTCATTAGGAGACTAGCTAACATGATTGTTTATTCATAAGCTAAAGTGGCCACCTTTTTACTTTTTCTTAGTTCTTTTCTAAAATTTTAGTAAATATCTCGGTGTTAACTCTTCGATTCTAAAAAACAGATTCTAGTAATTCAGAATTCAACATATATTAATTCCTTGATTATTGATGAAATGTAATAATTTTCTGTGTAAAATTTCCTTCCTAGATTTAAAAACACTCAATTTGAAAAAATATTTTGTAAGCAAGTGGATTAAATGAAAAATACTATCTTTTTCGTGTTATTATATATATAGCTTTTATCCTTCAAAAAATATGTCAAAAAAATAAATTATATATAAACCTTTTAAAATGATGAAAAATAATCACACATGTCTTTGAAAAATTATAAAAATCATTCAGCAACGTCAAAATTGCGTTTTTTTTTGGCTAAATTACCTTTTTGGTCCTTTAGCTATTTAATTGCTATCGATTGGTCCTCTAACTAAAAATTGATTTATTTTGGTCCCTTAAGTTTCTCACCGTTACTACATTTAGTCATTTCCGTTAAATTTAATTTAAAAACGTTAGGGTTTGTTAGATCATCATCTTTATTCAACTTCTTCATCATCTTCCTCATTCACCTTCATAAAAACATCCAACATAAAACTCATAAGAAAAAATCAGAAAAAACCAATAAAATTCTTTCTCTCCCTCTCTCCTCTCCCATGACCTCTCTCTCAAATTCTATTTTATTACCTTCCCTAATTCACTCACCCCCAATTCCATTTCAATTTCGGTTCACCCCCAAATTCGAATTTTACAGATTTTTAAGATCCAGAGATACAAAGAAATTCAAATTCAAATTTTGGTTTCAGCAAATGGTACAAAGAAATTCAGAGAACTTCAACTCTATTTCTCAATCGATTTGGGTTGAGATATCAATTTCTCCCAAACTTCTTCTTCTTCTGATCCTCCAACTTTCACAAATCCTAATATGTTGTTTTTGCTACTCATTTTTCTAGTTGTTGTTGTTTCTGGATTGTTATTGTAGGTTGTTATTGCTGAGTTGTTGTTGATGATGGGTTTTGTTATTGTTTGTTCTTGTTGCTGGGTTTTGGGTTTTGTTTTGTTGATGGTGTTCTTCCTATTTTCCAGAAATTGATCAACCCTAACGGTTTTTAATTAAATTTAACGAAAAGGACCAAAGTATGTACGGTGAGAAACTTAAGGGACCGAAATAAATCAATTTTTAGTTAGAGGACCAATCTGATACCAATTAAATAGTTAGAGGATCAAAAAGATAATTTAGCTTTTTTTTTTCCTTCTTTCTATGTGAAAATCATTTAGAATACTTTATATGAGTTAAACCAAACAAGCTCCCTTGTCTGAGATTACTCCAGAGATGATAAATACTCACTCAAAATAGTCAATATATAATTCATGATTGGAGTGAATAATAAGAGAATAAACCTTGGAGATTCAAAGAAACTCTCAAAATTATTTGGAAGGTAAACATTCCTTCCAAACAAAACAAACGATGCTTATTCGAAAGATCAAAAACAGGACAAGACTAGTGAAGATTAATCATAGAAATAGAAGTATTTCCTCTTTTTTGTTTCCCTAGATATAGTCCAAAATTACTACATATATCATGACCCAATTAATTTAGTTCATACTAGGGCTAAGAGAGTCCAAAATTGATGATATCAACTTCTCATATTGGATAGTTGACGCAAGTTATCCATGCGCTTCAAGAATTCCAAAATGGTCAAAGCTCAAACCCTATTGAAGATGGTGTGCCTAATATTTCACATAGATATACTACAACATACCATATATTCTAGAAACATCGTCCCTCAAACATTTTGAAGTTGAACGTACCAATGCGATTTTTTTTTCCAAATGGCAATCGGGACTTCTTAACATCAAAGATAGTATGAACCTATATTGCATAATTAGTGTAATGAATGAATTAGTGGATACATACTAACTTTTTGCAAATATCCATCCCTGAAACAAAGCTTGATCTCACATCCTTTACCAATCCAAAATAACAAAATACATGTAGTGTCGATTCATCATGCATAAAAGATGTCGGTTTTTGGATTTTTAAATTGCTATATTTTGAATTTCAAAAATCTATTTTGAAAATGAATTTTCATCCATCAAAATTATAACTAGGTTGAGTCACGATCATATCGCTCTCTTTAAGACGTTTTGTGACTCTGCCCAAAATTGTGCAAGACTATCAACCATGTTGCCTTCAAAATGATACAAGTCCAGCTACAATTGTGTGATTAACTGAAACCACTATAATATGACTTTGACCATTCTATTATAGTAATGAGACCACTCAATTATTGTGTTATCATCATTCTAACATTTAACTTTTCCAAAATATCGATATGGTACTACGACCACTCAAATACGATGCTACCACCATTCTAACCTCTAGTTTCTCCAAAGGTGGAAACTTATCGAAATGAGATATGTATTATTGATATCACTCTTAATTTCGAAAGTGTCTATTGAGCAACCATACAAAGAAGAAAATTATTCTTCTCACTAACAAAATTGCTCTTTGCACCATAAAATGACCTCGAATCCCCATAGACAGTTAACTTTTGTTCGCTCCTTTGCATTCAGTTTAAGAGCGAACGACAATTAAATGATGTTTGAGGCATTTTGGCCATGTTCAGGTGTGGGATAGAATTTCATGAAGTGTAAAGAGCAATTGTCTACGAAGAAAGGTGCTAATAAGAAATGTTTGCGCTTATTGTCTTATAATATTTTCATACATTGTTGGTTTGGGCATATTTTGGTTGGTCAGTGTTACTTTCTGCACCCCATTTAGATTGTATGCTCCTACTGTTACACTGAAATATTTTTTTGGCAAAATTACACAATTAGTCTCTTAACTTTATTTTAGGTAACACTTTCGTCCTTTATCTTTTTTTTTGGTTACGATTTAGTCGTTTATGTTATAAAATGACAATATCTTATCATTTTTTATGAGATTTTTTTCAAAGAAATTTGATTTTCTAGGCTTGTATGATGAAGATTTGCGTTGCCTATGAGTTTGATGATTTTTTTTTTTGGAGTTTTTGATTATTTTTTTCATAAAAAAGGATAACTATGTTGTTATTTTATAACATAGAGGACTAAATCGTGACAAAAAAAGATAAAGGACGAAAATATTACCTAAAATAAAGTTAAGCGACTAATTGTGTAATTTTGCCTATTTTTTTTCTTCAAAAAATGCGAAGTAGAGAATGATAAGTTGGAAATCATGTAAAAAGTTTTCTAAATTAAGATTGAAGGAGAGAGAAATTATTATGAAGTTTTTTTTTATTCTTATCAAAATTATTATTAATTAATGTGACAATAATACAACTATCTTTGATGGGGTTTATACTTCATCCCTTAATATTTCAACGTCAAATTCTAGCCACTCAACAAAAATAGCATTAATTAGATGATATAATTAAAAAAAAATTTAATTAAAAAATAATATTAAAAAGAAAACTAACATTCTTCTGAACAAATATTTTTTTTTGCAAATGTAACCGTTATTATAGGAGTAACATTTGTCTTTAGTTCACCTTTATCTTTATTTATTAATTTTATTAGGTCTGCATTAATTTATCCTAATTTTTTCCCGCTCATTTGCTTTATTAGGTTTGTAATTATTTAACCTAACAAATTTCATCTAAAAAAATGCATCGCACCAATTTCATTCCTATCCTCTTGCCTTTTTTTTTTGAAGGAAATATTTTCTACACTTATTTGATGCTGCACGTTTGTCCTAAAAACTATGAGCATATCAATGATCACGTTTGATGTCTTCTATTTTATACTTTTTTTTGACAATTTTTTGTACACTTTATTATTTAAGGAAATATTTTATACCTAAAAAAATTGGTCGCATCAATTTCATTTCTATCCTCTTGCCTTTTTTTTTTTGTAGGAAATATTTTCTACACTTATTTGATGTTGCACGTTTTCTCTAGAAACTATGAGCATATCAATGATCACGTTTGATGCCTTCTATTTTATACTTTTTCTTTTGGATTTTTTTTTTGTACACTTTCTTATTTAAGAAAATATTTTGTACCTAAAAATTGGTCGCACCAATTTCATTTCTATCCTCTTGCCTTTTTTTTGACAACATTTTGTACACAAATACTAGAAAAATTCATCGCACTAATTTCATGTTTTTTTTTTGACAATATTTTGTACACTTTTTTTTTGAACCAATTTCATGCCTTTATTTCATTCCTATACTGTTGCCTTTTTTTTTTTTGACAATATTTTCTACACTTATTTAATATGTTTACAAACAGAATACCCCAATTTCCATGCAAACTCAGCTTCCGTAATTTCCATGTAAACTTGATTATATATACCAAGCCGTAAACTGTTTCTTTAAAAAAAAAACCCTAAACCGTGTAAAAATTTAACACACAACACAAAAATCATATATTTTGATATTTAGAGCTTTGCAAATGAAAAGACGTGACCTAACAACTTCTTTTTTTCACCGTTACCAATTATATATTGCATTTTATTATTTGTATGTCAATCCCTTTACAAAAATCATATATTTTTATATTTAGAGCTTTGCAAATGGAAAGACGAGACCTAACAACTTTTTTTTTCACCGTTACCAATTATATATTGCATTTTATTATTTGTATGTCAATCCCTTTACAATAAACCCGAGCGGAGCACGGGTCAAAAATCTAGTATATAGTAAAATGGCTAGTTTGGTTTTTTTTTTTTTTTTTTGTGGCTGGGGTTTGAACTCCGAACCGGTGGCAACTAGGCTACCCATGAAAGAATGATGGGTAATTTACCCCAACCAATACACATTAGCCACATAAGCATATATTCATGAACTATTTTGATCCCACAAATAAATTGCTCATTTTCATTGATTGGTGGGTAAATTACCCACCATTCTTCTAAGGTAATTTAGAAAAAACCCTTGAATAAGCGCAAAGCTAATTTTTTTTCTTTTATGATTTTTTTTTTGGTACAATCTTTTATGATTTTTATTAATGAAATATTCAACCACTCAAATATTTAAGTGTAACTTTATTCATATTTTTTTTTCGAGGTACCATTTTTTTTTTTGTATTGTTTATGTATTAATAACTTTGTAACTTTTCAATGACAAAAAAAAAAACTTTTCAATCCGAGAATCCTAGCATTTCTTGTACTTTGATTGTTAGCTTTTCATTTATTTTCTTTTTGGCTTTTTCAAGAAAAGAAGAAAAAAGTACTCCTGAAGAAACTCTTTTCACTTGGTTATTTACAGCTAGAGCAATATTTGTTGATGATCTTAAAGAAGCTGCAACTGACCTCGTATTTCCATGACCAACCAAATCAAGGCTATATAAAACTGTGTCATATATTGGTTTTTATGGTAGGTCGATAACTATATGCCAACGAACTTGTATCTAACTGGTTCGGGTCTTTAAGTTTGCGATATTAATATTAGTTTAATATTACCAAGTATGTTTTTTCCTTATCTACCTGCCGGTTCAGTTAAACAACAGTATAGTAGATATGAAATGACTTCGATGGTTAATTAATTAGGATATTAAATTTTCTTGACATTGTAAATAAAACCACACATATAATTGAATGTATTTTCTTGACATTGTACGTAAAAATTTGCCTTAAAAGTGAATTAAAATTGAACTCTTATTTTAAAATTTTCATGGACGTTTGTTTGGTTTTTTTTTTTTTTTTTAAATATGAAAATAAATTTAGTAAAGTAGTAGACAGACAAGGCTGAACCATGTGAGCATTATCTTAGAAATTGGCCATGACCCACCAAAATCAATGTTATTTAGTCGATTGGATTAGTTTAGCTCCGTGTGAAATGCATGTGATCATGAGTTAGAACCATGACAAATCAAACGCAACAATATTATAATATCCTAATAAATGGAAGCATCTTCCTTATAATAGTATATAAATATATATATATGAAAAAAAATTATCGGATACCTTGTTGGTTAGACTTCTTCCCATGCATTTTAAATTATTAAAATCACCAAAACCTCAAAATTCCTCCTATATTTGTGTGATTGAGGCTCACGTCTATGGACTATGATAATGATTTATGAGATTACGATGTGCAACCTACCAGGAGCTAAGCACTATTTCCTTCACACATAGGATGCTTATCCGTGATGCAAGAAGATGGACTTGAAACCATCCACATATTCATATATGGAACAAACGTGTCTAACGTACTAAAAGGAATGTTGGAGTAACATTTTACCTTGGGCATGCAAATATGGTATGGGGCTAGGCTATGTTTAAAATGAAGGTGGTTTTGGATGTCAACTATGTTTAAAATATATGCCAAACACTAGAGGGCTTTATTTTGGGGATTTCTATGATTTTTATAGGAAAAATGGAAAGAGGTTACTAATGCCTTATATTGACTATTTCTACCAACCATGCATAAATTAATACTTAATTTCCTCCGCCCCATACTTCTACGTATCATAGTTAAGAATATTGTGTGACAGTCAGAAATTTTTTTTAAAAAAAAAAAAAAAGAATGTTGTGAGTTTGTGACACATCGCTTAAACAAAATCAATATAAATTCATTGTCAATTAACATTCGTATTAACATGAACAATTTACAGTTTATTGATATTTTTAGGTAAAGAAATTAACTCATTTTCCCATAAATTTATCTAAATATAAACCATATGAAGTTAAATTGCTACCAAACTATTTTGATTATATGAGTTTCTACACTATAAATTATCCACTTAATATAAGACATACAGATACATGTTTCTATTCTAAAGAAAAATATCATTTATTTTTTAATTTTGTGGTATTTTTCAGACGAAGGCTATTCTGATGTGCAAGTGCAACAAAACAAAGAGATTAACACTCACTTTCATACACGTACAAGTGTACAACAACACCACTAACCTATGTTTTGCTTCTTCTTTTTCCATTGCTTTTGCTATATCTGCAGGTAGTTCAGTAGTATCAATCACATCCTTTTTAACAATCCTTTCAACCAAAAAATATATTTCAAGTCGTGTACATTTTTTCAAAGATAATGCTACTATCTATCCTTTTTTTTTTTTGAAGGAGGAAGGAACTATCTATCCTTAAATACTTGAATTTTGGATCATTAATTATTTTTGAAATCGAACTAAATTGAATCCAATTCCGTGTATAAATTAAATTTCAACACTTACTTTTATTTTGTACTACTAGATTGATGATCTGTGCACCGCACGAGTCTTATGAGCTGAAAATCTTTACATACCGATAAAATGTAATAGTTTTTTTTTTGATACACGATAAAATGTAATAGTTTATAAGATCTTTGCACTAATTTGTTATTAATGCTTAAAAAGTAATATTTTTTATTACTACTTAGGAGCCACAGTTAGTAATCCGAACCATTGCTATAACTAAGTAAATTATAAAAACGATACTGCATTTCATGTTATTTGAAATTAACTATTTGCAAAAGGATTACACTGATATCAAACCAATCCATTTATTTGCAGATTAAAGATCAATACAATTAAGGCTACATATAAAGTTGAATGTTCAATAGCTTTAGTGACTTTGCCATTAACGGACAAATAAAAAAACGCCGCAGTTTAGAATGGAAAAGAAATTTGATACTCAATTAAACTGAAATTGTCTTTATGGAGTAACATAGTATAAAGTGTATGTCTTCATGGAGTAACATAGTATAAAGCGTATAAATAGCAAATTGCTTTAGTGACTTTGCCATTAACTGCATTGAATAACAACTTTACATACGACAATGACTCTCATTCAAATATTCGAAGTTGTAACCGTAACGAAACATATAATTCGACAATCACCTAATTATCTAATATCAACTTATAAAATATACATTATATATTGTTTGACGTGTGCGGTCCAGAGATCCTTCTTGAAACTACGACATAGTTTCATCAATATCATACTGCATCAATTGTCTTCACATTCTCTAAATTATGATGATCCTAAATTTTTAACTGTAATTCTTCTTTAGAACTAGAGTTTAAACCTTAAAAACCTCAATTCATTCCGTCTAAAACAATGAAGCATCAAGACACAGACAAAGTAAGCAGCAATATCAGATTACCATTAAATTGCTTCATAAGTTTTTAAAGGGAAAATTGTCTCCCACATTCATAGCTAATAAAATTGGCAGAGACTAATAACAATAAAGTCTGATGATAAACTATGTTGAATTTATTCGCAAGAGCTTTCGTGACTTTGCCATTAACAAATGCCAAATAAAAAAAACACCGCAGTTTAGAATGTAAAAGAAATTTGATAAATGGAGATGAGTTCAAACTTATGAGAATATATGACAGTACCACACCTAATAATTTTGTGGAGCGGATCCGTAATATATTCCCTCAATGTATAAGTAGCATGAAATTATTTGAAACTCATTCTATCTTCACTTGTAATTGTGAATTCCAAATTAAGATGTAACTTAAACTATTAAAAACTGATAATTAGAAGACAATTGAATTTGTGACTATCAGTTCTTCTGTTATCATAGGACACAACAATAATAGTAAACAAAACAGTGCAGAAAAACTTTTAAGTAAATGTTGTTATATATAAAGATTTCAAGAAACAAATTCATCAAACAAAACTGTAAAATAATCTCAATAGATATATATGTAACCATTAAAATAAAATATATTCAAGCTATACATTAGTAGTTTGTCGGCCAATCTTTGCATTTCAAGCACACAATATGTCAAACAAACAAAAAAGTTAAATTGGTAACCCTTTATGTATAATGTTCTTTCCCTTCGTACATATTATCTCAACCATATTCATGGATCTGACTCCTGAGGACGACCTGAAAGGATTCTAGTTATAGAGAAGATGTTTTGTTTATAATTATCCCATCAAACCCTCTTGTATCATTACTGGAACATAGTGATTATTTTTTCACCGGTGGGCATCAAGAAATACTTCTCTTCCAAAAATAAAGCCTCTTCTACAAAGTTAAAACAGAAAGGTATGCCAAAACTATGTTAAATTAAACAGATTAATATTCAGCATCTAAGACTGCATCATATTCCAACCTGATGAAATATTTGAAATAATTATGTTAGATGAATAAATATGGCCAATAAAAGAAAAAAAATGCAGAATTGTGTTTTTGATACCGGTAGTGCAGAATTGACACTAATAGAAATTCAATATTTGGTCATTTCATAAAGTAAATAATCAATATATAAAATTTAACATGTAAATCAGTAAGTATCCATGATAACTCAAATCACATCCATAACCCAGAATTCCATTAAGTGATCAAAACAGAAATTCTAGGGCAAATAGTTATGAAAAAACAGACCAAATCAAAATGTTTAAAAATCTGGCCAAACACATGCAAAGTGCAGAATTTACAAAATCCAGGCCAAATAAAAAGATGATATTGACTTACTGTCTTAAAGTAGTGATTGCACCTATAACCAAATCAATAGAAAAATCGAATATGTAACAAAAAAACTTTTAACAGGAAAAGGATAAAATCTCACAACACTCAAGATTTTCAATCAGAAAGAAAGACCTTATCTCAAATTCATCTGACACTATTCATTAGGACAATTTCTATGGGCCTTGGGGAACCTAGCTTCTGTCTCATGTTGTCTGTATTTGGTAACGAATATGAAGAGAAGAAATGGAAAACGAAAGTTCTGGAAATGGTGAGGGGCAACAGCGGGAAGGTAGAACAAATAAAGGAAGAGAGTGGTCGGAGGTTGCGGTGTATCCTATCTTCTTCTCCTTCAACAGAAGTGTGTGTGAGAGAGGGGGACATAGCTGTGTACAGAGAGATAAATAAAGGATTTTAGAGATTCAAATTTGAAATTCAAAATTAGGAGAGTGAAGAGCGATGTATTGGGAAGATGTGAATTCTCATTCAGAACAAAACTATATGTTTTCCATGGCATGGCATTGACAATAAGCGTATTCCAATAACACACGCATGGATATCCTCAATCACTCAATCCATTAAAAGTCTAATTAAAATGCCAACGATTTTTCACTTATTTTTAGGAAAAATTCAAACTGGCTTGGATTTAGGAGGGAAATATTTTTGGAGTTAACCTAATTAGCATTTAATGCTACCAAATTAGAGCCAAAATTTTAGGGTTTAGTGGTTGCAAAGTGCAAACCTAACAACTTTTAAGAATAACTAGACCATTGACCCGTGCTAACGCACATGTCATTTAAAAAAGATAATATTCACTGAAAAAATAAGACACTGTAGTTCGCGTGAATCTAAAAATTGTCGTGAATCAAAGCATAATGTCAATATCAAAGACTTTGTTATTGTTCCATAATTCTAGTACGTAGTTCCTGTTACTTTAAAATAACATATAATTTTGAAAGGGAAATTGAAGTTCGTTGACATGCAAATAGTTTCAATAAGTAAGAAAATGAACAGTACACAAAAAAGTCCTACACATTACGGAAAACTTCTCTGTAGACCACATTTGATGCAACATCGATATCATCGCCGTCGTCGTCATTAATCAATATTTTTAAACCACCTCTCGAAGTAACCCGTGATATTGCGACGTACAACTGTCCATGTGAAAAAACAGGAGACGGTAGATAAACACGAACATGTTTCAACGACTGACCCTGACTCTTGTTAATAGTCATTACAAATGAGACGACAGATAACGGAAATTGCCTTCATGTCAAGCAAAACCTCATAATTTGCTAACTCGTGCTACCACACGGGTCAATGATGAGCACAATATATTAGTAATTTAGGAGTTCAACATCACATAAAAACCGTAAATTAAAATAACATGAAATATATAGCTATATTATGTAGGTAAGGTATGATTTACAATTAATGTTTTGCAATGATCATGCTTATAGTTAATGGTAAGTTAAGCATATTTTGAAGACACAGTCATATGCTTAGATAGATCCTTATTCATCCAATAGAATATCATGTGAAAAAACAGGAGACGGTAGATAAACACCAACATGTTTCAACGACTGACCCTGACTCTTGTTAATAGTCATTGCAAATGAGACGACAGATAACGGAAATTGCCTTCATGTCAAGCAAAACCTCATAATTTGCTAACCCGTGCTACCACACGGGTCAATGATGAGCACAATATATTAGTAATTTAGGAGTTCAACATCACATAAAAACCGTAAATTAAAATAACATGAAATATATAGCTATATTATGTAGGTAAGGTATGATTTACAATTAATGTTTTGCAATGATCATGCTTATAGTTAATGGTAAGTTAAGCATATTTTGAAGACACAATCATATGCTTAGATAGATCCTTATTCAGCCAATAGAATATCACATGAAGCATTGGGCCAATCCTTATTAAAACAATGATATGAATCATAGTTTACAACTTAATTTGTAGTTTGCATAGCTCAGGGGATATCTAAGACACAGTCACATCAGTATAATCAACCACCACCGTATAAATTATCACCGCGAGGGCCTTCTTGCAACAACCACCACCGCATAAATCTCCTTCTAGAATATAACAAACAAAAAAAGAGATGATAATAAATTAGATAGCAATCCAATTCAAAAAGTCATCGGATTACAAATAACCAAAAATCAAACTAAACAAATGCTCATACTCTTATTTCAACCCCGAATTTGAAAATTCCTGAATTGCAAAATCAACAAACTAAACCCCACACCAATTATATAACAATTACTTTGATTTTGTAAGAAGCCTAAAAAGCTGTTGCAAGCTATTTTGTACAATAGAGGAATTGAATGGAAAGAAAGATGTGTGGTTAACCTTAGTCACAGAAAAGAGGAGGAGCAGCTAAAAATCCATTTGATTTTTCTTCTCAATGTTAACACAATAACAATGTTTCTATATAAACACAAAAATTAAATTAGAATGAAACAATTAAATCATTGTGGAGCCCTGTTTGTTACATACATAATGAATTAATTAATTAAATCAATTCCATTGTAAGATAAGCTAATAATTTTCGCATGGAGAGAGAAAACGCACTTGCAATTTTGAAGTGAGATGAAGAAGTCATGACCAAGTGTAACAACGAAGCCTATCTGCAACTTTCTGGATAGAACCAACCCTTCCAGCTTCTTGGTGATAAATCCAACGACATAGTGGGAACCATCAGAGAAAGTGAGGCAATTTTATAAAAAAAAAAAAAAAAAACTTCTATACAAACTCAAAAAAAGGGAAGAAAAAATAATAATTAGAATGAAACAATTACATAATGAAAGTGAAATAAACAAACATACCTGCATATCCCCAAATCCACATTTCCATCAACAAAATCTGCAATTTGTAAAATAAAGCTACAGATCAAAACATGGTGGAGAAAGAAAAAACATTGAAAATCATTGCATATATCATCATCTTACACAAATGATATTAGCAGATTCAGAAATTCTATGTGAGTTTAGACCAGTCAACCTCCAAGGATGCGAGTAACAAAATCTATTAGCAAAAGCAGCAGGAAATAATGATTTGTTTTGTTCAAAAGAATAGGAGGTATTTGTTTCGTTCAAAAGAATAGGAGGGATTTGTTTCGTTCAAAAGAATTGGGAATTTCTGCAATAAAATAGGAACAGTTTGTTAATAGGAGTAATTTTTTTTTTTTTTTTAAGTTTATCTGTTTAGTAGGAAACAATTTTTTTTAAAAAAAAAAATAGGAGATTTCTGCAATTTGATATTTTAAACATGGGTAATACAGTAAAAGCAAGCACTGAATTTAAGTTAAATTAGGGCAACAATTAGCATTCGGGTTAACTTTAATAAATAAAAGATAAAAGATAATATATTAGGGTAAATGAGTTGAGGAAGTGAGGAAAAAAATATGGCAACAGAAAATATGGAAATCAATTAGATAGGTTTTAGGAGGAGGGAAATTAGGAAATCATGGTTAGGGTTTGGAGGAGGGGAATTAGGAAATATGGTTAGGTTTTAAAGGAGGGGAATTAGGTTTTAAGAGGAGGGAAATTAGGAAATCATGGTTAGGGTTTGGAGGAGGGGAATTAGGAAATATGGTTAGGTTTTGAAGGAGAGAAAAGTGGCTATAATTTTTTAGGTTAAATATTAGTTGGAATTAGGGCAACAATGTTAGGTTTATAAATAAAAAGAAATATGGTTAGGTTTTGAAGGAGGGAAAAATTGCTAAAATATAAGGTTAAAATTAGGGCAACAAAGCTTTGTTTAGGAACGTTTAAGAGAAATGTATGGTTTTAAAAAGAGATTACGGTTTAAGAGAAAGGATTAAAATATATTGGTGAGGGTTTGGAGGATGGGAGTTAGGAAATATGGTTTATCGAAATCAATTACATAGGTAGAAATGGTTTTAAAAAGAGATCTCGGTTTAGGATAAATGATTAAAATATATTGGTGAGGGTTTGGAGGAGGGGAGTTAGGAGATATGGTTTATGGAAATCAATTAGATAGGTTTTAGGAGGAGTGAAGTTAGGAAATCATGGTTAGGGTTTGGAGGAGGGAAATTAGGAAATATGGTTAGGTTTTGAAGGAGAGAAAAGTTGCTAAAATATTAGGTTAAAATTAGGGCGACAAAGCTTTGTTTAGGAATAAGAAGATGGATTTCTTTTTCATATTTATTAGGTTAATAATATAATAGTACATGTTTAATAATATTTATTAAGATCCGCTCAAAAAAATAATATTTATTAGGGTAATTAATATTTTTGATCTTGTTATTTTGTAATATGGATTCTGATCGATGGTATGCTACATTGAAGGTTTCTGGGGTCCAGTGGTCTTAGGGTCCCGTTTAGTTCATTTTTTTTTAAAAATAAAACACTTCAATTTTTTTTAAGGAAAACTAAGAATAAACTAAAATAATTTATATTTTTTGTGGCATTTGAAATAACTTTTAATATTTTTTATTTTTATAATATATTTTTTTAAAAAAATCTTTAGAACTTACCTATTTGTTTAAATAGTATTTATGATGTTAAAAACAAATTTTAATTAATTGTTACAAATTTTTCATATTTAGAAGGTGTCTATAAACACTCCGACTCTCAAGTCAGTAACATATCAAAAAGTGAGATGTAAATTATAGATAGTATGTAACTTGAATTGTAGTCTAAGAACCTTTTTTCTAAAATTGATGGTGTGGCAGTCAAAGTAGATGTTTGCAAACGGTTAGAGACGACGAGCATCAATGATCGTAAATGTCAATTGTTACATCATGTTAATGATCGGGGCTAGTGACTCTGACGGATCTACTTATATTATAGTAGATTGGGGGCAACTGTCTCACTACTGTTTTTGTTATATTTGTTAAGTACTTTTTGATATTTTAATCATAGTCCCCTCTTAAAATAATAGATTGTCCTTATTGAATGAAAATTTATATCAGAAAAAGTTTCTCTCACGAGTTTTACAAAATCAAATGTGTAAGCACATTTGAGATGAAATTTTGATTGATATCCTACAATACTTTTTAAATATAAAGACACGAAAAGAACAATCTCAATTTGTAGATGCTAAGGTGTCTTTAACTTTTCTAATGTATAATAGTAGTGTTTATAATCTCAAATATTTTGCTCAAATGAAAATGATATTATTTTATCATTTTTGTATTGCTAAAAATTTATATAAGTATTTTACTCAATAATAATGATAATGAAATTTTATCACTTCATATTTATCATATAAGTATTTTGCCATTAATTTTATTTATCATATAAAATTTTGAATAAATATTTTTCAGATGTCAATGGTCGGGGCCATTATAGATCCAATGGATCTTATGTCTTTAGACCCTTTGAGGGCAATGGTCGGTGTTAGTTGATGTGTTTTGGACAACTAACGATAATTAACTATCGTTGGAGATATTTTAGTATTTTACTTATGTTTTTAAGAACTATTAAATGTAAAAAAAAACAATTATCGGTTAAGAAAGCATTGTTGGGCTTTCTCGTGATTTGGCATATGTTCGGTAGAGGTTTCTCGAGCACGGGCATCTGGCCAATCAAGAGCACAATCAAAACTATAAGCTTGTTTGTATGATATTTTTATCTATAAATCAGATGATTTTATATCTCAAAACTTATTGTAACTGAATCAGTGGCACTTCAATTTTCTATGATTAATTGAGAGATTAAATTAGATATTTATATTATCATAAACTAAGTGTTTTATCTAGTACATTTGAGGAGCTAGTTTAATGGTAAAAGTTTAACTTTGAAGATTCAAGATGTTGAGTTTAAATTGTCTCGATGACGGTTGTAAAATTTTCATTAATATCACTTTAATTAATAATGAAAAAATGTTCTAACCGTTTCATAATGAGTTTCACTTTTAAAAAAAAAAAGAAAAAACACCTCAAAATAAATGTCATTTTTATTTTTAATACGGTAATTTTTCTTAGGCATAATTAATGATGTGGTCCCTTAGGTTATTTGTTGGTTACATTTTAGTCTCATAAGTTATTAATGTTATAATTTGGTCCCTTTAAGTTATCTTACGTCAACCAAATAAATTCTCACCGTCAAAACCGTTAATCCAATGTCTAAGGTGGATACACATTGCAAGTTGTCACGTAACAGTTCACATGTGCCTATTTAACATTTTGGCAAGAGATTGACGTTGAGGATTTATTTGGCTAACATATACTAACTTAATGGACCAAATTGTAACGTTAATAACTTATGGGACCAAATTGTAACCAACAAATAACTTAAGGGACCAAATAATTAATTAAGCATTTTTCTTAATTATATATCATCATCTAATTAATATTTTGCACATTACTCACAAATACATACCTCCGTCCCTTAATAAGCGAGTCTTTTGTAAAAAATATTGTTTTAAAATAACTGACTCATTTTAATTTTCAATGCAATATTAATTACTCCCTCCGTTCCTTTTTAAGTGTCACTTTTAGAGAAATTTT
The DNA here is from genome assembly GCF_003473485.1 of Medicago truncatula. Lineage (NCBI taxonomy): Eukaryota > Viridiplantae > Streptophyta > Magnoliopsida > Fabales > Fabaceae > Medicago > Medicago truncatula. The sequence continues at coordinate 60,821,378 of NC_053045.1, read as the reverse complement.
TTGTTCCTATTTAACTGTCACTTTCAAAGTTCAATGCAACATTAAATGTTGTTTTACCAATATTATCCTTAGTTATTTATTGCGGAGAGAGAAATATATGAAATGAGATATTAAATGAATAAGGTCATTATAGTAAAAGTAGCATCAATTATTGATTGTTTTGGTTTGTGTAAAATGTCAAAATGTGACAATTAAAAAGGAATGGAGGTAGTACTTTTTTCAATTATAATTGTATTCAATAGTACTTTCATCACTCTCAATTTAATATATTTTACTTTACATTTATGATAATGATAAATGCATCAATACTTATCAAGAGCACTTAAAATCATTTTTCTCTTTCATTCACTAATACATTTTTCTTAATAAATATGAAATGAGCAAAAAGCTTACTTTAATTGGGACTGGGGAGTACGATATTAATCCACTTTGCATAATTATGATAGTATGAAACACATCAACGGTTAATAAAATAATTTAATAAATTTTAGCTCTCTTTCTTTTGCTTATAGTCTTTTTTTTTTTGTTTGCAGACGAAGTCGAAAAAACACCAGCAAAACTCACAAAATACAATTATGAAATCATGAGTTTAAATACAGATGAAGATGTTCAACCTAAGAACATACATAATAGTGATGTCTTCACCATTTAAGACCTAGTACGTAATAGGTACTTCCATTGTGGAATTTTTTTTTGGGGGTCTTATAAGACCCAGGGTCTAACTTAAGACCCCCATCTTTTAGTGGTCCCCACACACTTTTTTTTATTAAAATAATATATTAGTGGTGGAATGTAAATGAAGAAGAGTTAGTTGTCGGATCCATTTAGACTTTTTGCCAGAATGTCTCTATTGGAGTGAATAAGTTCTTATTAGGTACTGTTATTAAAAAGTAATAAAAAAGTGATGTATACAAGTGGGACCCGTTTAGGACCTTCAAATTGAGGGTCTCCATTGTAGATGCTCTAACGATATCAATTGAGTTAGATCTTATATGTTTATTCATCATATAAGACGGGGTCTTAAGTTATACTATTATTTTGTTTGGATTTTTTATAAAAAAAATGTTTGGATTTTTTTCTCTATTACTAATAAATACTCCTTCCGTCTCTTAATGTAGCCACCCATTTGATTTGATTTTTTTTTCTAAATGTAAACCCCTTTTTAAATTATAAGATGCATTTATTATTTTTTTTCTAAGCATATCCTTAATTAATACTATTAACTTGTCTTTGAAATTTGAAAAGTCAAATTTAATACACATATAAATAAAGGACAATTTAATAATATTAATACAAAAAATAGACATATTAATTATATTGATAACTTTTTAAAAAAAATATGAAAAAAGGAAAGAGGATTTACACACTCTAACGACGGAGGGAGTAATAGACTTAATTGGTGTTGGTATTTATGATTCCCACCACCCACACCCCACCTTGATTGGCTTTCTTATCTCTCTCTCTCTCTCATGCATCTATCTCTCTTTCAGCACCCACCTCCCATCATCATTCATCACTACCCTACCCTCTCAAATTAACTAATCTCTCTCTCTCTCTCTCACAGCAGCCTTCTTCTTATACAGTACCTCGCGGGAAAATATTCTCATACACAAAAGTAGCAGCAATTTGCAGGCAACATGGGTCTGGAAATGTTGGAAGAATTTCTGTCAATCAAACAAAGAGTTCCTCAAGCTAGAATATTTACTACCTTGAATCAACACACAGAAGAAAAAGAAGTATCATCAGATCTAGAGAGAAGAAAGGAGGTACAAGAGGAAGAGCATTATTATTACCACACACCACCCACATCACCATCAAAGAACTCCTTTGACTTGGTCTGTCCACCACCTCCAAAAAAACGTCAACGGCTAGCAGTAACAACTAGAAGAACATCTACTCAATCTCAAGAAAGAAAATTCTTTCAAGTACCTGACGATCTAACTTCTATCTTTCTTCTGCGTACCAAACCATCACACCAACTCAATTAGCACCTTGCTAGCTAACTATGCACTTTCTTCCCAACATTAATTCTTCAATTCCATCTTCACACAGCCAACGCAACGGTATATATAGGACTATATATATCTATAGTAAGTTTCTTCTCATTTTTTTAAATTAATCAAACATCACCCGAGGCTTAAGATATGTTATCTCTTCTCTTGTATTTGTAGCATTCTTATTGTGTTATTTTGTATACATCAAATGTATTAAATGTGTTGCTGAATATTAGTTCTCTTCTGAAAATAAAAGACCCTAAATTAAATCTATTTTTTTTATTATTAAATATGTTTTTTTATTTTTTATTAAATATAGCCTTAATTGTCTATGAGATGTTAGATTAATTAATAGTAATAAAACTTTGATTTTTTTTTTTGGGATTCGAACTCCAGACTTTGCATATACACCCTCTGGTCACAAATATAAGCAAAAATGTATGTTTTAGATTCATTCAATAAATGATTTATGTGGTCTTTACATGTAGACAACATACATAATTTATTAAATGAATTTAAAATATAAATTTTTGTTTATATTTGTGACCGGATGATGTATTATGCATTGTTCTTAATAACTAAACTAAGTTCACAGAGAAAAAAAAGTAGTTTGACTTTAGTATCCACAAAGAATGAAGTTCAAAATCACACGGTCGTAAGATATAATGATTATTGAACTCATTTGTCAAAATAATATATATATATATATATATATATATATATATATATATATATATATATATATATATATATATATATTACTTGCCAAAAAATATTTATTTCTAAAATGCATCAGAGAATAAAATTTTAAATCAATGAAGAGTATTTATAATAGCATTAAATATAATAAAATTAGTTAAAGTTGTTCATAGATTGAACAAAATATATGGATTTGAATCCTCACAATGGTGACAGTTATCTGGATAATTTTACTATTAAAATGCATAGATGTGATCATGCAGTAACTCTCTCAAGTTTTTTTTTTTCACAATTGAGAGGATTCAAATTCAAAAAAATATGGATGTTGAAGGCACTCTCTTAGAAGAGGTAAACATAAATACACTTGTAAGTGCTCTTTTAACTTAAAGATTTTTTCTGTCTTATATTGGGGCATCATCCCCTCAATCTAAATTATTTTTCTCAACAAAAAATGAATTCTTCATTATTGAAATTGACTAAATTACACATATTAATAACATTCTTTTCATTTTAAATATTTGGTAGTTTTGGCATTGTACTTTTTATTTAAAATCAAATGATGTTTGTAACAGTATGTGATAATGTGTAAAAGTTTAGCCTTTCTTGAAAGAAAAAAAAAGTTTAGCCTTTTTATCTTTAAGGATGCGTTTGATCTGCTAAAAAACGAAGGACATGATAAGATAACTCCAGTTGTATAGTATCTGGTTTATAAAACTGTTTTTGGGAAGGGATCACAAACTGGAGTCAAGGGACATGACAAAAACAGAAATTTTTGTCCCTCACTAAACCTCAACACAATTTTTTGTCTCACGTATGAGTTATCTAAAATACAAAAATAAATTTTTGTCCACCAAAAATTATTCAATACCATAAAAGTTTGTCATGTGCAGTTCTGCCTTGTGTTGTGTTGTTTTGTCTTGTGTATACTCATTTCGGTCACTATTATAAGCAAAATTTCACTTTTTAGATACATTGAATAATTAATGTATCCATACTATAATAAAAACTAGATACATTAATTATTCAATATATCTAAAAAGTAAAGTTTTGCTTATAATAGTGACGGGAGGGAGTATTGTTTAGCAAATTAAACGCACCCTGGCCAAACCCCATGATAACAATTGTGAAATGATCATTAATTTTTTAAGGAGTAAAATGATCATTAATGTCGTCTTTAATTATTAAAAATTCCATCTACCCCAATTTTTAGAAAAATGATGTTTAGAATTTCGAGATATACAAATAAGTCCACTAGTGTGTGTGTGTGAGTTAGGTTATTTAATTAGCCTATGTGACGTGATTCTATTGGGTCATGTATGATGTGAGAGATTAAGACGGGTAGCAATTTGGTGCCATTGCCTTTTGGTGTCATTGATATTTTTGTGTCTATCTCTCTCTTACCAACATATTCTCTCTCATCAAAATAATTTATTTTAATTATTCATTCATCATTCTCTCTCATCTAAAATGAACCTATGTCACCAATGACACCAAAAAACTATGGCACCCAAGTATTTCCCGACTAAGATCAACAACAATATTAAAATTTGCATGGATTGAATCTAAACAATTTTTTTATTGGGACTGAAACTAAAAAAATATAATTGCAAGGACTAAATTTTTTTAAATCTATATTATGTTAGATTTTGTACTTTACATTAAATTAAAATTTAACTAACCCTTTTAATAATTTAATCTTCTTAGTCTATATTATTGTATTTCTCTTTGTATATTTAAATGTATTATGATAAATAAGAATTGATATATGATATTATATATAGTTGGATTTTCTAAAATTAATGTCGTGTTAAATATCAAAATTTAGTTTAATGATCATTTGTCTATTAGCTCATTAGCTAGTCTACTTTTTTTTTTGGTTACACATTTGCTAGTCTACTTAAACATATGCGATTTTATTTGTTTAAATATGCTAATAGTATAATATAGGTCTTAAATGTAGACTAACGTTTTATATCAGTCTTTCAGAAAAATTAAACTCAACTCTAAACTCAACACTACAAATATGACCATGGGGAAGTTTATCTTTCTATATGGAATTCATGCCTGTACAAGAAACCTAAATTTGTGATTTTTGAGTAGGCAGGTTAAAGTTGAATGTTCATTTTTTATGTGTGATAACATATATGCATGGTCTAATTTCGTCCTTTTAATAAACTCCAACACAGTGAAGTGAACGGGTTGGAACCTACCATACACCAATAACTCCAAAAGGCTGTGCTTTGGACGTTTGCTATGTACCCTACCATTTACCTCATATTATAACCGTTTTTTAATCTAATTTAGCCTTTCGTTGTTTGGAATTAACACACGGGAACAAAATGAAGTTAATGTCCTATAGCTACTTGGTTTGTTTTGAAAAATTAATGAGCATGGTATGCATTTATATATAACATTTTCATTGTCTTGGAATCTTATGGAATTCAAAAGCTCACCACGGATATGACTGCTTGTGGACAAAATTGGGTAATTGCTAGATAAACACTGTGAGTTAATTGTAGTTGACCTTTAAGTTTTTAGAGAATAAATGGTTGAGAATAAATCACCAAAATGGTTTCTAACTTTCTCCTTGAGAGTATGAATATATTCCACAATTCTATTCCACTTTGTAAATATTTCTCATCTACAATTCTATGAGGAATTTAGCAACATTATCTTTTAAACACTCTCTTTAATACTCACTATCTTATTAGTTTAAATCATTGAGAATTTACACTTTAAAAATTGAACTTACATAAAATGGTGGGACATACATTTATTTCATCCAATAAAAAAGTGAGTACTAGAGTGTAGTGGAACATACTTTAATAATATATTCTTCTTGAATGAAAGTAGCCAAAATAAAATAAATTTTACTATAGCCAAAAAATATATTTATAAATGTGAGACATCTCTCACTTAATAAATCAATTTTGTAGGGCTAAATTAGTATTAAGCCAAATTTTAAGAGTTGTCACAGGGTTCTATTAAACGGCAAAAGATTAAAATATTGAATGAGTAAAAAAAGGTAAAAGTATGTACCAATCCTGCAACCCATGCAGAAGAACAAGTGGTATTCAAACCACTGAAACACAGACAATTAAATCAAGGAGAAAGAGGAAGGTGGAGCACCAACCTTCGGTACATGAGGGGGAAGGCTTAGGAAATCATCAAACCTAAAACTTTGTTTGGAAGTTTGGAGGGAAGGAGAGGGTTTTAGAAAAAAGAAAGGAATAAATAGGAGAAATAGAAAACATTAGGAATGAGAGAATTTTAGTGGTTAATTTTTTATTCGTAATTTAATATCACTCTCAGTTGGAAGAATTAAAAAATTGTATTAGGGATAGTTTTGTAGGGTTTATATTAATTTTTTAAACTCAGTTTATGTTGTTATGATATTCTGAAATTAAAATTATATTAATCATACGCATTAGTTTATCATTCTATAAAAAAATTGCACTTTCAAAAAATATAAAAGATTTATCCATTTTTTTTATATATATTTCTCACCTCCAAACTCATCCCTTATGCTCCCTCTAAACCCCTAAACAAAGCCTAAAGATTTACGTACCTTTCATGAAACATGCAGCACCTCTTTCTTGGTTTTTCCAAAAACGACTTCTAAGAGATGTTTTTTTTTAATGATTCCACTACATATTCGACCTTTTGGATCTTAAAAGAGAAACGCCTCTAAACGCAGACAAGAGTTTTCAACATAATAATAAAAAATTAGGATAGAGTCTAGAACTGAGTTGATCAATAGCACACACTCATGTTGTTACGTTTAAGCCATGGTTGCAACCTAATCAGGAAGTGACACATAAATTTTGAATAGTGAAGACAACATTAATATCTTTTAGCTGTTTCTCACATGTAGAGTTCTAAGGCTCTGTTTGGTAAAAATAGCTTTTAGCTGATAAGCTAACTGATAGTTTTTAGCTGATAAGCTAACTGAAGTGTTTGGTAAAAATAGCGGTTCAACTAGCTGATAAATGTAAAATGACATATATAAAGGGTATTCTTAATTCATAATAAAAATTGTATCATTAATTTAAGTATTTGTAATTTTGTAAACTAATTTTTCTTTAAAAAAAATACTTTAAATTTATTAATTTAATATATCCTATGTATATAAATTAAATTAAATTTTATTCACTAAAATTTTATCTTATATTATTATCATTAAGTGTTCTACTTTATAAAGAAAATAACATTTACCTCAAAAACAAAAAAAAAGGTAGCACTAATAGAGTAATACTAATAACAGAGAATAAAGAAAATAACACTTACCTCAAAAAAATAAAAAATAAAAAAGCAACACTAATAGATTAATAGTATTTTGTTCCGTAAAAAAAAACTAAGGTATATATTTTTTCAAAAAAAAAAAAAAAGGCAAGCTGATATATATACAAAAATTGGAATAAAGGGATAGTAGTCTTTATTACGTAGCTTATTATAAAAATTATAATGGATAAAAATACAATTTAAATGAAATAATAAGGGTAAAATTGAAAGAAAAAGTGAGAAGCTATAAGCTATAAGCTCAAACGCTACTTGGAATAGCTTCTGAAAAATAGCTTATAAGCTCGTGAAATAAGCTATAAGCTCATGGTGAAAAAGTGTTACCAAACAGAGTTTTTTTTGTCAAACAAGCTTATAAGCTATAAGCTAAAAGCTAAAAGCTAAAAGCTCTTTTTTTGGATTTCCCAAACAGACCTTAAATAAATGTGTCATATATAGAGTTCTAATCATTTTGATTCTTAGATGTGTGATGCATTATCACCACATATATGAATTTATCAAAATTACAAACGAATTCTCAAATATCCTTTTTGTTAATAGTTTTATCTATCAAATTGATTAGCAAAAATTTATTTGATGACCACGTTAACAAATTAAAGACACATTTAAAGACTAACAATACATCTCACACATTAATTTTTTTTTTTTTTTTTTATCAAAAAATATAGTGTAGGCATAATCTATAGAGAAATGATATTTGTACAAACAATTTGTGATAACTTTTGTACAACTTTCTCTCTCATAGTCACATGATGGTCTTATCTTCTATCTTCCTTTTTCCCTTTCCATTGTTTCTGACCAATAAAAAGAGAGAAAAACAAGATTGTCACTAAAGTGGTCATAAAATGGATGTACAAATATCATTGCTTTAATAGATGAATCTTATTTCTTTTTGCATTATATTAAGTACTAAAATTTATTTATTTTCCAAAATCAAGTGTAGGCCATGGCCTACAATCCCTCTTAAATGGGTCCGTCCCAGAACCTAGCTTTTTTTCAGCATGACCACCATTGGGTGTCCTATGTATGATAAAATTTCTACTCAACATAACTATGTAAAGTGTGGACATTGGTATGTCTATCAGACACTACAAGAAAAAATGTATTTTACGACCCTTAAAATGATGGATTGCGATTGTTTTAAGGGTCGCAGATCCACATCTGCAACGGTTATTGAACTGTTAGAGATGTTGAGGTCGCAACAGCATTTTGCGACAGTTCACAAAACAGTCACTACGATTGCCGCAATGCGTATTGCAACGGTTCAAAACAGTCACAAAGTACAATTTTGTTTTGTTTGAAAGGGATGTTGCGACAGGTTGTAACAGTCGCAATTGATGAAAAATATTTTTAAAAACCCATTGTGGCAGTTTGGAACCGTCACAGTTTGATTAATTTATTTAAAAAAAATAATAAATCAGTTTTTTCATGAATTTTTAATAAACTTTTTACTATCATCTTTTTATGACAAAACTAAATTATAATTCATAAATAACAAATATGAACTAATTCATAAACTAAAATATGAATTTTACATTCATATAAAATGATTCTATAAAACACAAACAAGTGATATAATTACGTTTCTTGAGTTCCTACATGAAAAAATCAATTATGTAGATGTTCTCTCACGAAGAAGTTGTTTTGATCAACTAGCGATGAATAGACTCCAAAGAATGGCATGCTCTGTTTGGTGGTTCTAAGTCTTTCCACCTAAAAACAAATCAAAGATAACACACCAATTAACAAAAATAAACAATAAAGTCACCAAACTCATGGATGCTAACTTATTGTGCAATAAAACTATAATTACTTTCTGATATATTTGCAATGTCAAGTTAGACAATAAATATATTATTATCGTATGAGAACATGAAGCGGTTTGTGTTTATTCCAATAACAATATGATTTAAATAGCAGTTTGTGAAAATTAAAAATGAGAATCCATTACATGAAGCAGTTTGAGTTTATTCCAATGACAATATGATTTCAATAGCGCAGTTTGTGAAAATTAAGAATAAGAATCCAATAACAATATGATTCATGACAAATCCATTTCCATGATAGTTCATGAACTGTTTGTGTTTATTCCTAGCAAGCATTGCTATTATTCTTTAAAACTAAACTAATGATTTCTAGTAGCATCATACATATCACCCCTACTATATGTAAATTGTGAGTTTAATTTTCAAAGAACACTGCTAAAATCTGAATATGCAATAACATATAAGAAAGGAAGCTTCTCTTTTTACCTTGTGAAGTGCAAAGCACGAAGCTCCTATTTCGATGCTAAGATCACTAGAGACATCAGATATCGGCTTGTAATACACAAACCTAGTTGAATGATTGCATATGCTAGACATGGAAAATTCAATTTAAATAGCTGCAATAATCAATAATAAATTGTGAGTTTTATTTTTCAAAGAACACTACTGAATATGCAATAACATATAAGAAAGGAAGCTTTTCTTGTTACCTTGTGAAGTGCATAGCATGAAACTCCTATTTTGATACTAAGATCACTAGAAACATCAGATATCGGTCTGTAATAGACAAATAATAATTACCTATAAGTAAGCACATATAATAATTAGTTGTTCAATTGGATATATAATCAATCAAAAGGCTTAGTTCCTAGTATACAACAATAGACTAACAACATTGTCACAATAGACTAATAGTGAGAGTTCTAGTTCAAGGGTCGCAAACTAAGTATCGCAAAATGCCAAATTTCTTGTAGTGAGAGTTAAAATGGAATGATTTTCCTTTTCATATTTAGTAGATGAAGGTGAAGTCGGGGAACTTCTACTCGCTTTAACGAGTGCATGATCTTAAACTGGAGTCGATTGATTTTGAATTTGATTCACAATGCGTCGCCGATAAGTAGGTAACTCTATTCCTTATCTTAATTTTTTTTTTGACCGCAAAAAAAAAAATTTTAGGTTAACTTTGAAAAATCATGGGTGATTTACCAAACAACCAATGAAAACTAATCATATAAGCAAATTCGAAAGTGGAGTAAAAATCCATTTGTGGTACCTACTGTTCTACAAGCGTCGCATATAGGCCTCACTATTTTAAAAGCTTCGTGTTGAGTTTGTTATAAGACAATTCATAGAGACAACATACACAACTTCAAAAGCACCACCAAATTCTTATTGTTAATGAAATATTATAATTATCGTTTCGTAGATAAATTGAAAATAATGTTTTTTAGTATTTGTAAAGGAAACAATTGTTCTATTATCTACTAGGGATAGAGGTAACCTACAAAATGTTTATACCATGTTGCCCCAAGATGTCATAAGTAAGATTTTGAAAACGACGACTCATCTAGTGGATGATGTCACTGATAACTAGATTTGCATTAATTGTACATATGGTGTCTACACTACAAAATCTGCATATAGTTGGTTGAATGATGAAAAGACAGTTCCTCTATTCCTTTGGCAATTGATGCATCTTGTGATCCCGACACGAATTATACTGAATTATCGATGTATCTCACTAGACTTCATTTGTCCTATTTGTGATAATGAACTTGAGACCTTGGTTCATTGTTTGTTTAATTGCAACCAAGCAAAGGCTCTATGGAACTTGATGGTGGGTTCTAATTTCGGTTTACCCGAGGAGGATAGCTCGATATTCATGTGGTCCCATGATAATGTTGACAAGCTTGGCATTGTGATTCCTATTACCATGTGGAGTATTTGATGTGCTATAAATGCAATTTTTTTTTTATGATATAGCATGCCTCTAATGGTTTCTTTGTCAAAGATCAAGGTCACTCAAGCTTTTAGAGGTATGCATAAGGAGAGTACTAGCATTCAGCCTCAACTTATTTTTTGGCAAAGAGGTCATCCTGACTCATATATTCTTTATGTGGATGATAGTTCTCAAACCAACCCGGGGATGAGAGGATTTGGTGGCTTAATTAGAGACTTCGATGGACAATTTATGTGTGGCTTTCATGGTAATATTGGCTACTCAAATACCATTCATGCCGAAATCTTGGCATTAATGCATGCGATTCAAATTTGTTGGGAGAAAGGTCTAAGAGACATTATTTGTTACACTCATTCCATGCATACTATTCACATAGTGCAGCATGCTGATGTTTCCACTCGCCACTATGAAAATGAGTTAGTTATTATTATAAAGCACATGGTTAAGAATTGGACTTTTCAATTATGTCACACTCTCAGGTGGACAATATGTGTCCTGATTTTTTAGTCAAGCTTGCAACAAGATCTACGAGTGATATATTGATTGTGCTTAATCCTCCAACTGAGTTTTGTTTATTACTTACGATAGATAATATGAATGTTGTTTATCATCGCGGCTAGTAGTCTCTTTCTTATTTTTGTTATTGCTTTGTCTTTTTTCTCATGTAACAAAAAAAAAAAAAAAAAAGGAAACAATTGTTCTCACCGATACCAATATAAAATTTTAGAAACATGAAACAAAATGAGAATAAGATGATTTATTCTTAAATAAAATATTGAAATAAAAAAAGAATAGAAATAAATTATCATCATTTAAATGAACCTTTTAATTTTTACACATATCCATATTATCCAATCAGCTTTTGTCAATATATTATTATTAATTTTCTACGATTTGGCGATTCCAAGATAGTTTTCCATGGAAGAAAAACATATCAAAATGTATTTTTTTTGATAGATCGGAAGATAAATCGAAGAAATTTTGAATAAATACCAAGAGCTCACAAACAAGAAAGTGTGAAGTTGCTCAAAAAGATGGATTCGGGTCACCTGATGCAGTAGTTGCGCAGTTGCACCACCGCATCGCCGGTATTTTTTTCTCTTCATGTTCTTACTGCAATTTTAACACTTGTTGATTTCTATTTAGCTTTATAACTTATTATTATTGCACATTCATGTTTCAATAATAGCCAAATGTCAAATAATTTCTCTACAGTATTTCATTAAATATTTTTACAGATAAAAAAAAAACTAATCAATAATTTGATACTTTACAAGCTCTAAGAACATGATGCAAAATTAACTGGACTCGAAAAATAGAACTTCATCATCTACTGGTTTATCAAAGCCTAGTGAAGTTTCCAAACACGCTGTTCTATTGGTGAGTTGAGGGATATCGAAGATATTTTAACTGTCGGAGGTCTTGGGTTCAAACTCTGAAAAACTAGCATTGCTACTAATTTACTGCTACATTTGTCTATAAAAAGAAACATCAAGCCTTGGTCATACCTAGTTTTAGAGTGCTCGTAAAGCTGATTGTCACGAGTTCACCATTTTGCGCGTAGTTATCCTTAGGCTTCACCCAAAATCCAAAAATATTGGGATGCATCTTTAACCATAGGCTCCATTGAGTGCAAACATTTATCTATCATTTCCAATGGATATGATGGTGTTCATGGGGTAGCATAGCATTAACCACCATCTGGTTGGCCATGTTGTTGTTGAACTGCCTTGGAGTTAGTAGTCTTCTTTCTATTATCAGCCGGTTTCTCATTGGCTGCTTCGATACTTTCTAATGTTTCAACAACTTCCTTCATTGATGGCCTAATTTTGGGTTCTGTTTGGATGCATTTGAAAGCAAGTTGAGCTACCTGTGAAGCTAAGTTTGGTGGATACCTTCCTTCCAACTTTGCATCCATGTTGCTTCTCAACTTCCCTCTATTTAAAAGATTTGATTTGAGCCAGTCACGTAAGGACTTTGGCTGACTAAGGCGTGTTATCTCGCCTATCCGCTTGCCTGTTAATATCTCCAACAACACAATCCCATATCCGTACACATCACTTTTCACGTACAAATGACCTGTTTAATTGGCATCAAAAAACTAATTTAGTGTCTCCTCATGCTTTTGAAACACGTTTAAGAAGGGGTTAAGAGGAAATTTGCAGTGCAGAAGTTACCTGTTGCAACGTACTCCGGAGCAGCATAGCCGTGTGATCCCACAACCCGTGTTGATACATGAGTGTGATCATCAGAAGGACCAGATTTGGCCAAGCCAAAGTCTGATAACTTTGCTGTGGAAGCCTATTGCAAACCAAAAGATTATATATATTTTCTTCCATTAAATTGAGAAATAATTAACTTCTGTCTTCTATTATTTCACAATATGAGCAAAATGTGCTTAGTGGATGTTCAATTCACCAAAAGATGAAATGAAAGTTACCTTGTCAAGAAGTATATTTGAGGGCTTCAAATCCCTGTATATAATTTTCTTCTCCAAGGAGTGAAGGAAATTTAGTCCCCTGGCTGCTCCAATCATAACTTTCAGCCTTCTGTCCCATGAAAGTGACTGAACATTTGAACCTCCTGCAGAGTAAAATAACATCAAGGAAAATACACACAACACGAAAAGAGGGGAGAATTGTAGTTTTGTTTTGTGGATGTCCTAGTAAAGTATTCAACAATGTTATCAGCTCTTACTTCCATATAGGTGGTTATCCAAGCTGCCACGGTGCATAAACTCATACACCAGAAAAAGCTGATCTTCCTCACGCCCAAATCCCAACAGCTTTACAAGGTTGGGATGAGAAAGCCTTCCTAAGAAATTCACCTCTGACTGTACCCAAAACAACAAAAAAAAAAAGTATTATCAATATAAATAGAAGCCACCGCATAGCAACAAAAGTTGTGAATGTGATCTTCTAAATTTGAAAGTCTAACTCATGATGCAGTAATGCCAATACCTGCCATTCTGCAACTCCTTGCATGCTGTTAGTATTCAATTTCTTGATGGCAATAGTCAAACCCTCTCCTTTTTTGGATTCTGCTCTCTCCTTAATAAAACCCTTGAATACTTTACCAAACCCACCCTCTCCTAACAGAGTATCTTGACGGAAATTTCTAGTGGCTGCTTTCAGTTCTGCCAAAGTAAAAACTTTCAAGTTTGAAGCATCCAAGATATGCCCATAAGGAAACTCGTCCTCATCTCTTATTCGAGAGGCCTGGCTATTCTCAGAGCCCCAAAAGGATGTACTTGTATTATTGCCTGTTGAGTGATTATTACTACTACTAAATAGTCTGCTATTTCCTCCAGAGTTGCTGCTATGCCCAAGAGATGTGGAATTGCCATTCCTTATCAATCTTAAGTTGCTGAGACCAGCAGAAAACAGAATACTCCCTGTGACATTGCAACAGCAAGAGAGACACGGTATGTGATTTTATTATGTGATAAAATATCAAATTTGATTCCAAAGAAAACAGATAAATAAATAAACACACGCAATAAAAGACATGATTGATTACGGAGTTTGGCTAATTGTGCTTATGTCTCCGACAGTGGTTGATGTAGTTTTTCGATTCGGCAATTCTTAGGGTTATAGTACAATGTTTAAATACAACTGTCTGAATTACAAGTTTACCACTAAATCATACTACTACGACTTTAACCCCCGCATTCCCAACCCACCTCGTTCAAATCCAACCTATGAATGGGCCTGGCCCACAGGGCAGACACTCTCACTCCACTATGCTGAAGTGACTGCCCACTTATAAATGAATGAGTCCTGCTCAACATTGCAACATCAAGAGAGACACAGTTTGTCATGTTATGAACTATATTAGAAAATTGATGAATTTGAAATCAAACTTCCAAAACAAGAACACAAACAATTGATTGCAGAGATAGGCTAATTGTGTTTATGTCTCCGACAGTTGCTGCTGTAGTTTTTTGATTAGGCAAAGTTACAATACAATGTTTAAATACCACTGTACAAATTACAAGACAAGTTTATCTCTAGGAGGGGTTTCACCCTGCACCTCCAACCCTCCAAGTACAAATCCAAGATACAGATGGGCCAAGCTTAAAGGGAAGATGCTCTTGCTCCCATAAGCTCGAGCGCCTGACCACTTATCGATTATATTAATCTCAACGTCGAAGCATGAAGAGAAATACAGTTTGTCATGTTATGAAACTATATCAGAAAATTGATGAATTTGACATCAAACTTCCAAAACATGAAGTGAGTGAAGATCGCGAAATGAACTTGTCTGTTTCTATTTCTATACTACAAAGACAAGTCATGAACAATAGAAGGCCACCAAGGCCAAAGCATGTTCTCTCTTTCTCCTCAAGTCAAGAATATGTGATTTCAAACATAAGATGAATAGTTTCTATGATTTCAAACATAAAATTGTGGACATGTTGGTTCAATTACCTGATTGATTGTTGTTGTCAGGGGCAGTACTAGAGTTGGGACAATCGCCTGAGGATTGAAGACTTGTAGTCAAGCAGTTTCCCATTTAGTTGTTTGTTTTGCTCTTTCTTTGAACAATGCTATTGCTAGCATCCCATGCTTACAAAAAACTAGAGGAAGGAAAAGCAAGAGAGAAATGTTGAAAGGCCTACCTGAAGTGATTATATCTTGTATTATAATAATGACAGTGAAAAGAGTACCTACAAGGAAAAAATACTTGTCACGTGTACATTGAATTGTGGAGAATGACATAGTGAGAATACGAAATTGTACTTGTAGGTGCAGTGACAAGGAAGCTTCCTAGAATACTCCCAAGTAAATGCAATTCTAATCATGTGGGGATCATTGTCATTCTCTCTTTAGTGTTAGCCAATATCGTCCTTAGTTTTGCTTCTTGGTTTGATTAGTAAACACCACTGCTATATTATGTGCATGTTTTAATCTCCTTGAATTTGGATGAATTACGGTGACTGTTGTGATTTTACAAAAGGGAGTATTAAAAAAATGAGTGTCTTAATTGTTAAGAGTGAAGAATATTTTGGTCTTTCACAATTTTTTAACAAGAGTTTATGATAAAAACAAAACTCAAATTAGTCCATCACATTTTCATATTCGAGACAAATTAAACATTCTATTATAATTTGTTCATAGTATGAAAATGATAGAGACTAATTTGAGTTTATTTTTATCAATGACTAATGTGGACCGTTAGAAAATTAGGATGGTTCAAAAAGGATCATCACTCATTAATTTTCAGTTTTTGGCTGTTGACTAAATCTAATTAGAAACTTAACGATGAAGATTTAGAAACAAAACAAAATTTGATATAGTATTTAGAAACAACACGAAATTTGATATTGCTGATAATCATATTATCCGACCTATGTACAATAATTTATCTTTAAAAAACTTACATATAATTATTTTGAGTACTTTTATTTTTGAGTAATTATTAATTTGAGTACTAATTATAGGAAAATGAAATATATTTTAATTTCTTAACAGTGAGTTTAATGGTGATGATTTGACATTCTAAAACAATTTTGCACAACCAATCAAAATATTTTAAATTACCACGTCAATTAAATTATTGCTCTATTTTTAATTGACGTGGTAATTCAAAATATTTTGATTGGTCGTGTGTGTAAAATTGTTTTGGACCGTTAACCCACCACAGTTAAACTCTTAAGTGAATATATATGTTTATTTTATAACACCTTAAAATTTGAAGAGAAACAACAAAAACAGCACATAAAGCACAGCGTGCAAGTTTAGTATTAATTACGAAGGATGCTTGTATTTTATAATTTCATTTACTTTCATTATTTCTGAAATGTTTTTAATATTTTACAAATAGTTATTTATTTTCATATTTCAGTTGTATCCATACAATACGAGAATTTAATATAATACATAATGTGAAATTTAATTCGAAAAATAGAGTAGAAAGACACTCGTCATGGCATGTTTACTTTTGAATTATTTTGCGAATAAGAGCAGCAGCAAGTTCACAGAAAATGAATGGAACTAATTAACAAAAAGCACATAATTGTTTTAGGCAAAAACCACATAATTAATTGAGTTGCATTACATCATGCATTACGACAGTTTGGGGTACTTTGTCATAAATATTTGCCGACATTTTAAGATTTTTATTTTATTTGTTTGAAAAGAAATCTGTGATAAGGGACACCACCCTTCTAGACCATCAATCCACCATCAGCATCAATCAGTTACCATTGTTAGGAACAAAAGTCAGCAAACAAAGTCAGCAAAAAAAACATAAACAAACAAAGCAAACAATCAATAGCAACAAGCCAATGCATGGACAAACTTTATAGGATTAATACATGATTTGATTCTTTAATTTATTTTTTATTTTTATTTTGGTCTCCTAACTATAAAGTATCTTAATTCGGTCCCATAAATCTTCTGCCGTTTACCATTTTGATCATTTCTGTTTGTTTTTAACCTTAAATGTCTTAGGTGAATCAATTTTATTGATGATCCACCATAAACTTTATTAAATCTTTCATTTTTAACTGTTTGATCTTTGTTTTAAATGGAGACCGTTGGATCATGGAGAAATCTATTGTTGCTTACAATAAACCACAAACACCTAATTTTTTCCTCCATCTTCTTCCCTATGTTCTTCTTCATCCCCAAATAAAACTCATATCTATTCATCATCTTAAAAAAAAAAAAAAAAAAAAAAAAAAAAATCAAAACTACAAAACTCTCATTCATAATAACAAAATTCATCTTCCATTCCAACAACAACATCAACGATTTCTTCATGGTCAGAAAAACAAACATAAGTTAAACTCTCCTTCAACATCATCTTTTTTTTCTTCATTGATTACACCATCAGCACAATATCACTCGCCTCTTCCATTTTCATGGCTTCTTTTCTCAAAAACCTTCTCACACTACACTGTTTCAATTCCCACAAATTCAATTTCGCCGTCAGACTCGTTTCATCCTTACCCCAAAATATCCAATGCAAAAATTCTCAAATCCAATAAACCAAAAAAACCTCTCAGCACTCTCTTCTCTAAACTAATGTCAGGTAAACCCATAAACCAACGACAACTCGAATTAAGCCCAGAATTAAGGGTAAGGGGTTTTTCGAAAAATTCAACAAAAAGAATAGAAGAATGAGAAAGAATTCGAAAGAAAAGATAAGAAGAATTTGAAGATCTTTGAAGTTTTTTTAAAATTTGTGTGTTGTGAAATTGTGTGCAATTTTGTATATGTGGGTCATTGTAGTGTTTTTTGAAAGGAAGAAGAGATGAATATTTCTATGATATTGTTGTTGGTGGTGATGTTGTTTAATTGATTATGAGTTGTTCATTTTTTCTGGATTTTTTTTTAATGAATGTCGGTGAAGATAATATGTAGTTGAAGATTTCTATGATATTTTTTTAATGAATCTGCAATATGTTTTTATTTGTTGTGTTGAATCTGGGTTTTATTTTTGGTTAAATGTTAAATTTTTTTTTTTCCAGGTCTATTGTATGGAGAAGTGGTGGAATGAAGAAGATGAAGCTTGGGAAAAAAATTAGATGTTGGTGGTTCAGTGTGGTGTACAATGGACCTGCAATCGAATGGTTGAAACAATATCAAAAATATTTAACATTAAAAAACAAACGGAAATGACTAAACTGGTAAACGGCAGAAGATTTATAGAACCAAATTGAAACATTTTATAGTTAGGGGACCAAAGTGAAAATAAAAAATAAGTTAAGGGACCAAAACATGTATTAAGCCAACTCTATATTGTCACTGAGTTTATTTCATATAGGCTTCAAGTCTCTACTAATATATACTAGAAGGAAGATAACTTAAATTTTTTTACAAGCGTGCTTGAAGTCCTAAAGTATTTTGAGAATTGCTTTTTTGTCATTCATAACTTCACAATAACACAAATAAAATACCAAATTATCCCCAGCAGTAGTTAACTACCGTTGGGCTAACCGGTAAAAGTTAACTGCCGCTGCGCAGAAAAGTTGCTTTTTTGTTTACAATCCCCTTGCTTTTCTCTCTCATCCCTATCTTTCTTAATTCAATCATCACCGAATATATTATGAAGAAAATCAATGTTTTGGAATTTATGCTTAGTTTTGAGCCAAACTTTGAGAAAATATAGAAACAATGAGTTGATGGCTCATAACAAGTCTTTGTATTTAAAATCTGTGTTGACCCATCTCTTCAAGAGTTTGAGAATGATGCTGCAAAAATTTACACAACAGAGATTTTTAAAGTTAAAGAGCAGATTGTATTGGCTGGTGCATTAAACGTTATTAAGCGAATGGTAAATGGGTAGAAGGTTATCTTCAAGCTAACCAAGTATTGCCATCCCAATATTGAAACAAAAGTTGTTTATGATACTTCTAAGTCAACATTTTATTGTGTAGAAATTTTGAGTCTGATGATGATGAAAGATAATGAATAAGGGTAGGGATGAGAGAGAAAAGCACGTGGGTTGATGAAAGATAATGAATAAAGATAGGGATGAGAGAGAAAAGCAAGTGGATTGTAAACGGAAAAGCAACTTTTCAGCGGTAGTTAACTGCCGCTGGGTTCAGCGGTAGTTAACTATCGCCGAAGGCAATTTGGTATTTTACTTGTGTTATTGTGAAGTTATGAATGTTAGAAGAACAATTTTCAAGTTTTTTTTTTTTTTTTTGAAAGGATGAAGTCCTAAAGTCTTATCTGCTTTAAATTGAGGCATCATTCATTTAGCCTAAGTTTTTAAATAAAATTCTTTTATTTGATATAAAACACTTCATTAAAAATGATTTTAACAAAAAAAAAAAAAGATTTTTCAGAATTTTATCACATGACAAAAAATAATGATTTTTTTTTTATATAAAAAAAATAAATTATACAAACATAACTAAAATATCAAAAATGAGGTTTTTTTAATAAACTTAAACAAACAAGCCTAATATGTAATTATCCTTTCAAAAGAAGAAATGTATAATTGGAATTCAATATATTTGGTTCTTATAACTATTTTTTAAGTTTATTTCAAACCTGAATTTCATTTTAGTCTTATCTAACGCCATTACAAAAAAAAATATTGTTTTTATTTAATCCAGTTAAGAATACAAAATAGTTTCTATGATAATGAAGGAATACAATAGTATAAAAGGAAAATAGACACAAATTAAATAAAATGTTTGAAGGAACTAAACTTTTTTTCTCCTAAATGAATAGAAAGAAAGTTTTCCGGTTGCTCCTTGAGGATATGAGCTGAATCTTTACCAACTAAACAAACATGTGTTGGCTATGTAAAAGTTATTGTAGTCTATTTGAATGAATCTATACATAATATGAAGAAAATACTACAGTTCTTATACAATGAAGTAGAACAATTTGCACGTCCTTCCCAAAAAAAACTGCATGATATAACTTCTATAATCTGAATAGAAGAAAAATTTACAATATGGAAATAGCTATGTTTGAAGTAATTTAATTTACCCTATGAAGTGTTTACTGCACCCTATGTGACACGGATTAAAAGAATAACCATGACAAACACACACGTCATTACAAACATCACAAGCCACGTTAAGCAAGACGTCTTGGAACTCTCCGAGTATATTGTGTTTGCTCTTACGTTGACACGACCTGTGCTTGCCAAGCTATGCTCAATGGCCTCTTCAGTAGAATCAAGTATCTGCAAGCAAGCCATCATTCATTGGGTTAATTAAAACCTCACAAGAGATATTTCATATGATATTATTCTATAAGAAACATATTTTACTGATTGTATTGACCACCATCACAAGGTATTAACATCATCCACAATCCCTCATTGCCAAAATGAGATACATTTTGCACAATCAAGTCATACAGCCAATAAAAAGTTAGAGAAGGAGAGATTGAAAATGAGAATCAGACCTTTTCAGTATTTTTCACAGACTGGCTCATCATGAGACTACTCTCTTTGAGTTGTTTTGCCAACACCACCATCTCATCTGTCAAATCATCTTGAAGCTTTCTGAGGAATATAAGTTTCAACAAAGAAGTGAAAAAATTGACAGAACAGTGAAAAAACAATTCAATAAGAGCAAGCATGAAGAGCAAACAAATGACAATAACAATTAGCTATCTAAAACATTTTTGCATATAATTCAATAGCAACTGCGAGAGTATTGGTATCAAAACATAATGATTCAGAAACGTCCTGAAACAAGTCAATGATGAATAAAATAAAGTTGCAAATAAAGCACCCTAGTAGTTCAACATATTCAGTAACATTTGGTGACTGGTTAGTTACCAACAATATAATAGCCCAATAATGTACCAAAAAAATCCTTTCTATTTCTAAATACAAATATACTTTTGTTGTTTTTAAGAAATATGCATAGGAACCTGAGGTTTTTAGGTTATGGACACTTCATTGCAGTAGTACTGACTCATCATAACACAAACTTCAAGTGTACCTGTGCTTTTCAATATGTGCATGTCCTGCAGCATCCAGTTTAACAGATGATAAGTGATCAGTCTCATCAGGCTCATGTGCTCTATCTTCAGTGCTTGAGGCAGCTCTGTCCAATGAATCAGATGAGTAACAGTAAAACAGCCTACAAAATACAAGTAGCAGTGAAAAAGGTTAACATTAACTTACACAGGCCTTCTTCGCAGCCCAGAACAAGGCGACATCGGCATTTTATCCTCAATTTCAGAAGGGTTTTCTTTAACATTTCTTTCAGTGTCCTCAGATACTTCTATGTCAGACTGAAAATTTAAATGGTTATATGACAATCACTAAGCGTGCCTATTTAGCAAGAACTAAAATGGAATATATAAAAAGGAAACAATGGAGGAAATTTCATTGCCTTATGATGCATTCCAATCAAATACCAATAATCAAGCCATTAAATACTTTATATACACTCTTCACATACTATAACTAATGCAATGTGATGTTCTCCATCATATAACAAATCATTAAGGTTTGATTGGTTGAGTAGGAGTGCAAAAAATGATGGAGTTAAAACGAATTTGAGCCAATCATTACAAACACACGAGCAATAGAGCTGAGAAATAGAGTAAGAAAAGGAAGCTTCAAAGGTTTAGAGAATCCTCACAGAAAAGAGAGAGAGAGAGAGAGAGAAATCTCCTAGGGGCTTCCTCTTCAACAATGGGTTTCCCAATCTACAACTAAGCTTAATGGTCAGTTCTGCAATACCAATAATTCAGAATCCTGTTCTATCGCCCTTTCCTCCAAATTCATGCTACTACCATTTTAAACCATAACCACCAAATAGTTTCAACTGTGCTAATCCATATAACTAATCTAATGGTTTTGCCTCAAATTTGTTGGTTTTCTTTTGTACTTCTCTCCTGTGACCTATCAAAATGAGCATATTTATATTTGCCATTCTTTAATGTTTGTCATACCAAACAGGTTTGAAGTTTTATCATTAAATTTCCACCTTACCACTAACACCTGCTTAACCAAGCAGACCTCAGAGGCTCAGACTTAAGTTTATGCAATCTGCGCACCTTTCAGTTAGTACAAAGTTTTTATTTTAGAAAGTATGTATTTGAAATTCATATATTGCAAAGGGTTTTTATTTTAGAAAGTTTGTATTTGAAATTCATATATTGCAAATATATAAACAAATACTAACTTACAACGACTTTTTTGGCTGAAAAGGACATGGCTGGCTATAGAATTTTTTTGTTACTATACACGACTTGGAGCAAGCTATGATAGGGGATACAACAATCATGTTGTGAAATAAATACTAGTTAAGATATTTATTGATGAAAATGGGGCTTATTTATTTACAATCATATTAAAGAAATTGTTTGCAACGCATTGATATCTTATACCACGTGGTAACTGCATTAATCTGTTTTTACTTTCAACAAACAGGTATAAACAAATAAAATTAACCATTTTGTGATATCCACTAGATTTCAAATACTCAAATTTCATACTTATGTTAATGAAATTTCCCATTATATTGATGCGAAAAGGAACCTCAAATGTTTAGTCAGTTGCTCTAATGATCCCTTTGCATTTCAATATCTCTAAAGATACAATAGCGAACAAATACATACCACATGAACCAATTTTGAAGCAATGGCTTCAGTCTTCTCTGAATAATCGTTCAACGTAGCCTTTGAGATCCTGCATGACCAATCAATCATATACAAACATCAATGAATGCAGATACTCAGTAGAGAAACATATAGCAGGAATATAACATCTTTAGATCATGGATTACCAATGATCTAAGAAAGAGAGAAGAGGAAATAAACTGATTATGTAATCATTACGCGTGCAAGATCTTCTTAAAGAATTAAAAACAAGGAACAATACAACTTATGTTCACTGAGAGACATGTTCAAAGAGAACTCGTTGTAAATAAAGGAGTCCATATATATAGGCAAAATTACACTTTTAGTCCCTTAACTTAATTTCAGGTAACAGTTTGGTCCTTTATCTTTTTTTCATTTCAATTTGGTCCTTTTTGTCCATTTTCAAATACATTTTCAAGCTTCAAATCTTATATTCTTATGCAAACATAGACGAGGATCATAGATTTGAAGACTGAAAGACCATAAGAAAATAAAATCATGAATTTTAAGCTTAAAAATTCATATAAAAATGGACAAAAAGGACCAAATTGAAATGAAAAAAAAGATAAAGGACCAAACTGTTACCTGAAATTAAGTTAAGGGACTAAAAGTGTAATTTTGCCATATATATACCACAGTCTTCTAAAACCTTTTAAGTATGTATGGTTTGAATATTAGTACTATTGGTGCGATAGGATTTTGTTACCTATTTTAGTCAGCTGAGCTTACACTAATTTATCTAAACTTGTTCTTGACTTGGAACTTATTATATAGAAATTTTGAATTAGGTTTCTATATTACAGCAGTTATTCAAAATCCTATATTTAATGAAATCTTTTCATTTTCCATCTAATCCCTGAAATTTCACCAGGTATTAATTCTTAACATTTACATGCTTAAAACCCAAACAATGCTCATTCATGAAAAAAAATTTTATCCTCTTTGAAAGTACCGGATCTTGAAATACACGGAGCTTGATCGGTTGCCAAAGGCTTTACTCAAACTTTATTAAGTTTTTCCAAAGCCCAGCGGCAAATCTGGACAGGCCTCGACAACAACTACATGTGAAGAATAGATTTCTAAATGGAGATTTGAAGGAAGAAGCTTAAATGGTACAGTGTTAGCCGGCCAGCAAAAACTCTTATTGACCTTGATCAAAAGCTTGAGGGGAACAAAATGCATGACTCATTGGCCTGGTATTTCGTTTAGCTAGCCAGATCATAGATTTGCCAATGAAGAACATCTTAACGCATATTTAATGGAATTTTAGAAAATTTGAAATGTCCCAGCCAAATATCATTTCTTCAACAAAAAAGCGCACAGCAGACCATTGAGGCCTACTTAAATGCCGACTGTACAAGATCTATCATGAATAGGAAGTCTACATGAGGTTATTGCGCGGGGTTTTAGTTAAATGGAAAAGCATAAAACAAAATGTGTAACATATAGATACATCTCATGGAGTATGTGAGATGTTATGTCTAAAAAGAATTCTTGACAAATCAGGGATGCCTATAAATATGTGGAAGTTGGCAGAAATTTAATCAAGGAAAAGGTAGATGATGAAGCTACTTGTATGCCATTTATTCTAACTGTACAACAAGAGGCAAATATAAATATCCTGACCAAAAGACTATTCCTAGCTAATTTTGAAATTCTTGAGGGTGTAGAAGTATTTTAGGAATTAATGATTAGTTCTTTAGGATTTGATTGTGTACCTACTTTTTGAATTTAGATTTTGATAAGAAGATTGTTTCTTTTCCCTTACTTTACTCCTTTATATTTTCAATTTTTAACAGGTTGGTTATATCTTTCAAACCAACTCTGGCTATAAGTCCTTCTTTATATGGCTCTCAATGATGAATAAGGGAATAAGTAATTTTCTTTTGAAACTTGCATAAAATTAAGAGCAAGAATTGACAGCTTTAAAGATGGCAGACTATATAGAAACACTAAAGCTCTGCAGTCTCCCATATAATTCCTAGATATTTATGTATGTATACGAGAATGTAAATAAAGAGACTTACTACCTTGGCAAGCCTTCTGGAGTCTTCTCTTCAGCCAATTGTTCCAGTTGTTCACGCAAAGTAGCAACATACTGCAGAGTCATTCTTTTCAAGAGTTAATCAAATGATTAAATTCAATAAAATTAGCAAATAAATTATAGTCACTTGAGACCAACATAAACCTAAAATAAGGCAACTTGGTGCTATAAAGAAACTGCCGTAATGGGGTCGAAATTCAAAGGTCCGGTCTATTTTGGATCTATTGCAGGCAACTTTGCATATTTGCAAAAAGATCGAATTCATAACTCAAACAAATCTGTGACATCCTAACAACACAGCGTAAACATCAACTATTGTGCCAAGATTCCACTTCTGACACGATACTGATTACTCTACAATAAATAGTCAGGGTTTACTTTCAGACATACATGTACAAGTTTTGCCTGGTTTTGCTGCTGAGGAGCAGCTGCAAGCAATCTCTTCAAGTTTACTTCTGTTTTACTAATTACCATTCCTGCAATGTTTAGCAATTCCATAAATAATAAAATTCATAACCACGGAAAGAAACAAAAATTGAATATCAGGCTGAAAATATTAATTTCATAAGAGAAAGCGATGTCTCAACCCATGGTTACTATAATCAAATTCAAATTAAACTTAAAATAAGGAACCCACCTCAAATTAGCCTTCCCCCTTTCCTCCAGCTCTTGTTCAACTCCAAGCCTTCAGCTTCTAACAACACCCATTCATTATTCATGTTCAATACATGGAAAATCACACATGTAAGGCTTTAATTCCATGTAATTGAAGAAATTGGGTAAAATGGGTTAGGTTCGGATTTGAGAGGAAGAAAAGAGGGGGAGGAAATTCTTTTCACTTACCTTGCTTCCAATGAGAAATTAAAGAGGAGGATGACACATGCAAGCTCCAAGGTGTCAAAAATGGGAGAGAAACAGCAGAAAAGAGAGAGCAGATCGCGAGAGAATTTTTTCTCACCCTTTTTTCCACTACTTCAGCCCCATATGGTAATTACCATTATGCCACTATTTGTGAAAATGACCACTATATCCTTTCTTTCCATTAAAATGACTAATAGCATGCATGTTTGCTTTGACCGTGGATTTTTCACTTCAGCTATGGAAAAACCACGTTGGAGGAGAAGCTTGTTTTTGCACCTTCTTTAAATCACGGTGAAAAGTGCATCGGAACGTGCAAATGATGCTCCAATTGTGAATATAAACACATGCTAAATTATCTCTTCTGAACGCTCAACTCTGTATTGCATCCCTAGTGGTCTACTTGATCCTAGATGTGGTGACTATTTTAAGATTGTTAGGCATGTCTTAAGAAAATTAGAAGAGATAAAAAGTTTTCAAACGATCTCATCTTGTGAGATGTTTGGAGTAAGTTTTTAGTCTTGGGTTTTATCAATATCTCGATTGGAGGGAGACTCTCGTAATAATACAGAATTAGTTCATGGGCAAAACTTTGGATTCTTTTTTAGATGAATTCTTTGATTGTTGTTATTATGGTCAATTGAAGATCATTTCGAAATATCTTCCTCCAGCCTTTTATCCACGATCTAGGTTGAAGCACTTCAGTCTATCACATTTATGGCCAGACCAATTAGTATTATGATATGTTAGCCTATTAAATATATTTTTCCTTATATTATAATTTTTTAAGGGTCTTGTTAACGAGTGCCTCCGGAACACTCTTTAAACATGCTAAATTAAGAAATTATTCTTTACAAATGTCAAAATTTTCAATTTTCAATTCACTGATTACACAATTTTTCATAAAAAATTACTATTTAAGACCACCCATTGCTTTCAGACACTGGTTAACATTTCCCTTTTTTAATGTTTTTCCTTCAACTCTAAAACTTGTTAGAAGATGGTGCCAGATGAATTGGTTTGCCTTAGTTAATTTCGTAATTTAATTTTCTTTCTTATATAAAGTATAAAACTCTTAAAAGAGACAAAAAAAATAATTGGTGGAACAAAAAAAATTATAAAGAGACAAAAATATACTTTAGACTTCCTAATTATTTAGATTATTTATTAAGATATTTACACTTACATTTATCTTCTTAAAAAATTATATTTAGCCTTATATTTTTATAAAAGATTTAATACTTTAATAATGCTCTTTCAAAAACAAAAATACTTTAATAATGCAGACCTTTGTTGAAATCTTGTATAATTTTGATTATTGAGGGCGAATAGAAATAAATCCAATAGCGTACGGATTCTAAAAAATGAAACTTGAAGACAAAGTCAGAAATCAAAGCAAAAAGAAAGCATAAATCAATCAACACACGCATACGATACTCGTGCTCATCAAAAACTTTAGCTGAATCTACAATCTGAATTAGGTGAAACAAAAAAAAATAAAAAAATCAGAGAGAGTTCTAAAAATGTACGTAGATCACGCATTCTCGATTTCCGATGAAGACATGATGATGGAAACATCATACACGGCGAATAACAAACCACCGATCAAGGAGATTGCTCTCGCCGTCGCTCTTCTCGTTTTCGGAACCCTAGGTATCATCATCGGTTCTCTCATGGCTTACAATCATGTCGGCGGCGACACTGCTCACGGTAACATTCACCTCCTTTTCCTCTTCCATCTTTCTTTCCCTGATTCAGAATTAACTTTTTTTTTTTTTTTTGAAATTGATTGAGAAAATTTCTTGGATTGTGATTTTTTTATTATTAGAAATTAGAAATTAATAATAAAGAAGATGAAAACAATTTCACTAGACCTGAGCATAGGACTAATATTAGTTTATTTTTTGGTTTTGTTTGATCAATTTTTGTTATTGAATGATATACAGGTCTCTTCTTTGCAATACTGGGATCAATCTTGTTCATACCAGGTTTCTACTATACACGGATTGCATACTATGCTTACAAGGGATACAAAGGGTTCTCATTCTCTAACATACCTCCTGTATAGTTTTCTCCAGTACCATCCTTATGTATAGATGTTGATCTTCTATGGTTGCCCTTTTGTTTTATTTGTTCTGCCTTGCGTCTAATGTACATTTACATTCACTACAAATGCTCTGAACAAATATATTTACAAATTATAGCTGCTAAAAATTTATATTGCTATATAGAATGAAGAATCAATCTTCCTGCTTTGAACTCTTTTCAGTGTTTTTATTAGCTGATTATGATGGCCCAATTTGCTTTATAACTCTATAAGGTAATTTCACTTATGGAATCCACCCCATCTTCGTTTCCCTGTAGCAAGTCAAGTGCAACATCATGTCTTTGAATTGAACACCCAAAAACCTGCATTCTACTACTGCATATTGACACTCCGAGCATGTGAATCATATTCCCTGGTAAGGATTGAATGTGCACATTTTGTTGAGTTAAGGAATTCATATCAATAGGATAGAATATAACTCATAGTTGAAGACAAATTATTAAATTTGTAGCCTATTCACTTTGTCCACTCTGCCAACTACTCGCATCAAAATTATGTCACGTTACCTCTCTCTGCCTTGTAAAGTTGAGGCTAAGGGGTAATAATAGTATACTATTTTATTCCATTTGATAGAAGGGTAATGTTTGAGAGACCTGTGCACACCTCCTATACAAATACATCTTCATTGTGTATGTTATTTAGTGCTTCGTGCAATGTCTGATTAGGCTCCAATTGAAACAAAGGCTGTCTACAATACACCCAGCCACCTCATCAGCGCCCCCTGTGCAGGCCTGCAGGGCACTCCCTGTTTCCTTATTCCCAGCAAGTACCTCTTGGGGGAATCTTAATTGGAGTAATTTTTTTTAGTTGATAATTTATGTAATCAATCTATTGTAAATTGAAATATTTGACTTTTTAATTTAGAATCCTTAAAGAGTGTCCCTAATGAGACCGTCTATCTATCGAATCTAGTGGCGGAGGCTTTAAAGAGCTGAGGTGGGCCACGGCCCACCCCCAAAAAAAAATATTTTTTTCTTTAGGGAAGTTACAAAAATATCCTCAGATTATATTATTTTTCCTAGATGACCCACCCAACATTCTTAGCCTTTTCCCTTCCCCTGTTACGTTGGACACAACTTCTCCCTCTTTGAAAATGCGACCTAACTACAAACTCATAACCTTAAAACCTTCAAGTTAGTTGGATTACGTAACCAATTATTTTAATTTTCTAAGGTATGTAGTTTACTTTTTTGATGAAACTTTGTGCTTAGCGTTTATTACAACTGAAAAATTTATGTTTATATATTAGAGTATATTTTGCTAGCCCATCCTCGATATTTTTTCTAGCTCCGCCACGGATCGAATCTATGAAAAAGTATTCTCCCCAATCACATGTGGCTGGATTTCACACCTAATATGTTTCACCTATGCTTTCCGCCATTTTTTTTTTCTCAACGTCAGTACAATCTTGCACAGTATCTTTACTAGTACAAAGTATTTTATCACAAGCTACAACCAAACTCGATAAACATTATACAACTATTAAGATCTCTCAGCCTCTAATCGAGGCACTCCCCTCATCATTCCTACAACATCATTTGAAGAAAATGTTGATATTAAATTGGTTGAAATGGTACTTGACTTGGTGGCTGGTAGGTGCATATTTATGCAAAGCAGGAGTGTGATTCACATGTAACAGAGAAAAGCTATATAAGCGAAGTTACAAACTGTGTACACAAGTCTTTGATAATTGTGTGTTCATATGTTAATATCTGCAGAAAGAAGAAGAAACAAGGCTTGTTGATAAATATGAAATATGAATGAAAAGGCTGCACATGACAAAACCATGATTTCTTTGGTATATATTCATTCATTTTCTTGTGAATAGAATTTTTATGACAATAGGTACAATATACTACTTGAAGAACTAAATGTATGATTTTTGGTAAGAAAAAAATCTAAATTTTTAAGTTTAGGGTGATATTTTGCACATAACTGCAAAATTTCAGGGGGGGATTTGATCATAACCGTAAACAGTTAACAGAAAAATTTGACGGAGGGGTAAATTGATTAACGTTATGCAATTTCAGGGCGTAATTGAAGTTTTGTTAATTTTGGGGGGTAATTGACGAAACTTACAATTTCAAGGGAAAAATTGACTATTTACTCATAACTTAAATGATAAAATGCTATCGGAATGGGTTCAAATCAACAAATTTTCACTTTCATAAGTGTGAGAGCTTGATCATTAGGCTCTTTGAAAAATGAAAAAAAAAAAAATCAGATGTAACTTTATCATCCAATATCACCGGAAGCATCAGAACTGTCATCAACATGCAACTTTACGCATTCATCTTGAGGGAAGATTCACTTAACAATCCAATGATAAATGTGATTCTAAATATTAACAAAAGTAATGTTAGTGTGTATGATGTCTACAAAATGAAGGACATTATGAGATTTTTGGTTGCTTATAATCAAGAGTATGTTAATTTCTAAAGCGCTCAAATCCACCAAATAAATATTGCTTTACTATAATGTAATTTAGACAATGAATAATTTTGATCAATATTTTACATTTTTTTTAACATAGAATTAGATATAGAAAATGGATCAATACATTTAGAGTATGATTATACATTGTAACCCATTTTTCAACCAACCATTTAACATTAAGTTGGTAAGTTTAAAAGTGTTTATGATATCAAGCATGATTAGTTAAACACATTTTCTTCTTATTATTTTTTAATTCAAGCTTAATTTTAGAGATAAATAATTCATCAACAATAATCAAGTAATTATTAATTTTTTGGAAACCAAGATCGAATAATACACATATAAACTTTAATTTTGAGAAGGGTGAATTTAAACATATTAAATTAATATTAAATGTTCACATAAACATGTCTTAATTGAATTTGATAAAAATAAAATAATATTGTAAAAAATTTAAAATTTAAAAGACCAATTTATAACAAAAACAATTTAAAATTTAAATTTAAAAACATTTTGCCTAAAAAAATAAAATCTCAACTCTCGAATAGGTGCTTTTTGGCCCCCGCCCTTAGCAGAAGAGAAGAGAACAGAGTATCTGCAAGCAAAAGCGAGAAGAATGAAGAAGCGTGATGCAGTTGTTGTATCTGACGGCGTTAAAAAAAAGAAAAGGAAACGTTCTTGTTCATCCTCTCAATCCCAACTCTCCAATCATCCCAACACCCTATTCGCTCTGTTACTTGCATCTCTCTCAAACTCAAACTCAAACTCCAACACCAACCAATCCTTCATCAAAAAATGCTTATTCCAATTTCACCCTTCTCTTCTCCTCTCCAACTCCTCCTCCTCCTCCTCCGTCACACCCATCCTCGCTTTACTTCCAACTCTCCTATCTTCCACACACTCCCCAATTGCACGCCGCGCCGCAGATATCACCGGCGCTGCCTCCCTCGTTTCCCTCGAAATCAACGAAGAAATCGCTACGGATTCCGAAACCATCAAGGGATTAATTTCTCTGTTGGAGAATCCCGATAGGAAAGTTTTATCCTCCGCTTGCAATGCCATTTTGGATTTGTCTACCACAGCTTTCGCTCAACAGCAACTTCTCAATTTCTCTGCCTTGCACAAACTAATGTAAGGCTATATGCTATTGCAATTACTTTTAGCTTCTGTTTAGATTGAATTATTTCAGTTTATGTATAAGCTATTTCTATAACAAAAGATAAAATCAATTCAAACTGTTTTTATGTAGCTATAACTTGTTTTCATAGACTATCATAGGGAGCTTATAGAAATAAGTTGACAACAGCTTATGGACATGCCATTAGCTGTTTCCGTAAGTTTTTCTATACAATCTCTCAACTGTTTATGTAAGTAGGCAAGCTTAAAGAGGTCAATCCAAACAACTTTTGTTACAGAAATAGCTCATACATAAACACTTATATGATACGTTTTTAATTAAGTTATGCTATTAGTGCTTAATTAAGTTGTTTATCCAAACAAGGCCCTAACATGCAATGCTTTTATTTCTAACATGCTCTTTTAATTTATCGCTGTATAGGAAAAAATAAACTATTTAAGTAAAATCTTACACTTGAAAATCTGTTGTTTTGGATATATTGAAAATTTCCTTAGGTCTGTGTTTCTTCAGGTTTTTAAGCGCGTGGAATCTGTTTGTTTATTGTCTGAGGGAAATCAAAGTTTTCACGCTCTTAAGATTGGGATTAGGGAAGATGAACTATCGGTGGCTTTGCTCAGTGCAATTATTGTTCTTATCAATGTCTGTAATGTTGAGCAACTACATAATATCCCTGAAAGTGTTTCTGAAGCATTCCTGAGCCTTCTAAAAGAGATAAGGGCAAATGCTACTCATCATTTGGTGATTAGAGGTGATGTGAAATCTAATGTAGAAGGACGTTTTTGTAAGAGTAATGTTGGAGTTTGTGATCTTGCCGACAGCATCTTTAGGCTTTCCATTAATGCTTCACAACTTAGTGTCTCTTTGCCATTTGAAGTGGTCCAAAGAGGTCTTTTTGGTACAAGTGGTTCTAGTTTTGAAGATTTTCTGTCAAATCATTGGGAAGTTTCACCTTTTCTTCTATCAAGGACATCGGAGGATCACAACGTGAATGATATGTTTAGCCCATTTATACAATCTTTGAACTGGAATGGGAGTGTTCCTTCCCTACTTCATTCAATCCTTCAAGATCTCGTGTCTTGTTTTCCTATTGCTTCAGAGGAGCAAAACATCCTCAATTTCCTAATTGAGGTGAAAGATAGACTAGGCTGTCCTATAATCTACCAGCAGGATATACGGGTTGTAAAAGCCGATAGCCAATCCAGAAAAGAGACACATTACTTTCATCCGGAATGCCATAAGGAACCTCTGTATTTTACTAATGAAGATGTCTTAAAGTGCGAGCAAGCTTATAAAGAGGGTTATACTGTTGCTCTGCGTGGTCTCGAGTTTCGATATCAGCGCATTGCTTCTATTGCCGATACATTAGCACTTATGTTTGGCCAACCTTCAGTAGGTGCTAATTTGTACTTAACACCAGCTAATTCTCAAGGGTTGGCCCGTCACTTTGATGATCACTGTGTGTTTGTCTGCCAGATTTTTGGCTCCAAGAAGTGGACAGTATTTTCTCGACCCGGTCAGCTGTTACCTCGCTTATATGATAGTCTCTGTGGTTCCGATGTTGACTGTACAAAAGCTGTAAGAAGAGAGTTCTTTCTCAAGGAGGGTGATGTATTGTATATTCCCAGAGGTTTTCCACATGAGGCTTATACAAATTATGGTGTTGATGATGGTTCTCCTGGATTTTCGTTGCACCTTACACTCAGTATTGAGGTTGAACCTGCTTTTGAGTAAGTAAATGTTAACGTCAATTTTTTTTTAATGGTTGCAGTAAGCTTTACTTAAGTTTACCATGGTCCCTTTTCTTTTTCTTTTTTTGTTTATTTTCCTTTTCGTATACATTTTAAGTTCTATTACATAAATGCAGTCATATTAGGACGATACACAAATTAAGAAAAAAGGAAAATACATAGTTTTTCATGTTTCATAAACTTTAGACTTTCTGCAACTATGCCATAATTGCATGTGTATGTATTATTTGTAAGTAGAACCGAACTCTAAAGTGAATATTTTTCGATGATAAGAGACTGACCGAGGGAGCTATAGGTAGATAAACAATTAGACGTGTCTATATTTTGTGTAAATTTCATTCTCGCTCAGGATGTTGGGTGCAAGTATGCAAATCAATTGTATAGAACTTTGAATGGGTATTTTGGCCTTTCCGTTCTATCATGTGATTGCTAAACTAGTCATTGAAATGTAAAGATAAAAGAAAAGGCAAATAATTTACAACATTTTTAAGTCGATCTGAATCTTTCATGAAGAATTCCTTGATGAAGAATATTGGATAAAACCTGTGTAAAGAAATCAGCAAAATCTCAGTCATAGTAGTCAATCTTGGATAGCGGCGTGTAGCAGCCAATCCCAAAAGTGGGATAGCGTATAACGGTATGCCAAAAAGCAGTCACCGATATTTGATGATTTTTTGGACATATTACACTAATAATAATACTGTAAAGGATAAACAAAATTCTATTTAATATAAAATTAAATATAACACTCAAATCTCATGAAACATTAATAAATCAAAACACCAAAAAAACAAAGGACATAGGAACAAATAAAAAATCATAAAACAAGAGAAACCATAAAACAAATAATAACAGAGGAAGGAAAAAAAGAACAGAGAAAGAGAGATCCCCATGTCGTGTTTATCAGTTGGAAGGTAGAAGAGTGTGTTTTGTGGGGCAGGTGAGAATAGAGAAAGAGTTGAAAAGTGTTAGGGTTTACAAAATCCCCAAAATGCTCTCAAAAAGGTTTTAAAAATAGGGTCAATTTGGAAATTTCCTTCTAAAATCAAACAGCGGCTGAAGCGGTTGTTATCCGCTACACTCTGCTCCGCCACTATAGCAGCTGAAGTGGCCGCTATTTGATTCTGCACTGCTACGATGATTATCGTAGCGGTTTGTCGCCGCTACGCTACACGCGGCCGCTATAGCACCGCTATTGACTACTCTGAGCTCAGTTCATAACTGGTTTTGTAGATATTTGTGGGTCCCTTTGTTTCACGTTGACGAAAATGCTTTTAATTGCAAAACTATGAATTATGGTTTCAGCATAAAACTTTCACATTTGGTGTGCACACAGGCTAGTAACAGGTATTGAGTGTAGTAAATTAGACAGTGTCTGTCCCTGTAGTCAAGCACTTATGTGTAAATCCACCGGAGAAAGGAGACATGCCATGCCAGCAATTGGTTGTTGGATTAAGTGGTCTGTTTCCAGTGCATGTCTTCCATTGACAGTGGATGCTTAACCAATGTGCGGACAGTGGCCGATGTCAAAAATAAGGCTTTTTGTTGCTGAGGATTTTTGAATTTCATGGATTGCTTGAATTTGTTCTGGAAATACTTTCAATTTTCAAAATAGAAAATCAGAAGTACACCGAACATAGGATGGATAATATATATGGAGAATCAGAAAATCCTTCAGAAATATTTTCTGTTAAATTAGCAAATCTTAGTCTTGGAGTTTCTTTAATACCTATTTGGCAGTTTCCCCTATCTAGTGTGATTTTGACTTTTCTCTTTTTTCCTGGTCGAATGCTTTGCATTTGTTTACTATAAGCATTATTAATATTGCTACAATGGAGATTAGTTTGATTTAATATGATATTACAATATCCTACCTATTACTGATTTAGAGGCTAGTATGTAGATATGCCTAGAAAGAAAATGGCCAATTGGCGCCAGTTAGTTCATATTTTAATTCTTACAAACAAGTGATTTCACAAATGCTCAGATAATATAATTTCAATTGGCTTAAATATATTTTTAGTCCTTGCAAATATACCACTTTTTGGTTTTAGTCTGAAATTTTTCATTCGAGTTTTTAATCCTTGCAAATATACAACTTTTTACTTTTGATCTTGTTATTTTGTTTTAGTTCCTGTTAAATTTGTTTATGTTGGAATTAGTCTCTGTATTATGTGTGTAATATTCATTTTACTTCTTTTGTAGCTCATATAGGCATCAATTTAAACGGAAACAAATATTTCATGGACTACAACAAAATAACAAGGAACAAAAGATAAAAGTGGTTTATTTGCAAGGATTAAAATAAATAAATTACACGGACTATAAACAAAAAGTTATATATTTGCAGGGAACAAAAGCATATTTTAGTAGTTTCAGTTTTTCTTCTCTCAGTGTAAAAATAATAAGAGATGTTCTGAAAACAAAATTCTACACTGCTCAGTCGACAATCCTATAGACTCCTACAATGTAGTGAACCAAGGTTTGATTCCCATTTGGGAGAAGTACCCACATTTAATGCCCAATATGCCTCAAATGGCATTATGTCTAGTGGAGGGAACCTTTGGGAAACCAAAAAAATAATATAACTAATCATTACATCTTTGTGTATTCTTTCCTATCTAGTCAAAGCACTGTATGATGGCCATAATCATGGGCGGACCTCTTGTTCCTTAGCAATTATTTTTCAGATTTTCGTTGATTCCAAGAATTATGAGTAAATTTATTTTTAATTTATTTTCCCTTTAAGTTGTTCTTGTATATAGCTGCTTTAGCACTATATCGAATGATTAAAAAATCATTTGATAGATGTTTCTTGAATCAGAAAACTGAAACTATGCATGTGGAGTGACCCACTCTAAAATCAATTATTAAAAATTAGACAAGTGTGTCTGCAGGACACCGGGCCAAGCTTTCAGAGACCCATGTTTATGCAAAGCTGATTCATGGACCAGTTTTCATAGTATTTAATCTACCTCAATTATTACCCTACTGATAAGGATGTGTGTAATATTATCAACCTTTCATCTTCGTGCTGGTTTGTTGTCCTCAAGTCCGCATGAAGAGAGTGAAACTTGGACTTACTATGTTTGGTTATGTTATGAGAGATATGTTATGACCGGGTTTCTTTTATTTAGGAAGATTATTTATCCATTACGTCTTCCTAAATTTATCATTTTTATTTTTCTGTTTGATTTTTCTTTTACTTCAATTGTATTTGATTGCTAGATTTATGTTATGTTTGAATTCAATTTGGTAATTGTACTTGCAATTGGGTGAGGCGATTGAAGAGACCTTAAGCAGTTATAGGGGCGGGCAATTTCTTAATGGAGCAACTGCATCACTGCAAATGAAAGATTGAACTGCTAAAAAGAGTTCACAATATTGTAGCACATGTTAAAGAAACTTGTTATCGTTATGGTGATTTAGATATCTGGTTTCGCTCATTCTATATCATTCTAAACGCAGGTGGGAAGGAGTAGCTCATTTTGCTCTTCATTGCTGGAATGAAAACCAAAGAAGACCGTGTTATGGTTGCATTAATTCTCTGTCTCAAAAACTTGATCTTGTGTCTGTGAATCTTTTACATGTTGCCATTGGGATTATTTGCACTTCTAATCCTACTTTTCGGAAAGCATGCTTGACTGCTGCAGTTTCCTTGCCGCCAGATGTTTATCATAGGCTTATTCAGAAGCAGAGAACGACTTTTCTCCACTTGGTTGATAGAATATGTAATGAATGTAGATTTTCGGAAGTGCTGAGTAACATAGAGGTTGCAATTCAGAAAAATAAAGATCCATTTGAGCACATCCGATGGCTTCAGGTTCTTCGTATGGAAAAAGAAGCCAGAAGTGGATTCAACACAGAAAAATCTTTCAATATTGAAGATTTATGCTCTTTGTGTACCAAACACAAGGACAAATTAGAAGCTGCTTTCGTGGTTTGAGGATGTTGTAACTCGTCACATGATGCTTCTTCAGAAATATAAAAAAACAAGAAGACAATATATTAATGGAATGCTTTCACTTCATGATAAATTGTAATAATGTTTTTTTCTTTTTTTAATTTTATTTCAATTTTTCCTGCTTTGGCAAAGAATTACTGGATCATATTCACCTACTGGAATGCTTGACATCAGTAGCGTCTTACTGACCAGCTCATCAGTTTTCCTATGTTTCTGTGAACTATATATGGCTTACAAGTTATGTGCCAATGTATTGGTCAAACTAGATGAGCAAAATGAATCATGTAATCAGGTCCAGTGTATAAACAAAACTTTTTTTTTTCCTCTTCCCACACACAGGGCATTACATTTTATATATTGGTAAGAACTAGAATACATGTCTGCATATTTCACAAATCAAAATTAAATCTTCAGCCTATGGTTTTGGATGCTTAGGAGTTGGATGAGTAGTTACTCCATGATAATCTGTATGATAGACAAGATCATGAGGACTGTAACTGTTGCCGGTAATTTCTAGTGTTGTTAAATCTGCATTAGCTGGAGTGCTTTCCATTGCCTCATCTGATACCTGCATTTTATACATTCATGTTATGAAATGGAAGCAATAAGGAAAGGGGCATGGTGGACCTAAATTTCCTTTAGTCAAGGAAATTACTCATTGAAAGGATATCTGGTGATGAATGAAGATCGTACAACTCATATTATGATGAAATAGAATATGAGCCATTCGATCTTTAGCAAATGTTTGAGATCCATGATTTTTCATGTGCAGTAAATTCAAGGTGTATGAATGCACTAAGGAGAAGGAAAAGTTATGCCGAGGAAATTTCCTTGATAATAAGTTGTATCATGTTGCTTATCTTTTCACTATTTACTCTTTAAGATAATTAATAGGGGACTAACATACCTGAGTTTCATGAAATTTGTGGTCATGTCCAGGAGCGGACATGCTCAACTTCCTTGCTGGTGTAAAACCTAGAGAATAAGTATTGCTTGTGTGTTGGGAGATGGAATACAAAGAGAGTGTGAGAAAGCAGCATAAAAGAAAGATTGAAGAACTCATCATGTGATGAAAATCAGGTTTGCTACCCATAGGGGAAATTGTTGCTGCATCAAACATTATATAGTCGAGCATCGAAAGTGCATCAGATGGAAGTGATGGAGGGAGAGAGAGAGGGAGAGAGAAAAAAGGTGGATGCAATTATTGATCAAGGAGCTGGTAAACATGTTTTGACATGCGTGCCCACGGTTCTAGTGGTTATGTTGGACTGTTCTCTCTCTCTCTCTCTCTCTGATATTATTATAGTGAAAGATATCTATTTTGATGCCATACGAAACCATACTGCTACATCATCAACTCATGTCTTGTCCTTAACAATAAAGACTGGTTGTGATATATCATCCTTTGGCTGCTATATCTCAGTGATATCTTACCCTCTCTCAATATATTTGTATAGTTTGTTATTATCTTGAGACTTTTGTTTGTTGCTGTGATTTACTCAAGGCGTATCCTCTTAGCTCGGAATCTCCCATCCTTTCAACTACTGCATAACTCAATTATATTTCATTTTTAGTTGGAAGAAGTGTTCAGCAACTAACAATTATTTTGACCAAACAAATGTTTTGACCAACTTGCACTTGCTATGACAACTCTTCTATTTGGTGTAGAAAGGAATATTTGGTTTCGAACAATTGATTCAGTGTATCTTTAGGTACAGTAATCACTATCAATGTAATTTTGTTGAAGTTACAAAGTACATTAATTATGCCAAACTCATCATCAATCCAAATATGCACTCAGTTTACCTAAAGCAAGTAACTGGAGTGGAAAGTACTAGTGAATTGACTGCAGAGTTGTTGAATTTGGATGGAGAATCCAATTGTATCCACTTACATATATTCTAGATCTAATATATCTGCAGCTAGTATTATACAAT
Organism: Medicago truncatula; assembly: GCF_003473485.1. Lineage (NCBI taxonomy): Eukaryota > Viridiplantae > Streptophyta > Magnoliopsida > Fabales > Fabaceae > Medicago > Medicago truncatula. The sequence continues at coordinate 60,782,354 of NC_053045.1, read as the reverse complement.
GTCAAGAACCAAGAGATCAACCGGTGAATGATTTCAATCATTGAGGGGCTCGCGATTACCACGATCTTCTATTGACAGTTATGTCTAGATTGAGGAGCAAGATTGATGATGTTTATGTCTTTAAGTTTTTGTCAATGTGCCCCATTTGAATACTCAAAGGGATTGGGGTTGGGAGTGATAAGACATCTCAAATGTTATTAGTAACAACATGAATGAAATGACATGGGAACACTTCCATTGATTTGATGGATACATTACAAATTAAAGTTGATTCAAAATGGAAGCTCCGAACAAATGTATGAATATGATAAGGAAATAGAAACCATCTGTTTTGACCACCCTTTTTTTTTTTTCTTTCTAATTTATGACATTCCATAATTTTTTTAGTGGATTGATAAATTGATTCTTAAAAGTAAATAGAAACCATCTGTTTTGACCACCTTTTTTTTTCTTTCTAATTTATGACATTCCATAATTTTTTTAGTGAATTGATAAATTGATTCTTAAAATGGTAAGAACCAGTAAAAATAGTTGTATATTTTTTGTATTTTCGTTAAAGACTATGACATTATAGGTTATACTTCATAATGATTTCACGTCAATATCATCTCACCGACGGCTAATGTATCTATGCAATTTAGATAATCTTGGTGAAAATCCGTTGGCAATTGCAATTATATATGGACTAATTGTTGACACATTAGTTTGTGAGATGTATAAATTTTATAAGCAAATTAGTCCCTGGTGATGTGACATTCATGTGCGATCAATGTAGACAACATTTTTAGTTAATGTGTTATGTCATGTTATAGACTTTAACAATAAGAGTTGATGGACGACTATTTTGACTAACACTATAATTTAAGGGGTGCATTTGCCGGTTTTTAAATATATAGGACTATTTTAATTGATGCTTACAATTTTAAAGATTAATCTACCTATTTACTCCATATTGTTTTTACTAGGAATGTAACCCACAATCTAAGGAATGAACACTTTTCCACACCATTTCTAAGATTGAAAGATGAAGCAGAAACATCAAAACATAAATTTCGACAGTTTGGGTCTACACCACATGGACCAAATTAACAGTCGATTACCTAACATGGTCTGAGGATGGGAAAGTGGCAACAACACACGAGCTCTCATGGCCCAAAGTTTGCTAATCAACCAGCAAAATATCAGGATGATCTACTATCTTATTTCCGTAGGCAAGGGCCATACACCAAGGTTTTGTTTGAGAGTTTGGAGGAAAGAGGAAGGAAGAGTTGTGGGGATGAAAAATATAGAGGGAAATGAAGAAATCCTTCACATTTTTTTAAAATAGTATTTTTTTTTTAAATGATAAACTAATATTTATGATTCATATATTTTTAATATTAAGAATATATTATAACAACATAGAACAAATTTGAATAATTCACATAAACCCTCTAAATCCCTCAAAACCCTACTTCAATACAAGTTTTAGTTCTCCAAATGAGGAGGGTTTTATATTATGAAGAAAAATTAACCCCCCAAAGCCCTCATCTTCCAATGTACTCTATTTCTTCCACTTGCTCAGTCCTTTTTTCCAAAATTCTCCCATCCCTTCCCCTCCAAACTCGCAAACAAAGCCTAAGAAAATTATTCGTCTCACTTATGAAATTGCTCATTCCTTATATCAGCGGCAATTAACTGTCGTTCAATATTTTTCAGCGGTAGCTAACTGTCACCGGTATAAGGGATAAACAATTTTGAAAGGGAGAATAGTAGTTTTCATAAACTAATAGCAAGATTGCTTTTGGACGCTTATAGTAAAAACAAGGCTAAAATTTTTGTTTTTAAGTAATAATATTTGAACAATCATTTGATAACAAATTTTGTGACAACCTTGTTTTTTCTCTCTTGTCATTGGTCAAAAACAATATAGAGAGAAAAAGGAAAACATATTATAAGTACATACATTATGTGAGTATGAGAGAGAGTTGTCAAAACGTTGTCACAAAATAATTGGTCAAATATATTTTTTAATAAATGAAAATTTAGTTAATTCATATTTAAGACTACATTTTGTCAAGTAACCTAGCTCTGATGGCTAGAAATCCATCCTATATAAGGTAAATAACAGGATAATTCGGGGTTTGAACCCCAACACACACATATATATATAGTGCGGACTATGTATCTATTCTATATTATATATATAAAGAAAGTAGACTCTTTCGACTGATTTTTTCTCCTTCCAATTATACCTTTAAGAAAAGAATACTATTTGTTTATGTCATTCAAAAATATAAGAATTTATATTATATTTGATAATTTCTTTTCAAAGATATTATAGTTTTTATATTGTGCGTATCATTGAAAAAAATAAATATAGTTTGTTCCAATATGAAAGTGCAAAACATTTATTATCTATACCTATAATTTTAATTAAAATTTCATAAAAACTACCGCTCGTAATTTATATACATTAGTGCAATAAAATGAACGGACAGACGTGTACCAAGTGTCCGAATAAACGCTAGTTATATATAATTAATATGTCATCATTGCGCTCGTAATTTTGTGGTGGTGCGTGTAGTGGCTAGTGGTGGTTTTCGGTGGTAGTTCTGTTTTTTGTGGTTTTTGTTAGACGGTGTTGCTTGTTTCAAGCCAGTTCATTGTGATTTTGTGGGGTTGTATGTGTTTTCTAGGTGGTGATTTTTTGGTTGTTTACATGTGTTTAATTGCACTCACCTGCAGAAGAGAAGCAATGTGTGATTACACGAGTTTTTGGTAGGTTTGATGGTTATTTTGGAGGATTTTGCAACGATTTGGCACAAGATTTGTTTCTGCTATTGAGCGGATGTTTAGACTTTAGTTTTTGGAAATGACTTCTTAGTTTTGGTGTTTAGTTTTTATTGCTTTTTGGGGCCTCAGTAGAGGGTGTTTTTGATTTGTTTGTGGAAGTTTGAGGGTGTTTTTGGTTTGTTTCTAGAAGTTTATATTTGATGTATGGTTGTTTGTTTGGGTGTTCCGCATATACACGACACACTTTTTCTTTGTATGTTATTACTTTAAGATTTCTAGTCTAGCATTCCTTATGCTCGCTAGGGTTCTTTGCGTTTTGAATAAATTTCATTTTAACTTCATAAAAAAAATTAATATGTGATCATATCATATCATATATATATACAAAAAAAAAATGTTGGGGAGGGTTATTTCTTCATATATGCAATCAGCTAGTTACCATTAGCTCGGCAATATTTTGGCTGCCGTTACCCTTTGCCGCATATAATGAAAGCATCATTGATTTTGGCTGCCTTTGCCCTTTAACCTTTGCCACATATCTTTACACTTGATAGAACTATAGGTTGCAATAGATTATAGCTGGCTTTTAAGTTTTAACGTATGATTTTTTTGGTGTGAACTGGGTCCTTCACGTCTATCTGTTGAGATTGATGCCTGAAGTGGGATAAGATCAATGAGTGGCAAAATTTCACTATATAATTATATATTTTCTTAACTTTTTTTTTTAAAGAGCTTTTAAATTATTATTATTAGTAACATGCAGACAGACATTGTCAATCCACTTTTTCGAATAAGAAACGTAGATGGCCTTCCTATCGTAGAAAAAATTTAAATGTATTTTTTGGATTATATTATAAAAAAGTATATTATATTATGATGTAATTCTTTTATCGCATTTTCACATCATATTGCTGAATTATAATCTTTTAAAATCATGTAAATCAATCAGTCATTCTCTCAGTATAAATTTTTTCATTTTCCTGTCTCATTACCTTTACAATTATATCGTATTGTTTTTTTCGAAGAAATTATATCATATTTATTTAAAACTACTCAAATTAGCAATCATATTTTTTTTTATGTAATCAAACAAATTGGTGTATTCTCTAAACTACCAATTTTCTTTAATTAACTTTCTACGTGATTTTGTTTTAGAAGAACATACATTGAATGATATTTTTGAAAGAATAATAATAATATCAAACATATATATTTTTTTTTTATTGAGGAGGAATATAGTAAATTTTGTTGAAGTTTACTTATATTTTTTACTAAATTGAATCAAAGAGGGTGTAGGTTAGTATTTTAATTGAATAAATGTATTAATTGTATTTGTATATTTTTTTCATAAACAAAATTAATGAATATTTTCGTCTCGTAAATATAACTCAGTTGGTAGAGACATCATAATATATATTCAGGTGACGGAGTTCAAACTCCAAATTACCCACTTATTTACCTTATAAATAAATTTATAGTCACAAAGCTACTTGATAAAAAATCAATAATCATTTTTCTTAGTAAAATCAATTATCAAAACTAGCACAAGTTTGGTGTAGGTTTTGCGCATGGGGACAACTAAGACATATGGTGTACATTGTTATGAGGGTTTAATGGAAAATTCTGCATGATAAACATATGGTGTATGGTTATTAATGACTTAATTGTTCATTCAGGTTTTTTTTAATTTAATTATTTGTTTTAAATTGGTCTCATAATTAAAAAAACGTCTTAATATGGTCCTTTATGTTTTATGTCATTACATTTTTGAATCATCTCCGTCAATTTTTAACCTTAATTATCTAAGGTAGATCAATATTGAAGGTGGTCTACCATAGACCTTATAAATTTTTTTATTTTAACAATTTGATCTTTTTTAAATGGATGATCTCGTTGAATCATGCAACTCTATTATATCCTACAGTCAACCACCAACATCTAATTTTTTTCCCTTTTCCTCATCGTCTTCATCGATTATACCCAAAATAATAGCAACAATTAAAAAAAAATAATCAATGATTCATTCATAATTTTCCTAATATATCTATCTATCTCAAAAATCAATGACTCATTCTCTCAACTAAAAAAAATATTCATCTCATTTTCTCATTATTTTTTATATCATATTACATCATTTAAATCACTCATATTTGTTATCTATTCTCTTAATCTTTGTTGGTTCGTGCTGTTTGCATCCCTTTTAGAAGAAAAAAAATCTCTCAATATAAAAGTTTGTAATGTCATATTATTTTTCCGCTAGTTTAAAAAAAAAAAATACTGTAAATTGATAATTTACTATATGAAAATAAAAAATTATATCATTGTGGAATTTTTCAGTTGTCATTTCACATTAAATTTAAATTTACACGAGAATACATCACTTAAAGAGTAATGGTATTGTAAAAAAAAAAAAAGAGTAATGGTATTTGTACAATCCTTTAGGCTCTGTTTGGATGATAAAGGAAAGTTGAAGGAAAGAAAGTAAAAGGAATGATTGTTAGAGGAAAGAAAGTGAATAGAAAGTGGGTGGAAAGTGAGATGATTTTTTAGTTGTTTGGTATTAGTGAAAGTGAAAGGAAAGAAAGATTGTAATTTTATTAATAGTATAAATCTATACAATTGCACATTTATTTTATTTCGATAGAAACAACAGCAAGAATTTACTTCATTACATCGTATATTTTAATTTTAATTTAATATATTTTAATGTCACATTGAAAAGCATATGCATTTGTGGGTCTATTATGTAATTTTCCTCTAAATAGTGCTTTCTCTATGCTTTCCATTCAGGGGTGGTTCTAAGGCCCGGTGACCCCGGGCACTTGCCTGGGCTCCGGGCCAAATTTCTTGTGTAAATCCCTATGAATTTCTTATATAAATCCCTATAAATTGGGCAATTTCTTTACATTTTTTAATATTTGCTTGCAATTTCTTATGTACGCCCTATAAATGTGTTGCAAATTTTTTTTTGCCCGGGCTTTACAATATTCCTGGCTCCGCCACTGTTTCCATTGTGTATAGAGCATAAACATTTTTTGTGTGGGACCTAACCTATCAGTATCCCTCCTCACCATTTTAAGTTTGTTCCAAACTATGGAAAGATTGCTCATTCTTCTACTTTCTATCCTTACTCAATCTTTCCTTCAACTATCACCCAAAACAAACAAGCCTTTAATGACAACCTTTTCTTTCTCTATTTTTATTGGTAAAAAATAATAGAGAAAGAAAAGAGAAGAGAAAGAATGCAAACATTACGTGAGTATGAGAGAGAGAGTTATCAAAAAGTTATCATAAAATAGTTGTACAAATATTATTTTTTTTCATAAACAAAATTAGTGATTCCGAATGGAGTAATTTTGATTTCCTATTTTACTTTTTTTACTATATTGGTCCCTGGTTATTTTATATCCATGAGTTTGGTCCCTCGATCAATTTTTAATATACTTGACATTTTGGTTAACCATGCATTAGGGTTGATTACTTTATTAGGTGAGTGAGACACATGTGTACCGATTAATGGTCTGTTTGCATATAATGTTTTGAGATTTTTTTATTTTTTTATTTTTTATAGATATAAGCATTTGCGAGATTGTTCAAGATAGTTTTTTTTTGTGTTACAAAGTAACGAGATAAAAGAAGAAAAAAGAAAAAGAAAAAATTAAGTTTTAAATTTATATCTTAAGATGAGAGATTTTATGTCAAGTGGAGAGAAATTTTATGTCATGTTCATTAGTTATTTTATCTTAATTATTATTATTATTATTATATATATATATATATATATATATATATATATATATATATATGAAGTTTGTTAGGATACACCCATTAATTTTTATTTGATCTTTGTTATGAACTAGCATTTCATCCGGTGTAGCTCATGTGAAAATCAATATTGGTGGTTGTTAATACCACCAACCTGATTGAGAAATAGAGTGAGGACTACCAAAGCTTTTTTTTTTTTTGGTTTATGTTGTGTTTGAGTTATGTGGAATGAAGGAATGACATAGTTTTCAAAGCTAAGGAAAATCACTACAAGAATTCTGGTTTTTATTCTTTTGTTTTTACTGGCGGAAATAATCCCTTAGTAACGCCAAACATTCCTCAGTAGTACATATTACTGGCGAATATAAATCCCTCAGTAATATGAGCGTCAGTAATGTTATTGGCGAAATTTTCCCTCAGTAATGGAGAGGTAGTTTTGACAAAACATTCCCTCAATAATGCTTTGTCAAAACTACCTCTGCATTACTGAGGGAAAATTCCGCCAGTAATGTTTATATTGATCTGCAATACTGACGAAAATTTCAGCCAATAATATACTCCTCACTTTTTTTTTTTATTCTTTTCCACTTTTTAATTTTAATTAAAGAAATAAAATTTATTAAACACAAATAAATTAATGAAATAAATTTTTAATTTAATAAGACAAAAATTAATTAAACTGACCTATATCATCATAATATTCGTACAATCCATAAATCATTTTCGTACAAAACCATGAATATATCAATAATATTCGTACAATCTAAAAACTAACATAATAAAGTAATTATCATAATATAGGAAAATTTGATCTTGATCTCCCTCCTAACTCAAAATCCTTGCAAATCCTTCAACTCTTCTTGAGTATTAGATTCCTCAATCTTTCAGCAGTTGAAGCAGCCCTTTTGTTGGTTGGCTCAAGTACAAGGGCATATTTAAAATCAACAATTGCTTCTTTGTAGTAGCCCAGCATCTCTCTAGTTGTACCTGTATGGAAGTATGTCTTCATACTCTTTTTGTCAATTCTTATTGCTTTTGTACAATCTGCCTCAGCTTGGAGATAACTGCCAAGCTTAAGAAACGCTTGAAGGATACATGGTCTTTAGCGTGTCAAGCAAAACGCGATCACCACCATACCGAGCTATCAGGGAAACTCTTAAATGTTGCTTGACCCTTAAATGTCAATTAACATGTTATCAAAGCTTCTAGAAAACAAAAAAGTGAAACAAGAAATTAACATTAACTGAACACTTCAAACATCTCAAACACCAAGTTTTAGTGACAAAATCAAAATAATAAAGAAAATTGAGGTGAGAGTTTATGCATTCAAACCTTCACACAGTCATAGTTTTTTTATTTTTAACAACATACCAGCAGCTGCAGAAGGCCTTCAGACCGCGCCAGCCTAAACAACACACCAACAACAGGCCCCGACACAAGCAGTATCTAAAAGGGCAAGGGAACAATACACCAACAACAGGCCATGACAGCAAAAAATAACAAGGTTAATAGAAAACTGCAGAACCGAAAGATCACTCGGCTGTTATGTGGGACTATAGCTCCACATGCTTTTCCCTATTTTTTTTTTTTTAATAGATAAAACACTTACAGTACACTCACTCACAACAGCAGCGCCTCTTCTCTTTTCACCCTCTCTCTCAAATCTCAATCTCTCTCAACTAAGGTCTAAGCAGCTAAAAATATGACAACCTTAAAAATGTGCTTAAGATCAGAAGATGAATGGGAACACCTCGGCAAAATATGAAGCGAACAGTCAGTAATTTTATCTGGCTGGATAAGTATCCGGGAAGACTTTACAGACCTCATAATAGGTATATGTATAGATTGCTCCTTACCAATCTTGGTAAAATGTCTAGAAGTCAAAGTGGAAATCTAAAGATCAAATTCAGTAAACAACAAAATTAATTTAAATTAGCCCTTTGATTTCAAATACTCGTGCAAGATGGTTTGTGCATTCAAATTTTACTTTTGTATCATACAAATATATATATATATATATATATATATATATAGTAGAAAATGAAGATTTTACATCTTTGCAATATGTTTCAATCTATATTTTATAAATAAACACAATCATACAAATAGAGATGTAAAGAACAACTTGAGTTAATAATTCACATAATCACACAAATAGACTGCAAACACAAACTAAATTAAGGTATTGATAACCATCTCATATTTAATGAGAGGACATTATCATTCATCTATCTTTGGTGAATTAAACTCCAAATATCAAACATTTTAGCCAAAACAACTTCTACAAGTAGCAAAAGAGAGTAAGATTAAGCATGGCAAGACTAAAAGAAACATTTAAGGTAATAAGGCTTCCAAATCATAGGGCCTACTTTGCACTTCCATGTTCATCTAGAAGCCATTTTAAATGGTCTTAGTTAGTACTTAATTAGTGTTTATGTTACATTTATCTTCCTAAATAAAACTAAAGTTTCTACATTCTAATTCTGAACCTGAACAGAGCCAAAATGCAATTGAGCCAAACACAAAACAAACAACTTGTGAGTAATTAATTAATTTCCATTCTCAGATCTGTTAAAGTGGAGAATGTATTACAACATAAAAGTATGGCTGAAACAAGAACTCACTCTATATCACAATACCCATTGATCTCACATAAAGATTTTCAGGCTAACTAAACAAAAAGGAAAATCCACACATGTAACAACACAATAACAAAAAGGGAAAATCAACTAGGTTTTCAATCCTCATTCATTGCATGTCAATTTCCCTAACCCTAATTGCCAATGCCAGTCCCCTTTTGCTATAATTAGAACCTAATTTAAGAAATTCACCTCAATTAGTAGAGAACCTTCGAGATTTTGATCATGCGTGTGGGTTCACCACAACGGCGAAGCTAGCAAAAAGTTTATGCAGGAGCCAATTATAAAAAATAAAAAATTACTAAAAAAAACTATAATTTTTTTTTAAAAACCAACATATTAAATTGAAAGATAAAGTATGTTTTTAGTCTTATAGATTGTAATTTTTAAGGTTTAGTCCTTAAAGACATTTTATGCAACTTTTGTCTCGATTTTTTAAAATTTCACAAAAAAATATTTTTGGTCTTGCATTAAATATCTATAACAAAAAATCAAGGACTAAAATTAAACAAAATTGTATGAACTTAACTTAAAAATCACAAGTATTGTAGATTAATAAATACAGGACAAAAATCACAATAATTTTTACTTATATGAAATGTAAATTAAAACAACAACAAAGGATAAAAATTGACAATAGCTATTAGAAAATTTGGACAAGATGCATTTCAAGAAACCAGTTTTATAAATAATTGAGTGTTTACTAAATATATAGATTAATAATATATTTTCCAATGTAAACTAATAGGTTATTTGCAATAAACTCATTGTTCATTTAATTTATTTATGACTATTGTCTTGATAATTTTTATTGTTGACAAAGTTTTCTCTATAATTGTTATTAAGACTGAAAGTATCAAACCAATATATATATATATATATCAATCATGTAATAATATTTTTACCTTCTTATTTATCTTAATTTTCAACAATTGAACTTGTTTGGGGTAGCTCAATGTTTATTATTTGAGGTAGCCGGATATAAATACATACCGACCGATTGAAGAATAATTATTTTTTTGGGGTAGCTCCTACATGAAAGGAACCGCCCCTGGTTCACCAAGTTCTGCCCTTTGCTCCTTCAACACCAGCCCTTTGCTCCTTTTAAACCATTGGATGGCAAACCAGATGAAGGAGAACGATTGAGATGGAGCAGAGGGAAAACTAAATACATATGTTTTTCTGGATGTGTGTTTTTCTTGAATGAAACCCAAATGTGTGTTTCTGATTGTTCTAATTTTCTTATTTTGTTTTTTTAAATTGAATTAGTATGTTCGTCATTACCGACGGATTTTTTGAATACTGACGAAGTTTCCTTTCAGATTACCGATAGATATTTTGAGTTATTGACAGATTTTTAATGCACAATATTATTGGCGGATATTAATGATTAGTGGCGGATTATTTAATTTGTCATAACATTACTGACAGATTTATGTTCCTCAGTAATACAAAGGCACATGCAGCTATCCTTCATTAACATTACTGACCGAAAATTTCCGCCGGTAATTAGAGACAAGTTCGTCATTAACATTACTGGCAGATTTATCCGTCAGTAGCGTAAATGTCTGAATTATTGAGGGTTTTTTCTGTTAATAACGTTATTGAAGATTTTTTTGTTGTTACTAAGGGGTTATTCCGCTAGTAATTACTGAGGGTCTAAATCCCTCGGTAATGCAATTTTGAATTGGTTAGTAAATAGGGGAATTCTTATAGTGAATATAATTCACCATATGTTTGATAAAGTCAAGTTACTTTCACTTTGATGGTTGAAAACTTATAATATCGATTTTGGTTTAAACTATCATATGTGATGGTTGTTAAAAAAAACAAAGCAATATTTTTTTAATATACCGATTGTTGGTTTTTGAAGTGATCCAATGACAAAACTGGTGTATATATAGTTTTTTACTTTTATATTATTTGTTCTCCCTTTTTGATTCCAACACCACACACATCTCAGTTACGTTTTATACAACCAGATATGATATCTAACATTTTTGTATTTAAATAACACATCTCATAATTCTAAAATAACAACTAAAAAAGAAAGTGTTTTGTTAACGATTGTTCCTAACACTCTTTAAGGATACTTATAAATTATTAAGAGTGTCCGGTGGGAGTTAGCATTCCCCGAAAGAAATGGTAGATCATGAATGAGGTGTTGTAATTCCCAAAATGGATAAAAATTGAAATGTTGTAAAACTAAAAATGGAAAGAAGAAAAAATGAAAGTTAGCTTCTTGTATTGCCGTAACAGGTAGGAATAAACAACATTATAGATTCTTGTCGAGTTGTCGTTTGTTAATGCACATGTGTGTTGCAACTTGCATGTTACAAGTAGCTGCATAATTATATGATTATTAAAGCATTTGTTTGAGTAGTGGGGATCAGTCTCTTCAATTCCATCCTCTTAGAGTGGCAACATATAGAGAACAAATTAATACATGCATTTCAATGTTTAACACCATGCAGCAGTTTACCTTTGCCTTAGGTAATACTAGTACCATTCATTTCAAGCCGTTTCTTGAATAATTGGCTATTGACAATTAGAAACTCTATAATTAATTGATCATTAGTGTGGTCCAACCTCAATAATTACCAATTCTATAACAGCCCGTAATTTTTGTAGTAATTTTCATAGAGAACGAGCTTATTCTAGGGGAAACTATATTTACCACTGATTAATTTTAAATTTAAACTAACAAATCATTGTAAAAAATACACAGAAACAAACAAATGTTAGGTCATAAGCTAAAATCAACGATGTCCTGGAAAAAATATTTTGTTTCAAAAAAACGAAAAAAAGACTTATTATCTAAGTCATTTGAAACTGAGAGTTATACTTTAATTAAGGACGGAAATAGTAAAATCAATGGCAAAGATGTTTCCTGCAACATTAGCTAAGTAAGGATATGTTTTAGGAATGTAATGAATTTTTTCAGTTTGGGACGTCTATGTCATCTAAACAGTTGCTACGTCATTGTCACAAAATTTAGGCCGATCTAATCTAATTTTTTAAAAAGTAATGATACATTGACCATCCTATATGACAACCCTCCATTGTACACCCTCATGTGCCATTTGTTTAGTGGACGAGGGAGAAATGAATTGATAAAAGGGAAGAGAAATATAAATAAAAAATGTCATTTGGAGTGGTATATGAGTGGTATGGTAAAAAAAGGATGTCAACCCATAATTTTCCTTTTCTAAAATGCCCTTAGATTCATAGTACCGCAAAATTCTAGAGGAAATTGCTTTCCATTATATGGGAAATCAATATTCATCAAACTACATGTTTGTTAATACTATGTAGTTCGAGTCATCGAGTGCATATAACATTTAGGGTTAATCTTTCGGTTTTTTAGAGGAAAGACCTTCATAATTTAGCGTTTAACCATAAAATAATATAATATGGCTAAGAATTGTGCCACCAATGAATCAAACTCGGGTTCTCCCGAACGATTGGTACTGTAACTCTAAAATAATTCAAAAGTAAACATTTACACTTTTTTATAGTTAAATTTTAATAAAAATATCACATTTCTTCCCTTTTAACAAGACAAAATGTAGCATATTAACCACAAAAAGCTTCTACCTACCTAGTACGAGATGTGCACAAATAGAACTCAAAGGTAAATACAATACCACAACAAAGAAACCAACAAAGCATGTAAGCTAAGTGGCTAAATTGACGGATTCACCCACCGATGATTAAGGTCAAAATCTAACATTGAACTTTTAGTTTTCAACCATGAAAAAGATAATAGCTTAACTTTATCAAAGATATGAACAAGCGATACTTCATTTTGTCAGAAATAGCGGTTGTTATGTTCCCTCTAAATAACCCAAACACAAACAAACTAAATAACATTAAGAGAATTTTTTATTACTATATTATAAATCCACCTTTTATTTAAAATAGTAAGACAGGTCGTATGGACCTCTTAAATAAAATAGTAAATAATATTATTTTCAATTATTCTTATAATTTATATATAATTTACCACTTTTCAATTATACTATAAATCCACTTTTTATTTAAAATAGTAAGACACATCATATGGACCTCTTAAATAAAATAGTAAATAATATTTTTTTCAAATATTCTTAAAAGTAATTAACATTTATATACCGATACATAACTAATTTTTATTTATACAAAATTTAATTGATTTTTCTAAAGTATTTCATAGATTTAATATATTAATTTTTTATCAGATAGAAATTAATAATAGACAATTGATAAAATAATAATGATTTCTGTTTATAATAAAGGACAACGTAACTAAAAAAGAACACATCCTATAAGAAAAATTGAAGTGCTACCTTTGTTCATTTGGGCCGATCATAAGGTAAGACATGACGTATATTGAATATTGAATATATGAAACAAAGGAATAATCATAAGATATGATAGGAAATAAAAATGATTAAAAAACTAAAATTGTCAAATACTATCATGATTAAGAAAAGTTTTCCAAACGGAGTCATAAGTCAAGTCTAACGCATGGTCTTACTTCTCCTCTCCCATTTTATTATACATCATTATTAATAATTAGTATCATATAGTATAACCACTCCATATATAAATGTAACACTAATATTATTATTATTTGTTTGTGATGAAAACAACAATTCGTCAAAAAAAAAAAAAAAAAACTGATTGAGATTGAATGATCTACAAGACCATGACCAAACCCAACAATAAAATCTGTATTAAATCCACCTTAGCCCTTCCCATAAAATCCCAACTTTCCCAATAATATTTATTTGACTAAATCATACTATCATTTTCCAACACCCTTCTTTTCTACTTTTCTTTCTCTTTTCTCAACCAACTAACTATTGTAGCCATGGAAAGTGATGACGAATGCAATACAGGTCTATGTCTCGGTCTTGGAATGGGTGCAACGAAGGTGAAGAAGCAGAAATTGGTGAATAAACCTGTGATTGCACCTTGTTTTGACCTAGCTTTTGAGCTTTGTTCAAAAGGAGAACCTATGAACGTACACAACAACAACAAGGGTGAAAGAATCAATTTGGAGAGACACCAATATTATCAAAATGTAACGTGTAGCACTGATTCTGATAACAACAATAACAACGATCGTAGAAAGAAACTGAGGCTAACAAAGGAGCAATCATCCATGCTTGAGAGCACCTTCAAGCTCCATAACACTCTTAATCCGGTATCCATTCATTCATTCATACCAATATGTATTGGCATGTAACATAATCTGTCATATTGTGATTTTAGCAACATTAAAAAATATTATGTATAAGGTTGTAGAACTTTAATAGACCGAATTATATTATTATTTTTAATGGCAAATTGAAAAACAAATTATTTTCTATTTACTATTTCTTTTTTGTTCAACTATAATATAATTAGTTTTTCTATTTGACAAGAACTTTATGCGTTAGTTTTGGATTCACATATATATGCAGGTTCAGAAAATAGCACTTGCTGACCAATTGAGTTTAAAGACAAGACAAATTGAAGTTTGGTTTCAGAACAGGAGAGCAAGGTACGTTAATTAATTAATTTATGGGTCCATTTCATTGATCTTATAACTATGTTGTTACTTTTGTCTAACATTAATTTTTCTTCATATTATCTGGGTTTCGTAACTGAATATATCACCTATTTAATTTTATTTATTTATTTATGTTGTTGACTAAGTTATCGATTGTGGATGTAGGTAGTAGTATTATAGTATTTAATTTCCATTAGTTTATAAATTGTTGTATTTATTATTTATACAACACAGGACTAAGCTGAAGCAGATAGAGGTGGATTATGAGTTGTTGAAAAAACATTGTCAAAATCTAAGTGATGAGAACAAAAGATTAAAGAAGGAATTGCAGGAACTCAAGGTTGTTGGACAATTCCCGTTATGCCCTCAACGTTTATCATCAAAACCAGTGGTGACTCATAGTACTTTGTGCTCTTCTTGCGAGCAGAAACCGTTGAAGCACAATGAAGATCAGAAGAATAATTTATTAATTGATGGTTAATTAATTAAATTAGAATTAGAGGTGGGAAATTGATAATGCTTAGATATTAGATTGCTTTGTTACAGAAAGCTAGCAAATAATCAGGGAAAAAAAAAATGAAAACACGTGTATCCCCAATTCCTCACATTAGGTATATGAAATTGGGACGTTGGTTAGACACGTGTAGTTTAATTAATTAATTTTTTAGGTGCCTCTCTTATTGATTCAATATATCACTCAACATTTCTTTTTTTGATTGGACTCACTATTTCTTATACTTGTTATATTATTTGATTGAATGAAGCTATATATGCTATTTAGTCAGTACGTACAGATAAGGAATAAGTGTTTGGATGGTTGAAATTCAAAGAGATTGATCAAAACAATTCCCTAAGTGAGTCCACTAATTAATAATTAGTAACAAGGATTAAATTGTTGGAATAATGAATCTGATCTAGCTATATAGATAGGATTTTGTAATCGATTTGATTCAATTAATCCATATCCTATATATCTATGAACCACTTCATATATATTCTGAATAAAAACTAGGTTCTTGATATCTTTCTTAATTTATTATTAATATGGTGTGTGGGGTTCTAAGGAAGTCCTACCCAAATTTCTCAATACATTTCTTCTTGACGTGTTTTTAATTATACATACATACATGCATACATGTTGGAGTAAACTTCTCTTCATGGGACCATGGTCTTATATATCTTTAACGTATAACTGATTTATTTTTAATCAGAAAAAAACTTACGCGTTTTCAAAAAAAATAAAGGATCGGAATGGAAGGAAGATTATGATCGCTATATATCTTAATATTCCAAATATATGAATGTGTGGATGCGTGCTTTAGTAATTTGGTCACTCATGATTACCAACCCGCAAGTAGGTTTTCAAGTCAAAGTAGCAAAGGCAACAACCCATTGAGAGGAATTGCATGGGATGATTGACAAGTCCTAACACTATCCAAGCAAGTGCAAATGTTTCTAATCTTTAAAAATCATTGCTATGAAAGAATTAATGAGTGCGCTTGCTTATGATGATATTTTAAAATAAAAATGATGTACACAATACATGCTACAAGTTGGTATAATGCATGTAAAACTATAGCGTGTTTTTTTTTGGGAGATTGGGGAGTCAATATATAAAATGTCTCCTAACATCTATCTATCTATCTATCTATCGTTTAAATCACGACGGGACTCCATATAAAATAGTTCAATATTATTTTTGTTTCAAAAGGTGTACATGTGTTGGATCCCATAAATCCTACGTTGAAGAAACAACAGTAATAGTCTCTCGTTTTCGTATCTACCTTTTTGGACACGTAATGACCTAAAATTCCTTCAATTGAAAGGTTACAACCGATTTTATTTTATTTTATTTTTACAAATTTTTAATAGGAAAGAAAGCCCTTCCATGATTTACACTGCCCGATTTACTTTCCTACAAAATTAGGGAATTGGATTCCCCGGTTGCAACTATGTCACACATACAGCTACTAGTTCGTATCTGTTTGATTTAAATCGACAGGTGAGATTATTTCACTACACAAACAAATAGACGGTGCAATATGAATCTTTCGATCCTAAATAAATGATCGAGATTAACTACTCTGGGATATTGCATGAATTGGACGGTAGACGATCGCAATTCCAAAATTAGTACTATGAATTTTTTTTTATGTGCTCTCATATTTGTACATAATATTTTCTTTACCTTGTATTATATTTTAAATTAGAATTATAGTCAAAATAGTGTACATTTAAGTACATAAAATGGAATATATTTCTTAAACGTGTTTACCAATTTCTAGTGGAATGTCATAAACAATTTGGACGGAATTCCCAAATATCTTCATAGCAACAAAACTAAATCATGTTCAGGACAGCAAAAGACAAGACTCCTTTCTAAGAAATTTATTTTCTTAAAGAAATCGAATTAGGAACCTAGTATATGAAGACCGCAAAAATAAAAAATAAAAAATAGTAAGGAGGAGTATTCTCATACATTTTTTTAGGGATCAAACAATCTTCTTAATTACCAGTATTCCCCTGTCTCATGATAAATATCTTACTTTTATTTTGAAGGAAATATCTTTACTTGGAATTGTGCATAATTTTTAAGAAAATAATTAGGTGAGGTTGATTTTTCCTTAAAAAATGTTACTTAGGTTGATTTTAATTATCAAATAAATTTCATTTGCTAAAATATCTTTATTTTTTTTATTTTATTTTTTTTAAAAAATCAAAATGGGATATATATATTAAGGTACCGTTTGGCCAGACTTTTTTTCGGTCTAAAAGTTACTTTAAAACAAAGTTAAAATAAAGCTCTTTAAGAAAAAAACTAAAGTTATTTGGTTTCTTTATTTTTTTCTTAGTTCTAAAGTTATTTGGCAAAATATTGTACAAAACTCTGAATTTATTATTTTTTTGGTGGTGTCCGGAGTTCGAACCCGCGACCTTGCATATATTTATGCATTGTCTATATCAACTGAGCTAAGCTAGATAATAGTTTGTTTTTATCTTTTCCAATTATATTGTATAACAAATTTTGTTATAAGAATACCATATTTTTGGTGTCATTGAAAAAGATATGAATTTATATTATATGATATTATATTTGTTACATTGTTGGTGTCATTGAAAAATATATGTTTAGTTTTTTTAATAAGAAAAAGATATGCATATATATATATATATATATATATATATATATATATATATAAGTATAATTTTTTAGGCATCTACACTTGTACTTTTAATTAAAATCAAAATTTTATAAAAATAATAATTGTACGCATTACGCAACACTAAAAAAATATACGCATTAGCGTAACAAAAAAAATAAACATAAAATATTACTCTAAACGCTAATGTGTGTGTGTGTATATTTGTGAGGTTGAAGAAAGGGAATAAAAATATTCGGTGTCATTCAATGACAGCATGAATAAATATATTTGTGAGGTTATGATAATTAAACGATATTAAAATTAAATATATAAGTGATAAAAAGATAATAAAATTCCTTCAAAAATAGATAATAAAATTAAATTGATCCTCCTTTAAAAAAATTATATGGACCGGTTAAAAAAAAAATTAAATAGAAGAAAAAAACAAATTGAAATATAATATTAAAAAATAAAAGAAAAGGTTGCATGCGTGAGTTGAAGAGAGGTGCTTATGAAAAATAGCATTCAACAACTTTTGGTTAAAGCTCATTCCATTCAATTTTATGCATTCTAAAAAAGGTACTTTTTTTAAGGTACTTTATTGATACTGTGTTTGGCCTAGCTTCTTAAAAATGTAGAGAAGCTGAAAAAAAAAAAAAAAAAAAAGTCGGGTCAAACAGTACCTAACAACGGCGATGAAAGCTCCTCAGTACAAGGTGTACCCAAGAGTTCACCCCGATTAACAAACAGTTAATACAGAGTAATTACAACAAAAGGTCAGTCGATACCCAAACACTGAAAAGGGTCCGACCACCATCTCTGAGAGCTGTACACAAAATTGGTGTTTTTGGCTTTTAGCCACCAAAGCGAATGAAATTTAGCTTTATTGAAAAGCTGTAAAATCGGTGTTTCAATGTTATTGAACACCCTGTTATTGCGTTCATTCCACACCAGCCACACACAAAGAAGTCAAATTAATTGTAAGAACGACATGTGAGCCTTTGAATGGCCTGTAGAATGAGTGAATGTCTGTGGCCTGGAGAAGACCGCTCCTTTGAAGGTTAAGTTTTGTTGGTAATCTGTCCTTCAGCAAACGTGATGTAAGATTTTTACATGTCATAAAACTATTTACACGTAAGTATAACAGGATCGTTTCCGCACGGAGTTGCGTATTTCATAAGCATTTTCACAATATTTGTCACATTAAGTGTTGGGGTATAAATTGTTTGTTTGTGTAAAACTATTTTCCTATTCGACATAAAAGTAAAACGAGAAGAGATGGGGCTATTTCGCTTGGGGTCAGAGACATCAACCAAGCGTAACAGCTGCAATCTCTCGATCGATTAACGGATTCTAGCTTTTTAAACAATATTATCACAATCACTCGACAATATCATTCGTGTCCAAATGATATCGTTATTTCTAAGGGATCGTTTAAACATCGATTTCCCAAACATTTAAACGATCACAAAGTCGATTGGATAGTTTAATTGACGATTTCCCGATCGATTAAATTACCCAAAAGCATTAAGTCCTAGATTAAAAGTGATTATCAAATATTAACATCCATGTCTAGAGTGATAACTTAAGATAGATTGTTATTCTATTTCTAGATTCAAAAGTTTGTGTCCATATCATTTTGAATCTCAATAAATCATTAAATGCAAGAATAACAACAATATTGAATAAATAGCTAGAACCATATATTAAATGATCAAAAGATTACATAATAGCTTGTTTGAATACCTCAAAACCACAATAGTAGATGTAGCTACATATGTCTATGATAGCTTTGCAAAGGATGAAGATTCCATGACAAGATTCATGATGTCTCAATGAATCTTGGGTTGAATCTACTCCTAACTACCTTGCTTTGTGTTTCTCTCTCTAGAAAAGCCCTAGTCTCTCTCTAAAACCAGAAAAATATCAAAGACAATGTAAAATAATGGTTGGAAAGAGAAGAGAAAACTATTTATATGGGCCACTTCTGCGAAATTTCGCTAATAGCCAAATATTTCGCTATTGGTGAAATGTATGAAATCTGCCTCTGCACCAATGGAGTTGTTCCACGTGTCCCTTATCCACTTGATTTCCTGAAGTTCGCTGATGGCGAAATTCTTCTGGTGCAATTTCGCTAATGGCGAAATTTGGACTTCTGCTTCTGAACTTCGCCCACAACTTCGCTGATGGCGAAACCTCTATGGAACTTGCAATGCTGTTCGCTAATAGCGAAAATCTTGTGAACTTGGTACAATTTTATCCTTGCTTGCATTTTCCTGCACAAAAAGGGTTGAGTAAGGCATGTAAAGTATAAATGGCATTATTGCACATAATTGAAGCTTTTCCATCGATAACTTGTAAAACAAATCATTAAAATGCCTAAATTAACACAAGATTTATATCACTTTTGAGCACTTATCAAAACGCCAAGCAACAATAGAGACTTTCAACGGCACCTGCTTATGCCAGACAAGCTCATCTATTGCATCAACTGTAAGGAAGGTCGGAGATGTCAGAATTTAATAAGCACCTTCATTGTATAGCCATCATTAGTATCCGAATCCCACTGCCACCTGTCAGAAACATTATCATGTACAACAACAATGTCAACTAAAATCCTACACTCCTCTACCATCTCTTCCTCCCACACCCACAAGCTTCTCTTCCAACTCCACGCCTCACCACCTGCCCCCCACCCTAACGCCGACATGTCAGCGACCGTGCTAAATTTATTTGATGCAAGATCAAATAAACGAGCAAACCTTCTACAAAGAGTAACATCATCAACCCATCTATCAAACCAGCAAAAGGGTTATTTCCATCCCCTAACACTTTCGACACCCTCTCTGTAAACCAGCCCCCATCATCCTCACTTCTTCCCTCCCTAATCTTCGCTATCTCCCTCCACCAAGATGAAACACTCCGGCCTCTAACCTCCAACCTCTCTGCCTCCTCACCATATCTCGCCACCAAAACCTGCCTCTATCCAGCTAAAATATCTTTATTAATTATCACTAGTAGAGTAGTTTAGATGAGATTCAACAAATAAATATAATGGAAAAAAATTAAAGTTTTATTGGTATTTTAAAATGAAAATATTATGATAAATAAATATTGCAAATGAAACATTTTTTATAAGACGGAGGATCGGGCGAGTCTGCCAGTGAAATGGATTGAAGCAAAAATAATTTGAACAGCACATTTTTTTTTGGAAAGAATTTGACCAGTACATTTAACAAGTTTTTTTTTAGTAAAGCACATTTAGCAAGTTTTCTTCCCTATAAACCACACATAATACTCTCTCAATCTCAAAACATTTTCTAGACATTTGTTTTTGACAACTACAACTCAAATACATCAACATAGCAAGATTAGATGTTCATGAGAGCTATTTATATTAATATTATATGTCTTGTGTTAGAGACGTCTCTGTTAGTTATATATATATATATATATATATATATATATATATATATATATCATTTTTGCTTCTTCAAAAAAAATAAAAAATATATACTAATATTATATTAAAGACATAATTTCTAAATAATATTCCTACTCAAGAATTTTTTTGCAGATGAATTATTCCATAGTTAAAAAAATGCAGATAAAATAACGATATTTCAACTATTCGCCTCAAAATTATTCCAACATGATAATGATATCTGTCGGACCCCATTCCCACTGTACAAGATTTTGAGACAAGTTGGTTTTCTTATTTTATTTTGACAAAGTGCATAAGATTGGGATTTCTTCCTTGGCATCTAAGCAAAGTGACTTAATAATTTTTCCCTACCATCTGTCAAATAAAATAAAATCTTTAAACATAAAATTTGACTTTTGTTAGGGAAATAAAATTTGACTTTTGTTCATGTTGTAATCTCATTTTTAATTTATATTACTGAAAGTTACATTGCCTTTTTGTCTATTTCACTATTTTTAATACATGCTTTTCCTATACGCCGTGAAAACAAGACCCACCCTAATGAAGAAAACACGGGATAAGAGCGTCTTTACACAGCCATAATAAACAAGGATCGCGGTCACAGGACACCAATCATTTGGTCATCTCTTTCATCAGCCTCCACCAACTCCATTGGCATTGCACTGCAATTTAATAACATCAGCAAGATTTGTATCTGGGTCATAATGGTGTGAAATACACCAAGGCTTTATTGAAAATATGATTATGAAAATTCCTAGTTCATATTTCTTGTGGAAGATTATATTTCTTGACTAGTTCTGCTGATAAAAGTTAATTTAACTCTTTGAATTTGACCTTTTCTATTAAACTTAATTTAACTTTTTCTAATTATAAGTTAATCTTGATGCATCTTAATGATATTTTCCATATAAAATCTCAATCCAACAATTCATTTTGTAAAATATATAACCTATAGAGAAAAAGTGAAATAGTTTAAAAAAGCGAATAATTTAAGCACTTTACTAAAATATCATCACACCAATGTGGTGAAACGGGAAATTGATCTAGTATGAATAATTTATGATAAGAGTTTTTTTTTTTTCTTCCCTTTTACAGTGATAAAAGAGCATATTTGAAATGATGGTCCTAAAACATTGTCCGCCTGTTAACCCATTTGGGTTGGTCTGGTGATAACTTGAAATCTTCGAGGGTGTCCCTATTTCAAGTTCGATTCTCCCCGACACCAATTTATGTGGCTAATTTGGTTTAAATTGTAATACACAAGTAATTATGTACGCCTTTTTTGAGAGCAGTCAATTTGTTAGTTTGTGCTTAAATTGTATAACTTTAAAGAATTTTAAATAAAAAATACTGTAGAAGTAAGTGAATTTTGTCAAAAGTTATTTTAAAATATTTATGGAATTTATCCAAGTGTGTGAATGTGAGAGAGTTTTTTAAGTGATAATAAGAAATAAATTTTTACTTACATAGGAAATAAAAACATATTGTTAATTGATTTATATAGGAAATAAAAACATAAAGGTTACCATTAATTCAAAAAAGTAGATAAATGTAAAATTGCATGGGACTCACAAATAACAGATTTAACCAAGGTCAGTGCTTTTTTCATATTGAGAAGAGGATAAAAAAAAAAAGAACTTAAATATAACAGACATTAGCAAATAGAGAAGGACAACAAGCAGGAAAAATAAAATAGAGATGCAGTCATGACGAGAGAGACATACCTGATCTCGTAATGGAGTAGATAGAAACAAGATATCGAGTGAGTGTGGGAGAATGAGACCGATGAAGAGAGGTTAAGGTTAGATAAAATGTAAAAACTTATACATCAAAATCTAAACAGGTCGAATCCTACACCCCAAAGCCTGGTTAATTTATATATGCTTTTAACGTACAAGAGACATTTGATGAATAAGCTTATCCAACGGAGTTCCACATCAAACAACCGATGAGATCAAGACCCTTACGGGTGAAATGAAACACAATCCTGCTGAATTCAAGGGGTGGAAATTTAACCATCAATGAAAAAGCCTTATCATGCTATTAGCTATTGTGTTGATTTTTTCATGTTTGAAGAATTGTCATGATATACAACTAATGGTACACTTTCCATTGTCCTCAATTGCCTTTCTCTTTTTTACTTCTTTCTTTCCCGCACAAAAAGTAAACTCCTTCAAAGAAAGGACTCTTTAAGTTAATTCCTTGAATTAGTCTGTTGCAAAACCAAAGTGGCATAAATTAGCTCATTCCATGCATCAGGGACCCCAGGAAGACACCAATGGCTGCAGTCCTGCCGCTTTAAGGAGACTTTCCTTCCGCCTGTTATGCTCTTGCCAAAGACAGATGGGTGACCATCCTTGCGGAAATTAGTCAGCTTTGTGACATTTAGTAGCTTAACTGGAACCTTCATTCCCTGGATCACTTCTTCCACTATCTTCATTTTCAAAGGATAGTTATTCAGGATGGACCCATTTAAAACTGGTTCAGTTTCACCGTTGCATGACCCACCTGAGTCCCAGTCTCCACCTCTGTCCAAGATTCAGCAGCAATATGATATGACTTATGGAGCAATTAGTAGTGGTGTACAATTAGCAGCATACTTTTTATTATTTGAAAAGAATGTGCTTGAGAGTATATTGCTACTTGCTAGCATTTCTCTCTTCTACTTTCCTATTCTCCATAATGATGTTGGAATATAAGGTTTTGATTTCGTTTACTAAATTTAGCTGTTCTAAAGTGAAAGGGTGCATTTTAGATAGAAAAGTGTGAAATTATAACTAATGATTTGCAATTCAGCTAAGTGATTTTCAACTTCATGGTTTGCTATATGTGTACTGTGTTTTCACTTTTCATAAAACCTCAGCCATTGATTTCCAGACAATAGTTATAACTGTATTTTCTCGCTAGAGTGCACTCTAGTCTTCACTTAAAAGTAGCTAAATCATTTAAAAAATTTACAAAATACGAGGCCCTCGGTAGAAATAAACTGGAAAACGGACAAGGAAGCATCAGAAAAATATCATAAAAAACATTGATACCTGAAATGAGCAGAAGAATATCCACGATAGTAGACAATCTGCTTTTTTGGATTGATATTATTGTCGATCCATTTTCCCCATGTCTTTATAGCCTTTCTGTATGCCTCAACTCCATCAAATTTTGGATATAGATAATCACCTTCTTTATAGTAATTTATTCTGCAGAAATCATACACAGTATTTAATATAATTATAAAAATTATTCCCATTGTTTATTTTTGATAGACGATTTGTTAATTTTATGAAATGAAAGACAAACCAACACATAACAGGGAATAAAAACTAATTTGTGAAAGGGAAAAAAACCAAAATTTAACAAGATAAACATGTTAGACAACAGTGTCAATTCTTGCCTAATACATATAATCGGTTGATAGAATAGTGTATGCGAACATTCGTTGTTGCCAAGAGAAGTTACAAATATAGGTCAATAGTCTAGTGCAGCAAATACTTAGATAAATCCTTTTTATTTTTTGACCATGTTAGAATTCAATAAACATGGGGGAGACAAACAAACTCGCACAACCAGTTTCCTGAATTGAATGTACACAATCAAAATATGAAATACGAAATAATTGTATCCTAACCCTCGAGCAGTTTTTCCATGAGCCCACCAGTGCCCGGTGTTGAAGACGAGAATGTCAGCCCTCTTCCAACGGTTGGACGTCTTGTCAATCCGATCTATTGATAATGTAGGATTTGAACTCCCTTGTGCATTCATACGAACTCCTTCCCTCACAAGGAAATGAGATCTCACAAATGACACTGTACAATCATAGTCCTGCTCAAGCGTTCCAAAATCTTAGCATAATGAACAGCAGTGTGCCCATCCAGATTTTATTTTCACAGGGAAATGATGGAGTGCAGCACCTTAATCATTTTGTAAGCATTTTCATATTTTACATTTCATATAACTACCAAAATACAGACAGTACTTTATAAGTTACGAACTGATAGCTTCAAAGAGAGATGAATTCAATGTCATTTTCTGGGAGAAGAAACAAAATTATATAATAATAGCACAAGCTAGATTAAAATTTGCAAACATTTTTTATTCCAGCCCATCAAACCTTGAAGAGACAAACTTACAAAGAAAGTGAATAGATTACTGACAAAATATACTTTTTTCTAAAAGAAAATAATATGAAGTAGTTCATGTAATTGGCACTTTTTGCTAAATAACATTTCATTGAAAGAGAAAAAGTGTTTCAAACAAAAAATGATTGAAAAGTAAAAGAAAAAAATTACCTCAAATTTGAAAACAAAGTAGCCTCTTCCTTTAGATATTGTGTGACCATGTATCTCATACATTTTGCTCTTATTGTCCAAGCCTTCACGAAGTACACACAGAATGGACTCGAATTGGTTTCGGTTCATAGAATCTCCTACCAGCATTAGTTGTTTACCTTTCAGTCTTGCCAAAAAGTCCTTGGCACTAAACCTACAGTAATATGCGAAAGAAGTGGACGGAGAAAATATAAATAACCAACTTTCCAGCAAACTACTAACAGCTGAGAAGCAAAGGGTAGATGTTTGAAAAACACTATTGCATTATGACTCTTTTGCTATTTTTGTCATTTGCTAGACAACAACTTAACTTTTCTCACCATATCAAAAGAAGCTATGCTTGAAACTTTTCATAAATGTACCCACAAGTTTAAAATTGTTTCCACAAATAGAATGGTTAATGCCTGAAAAATTGCTGGCAAAACACGGTTTTAAAGGAACACAGCTAACTAGTTGAACATGCTTTTCAGTTTTCATGGGATATGAGTATCATTCCTGGAGCTCTTCAACTAGAATTAGCTTGAAGCTAAAGTTATGATACTAAAAATTCATTTAAATCCAAATCCATCTTAATCGTTTGACTTATAGTTTTCATTAGTCTCCATTTATCAACAGTTACAGGACTATCTACCACTAATCCAATCTTCCCTTTATAATGCAGCACTTGCATGTATTCTTCATTCCTATCAAAATGATATTTAACTTCTTTTCCATTACAAGTGCTACCATGACTTTCTGCACAGTGCTTATACTTACAATTTCTAGTTTCTAACCAACATCTTGTCCTGTGACCACTAGATAACATTTACAATTTTTCCCAACATTGAACTCAAGGCTCTATATTACCCAGTAGCATGTTTTATCCCTAAATAAAACCAAATTACTTCAATCCTATTTATGAACATCACATTGAACAAATGAACTAATCAAACATGCAAATAGTTGAAAATCACATAGATTAAGAAATTGATTAGAGAATGACCTTGGAAGATCACATCCATGAGGTTTCCAGCGCCATTTGGTATAACGAGTATCATTTCTTCCATTGATTTTGCAATCATAAGCTTCATCAACGTAAGGACAAGAACCTGGCTCATAAATCGGATAATCTCCATCCTCTACCCAAGTTCCATTGTATAAATCGCATTCCTTCAAAGCTAGAATCGCATCATCAACCTCGTCCGTACGAGTATCAAAAATGGATTCAACAGATTCATGATCATCGACGGTGGCACTGTCAATGTCGGATTGAGGTTGAATCGCGGTAACGGTGGTGGAGGATTGTTGCGGTGGTGGCGGAGAGAGAGAAAGAAGAGAAGGTTTGAGTTGGAGATAGAGATCTGTGTGAGGAGAGAGAGGAGTGGTTGTTGTGTTGAAGAAGAAGAAGAATGAATAGAAGAAAATAGTGAGAAAGAACAATGCGAGGAAGAAAAGGGTCGCGACAGTGTGACGATTATTGTGGAAAATCATTTTCAGTCATGTTCATTGCTATCATCAGACCTGGATTTGGAAACATGATAAACTAGATCTTACATGTGAGATGCACGGACGAATTATTATTATACGTATATGGTTAGATTTACTAGTACTAATCTTACTACTAATTAATAATTATCATGATAAACATGATATGTTGTTTCTACGGGTTATGTCTAGAAGAATGACAAAATGTGATTTCGTTTAGATTTGTTTAGTCTTAACATTCGCAAGTGCTTGTAATCAATTTGAACATAACCAATCCTTTTCAAATATTAATTGCTTTGAGGGTATTTTAAAATGCTCCATTGACCAACTTAACGGAAACTTAACAACATATCTCACAAAGGCTTGACGTCGAGTTAGACAATTTTCCTTCCACCTTACACCATTGAATCTCGGACATCGCATGCCTCCCACTTAATCGAAGGGCTAACGACTTTGACTCAAAAATATTTGTTCCTAAGCCATTAAAATAGCCCATGTACGGTTCAAACAATTTCAAGAGAGGTTGGTCAACATAGACCCACATTTGTGAGGCCTCTCTTCCACTAAAGGTTGAAAGATAGTATAACTAAAGAATAAAACATACACAAGCACACCCAAGAAACGAAACAACTTATGTAAACCCAAAATAAACCCCCACAAAGTAGGATGAATTTGCGAATGAGCGAGAAAACAGTGTCTCATTAGTGTCACCTCAAAATCACTAAAGAGTGGGACCAAACTGAAGTTCATGAAAATAGGTCTGTACATCATGAACCCCACTTTTGGGGATCAATTACAAATTCGTACGTTGTGATAAGGGAGTGGAACCTCCCAGTCATCAGGGTGTCTGATCTATGTAATCTCAAACCTTCAAAAAATTATCAAAATTAGAGTACAAAGGTCAAAGGCGCATGACTTTCTCAGCTATCCAAGGATATTTGCTCGCATTAGAAGGTAGGTCTTGACTTCCCCAAATGGGTTACTCTACTCTCTTCACTCTCATATTCTTGCCCAAATCATAAGAAGATGACTTGGCCAAACTCTTACCTTCACAAATGGCTTGACACTCTACCTCCACTCAAGAAATCTCACAAAACAATCAACGATAAGGTAAGTAAGCCATAGTTGTAACCTCTCTTCCTTTCTCAAATCACTCGTTACCCTCAAACGTAAACAAAAAAAGGGGGAAGAAGAAAAACGTACCTTCAATCAAGAATAACAATAATTTCTCCATACAACATGTACACTTGAAAGGTTCAAGAAAGAAGAAAGAAAAACAAAAACTCACTTAGAAGGCAAGATCCACACTTATATACAATATACAATAAATCTGGAAAATGTGATTCATTCTCCTTAAATCGACAAATTACATATTGACATAAAATTCAATAATCCCAACCTTTGCCACAAACAAACGCACTCGCAAATATCACACCTTCATCAAACATCCTTTGACGAGTGTCCTCACGGGCGATACAAAGCGACAACTCAAAAAACATAATTAGCCGACACAGTCATTATGCATGAAATCTAAGGCTATTTTGAAATGAAAAGACATGTCCCTTAGCATCATTGAGACCTCCTCATTCTAATCACATTGTACTCATATGGGTAAACACAAAATTGGGACTCTTTCACCAAACGTGATCATCACTTGGAGCACAAGCCCAACAAAAATAACCGCCTGAAGTTAATCGTCGATGTTAGAGCACTAGAATCTTTAAGTCTTCGCCTCAAAGAACAAGACAATGACTTGGGGGCTAGGGTAAAATGAGGCGCGAAAATGCAGTCGTGGATCTCTTATATATGTAAAGAGCCGTGAAACACTAAATAAGGCTCTCAGAGGCAATAGTGTGCAGCCGTCTAAAAGCACGTACTAATGCAACGAACGAACTGAAAATCTAAAAATAGAATAATCCACTGCAAAATCATGTGCACATTCTCATTTCGAGAAAAGCCTTAAAACACCTTGAGATATCATTGACTTTGAGTATTGGAATGTCTTTGTTGGTACATCCCACACCCATGAAGAACCGCTGTCGTCAACAACCACATCAACTTCCTAGCACCCACTTCGGCCGTTTCTTCCAACTATGTCTGAGATTGGATCTTAAGAATAATATCTCTTTTGTTTTACCGGAACAGTATATCTACTATTTTATCGTAATTCACTCGCAGCATATTTACTTCTTCTCATTTCTTCACATAAAACATATGTACAATGTAAAACAAAAACACAGATGTACAACTTTTTGAACAATATTTTTTGTAAAGGCTATTTACCTCATTCTATGGGGCTTTGGAAGTCTGAAAACGATGATAATTGACATATGCCGGCTATCTTGTTTCGGTGTTTTTGTAAATTCAGTTAAACTGCACATACAAATTATTAACTTTTAAATGTTTGCCCATAATTAAACGTTGGTGTGATACTAAGCTTAACTATCTAATCATTGATAGAGTGTAATTTTGTCGTCCTTTGAGCATAGCTCAGTTGGTAGGACAATGCATTATTATATGCATGGATCGGAGTTCGAACCCCGGACACCCACTTATTCATCTTACAAGACGAATTCTAGCCATTAGACTAACAAAAAAAAAAAGTGTAATTTTGTCTTTCTATTTTCCTATTTTAAGCTTTCTTCTTGATAAAAAAAAATTAACTATTTAATATATTTTTTAATGTATGTTTGGTTTTCTTTTCTATGAGCAAAAATTGATTTTAGATACGTACAATTGATTTTGATATATTTAATTGCTCTCGAGTAAAATTTATTTGACCTTTAGAATTGATTTTAATTTTGAAGTTAGAAATTAGTAGAGTTGATTTTTACATTTAAATTTATCTTTCAACTCATCTTTATATAAATGTTTCTAAACTTAAATTATTTTACCTTCAACTTAGTTTTATTCATAATCAATTCATTGAAAATCAATTTTTTTTTCGATCCACCATTGAAAATCAATTTTGATCACACAAAACTAAACACATACACACTAAAAAACCCGTACTATCTCTTCATTGACAATTTTTATTTTTATTTTTTATGGCGAATGCTACTCTTTTGCTAATATCATTTAAAATTTACTTTTTACTAAAAAAATGTGTTATCATCATTATATATACTTTGATATATATATATATATATATATATATATATATATGCAAATTCTATGATACACCAAACATATTTGAGTATACCGGTACATCCATTATTAAATTAATAGTTAAATGAGTTGTTTTTTGAAGAAAAATATTATTTTTTTATCATTTATAATTATAATAATTAAATCTTATTCATCAAAAGTGTCAACGAAATAAAATTATTATTTTTTTGAATTTCTATCACTCATAATTGAGAACATTTATTATTTTTTACGATAATATGTAAAAAAAGTTACTATGATTCTTATAAACAGTAAAATGATGTTTTTTCTTATGGAATGTTGTTCTATAAAATATAAATATTGACAAATAGTTATTTACTAGATAAAAAATAATTGTTAATTTATAAAATTAAGATGCAAGAGTACCGGTACACCTCATCTTGTGAATGTACCGTAGAAGTTATAGACACACATACTTATCTAAGAGCACTTGTGTGAGATATTCAGGTTTCTTTCTGCCTAACTAAACATAACATATAGCCTAGATTCAAAATCAGTTTTGAAAATGCAATAACATTAACATTCTTGGGATTGGGATAGAGCTTTATGCACAACTATTTTTTTATTTCATAAATGTAATTGTATTCTCAAAAGTGTTTTTATAAAATCTATTCTATAAACATAAATGAATCATTAAAATGTAAAGCCATCTAGTAATCAAATTATATTTTATCATCACTCTTACACTAACCCATATAGGTAATATATACTTAGCGCTGACCTCTTCACCTTTTTATTTGCACCTTTTCAAAGTGGGAAAGGGGGGTGCGAATAGTTGAAAAAGATAGGAAGATGGGCAAGTAACCTTCCCGTTTAAACAGAAATGGCCGGCTTTAGGGTGTGTTTGGATGGTAAAGGAAAGTTTAAGGAAAGAAAGTGAAAGGAATGATTGTTATAGGAAAGAAAATGAAAAGAAAGTGAGTGGAAAGTGTGATGATTTTTTAATTGTTTGGTATGAATGATAGTTGAAGGAAATAAAGATTTATATTTAATAAAAAGACTAAAATATCCCTATAAAAAGTGATATATATAACTAATTTAAAGTTATAATTTTTTTCAAGGAATTTAAAGTTATAATTTTAGTAATAATCGAAAAAAAACTACATAACCATATGGTTTTTTTTATTTTGATAGAACATGACCATAAAAATTTATTTTCATTACTTTATATTCTAATTCTAATATGCTTTATTATCACGTTGAAAAGCATTTGTGTTTGTGGGCTTTTATGTAATTTCCTCAAATAGTGCATTCCTTAGACTTTCTATCCTCAATAGAGCAGAAACATTCTTAGTGTGGAGCCCAACCATCAGTACTCTTCTTCCTCTTTTTAAGGATATTCCAAACGATAGAAAGATTGTTAATCCTTATACTTTCTGTCCTCCTTCAATCTTTCCTACTACTTTCACCCAAAACAAACAGACCCTTA
This sequence comes from Medicago truncatula, assembly GCF_003473485.1. Lineage (NCBI taxonomy): Eukaryota > Viridiplantae > Streptophyta > Magnoliopsida > Fabales > Fabaceae > Medicago > Medicago truncatula. The sequence continues at coordinate 60,750,662 of NC_053045.1, read as the reverse complement.
ATGTAGTATCAACTGTCGTTTCATAGCCACGGCAATTCCATTGAGTTAACCTATCATCCCAGGTTGTCTCTGTTTGTCACATGAATGAAGGAGGTTATTACTATACACTTTTTTAAAACATTATCTACATGCGTCAGCATCAACTTAAATTCTTTAAATAATTTTTTTAATTTAGATGATTGAAAAGAGAGACTCTACTACTAATATGAAGATTAATCATTTACAAAACTGACAAATTTTTTTTTAAATTGAATATCTTTTACGCGAGTTAATTTTACAAGCTGAGTATGATTACAAAAAATGATAAAGTTCTCCTTCAAAAATACTCCCTCTGGTCTCAAATGTAGGGAAAAAATAAAAAAAATTGTGGTCTCAAATGTAAGAAAAAGTATAGTAAAAACAACCTAATAAATGCTACTATTCCAATTTTACCCCATCTCCATGAGTTCAAGAGTTACTTTCATTAATTATTACTAAAACATGACAAGGGCAAAATTAAAAAATTGTACTTTTTTAACATGACTTCAATGTAATCAATTTATTTTTTTAATTGGTGTATTTTTTTTTCTTCCTACATTTAAGATCGGAGGGAGTATAAGAGTATCTGAGTTAAATTCAAAACCAAGACATTTAGTTAAACCCAAAGAAATTCCTTACTATCTCATACAAATACTTTTGGTAAACTGATAAATACTTTGCATTTATAAGATATTTAAAAACAATATACATGTGTTTGTGTGTGGGAATTATATATGAAAGCCACAAGTATATAAGAACATACAGTTAACTCTAATAAGCCAAGAAGACGTGTTTCGAAAGCAAAACGTCGATTGATGAAATTAAATTCAATGCATGCATTGTTACAGTCAAAACAACCCATTTAATTCCCCTGCAAACTCCTTTTTTCCTCTCAATAAGTGTCAGCTTTTCAAGCATGGTCCTTAATTCGAGCATCACGTGATAAAGCCATAGCTACCTCCCCCATATTCAACAAGAATTTTCTCTAATCTATCGGATATTAGAGGAGAGGACCTTTTTGTTAACTAGGTTGCAAATTCTAAGGAACGGAATGTTGCACTTTTCACTCCTTAATTTACTCATCATTTATGTTCAAAATTCCATTTGGTTAAAATAATAGTATTACTATTACTATTGCTATTATTTTGTCACCATAGAATTGAAGTGAATTAATGAGGTTTGGTGAAATTTCTGACCAAAGAGATGTGATGTATCAAATTCAAAGTCTTTTACTGCATATATCCGAGGTACCATAGTTAATGTCCCATTCTTATAACACTCTCTCTTTCCCTCACTAACAATATAAATCAATTCCTTTTGCTTCCTCTACCTCCTTCTTGTTCATCTCCTTATTTTCTTTGCCACCAATATTCCCTATTTGACTCAAAAATTTCTAGGTATTATATTCTATATCTTTTATATAAGTTTAGATTGTGAAGATGAAGTTACAAGAAGTGATACTTGTGATATGCATTTTATTTTGGGCTTGTATTGGGTCAACTACAGTGGCAAGGAAAACAGTTTTTGTTGGAAATTTGTTTGATGGAGCAAAGAAGAAGAACAGTAGCAGTGTGGCAGTACTTGATGATGATGTTCACAAATGCAACCACAAAAGAAAACACTTGTCTTCTTGCTACAACAACACGTCATCATCAGAGGACAAAAGGGTCGTTCCTACAGGTCCAAATCCACTACACAACAGGTAGTAAAGTCATCAACGTTTTTCAACAAACAAGACATCATGGAATGGACATGGACAAACATGTTTTCTCTTCCATTAAGTAATATAGGAGTATGTAATGTAATATAGTTAAGCTGATTTAATGTGTTTGAATTAACAGGTTATAGTTAGGCAGAATCTCATTGTATCATTATGATTTTGCCATAAGCTATACTTTGGACTTTTGAGTTTCAACAAAATCATATTAGCTAAGTGCTACCTTAATTTTGTGAAACTCAATGTGTGATTCTAAATACACACTTAATTTTTGGAAGAAATATGTGCATTTTCTTTTAATATATTTACTTAATTTATAGCTTGTCCTTTGAATTTTTCCCATTTTATTTTAATTTTGACTTCCTCTTTATATTATTTTGTAAAATGTAAATGAATTATTATTACTAAATGACATTGGCATTGTTGATAGCAACGTTGAAATTGTTTTCTTTTAATAGGCAATTGAAACAGCCTTGTATATATGCAATTAAATGATGTATCCATTTTCATGTATATGCTTTGTGTTTGAGCTCCACCCAGTATGGGCCAAAAAGTTGATATATTTTTCCCCTTTACATAAATAAAAACATAGAACATAAATTAAATTTGTATGGAAAGGCGTGAAGAATTATGAGAGAATGACAAAATAGAAGTAAAGAGGAGGGGTCACGTACATTTTGGGTGAGGGGTGTTGATGTGATTCATAGGTTAAAAAAAAGAAATAAGGTGGTTGTGATATGATCCATAAACCTGCATTGTTAATCAAGAAACGGCATTAAATGTGTGTCGGATAGGGGGAGAAATGAATGTCATCACTGCCATGCTAGCTGCAAATATTAATTAGAAAGGGTAAGGTTAACACTCAATGCATATAAATTTTATTTGGTTTTGTCTTTGTCTCCCTGTTTGTATCCCAGCAAAAGCTACTTTTTGACATCAACCATGGTGCTTTGCCATTCTTGTATACGGTCCCTTTCTCACATTGTATATCTCGAGGTTATGTTCTGTACATATAGTAAATTTTTATTTCTATATTCCCTTTTGGCAATTCAACAGAGTCAAATAACAAAAAATACTATTTGAAAAAAAAGGAATGACATGGGGGAGAGAGAATAGTCAATGTGGATGGGGAAAGTATTGTTTGTTTGATTCTTCCTTTTATTTGTCTTTCACTCTCAATCTTTTGGAACACTTTGATGATCGTTTCTATGGAAGGTTCGGACATACGAAAGGGGAAGGGATAACTAGAAAGTTGTGATGAGAATGATTCGGTTACTTGTCCATTACGACATTAATATTTTTTAGGACTCATGTCAAATCTTTGGCGGTTCAAATTTTTTACTATTTTAAAAGAATAGTTTTAATGATGTACGTTCATATCAAAATATCCATAAATTTATTATTAAAGTATTTGTCTAACAAATTTAAACAAGTTTTTAAAGAAAATTATATATTTAATACATTAAAAAGTGGTACTTCATCCTGAAACTACCCTATTTTATCTTAAAGTTAAGCGGGACAAACCAATTTAAATGGTCTAGTTTAAAATTTAAACTTTTTTCCGTTGAAAATAAAATGTTAAACTAATTGGTTCAGTTTGTTAGTTTCATTTTGTCATCCATAGATACGAACCCACATAGATTTGACAATTTTTCTCCGCTTTGATTGAGTTTTCCTTGATTTCAAAATACGGGTAATGGGGATATAGGTATTGGTTTTAAACCCATACCCAAATCCGTCCCGAATGATTGACAATTTCCATGTTAATAAAAATTTCCATTAATATTCAAAGGAGTAACAACATATCTGGTTAAAGAAATAAATGTTAAAGTGAGCATATTGCTGGATAATGCATTACAACATTGTCGTCTGGGTTAGAAAAAACTTGGTTTTTTTTTATTAAAAAAATGATTCATTGCGGGTACGGGGATGAGGCGAGGACGAGGATACCTAAATCTATCAGGGACGGAGATGATATTTAATTTCTCATCCTCGTTAGATATGAGGAGGGTAACTTGTAAGTATATAAGAAACAAGGACATGACAATGAAGGTGAAATTGTATATGCAAGTTTTTAAGTTATGTGTTTGTATGAGATAAGTGTTTCAAAGCTGAAAAAAGAAAAATCAAAATTCATTTTCTTCCTCTTACTATGATTCACTTTTTTTTTTCTCCCTCAAACCCTATAGTAAACTTTTGTTTTGGTAGTGTAAACCATAATTATTTCCCCAACCGTAATAATTTTCCTTAAAAATTCATCAATTGTGGGAATTTTGTGAGAAATTTTAAGTTTGCAAAAGAACCCAAAAACTTGTTATACCAAAGAAGGTGAACTTGAAACTATCTTACACTCCAATCATTACTTAACTTAACATTACCCTCATCTACTTACTACACATTCAACAAGAACTACTTTAGGTCCTATATTGCACTTGATTTGGAGTAAGAGCTAAAGAATTGAAATGAGGCACATTAACAGAAAAAGATAATAGTGCAAGTGGACCAAAAAACTTAAAAAACTGTTAGTACAAAGGTTCCATTTAACTTGACAAGGGCGACAGATTCAAAATTGCCAAATTTATGCCAATAAGAGTTGATTTTCACATACACATATATACACATAGTGAATGCATTCTTGGTTTGAGCCTTCAAACATTTTACTTCTTTCTTTGATCTTTAAGGTTACAATTCCTAATTAATAGAAATAATGGATCAGTGATATTCATATATTGGTTTTTTTACATTATAACGTAGAATCACTAGCTGCAGGAGTTTGTAAAACCTCAGATATGACTTCCCAAGAATGATTCTCATCGTCCATTACGCGCCTTCGATCAAGGAAAGCTGGCCTCATTGGTGTTGTAACCATATCAATTTTAAATGTTAACAATGCTACAATCTGTGACATAGCAGGTCTTAAATCTGGATGTGGCTGAAGGCATAAAAAGGCCACATGGAATGCTTGCATAACATCTTTTTCTACATATCCTTTTTCTATCAGCTTTGGATCTATAAGTTCCATTACCATTGACTTCTCATAAAGTTTCCATGCCTAAATATTAAGATTCATAGAAACATTAATTTTCAAGCTTCTTATAAGATAAAAAATGGTTCAAATAATAACTAAGATTACTTTAGAAATGAAGATGAGAAATTACATATTCAGGGAGGTACTGCATATCTGATGGTAAAGTGAGATCTGTGTTTTTTCTGCAGCTGATGATTTCAAGCAAAAGAACTCCAAAACTATAGATGTCTGCCTTTTCAGATAGTTCTCCTCTAATTGCATATTCAGGAGCTGTATAACCTCTAATCATAAGAGACAAAAAGAAATGAAGATCAATAAAAAATTTGAAGTGACACGGACACTGAGCACGACACTCACATGTCATCCATAGTACTAATTTGAGAAAATAAATTATTTTAATGTAATCTTATGTGTGGGTGTCTGAATCGTGCCAATTGAATATAGGACTTACAATGTTCCGGCAAACTGAGTGCTAAGGTAAGCTTGGTCTTCAGGGAAGAACCTAGCTAGTCCAAAATCTCCAATCCTCGGCTGAAACTTTTCGTCAAGAAGAATGTTGCTTGCTTTAATATCTCGGTGAACAATTCTTACATGTGAATCCTCGTGAAGGTATTGCAATCCTCGTGCTACTCCAAGAATAATTTGGAATCTAGTGCTCCAATTAAGAAATTCATCACTCTTCCCTGATCACAGTGGAACATCAAGCGTAAAATACTATTCAGTTCTTTCATAGCTTCAAGAAAAATACTATTTCCGAAGGATAAAATGTATAGTATAAAGATATAGAATGGACATTGGGATATATACCATGTATAAAGAAGTCCAAACTTCTGTTCTTCATGTATTCGTAAACAAGTATTCTTTGAGGTCCATCTGAGCAACATCCGAGAAGGCGAACAAGATTTTTATGCTGGATGCTTGTGATCATTCTCACTTCTGCTAGAAATTCTCTTTCTCCTTGGTGAGATTTGTCAAGAGACAATTTCTTACAAGCAACTAGCCTTCCATCTGCCAACTTTCCCTGTCAAAACACAAGTAGTCCTCAATAAGTAAGTGAATTTATATGAGCCACAATTACCAAAGGTAGAAAACTCAATTTGATATTATGTAATATAATAGTAACATTGGTGCATCATGATTAAGACTTTAAGAATTCAGGTTCTCATTGTCAGGTCAAAATTGTGTATCAAAGTAAGTATCATTAGATTTAGTACCTATATTATACCTGATAGACAGGGCCAAATCCACCACTTCCAAGAAGATATCTGCGGTGGAAATTCTTGGTGGCTTTTCTCAATGTCTGGAAATCAAAGTAGCTAATTGTCCTAAGATTCCCACTAATGAACTCCATGAATCCTGTTATACATATAGAAACTTCAACACAGATTGATATTTACAATGCTATGGTATATGTATAATGTCAAATATACTTCAACTACCTGACTGTTGATTAGTTGGGATAATCCTCTTCATCACCTCTTCTGGTAAATTGCCAAGCACAAATAACAGAAATATGGTTATTTTTATAAGCCGCGCAACCATGGGCAAAATTAAACTAAATTATATATGTTGCTATTTAAGCATTAAATAGTATAGGTGTTGAATATTTTGTATTTAGGCTTGTTTGAATATTATGTAAGCACAACCATGGTTATTTTTATCCACTGCTTAAACGCTTGCAAGTCTGAAGAGCTTATGAAAATAGTTTTTTAAACGTCCATAAGTTGTTTTCAGTTTATTTCCATCAATTCTTAAGTAAAGTTTATAAAAACAATTTGACTTTACTTTATATTTTGTGGTAAACTTTTTATGAAGTTTTATCATATTACCTTGCTTCTGTGTCTGACTAGGTGGTGGTGGAGCTGTCTCCTCCGGTAGTTCTTCTGTTTTGCCACTGCCACGTCTAAAACGCTTCCAGAATACAAAGAGAATAATGAGCAATATGACAAGCACTACGATCACTCCGAGGAAAAAGTACAAAGCTCCTGAGACGTGGTGCGGCGATGAAGGAGGTGTCTCTGCCACATCACAAGATTTCATTCATTATTGATCAAAGAAAAATTAACACGAAAAAACTAACACAGCTATAAAAATGCGCTTATTACATCATATTCCAATTATTACATTATTGTATATCATTTGATTAGCAAGGTACAAAAATGAAACCTTGGAGTTGAAGTAATCTACGAGGCATTGTTAGAAGAATGTATTCTTGTTGAAGTTGAAGTTGAAGTTGAGCCGTCTTGGTCGGTATTGACATAGCCAAATATGAAGGGGTGAAATTCAACAACTGGCAACAGCAACCATTTCCTGATGAGTTTCCTGTTTGATTTTCTACTAAGCAATTTTTTGTTGTCGTTAATTGTTATCTTGAAAAACAAAAAATGAAACCATTGGAGAAGCATTATATTTTATTGTATTTTAAGGGTGCTTCATAGAATGGATCGAAACAATGTAATATTGCCGGACGACAATTCTATTGTGGGATGGATACATTTAGAATATTTTGATGCGGTCCAATACAGACATTCTCAAACCTTTTAATATATTTTTCACTAAATTACTAAGGTAGATCCACAACAGAAATATATTTTATTAAAATAATAATAAATGATCTTACATTTTGAGGATATGTGCAACTTTGCGTCCGTACATAAATCACTATATATTTGGCCGTGTGACCGTTTAAGTCTTACTCAATTAAGTTATATGTACACGTACTTAGAGTGATTACATAGTTCAAATTAATTTTTTTTTTTCAAAATCTTAGATTCGATTATCTTTGTTGTCAATTTTGGTGAGCTAGTCTATATAAAGTTTTGGTGAGCTATTGCACCGAAAGTTTATGTGGTCTACAACGCACATAAACTTCTATAAATAGGTGTCTTCGGTTCATTTGTTGTGAAACACAACAAAAAACTCTAAAAAATCTTCCGAAAGATATGAACACCAAGAGGTTGCTCTGAGCTAGATCTTGCTGCCTTGGCAATATAAATATGTCAGTTGGCAAGGCAACGCGATCTAACTCAATTCTTTTAAAACACCTTGCATTTCATCATTTTGTTGCAGATCTGATTCCGAAGAGGTTCTTATGAACTTAATTCAGTTGGTCTGTCGATTGAAATATGTTAGTTGGTAGGTCAGTTGGATCAAGTACAAAAACACCTCTTCAAACACATTCCCAAAAGTTTCATCACTTATGTTATTATGTTGTTTTGAGCCATTTAATTATGTTTTGTACCTTTTTTATTTTTTCATACATGAAAACCCTCCAAAAATCAAACTTAAAAAGAGTCTGGTGGTGTTCGGATTATACAATCCAAAAATATTTATAGTTTCAGATTATATGATCGGAAACCTTCCAGACTGTGTGGATTGTGGCGTTTCACCAGAGGTTTGGACAGTTCGTGGTGTGTTCAATATATTTTTGGTCGGTTGGAGCTTTGTAAACGTTTCTTTTGACTGTAGTTACAATCTAGGATAGGTTTATGACTATACATAGTCTTGCATGCTTCAACAAATTCATTCTTTCTCCATTTCCCATCCTTTCTTGCCTTTTTCTTCATTTTTTTTTAGTTATATAGGAGTGTTTATGATATCATTGTCACTGCTGACCGCTCATACAATCCATGTGATTGCTTTGTAGTTTATGCGGGGATTGTATGACGGTCAGCAGAGACGTTTGATATCAAATACGAACAATTCTTCATATTCTGCTTTTTTCGATTTCTAAATTCCGAAAATACCTAACAATTTGTTTTGGATTTTTTTTTTTTGAAAGATCTGTTTCGGATTTTATAATCCAAATATATTGTATTTTCGAAAAAAGAATACCATATATCATATTAAATACTTGAGGAAAGACTACATGTTGGGGAAGCTTAGTGGAAGATGATTGGACTGTGGAAGTGGATTGCTTCAAATTTGTTGCATGCACATCACGCTAGAGACAAAATTTTAGCTCTACGACGCATACCATTCGAGGTGGCATTTCACATGGGAAAGGTTAATCCTTTTTCACCATAGGAAAGTTGGATTCAATGATTAGATTAAGTGAAGAACATATTCTTAACATGCTCTCTCAACACTAGATTTTTCTTCACACTATCTTCCAACAATTTAAAAATACTGAAAATTAATTTTCAGTAATTAAAAAAATCGAAAAAAATTCAGATAATTTTTTTTTAAATTCTGTAATTCATTTATTGAATGTTAGAATTTTTTTTTGAAAAAATGAAAAAAAAAAATTCCAGAATTTTATTTCAAAAACCTTATTATCCAGAATTTTATTTTCTTAGAAAAATAAAAAACTTTAATCTCAAAATATTTTTTTTAGAATTTTTATTTTATTTTTCAGAATATCTTATTTTATTATGAAATTAAAAAATATATTCTTTTTAGAAAAATAAAAACTTATCTTAGTTTCCAAAATTTTATTTTTATTGAAATAATTTTATTTTTTCAAAAAAAAAAATTCTAACATTCAATAAATGAATTACAGAATTTAAAAAAAAAAATCTGAATTTTTTATATTTTTTTAATTTCTGAAAATTAATTTTCAGAATTTTTAAATTGTTGGAAGATAGTGTGAAGAAAAATCTAGTGTTGAGAGAACATGTTAAGAATATGTTCTTCACTTAATCTAATCATTGAATCTAACTTTCCCATGGTGGGAAAAGATTAACCTTTCCCATGTGAACACACACCTACCATTCTATGCATGCTTGACTCGAACAATAATTGAGTCATATATTTCATACTTGTGTGGATCAACAACAATCTAAAAGATAAACATGCACTGCAATCTGGCCTCTCGATATTATATAAAGATACTTGGCTTGCTCCGTCATTAGGGATGTCAATGCGGTACGGATAGTATGATATCTGTCCCGTTGGATAAATATGATACCCGTGCCCGTCCCGTATCCTCATGGGTATCCACTATGCGGGTACCCGCGGATATTGAGGTATCCATGGATTCTTAATTTATTTATTTTTTTGTACAAATAATAATTTTTTTTTAATTATCAAAAATCCGTAAATTTTAAACATCCATACACAATCTATTCAAAATTTCATAAATCATACATAATCCATAGAAAATTCATGATTCTTACATAATCCATATATATGATATGTTTTTTGATGTAAATGAAGTAGAAACAGTGAACTTAATAAGATGAATTAAAAAAAAAAAAAAAGTAAAACTGGTTATTATTGAAGAATCTTAGGTGGACGGTAAAATTTCCTTCAATAAAGTAACAACTTTAAGTAATAAGATAAGATATATGAGAATATTTTAATAATTTACTTATTTTAATATCGGGTATGGGTACAATCAAATACGTCTCTGTATCCATATAATAATGGGTAGTCAAGTACCCGTTTATTATACATGTGGATACCCGTTTAGCTACCCGCTCCGTGTTCGTGACGGATTTTATCCATGGGTACCCGTGGGCATGGGTATTTTTGCCATCCCTAGTTTCTCCGTCATATAATAACGGTTAGATTTAAGAAGAAAAAAAAATTAAAAAACCGTTTAGAAGAAAACGAGTTTGATTTTTAAATGAAATAATTATTGATCAGGTTTGATTACTAATCAAACTTTAATTTAACATGGTCCTTTTGTTAGAGTGTGTACCAATTAAAACTCGAAACATTTTTTTTAACCTTTACTCTTTTATCAAATAAAATTTATTATATAAATCCTACCATTTAATGTAAAAATAATTTTCAAAGTATAGAAGGTTCTAAAAGAATCCACGATAATTTTACAAAATGAAATAATGATTGTTAACAAGAGTCTTGAAAGAAGAGTGTTCTCCATGCTCATCTCTTATAAAAACGGATGGAGGCGGCCAACTGTGTGGTGAACTAAAGCAAGCCGCAATTCCAAACATGCTGTAAATGGCACATAAGACATAAGAGGGTCTCACAAAATCAATGAAGAGAAGTTTCTATCCACGTATGATTTTTCTTATTTTTCTCCCTCTTTTTGACAAAGTAGGTAGTGCCAAACTACAACTTGCTTGTAACCAAAACTACAACTTGCTAGTTGCTAGCTACCAAAAAAGAACACAACCTGCTATTGTGGAATTGTATCTTTGATTTCACTTTTAGAGAAAAGGGATGGCAATTGGACCCAGATCCAATGGATACCCGCAAAAAATACTCACAATAGATAGGGTAAAACCCCGCTTTTATAGATCTGGGCACGGGTACGGGTAATACCCACAAAATAAAATGGGTATGGGCACGGGTAAGGGTACTATACTGCCCAGACCCTCAGACCCGCATATACATATTTATATAATATCATAAATTATTTATTTATTTTTTATGTATAATTAATTAATTTATTTAGCTATTTAAGCCTAAACCTAAACTTAAACCAAACAACTACTTAATACAATAACAACTTCATCATGCCGGTGTATAATTTTTTAGGAATATTTCAGATGTTTTCTATTTGACTAAATACCACGGTTCATATTATTTTATGAGTTAATTTTAAAAAATTGAGATTGTAGTTTTATTTTACTTGTGATGTTTTTTTTGTTTTTTCATAGTTAAAGTGCGGGTAATGGGTGCGGGTATGGACACTTAAGTACCCATAGGGTATGATGATGGGGACTAAAGTTGTTGCCCACGAGGGTACGGGCACGGATACGGATATTTTTTATAAATGCGGGTATGGGGACGGACATTGTAGTACCGTACCCATTGCCATCCCTAAGAGAAACCAACTTAATTTTGACATATTTGTTTTTAATAGAATTGATTCTATAGCTTAAATATAAGATTTGTAGGTTTTGACTGCAAACCTAATTTTTATATTTAAGTTTACTATTTAACTCACTTTTACGGTAATACATTAGAATATAAATCATTTTACATATTATTTACATATCTTATTTATTTTAGAATTGGATTTGCCAATGCAACACAATTTTTACCCAACCCAAATTGAAAATTAAGGGGTTTGGTCAAACCAACCCAACAATGTAATACGTGATCGTGTTACTTCACGCAAATCAAAGTATTTATATGGTTTGGGTTTTAAATTTGGTTAAATTCAATTCAAACCGATCCATGTACAATTTTTAATTTTACACCCTAGTTATTTGTAACTAAATTCAATATTTTAAATTACTCATTTAAAATTAATTTATATCTATGTGGAACCAAGCACACTCCAACTTGCTAATGCATTCCAAAATAATAATAAGATTTACATAAGCAAAAGTGAATTTGCATAGGGAAATTAGTTTTCAACTAGTATTTGCCAATTGCCATGTGTTTGTTGTGTTGTGTGGGGGTTATTTGGGATCCAATTCTGTAAGACTAATGAGTCTTCTTAAGCTTTGTTTGGGAGTTTGGAGGGAAGGGGAGGGGAGGGTTTTGGAAAAAAGAAAGGAGTAAGTTGAAGAAATAGAAGACATTGGAAGGAGAGGGTTTTGGAGGTTAATTTTTTACTCATAATAAAAAATCTCTCTCATTTGGGGGAACTCAAAAATTGTATTGGGGAGGGTTTTGGAGGTTATGGAGGGTTTATATGAATTTTTCAAATCTAATCTATGTTGTTATAATATTCTTAAAATTAAAAGTATATTAATCATAAGTATTAGTTTATCATTCTCTAAGAAACTGTTCTTTCAAAAAATATGAATTTTTTTTGTCTTTTTTTTTTTTATATATTTTCAACCTCGAAAGTCCTCCCCCCCTTTCCCCTTCAAACTCCCAAACAAAGTCTAATGGAAGACAGCGGTATTATTGATGGCTGGCAAACTAATGACGATGTAATGTTTTATAAGCTTTCCATGGAACAGAATAGCCCACCTCAACTTGCCACAAGTAGCTAGGAAAATTCCAAATTAAACTATTTCTTTCTTCCTTTCTTCCAAAATCGGTCATTGTTAATATTCCAGTAAGTAAGACGTAATTAATAACAAATAAAATTGACTAACTTAACTACTACACATTGTAGAAATTGATGTTGATATTTATACAATTATTATTTTTAAAATCATGATGCTTAGCAGTTAGCCCTGTCGTTCTGCTTAATTATTCATTAGTTGGTGAATTCTTTTTATTGAGAAACAGAGTTAACAAAGATTGTGATATTTGTCTGCCAAAAATGACCATATCGGCACATATAAAAGGATTGAGGTTAGAACATGAGTAGTGATATTTGTACAATTCTTTGTGATCAATTTTTTAGACAATTTTATTTTTCTATATTTTGATTGGTCAAAATCAATAGAGAAAGAAAAAGGTAGAGAGAGAATAAAAACGTAAGGTAAATATAAGAGAGAAAATTGTCAAAATATAATTACTCTATATTGATCAAAATATGTATATAGAGTAATGAATGTCTTCTAATTTAGATTTAGATGGAAGGAATTTCTTCCAAAACCAAATTAAAAATGATGTAGTGCTAAATTGATACATAGGATAGGAGGGAATTTTGAAACGATTTTCCTCAATTCATTGAATAACTCATAGAGTAGGTGGATCCCTATTCTAAGTAAAAAGAATTAGCCTCGATTAAGTCGCAATTCACAATACAATACCATAAGAAGGAAATGGTCTTGGTCTTGGCTAGGAATACGATATTTCACTTCTCATGCATATTAAGTACTTCTCATTCACAACCAGCTTTGCACGAAAGCCACATTTGACCAGCTTACAAAATGATTGAAAATAACAATTTCAAAAGAGTGAAAAAATTATTTCATAATTACATTTTTTGTATTAAATTACCAATTAGTTTTGGTACCCAATTTTGGTAGAAAGTTGATTTGGTGAAACAAGAAAATTAAACCAGCTCATACTATATTTCTCTACGTTCCTCATCCCCTATAAATGTATAAACTTCAAAGTCCAATAGAGACAGTGGATTCCTTTTATATTATCGTAATAAACTCAACAACTGTATCCGTTGAATTTTTCCATCTAAAATAATACTTGTTCGTACGTCACATTGAAATTTACCCTGTGTACAACTTGAATGTAATGAGAATAGTTAACAACCAATCAATGAAGCCATTGTTTTTCTTTGCAGGGACCTAACTATCCCATTCTCAACTGCACTTGATGATCAATTAACAACATCTTGGAAAAAAGTCATCTCTCAATATAGTTTAAAATGGACCCATGAAAATTTTGATTCATCATGGACCTTTTTTTTTTTGACAGCTTGATTAGATTATATACCAGATCTTATCATAGTCTGCACATACCAAATCTATCCCCAACTCTATATCTTCTCTTTCTATCTTTCTTTGTTCCCGTATGCTAAGAAACTAATACAATTTTTCTTCTCATTTTTTCCCCTCTAACCCAATGGTTCATCATTCATGGCTAACCAAAGATTAATCCAAAATTTAAAAACTTGAGAGTAAAATTAATACAGCTTTTTGTTATTAATAATTTTGGTCTCCTGCGCCATGGCATGTTATAGATCTTACTATGTTGCTGGAATTTTGCTAAATCTAATTTCAACATTAATTAACTTCTAGAATAAGCAATTCGTGCCTGAGTGACACAGAGGGTGGGGGTTGCATCGCCGGGTTGAAGTTGCGGTGGTACAATCTGGGTCGGATACTCGGATCTACGATATGAGCACAACCAGTGGTGTGAGCATAGTCTTTAGATTTGAGGTTGATCATCACTCATGATGATGATCTTGTTCACTAATATCTTCTTCTTCTCCAATCATGAATTCTGATTCAATCCCAGGAAAAGAGAAAGGAAGAGGAAATTTTGGAGAGTAAATAAATAATCAAATGTATAAGGTGTATTCTATTATTTGCTTACAAATTAATCCAATGGCTGTAATTTTTGGTCCAAGATGGACCAATACTATCATGAGTCCAAGCTAAATGCCACCTATGTCCTTTGTCTATATTTGATTTCATTTCTAGAAGACTAAAATTGATTCTCATTAATAGTTAGGATTTGAAGTAGTATTCGAAGTAGAATATATAATAGGGAACTTCTACGGTACATCCGTAAATTACGGTGTACCGGTACTCTCGCATACAATTTTTATAAAGTAATTATCATTTTTTATGAAGAAAATAAGTGTTTGTTGACATATATATTTTAGAAAATATAAAAAATATCATTTCATTTTTTATAAAAATCATACAAATTTTTTTTACATTTTATTGTAAAAAATAATCAAAATTCTCTATTATAAGTAATAAGAATTCAGAAAAATCAAATTTTATTGCGTTGACATTTTTGGTAAATAAGATTTAGTTATTATAATTATAGGTGATAGAAAATAATTTTGATTTTTATAATATGGTTAACAATTATACCAACAATTGATTTAAATACAAAGAGTACAACTATTTATCTAAATCTTAATGTACGTAAATATAGTTTTCAACAGAATACGGTGGTTAAAAATAGTTTTGGAAAAGACTAATATTTAACGGCAATATCTTTGAAGACTAAATTGTTATTTTTAAAAATCAAATAGGTCTATGTGTGTTTTTTTTTTCCTTAGGAACCAAACAAAATGGGTCTTTATTCAAATATATGTTGTCAAAAAACTAAACTAAGAGAAGTCAGAATGGAAAATAAACTCAACAAAGCATTCTTCTTTACAAATTAGTGTTTGCGTTATCTAAAGTTTTGTTAACTTTTTCCATGAAATTTATGAGTACCAAAATAACAATGAATCTCATTTACATACTACTTTAAAGACAAAGATAATAGAATGCATAATATGATAAACAAAATCAATAAAATATATAAACCTAGTTTTTCCACGATATAATATGATATGATTATATTATATATATAGTTTTTGTTTTCATGCAAGTGAGCATTCAGGAGGGAGGCCTTGAGGAAATCGCTTAGTATCAGTGCAATAATTGTAAATCATGTAATTCTTTTGCACCCATTGAATCCTAGCTTGTCCTGTAGAATCTAAGGATTGTTTCATCCATGAGTGATTTGAAGATGGATTCTTGGAAGAGCAAGAGGAACCTGAAGAAGTCCAAACACAAGCTTGAATGTTGAAGTTTCCATATGAAGCAGTGAATGGGGCTTGGGACCAATCAGTTTTCGCTAGACCTCCCCTTGTGGCCCAATTATCTGCATCCCAAAGACTTGAATATATACTCATTGCTTGGCTTTTAGGAAAAGGAATACCTTTTGATTCCAAATTCTTGAATTCCCTTAATGGAGTCCCATCCACAGAAAATCTGATATGAAAATAAGTAAGATATCATTTCTAGAAGAAATATTTAATTAAATTTTTAAAAAAAATCTTTTAACTTATTAGAATATACATGATGCTTTGAGGATTCCAAAGAATGGAATAAGTGTGAAAGTCCTTGGTGGGGTCGAACCACAAATAGAATTGTTGTTCTTTATTTCCTTTCCCTTGTGCATAAATGTTTGTATGAACAATATAAGGATCACCACTTAAGTTACCCAAAAATTCAAAATCTATTTCATCATGAGCATCACCAAGAGAAGATAGCTGCAACAATCATAACAAATTAATATTCAGTAAAAATATATTTCATCAATTTAATTCATCTTAAACATTTCGATTGAAGATTAAATAATAAAAACACATATTTAATGAAAGACACTTACATAATATGTTGTGACTGTGCCAGCAGAGTTACCGGGCACAAGCTTTAGTTGCATGTCAATTTTTCCAAACAAGTACTCATTTTTGGAACGAAATCCAGAGCCAGATGCTTTGTCCAAAGACAAAGTAAGAAGTTGTCCGTTGTTGAGGATTTTGCCACGACCATCACCCCATGTTATATCAAAGTATTGATTAAAATTACTAGCAGCAGAGGCTTCTACCAAAAAAGTAATGAGAAGAAGGTTAATAAGTATTATTTTATTTGTCATTTGAAACAGCTAGTGATGAATATGCCTATGGTTTGGGTTGGTGAATAGAAAGCAACTTAATTTGAAGGGAAAAGAAGTTTATTTGGTAAGGAATGGAATATTGCATGCAAAGTTGTGAAAGTATATATAGGGAGGAGACAATTATTAATGTGAAGAGCTATTGGATTTTTTGAGGTGGTGGAAGTGGTTGGAGAAAAATATTGCAAACGTGTGGAGTGAAGTATAGATATGGGTTGACTTGTCTACTCTTTGGTGAATTAAGGACTATCTTAGTGTAGGGTATGTGGGTCCATGACAGCTAATGAGGGATCATTCATCCTAGAGTTATTATCGAACAAATTATTTGGTTTAACGTACCACACAAGCTTTTTTTCTTCCCTAAAAAGTATTGGCTTCTAAACTTCAAATCAAATGGCAGCTGTATGGGTTATATCAGTCTTTTTGATAGTTTCAAGTATATAAGTGAGGTAGGTATTGCTTGCCCTATTCAAAAGTTTGTTTTCACTATTAAAAGAAAAATATTAATAAGTATCCTTAAAACATTAGTTAGTAGAACTCTTATAAATAAGTATACAAGTGATGAGTATGTTCTATCGATATCAGTGAATCAAATAAGATATGAGCTAAAACAAATTAAAAAATAGATGATTATAAAAACTTTTATATGCAATTTTTAACAAAATTGAAATTGGTCAATTGTTTAACATCGTTGCAATAATATTAGTTTTAAAGGTCAAACTCGTCATCTACTCCTTACTCAAAACACAATTTACCACCGTGGCGAGATTTAAACGGTTAAAATATATCATATAGTATATTATATAGGGGACTTCTATGGTACACTCGTAAATTACGGTGTACCGATACTCTTGTTTATAATTTTTATAAATTAACTATAATTTTTTATGAAGAAAATAGGTGTTTATTGACATATATATTTTAGAAAATATCATTTTATATGAAAAAAAACATCATTTCATTTTTTATAAAAATCATACTAATTTTTTTACATTTTATTGTAAAAAATACTCAAAATTCTCTATTATGAGTAATAAGAATTCAGAAAAATCAAATTTTATTGCGTTGACGTTTTTGGTAAATAAGATTTAGTTGTTATAATTATAGGTGATAGAAAATAATTTTTTCCTACAAAAAATAACTCATTTAACTATTAATTTAAGGATTTGGTGTACCAATACACTCAAATTGTTGGATGTACCATAGAACTTGTCTCTAAAAAAATGTATAAATTATATCTTGATAATATCTTAGTTTGAATCTAAATCTATACATTTTACATATATTTAAACATATAATTTTCATCACATAGGTGGCTGAAAAAGCTTTAAAAAAACTCGTAAAATTTTACACAAATAAGACTCTCCCCTCTTCATTTTACCAATGAAAAATTTTCTTCCCTAATGGATGGTGGGACAAATGACAAACTAAGAATAAGAATAAGACTCTCCTCTTCAATTTTTACCATATTTTATGTCTATATTATAGTTTAATTATATCATATGTGGATTCTTTTTATCAAAGAAATGTGTTTTTTCTTCCACGTTTTTTTCGACAATTGAATATATCTATTCATATGAGTTTAATTATCACATTTTGTATTATCAAGTATATTTGTTCAAATATGTTCAACTTGATCTATGTTATATATATTAAATTCTAGTTTCTAATCATTATTTTCTTACTAACTTATTGTTTGACACCATAATTGAAATCAAAACTAAACGGATTCTAGTTGAAGTAAAACTTCATAAATCATCATCTTCGTGTTTGGTAACATGTAAAATGCACTACCATTTTGGCTCAAACCTATCCCTAAGGCCATTGAATTCATCTAACGCTGCTTCACCATAATCTTTTTCTACCGAGTCTATGTCAATATCAAAATCATTTTTAAACGTTGCAAATTCATAGCCTTCACAATGGACGAATTCTTCAAAAAAGTGCCGTTACAGACTCTCTCAGCCTCTTAATAACATTGATGGTGTGACCGGTTCTACCACTATCTTAATATTTAACAATTTCTATTATTATAAAAACGGTAAATAATGTCATTTCAAAACAAATAAATAAAACTAAGAGCAACTTCTTTTGTGCAGCCTTTTGTATTTTTTTCTTTTCTTTTCTTCTAAAACCCTATAGAGAACGAAAAATGTACGTAAATGAAAAATTGATTTTTTTATTTTTTTTATTTTATGGAATTGAACATCTTTCTTCTTTCTTATGTTAAAAAACGAAAATGAATTTGGATGATTGAATGAATAATAGTGGTTGAATGGGCATGAAAGAGATAAGAGAGATGATAGTGAGATTTGTAACAGTTGTGATTGTAGAAAACACATATTACAACCGAGATTTCATAAGATCTTACAAACACGTTTAAAATAACTTCTAAAACTTCAAAATTCAATTATAACTTTAAATAAAAAAATAATTAGTTAAAACATAGAATGAAAAATAACATGTTTAGTAGAGTGTGTATTTGATGCTAACATTCCTCTACATCAAAGGATTTTAAATTTGTGTTATATATTCAATTAATAAGCAAAATTCGGGGTTCGAACTCCAGACTCCAAAAAAAAAAAAAAGGAATGAAATTTAATGGAACCACAAAACATGCACATGGCTGCAACAAAAACACTCCATTTTACAATTCTTTTTTCTTGTTATAAATTAAAAAAAAAAAATGTTATTTGATGGAAAATATGGGGTGGGTGGTTGTGCGATTCTTGATTTTCGTTTATACATCATTCACGGAAATATGCATTTCCATCAAATAACATTTCCCGTAGGCTAAATAATAGGAGAAAACTTAGGTATTACTTAGGTGCTTTTCGTATGGTTCTTAACTAAATATATAATTTTTTGATATAACAAACTTTGAGAAAATTATGGATTTGAGGTTCGAACCCCGGACACCTCACTTATTCATCTTATAAAGTGAATTCTAGCCACGAGGCTCTGACCAAACAAAAAAACTATGTTCTAAACATCATTACTTAAATAAATAATGAATCATCTTATCAAATCTCTTTCGTAAAATGATTTTATTATAACTTCAATAATACTTAAAATATCTGTTTAGAATCAATCACGTTATTGTAAATAAAGACAGATTAATGTTTATAAAAAATCTAAACATCATTTGAAAGGCGTAATGAAAAGGGCAAAAAAATATCACAAGTGAAGTAATTGAGCTCCTCGTCCTAATTTTTTTCCTTTGTTGGAGACATTTTTATCATTATCATTATTATTATGAGCACGCCATGAAACAACTTGCTTCCATACAAGATTCACATACTCTGGATGATCAACAAAAGGATTCCGATTATGCTGATAAAATTTACATATTCTTTCGTTTCTCAGTTTCTCCTCCCTCGAAGGTGGATCTACTTCATTCCATTCTAATAATGTGGAAAGCAGTCCCATCTCTCTGTTTTCTGCAATAAAGATTTAAACTTTCAACTAAAAAAAGTAATGAAAGTTGGACACTTCAATCATTTTTCAAACTCTTTAATAAACAGCCAAATAAAAAGCAAGATAAATACACTGAAAATTCATCCAACACAGGTAAGGCATCCCTTGGGATTTTAGGTCATAATCCAAACATTATTGTTAACTGAGCGAGAACTTCAACAGTCTAACCTACCAACATTTGGAGTGTCCGAAAGGCGAAGACCTGGACTTCCCCCTGGTTGTGGAAACCCATAACAGACTGCCATGTACATTAATGCCCTCGCAATATCTCCTCTAACCTGAGGTTATTTTAACTTCAAGATATAAATACAAAGTATATTCGATATAATGTTTGAATCAACAATATACTGATTGTTCAGGTAAAAAGACATCAGAGCTACTTGAAAAGAGAAGTAGTATGACACTAGAGGTTTCACCAATAATTCAGGTTCTTTTAACAACTGTTACGATTTTGCAAGGTACAAATTAACTGTGAATATCAGCTATAGAGAATGAATAAAATCTTAATGTCATGGACTTAAAGATTAAAAATGCTCAAACCCCGGTCTGACATTCCTTTAACTATAATAGCTCAGATAACATATGAAGGAATTACCAGGCCAGATATCAGTAAAATTTCAAGCATGATCAGCAATCAATTAAAAGGATTTGAAAATGACAATCAAAAACAAAAATGACTGAAAGAAATATGACCTCCTTAGGCGGTGCCCACCTCCTCTTGTCTGCTTCAGTGTCCAAAGCAGCTTCTTTGTTGGCTGGTCTGAGACATTTGGTCGAGCCAGTGATGCATTCCCCATAGTACTTGTTTCCCCTTGATGAGTTCACTAAAAGAAACTAGTAATATCAACCAAAGTTGCAATGTTGGGAAAATATTGTGCTGTCTTTCCCCTTACCATTAACGTCAGCAGGGCGAATGTTGTGTAAATCAGTCAAAGATGGAACAGTTGTCAGCCCATAAGAACGAGGCCAAAGATGCTCCCCTGTAAGATATAATTACATAAATAAGTGACTTACAATTACATAAATAAGTGACTTAGTTAGATAATTTAAAATGACATATAAATAAGAAGGAAAATTTGTGAGGGCTAACTTTGGTTTTGGATAAGAATTTAAATGGGAGAGAACCAGATTTCTTGAATACAGAGAATGTAATAGAAATTTTCTATCAAAAAACACCAGGTTCTTCTATATTTGATTCAATTCTTATCAATTGGTATCAAAGGTCTACTATTAGAGTTGGGTATTGCATCTTGAAAACGATCTCAACATTTGATGGAAGGGAGAATTATTGGTGGCTGATCAATGTAAATCAGTATCTTGAGGCAACAGGGTACCCGAAGAGGAGAAGCTATCATGGTTGAGAAGGCATTGCAAGGGAGTGCCTCAATGGTGGCCATAGTATAAAGGGAGCAACCAGACACGGTGGACCTATGAGAAGGAGGTGGTCAGGCAGATTCAGTTAGAATTTAATTCAGATATTCTAGTTTGGGATCAAGATGGGAACTTGGGATAATGGGAAGGAAGAACGAGTGATAACCATCATGGTTAAAGTTTCAATACTCAACCCAACATCACCAACAGGATGCCGAACTCAAGTTCTTCCACATAAGGAGATTTGGAAGGGACTGAAAAGGACTTTCCAAGGAAAACATGATCAAAGTGGAACAAAGTAGAATTTGAACTATCACATGAGTCTGTGTAATAAGAGAGATATAACAGTGACTTCAAAGTCTTCCATCATCGTCATGGTCATCATGTTTCAAATAATGGAACCTTGGGATTTTGTTTTCCACAGCTACAAACTGTTCAAAGTGAATGTTTAGGGGGGTATTCATGGGTAATTCACATACATAGTTTGCTGTTAAGATAGTTAGAGAAAGTGAAATGAAAGTTTACAAATAAGAAGAAAGGAAGATCGGTGAGGGATATCTTTGGTTTTGGAAAGGAATTTAGAGTGGCCAAAAAAATCTATGAAGTACCTGGAATGTACTAGACATGTTCAATCATTAATCTCCCATTTTCTTATATATTTTGATCCAGTTCCTATTAATTTCTATCACTCCCTCTCTGTGTGTTTGTACTGCTAAAGGAGACCTTAGGCAAGACAAAATAATATTTTTCTTATCCTAAATTATGTGATTAATTTATCTTATTATCACGAACATTCTTTTAAGTTCATAAACTGTTAAAGATCAATTGCTCAAAACAAGTTATAGAGTACACTAGTTCAACACAAATCTTTCTACTTTGACATGACCTAAAAAGGAACTTGATCAGATACATGTTCATTTTCTCATCAGTAGGTCGTCAAATATCGGCCATGGCAGATTGTGGCAGACGGTTTTTTTACAACCGCCATGACCAATTTGTGAAGGATGGCGGTGCCATCGAGTTTTATGCGATTTACACGGCGGATATTTGGCTTTCCACCATGGTCTACCATTCGCCATCAATGACATGCTCATCAAACATGTATTTTTTACCCTTTTGTTACAAATGTCAATTACCAACTGAGAAAGTATATGCTACAAATAAAAAGGGCAAACAAAACAGCTAAAAAACCAAGTAATCAAACAGCAACATCAAAATAATGATAAGTCCAATGAGTTGACCAGATGACTCACTATTCCATCCCTCTGGTTTTCCTGATAGCCATTTTGGAACAACTCTCAGTGAGTATATTTCAACTCTGCATATGATAAATCACCATGCGTATAAAAATCAGTTAACATTATGTGATAAAATAAAAAGCATTACTCAATGTAAAGTGCGAAGCAAATAAAGAAATTAAAAAAAAAAAAAAAAAAAAGAAAGACACAATGTTAAGTGGAATGCATACATTCCCAATGAAGCTTCTGGTTTATCAATATCAGCCGCATCAAGAACCTTAAGAGCATCCCACACCTGTTATTACACAAAAATCCTTAGCAAAGCAAATCAAAATCACGGCTACAAATATATATATATTTAAAAATATGAATGACCTCTTGGTAGGACAATGAATGATGTGGAGCAATGATGGAATTCAATTTTCTCTTGAGTTTTTCACCTTTTAATCTGAAATGCTTCAAAGGGGAATAGTAATTGGCAACATCCTCACATGAATAAGTAGAAGGAGTTGGATATTCAGAGGCAACAGCAACAAGATTAAGAGATAATAACAAGTAAAAAGAAACAAGTCTAGAAAAGAAGCATTTCCAGGAGAAATGAAAACACGTTAGCCACATTTGTTCCCTAAAAAATGAAATAATAGGTGTTAGCTTTACAATTGTGTTTGTTGGATTGAATGAAATTAGAATGAGAAAAAAAAGGCACGGACCTGTGTTGAATCGGACGATTTGGATGGCTTGCACGGATAATCCAAGCGCCCCGCCGGAAAGTTGATACTGCGTGTATGAGATTTTGATTGTGAAGTTGAATTGTTCTCGGCAAGTAATGGCGGTTTGAAAAAATTGCGGGGAGTACAGGGTCACTTATGGCTATCATCATGCTTTCAGAAAAATTGCAGCCAAAGGGAAAACACCGCTCAAAAAATACAACCAGAGATGCCAAGAAGTTGAGCCACCTCCAACACCAAAAAAATAGCACGCTAGCGGGTGTTACCACCGATCATGATAACATAAATTAAAGGACGGCCTATTAACTTTCAGCCATAAATAATAACTCAGTTTGATTTTTTCAATGAGAACATGAGAATTTGATCCCATATTCTTGAAGACTCGGTCATTACGATCCTTTCAAATCATCCACGCACAAACATTCCAAATTACTTTGAAGACATACCTGCCATTAACGAGAATTGAGTGTAATGTTCTCGCAACTAAACAATAAGACACCGTAGAAAAGCCTATCCAATTTCGCACATGTAACCAAACCAAATTGGGAATCTCACACTCTAAGAAGAGGTGATTAGCTGATTCCAAGTCACCGCAACCTTAAGCATATGCGGTGTCAATAACCTGAATAACCCTTCGACGCATCAAATTGTCTTTCATGGGAAGACGGTTTCGAACCACACAAACAGAGACACTTTTGTTGGAATGTGTCTATGCCAGACATCATCAACAAGAGTTCTATCCACCTGCTCACCGGAAGTAAGAAAACGATATGCTTCCTGAACTGAATAACCATGAACAAGGTCTAAAAGCCAACACCATGCATCATAAATACTATCCTCCAAAAACAACGTTATGTAATAATAAAGTGCACTCCCTCGCACCATCTCCTCTCAAGCTAATAGTCGACGTCTCCACACTCACCCTCTCTCTCCAACCAACGTTATGTAAATATTTTATTATTGACAATCGTTAACGTCGAAGCTCCGTCGCCGACCATCGTGTGTCTCCGCCAAAGTTGTCGGAGATCCACCGTTGACCACCGTGACATGTGCGGATCACCGTCGTGGTCAGCACCAGTCAACGCACCACCACCTATTAATATATATTTAATTTTTATAAAAAAATTGGGATTGACAAAAAAAAATGTTTTGGGCTTTATATTAAGTTGAATATTTTTTTCTTTTTCTTCAATTTATTAACAAAATAATTATGCAAAACAAATTAAAAAAACACATTTTATTTGATGGATCAGATAGATATCCATCCATTAAAATTTAGTAATTGATGAATTGAATTGATATTTTATTTAATGGATGGATTTGATGACTTTTTTTACTAAAAAAATTCTGGATTATAATGGACTATTGAATTTTTTTTTAACCATCCATTAAGATCAAAATTTATATCCATCAATTTTGCCACGTCTTATTGCGGTTGATTATAGTTCATGTATAGTTTTTTTTAAGGAAGTTCATGTATAGTTTTTTATTAACCAAATAGTTCATGTATATAGAAATTTATCATTTTGAAAAGAGAGACAATCGCTATAAGATATTCACGTATACATGTTTCTTTTTAATAAAGATATTCATTTTTGTTTAATAAATAAAGATATTCATATATGTATATAGATAGTGGCGGAGCCAGAAAAAAATGTCAGGGTGGGCCACTAAAATTAACTATTGAAAAATTGTTTAAAGTCTCGCAAATTAGACCTATAATTGAATTATTTAAATTTTTTGGGTGGGACCACTACACCAATTTGTGGAAATTTGGATCTACCGAAACCTAAAACCGACATAAAATTGTATAAAATCTCGTAAAATAAACATATAATTGAATTATTTAAATTTTTGGATGGGCGACTACACCACTTTGCAGGAATTTGGATCAACTAAAACATGAAACCGACACAAAACTCCATAAAATATTGCAAAATAGACCTATAATCGTTGATTTTTTTTATTTTTCCGGATGGGCCGTGGCCCACCCAGCCCATGAAGGGCTCCGCCACTGTATATAGAAGTTTATGATGTTTATGGACTATAAATTTTAATTTTCGTTTTTTGACTCAACTATAATTTTTTTTAATATATTAATTCAAAAATAATAATGAAATATTGAAGATCTTTTGAATGGAATGAAATATTATGGTAAAAGTCTAAAGTTTACCATACATAAAAAAGCTGTAAATATGTTTTTTGAGTCAACTATAAATTTTTGAAATAATAATGAAAAATCAAGAATGAAATAGTATAATAAAGGAGGAAATTAAATTAAATAGAGGATGGTGAAGGGTGGTGTATGAATAACGTGGACCATTTTGAAGAGATTATGAGAATGTGACAAGGGCAGCCGAAGCCGAATCAATAATATATACTAAGATTTAGGAAAATTTGAAGAATAGTCAAATCGTGATGCTTACATGGCATTTAAATTATTGGCAGCAAAACAAAAGGGTCCTTGTGGAATGTACCTACTCAAAGACGCTTGGCACCTCATTCAACCAACGTGTTATAGGTTTCGGTGCCTTTCTCTTTTTTAATTTAATTAATGCTTCATTTCTCATTATTCACATACTACACTACATGGAATTCAATTATTTAATCTTACTATATATTGCTATTGCTATAACATACTATGTGTTTGCGCCAGTTCACTACACAGATGGATTGGTGGCATAAGCTTAGGAGAACTTTGACTGTTCTCTCCACCAGAATCAAGCTTCGCAAATCTGGTAGGTCATCTATAATTTCTTTTTTTCTTGCATGTTCGGTAATATCAAACATACACTTTATTTCTTTTTTATTTTTGAATCATTGACTAATTTCAACCATTTTATTATTCCCCAGGGGCTGGTGGTGTTGCTGGATGCCGAGGGTCCGATGTGGTTGAATTCGGTGACGAATGCGGTGGAGGTGGAGGTGTTGGTGGTGGATTGATGAAACTTCGAGGTGATGTAGAAATGTGCGGTTACAGAGATGTGGAGTTGATGTGGAACATGTTAGGCTTAAACCTCAAGCCTGAGGCAGTGGAAACTCCACGAAGCACTAAGCCAAAACTTACAAGGCGTAGCTGCAAGCAAAGATTCAATTCTAAGCTTTTCTTTTGGACTAACCAATAATAAACTTGTGCCTCAAATAGTAAATTTTGAAAGTTTTGTAGTGGGCACAATGTTTATTTTGTACATGATGATATAATCATAATGAATTTTATAAACTTATGTAAATACAATTTATACAAGTAACTGTTAATTTGTCTCTCTATACATTATACAGATAATCGAAAGAAACGTCTTCTTGTTTCATGTCAACTAGGTGACGGTTGATGCTATGTATTTGGGCCAACATTTTTCTATTTCACATTTTCTTTAAGACCAAAGCTATACTAAATATTTGGCTCTAGTTCCGTCGTTTTCCTTTTTTTGCACTCTTCTCTTTCAACATTTCAATTTTGATATTTTCCTTTTATATATACTGTATATAATATAGACTATGTTTAGCACTAAAGTTCAGCTTTGGAAAATATGACGAAATTGTAGCAATGCATGAAGTATAGCTATCTTTCAATGCTAACGGTGCAAGTGGCAAGGTTTTTTTTAAGTCAAGATTATTTCTCTCACAATTGCAAAAACTAATTCTTTAAGATAGTTGAATTCGGTTAGAGGAATTGACCTCTTTAAACATATATTTTTCTTATGATTTATTTTCACCAGTTAGAAATAGAACATTTAATCAAATAAATTAACAAACACAATCATCTACAACTTGTGATATCTCATGTTAGTGTTAGGTATTATTTTATCAACCTTTCGGAGAATTATTTCTAACTTGAGACTATATAATTGAAGCTTTACCCTTTACGATTAATTTTGTGTCTTAAATTTATTGTAGAACACTTTATATTTTTCTTGAACAAGATATAGATCACTTTATGTTCAGGTGAGTTTTAAGCAGTAAAAATAATTTATAATTAATATTGGAAAACCAAAGACGAACTCAATTATTTATACTCCGAGGTTGTCCTTGTCTTGTCACCCATATGAGTAGATAAGTTATAAAGAATTATTTAAAGGATTTTGTTTGGACTAATACTTTACTTGCAAGCATTGCGGATCCAGCAATAACTAATCGGTTTCATTTGTCCCTCTGTACCGAAATAAATATAAAGTTTCTTGTCAATTACTACCGATAGAGAGACGATAAGGATCATGGTAATATTGATATTGATTTGGATTTGATTCAATTCGTGACGTGGTTTCATCTGCATTCAACAAATGGACAAGTGTTTTGCATGAATCACTTGTTACCATAAATTGAAGAAGTCTTGCTAATAATGTGCCGAAAGTTTTATTACCTATGTACGTGGAAATGAATTGGAATCGCAGTGTCACCGTGAAAATCAAAACTAAAAAGCTGTAGCTTCTCCCTCACCACCAGTCTCATCACAAGGATGTTACATATATGAAGTTCTCACTGCCAATACCCATTTGTTCATATTTTTATTCATTGATATAGAATAATATAGAAAAATGACACGTTTATAACTTTTGATATAATTTTGTATACATAAAAACTTTTTTTGGTACAGAAAATATAAATTTTCTATATAGCTTTTTTGCTGACAATTTATTATACTTTTTTTATTACAAGCTGACAATTGATCAATTCTATCTTGAATGCATGTGGTAAATTAGAAGGAGAAATATGAGTCTTATAAACTAGCATTGCAGGTGATTGTATGACTTAACTTTATGCGGATAATTCAACTCAAAATGACTAGTTTATTAGGTGAGAGAGTATCACAATTTAAATATCATATTATACTTTCTTATCTATGTAATGTAAGACTCGTAATATGAGATTATTTTTATTCAAAGTTTGAAAGGGGGTAAAAGAAACGTAAACACAAAATAGCAAAGGATAAAAATGTGTTAGAGAACATAATGAATTCTTTCCTTTCCTCAAAAAAAAAAAAATAATGAATTCTTTCCTAAAAAAAACATAATGAATTCTAAACTATCTCAACCACCATTTGAAATGTTTTTTTTAGTACAGCTCATTTACCAAATATCACTACTTTGATGGAAAAAACTTCTAAACTAGCTAAAAAAGTTATTCAGACTTATTTATTCTTTTGCCAAATAGTTATAGAACCTTATTCTAATCTCTATTTTTCAATGTAATTGATTTCTTTTAATAAAAGTATTCATATTGGGTCTTTTTTTTTTTAAGAGACTATAAGGGAATATATTACCAAAATAAAATGTCTTCCCTAATACAAGATGTACAAGGGAGTAGACAACAAAGTCGAAACAATATTTATAAAGGGAACCAGTACAAGATTAAAACAGGAAAAGAAATAACCACTAGCCTATGCCTAGAATGGCAAACGCACTAAGCCACCAACCATGATAATTGAAGGGAAGAGATACAAACTTCACCTTCAACCACGTAAAAGCAAGGGACTTAATCTTATCTATCACCTGAAGAACCGAGCAAACTTTATCATTGAAAAGCCTGTTATTTCTTTCCTTCCAGATTTCCCACACCGTAGCAAACCAAATGACCTGTAGAATTGAACATCGCACCTTGAAAATACCACCACTGAAACTGAATTGATTAAAATGGTTCGACACATAATACGGGACCGCCGCTGAGCTGCCCATCCACCTATAAATATGATGTCAAACAGACCCAAAAGAATTACGATGTAAAAATAAATGATTTAATGATTCTGTCGACCCACATCCTGCCACGCACACCGTGGAAGGAAGATCAATAACACCGCGCCGATGGAGATTGTCCTTAGCTGGCAGCCGATTAGTCATATTGGGTCTAACTCGCGAGGAGACATAGACTAACTGAAATAGATAATGTTCATTGTTGTGATCAGATATCACAAATATAATAGTATTAAGGAAAATGTTATATGGTGTGACAAACTCACGCACGAAATTTGACGAATACGTTAATAAAAAAGTCCTTCAATGCTTTACTTAATTTTAGAAGAAAAAAAATTCAATTTTCACGGTTTTTGCACTCTCTTTTCTTATGAGAAATTGCTCAAATTACCACTTTTATTTTTAGCAATCAAATTACCACATTAACATTTTTTATTTTTTTTTTATAAAAAAAAAAAGATATTATATGAGTGTTTTAGTTTATGCAATCAAAATTTTCGTGATGATAAGAAAAATAATATATGTAAGGTCCAAATTCGAATCCGACCACCACTAAAAAGAGTTTATGCAATCAAATTGCTCAAATTTTGAAGTTTTAAATATATTTTTTTATAGGAAAATTTTGAGTGGTTATGAGTGTTTTATATGGATGTTTCCGGTGTGTTTATATCAGGCTAACACCAAGACATTTTTTTGTTCTGTTCACAGCACCAAGATATTATATGTTTTGTTTGTAAAAAAAAATATATTATATGTTTTTTTTGTGTGGTGATATTATATGTGAAAATATAAAGGAATAAAATTACTTGACCAAAAAATAAAGGAATAAAATTAATCTTCTACATTTTCATTTACTTCTTTATCAGCATACTGAACTAGACTAATTCTTATGTGGATACAAAGAATTGGAGAATATACATCATAAATTTATTTAAAAATATTTATTTTTGTGTATAAATATTGATCGAACTATATATCCTCACATACCAAAATAACAGAAGATTTCCTGTCAAAAAAAGATAATAGAGGATATATTATTATTTATAGAGCTGATAACTAAATAAACATGAACAGACACCCAGCGCCCTCTTGGTAAGGTATGACCTTCATGGACCTCCTACCGGTGCAAGATTTGAATTTTTTTTTATAAAAGGAATGTTATCCATTAGATGTAAGTTTGAATATTTTCAATGGTTGAGATTAATAGGCTAAGTGACCCACTATGCTTGTATTTTTTTAACATATAATATTGATTTAATAAATGCATTTGATTTTGGATTCAATTTTCGGGTGTTTTTGTCATTGTTGAAAAATTGAAAAAAATTTCCAGCAACATAATACATTCCATCTCTATTCTCTTCTAGTCAAAATTCCAGCAAGCAATGTTCT
This sequence comes from Medicago truncatula, assembly GCF_003473485.1. NCBI lineage: Eukaryota > Viridiplantae > Streptophyta > Magnoliopsida > Fabales > Fabaceae > Medicago > Medicago truncatula. The sequence goes on along the minus strand of NC_053045.1, from coordinate 60,720,102 downwards.
TGACAATTTGATGAAATAGTTAAGAATATACTTCCTCCGTCCCTTATTATAGGACTCTTTTAGAAAAAACACGGATTTTAAGAAAGTTGATTATTTTATTAAATTTGTTGACAAATGAAATTTTTTTCCATGTTTGCCCTTCTAATAATTGAAATCACAATTCACTATTTTCCTATATTAATTACCCACTACTACTTGAATGTAAACTTGGAAAGGCCATTGCACAAAAAAAATTGGAACGTGAATAACCACTACTACTTGAATAACCATTCCATTTTTTTTTGTCCACAAAAATTTGGAATCATTCTTTTTTTCCCAAAATTTTAAATTTGAAGCTCCAAGCTTAAAATTTTTACGAATTATTTTTAAATTTCTGGCGCTTTTTTTTAAGAACAAGGAGCATGAAACAACAATATATAAATATATAGAGAACTAAACATATTCTTCATGAAAAATTATAGGTCTTTGACGGACATTGTAAGTAAAAAAAAAATGAATCAAAGAGGTGCATGAATTGGGAGTTACCACTGTTTGGGACATGAATATCATAATTATAAAGGCAGCCTTCAATGCATGAATTGGGAGTTCCCACGTAAACTTATTGCTCTCTTTTTTTTATCAAAGGAAAAAAGAATTTATTGCTTTTCAAAAAATATGTAGAGTAAATAGGGGTAATTTTGTAAAGAAAAAATTAATGCACTTGAAAATATCAAAAGGGTCTTATAAAAGGGGACAATTTTTTTCTAAAAGGGTCCTATAATAAGGGACGGAGGGAGTAGTTTTTTCAAGGAAGAAAAATATATTAATTGAAAATATATTATTAAATACAATTTATAATGAAAAATTACACATACATGTACTTTTATGTCATTTTATATTTATCATTCATTTCAAAAGCTAATTTTACCAAACAATTTAATTACAAACAGCCAGCTTTTCAGCTATAAGCTTTCAGCCAGCTATCAATCAACATCTATAAACTAGCTTATAGCTAATTTTTATCAAACGAAGTCTATATACAGTCATTTTTTGAAGCTAAAATCTAAATTTAACGAAAACAATTAATGTGTTAATTCTGAGTGGTTTGATTGGTTGTGTGTGCAAAATTGTTTATGATGTTTATTATAGACCAAACATATCTTTTAATGAATGAATATAAAATGTAGATTCTAGTTTATAATAGTAACTAGAGATTGTACTCCATCTGATGACATTTACATGAAATAAAGGCTTAAATGCTCTTTTGGTCCCTTAACTATTTAATTGATATCGTTTTGGTCCCTTCTCTTAGGGTTTTAAAAAAAAGTTAACTCCTGTACACATGTCACCTTGTCATTGGCTCTAAGTTTTTTTTTTTACAAAAAAAAATTATTATTTTAAAAAAAAAAATCCCAATGTCAATGACAAAATGACACATGTCTCAGAGTTAACACGTGTCATTGGTTTTGGGAATTTTTTACAAAAAATATATATATATATATTAAAAAAAATTAAATTTTTTGATAAAACAAAAAAAAAAATTGTTAAAAAAAATATCTCAGAGCCAATGACAAGGTGACACGTGTCCACACTTAACTTTTTTATTAAAACTAACGGAAACCTAACACAAGGACCAAAACGAGACTAAAAAAAAAACTTAAAATCCTTAAACAATCTTTTTTTTAGTTAAGGGACCAAAGCGATATCAATTAAATAGTTAAGAGACCAAAAAAGTATTTAATCCTTTATTTGAGGTAAATGTCATCGGATGGAGTACAATCTGCAGTTAATTATAAAAAAGGTAAAACACAGTCCTGGACCTACAGCTGCATGTAAAGTAACAAAGAAATCATCTCCCAACGGTGCCCCCCCTCTTTGCCTTTGTTACTGCTGCATAAGTTACCTGAGATTAGAATGGTCCCTAACGTTGCAAAGATAATCAATACTATAAGACAAGAACTGCATTAATAAGGTGTCCAAATAAGAAAGAGAAACGAGTTGGACCATCAACTCTAGATTAGATTTCAATCTATGACGACCTCTCAAACAAAACTAGCATATTGCTAAGTCATGCACCGTTGCATCAACAACAACGGTCAATTTTCAGCTGTTGTTTATCAAAGTTATGGCGTGTTTGGAATGGAAACATGCCACTGTGAGTTTGTGATTGATATATTTATTATTTGGTAACTGTATTCTTCTCTGTAAACTATATTTTGAGAAACCAAAGAATTTTATTAACAACACAATTCAAAGCACAGAGTGTGCCTTAAAGACATAATTACAACCACTAACGTATGAGAACGATAAAAGCCAGATTATCAAAAACAATCTAGGAAGAACGCATGTAAGAGCTCAAAGCTAGTAGCAAATCAACCGCTACTATCTAGCATCAACAACTCCTAAACATTCAAGCGGATGAATACACCACCAATGTAAATAATAACCAAATTATCCTGATTCATCAACAGTACTTAATTTTTCTTCTATGCAAACTGAATTTCAGATATCGAAGTAATTAAGGATTGATGTTTCTGCAGTAGAAATTTCGGTTTACTTTTCATTCAGCCAACATTTTTAATCTTTTCCAGGTGGGGGCCTAGAAAAACTTTGTTTTATATAATAAATTAATAATAATGAAAGAAAATTGAACACCACCTCTGAAGCTCGGATACGAGATACGATACGGATACGATACTGCACCGATACGGAAAAATTTCAAAAATCAAGATACGATACGGCTGGGATACGTTAATAAAAAAAAGGCTTAATGATGTGTTTCGTCCTTGCAATTAGGCGTCATTTAAAAATTAGTCCATGTAATCACTAATCCTAGCAATTTACCATTGCATTGTTTAATCATTTAAAATTCCGTCCTTTGATCAATTTAATCACTGCCACGTCATCAAATTAGCAATATGGCATGAGAATGGACAAAAATACCCTCGTCTTTATTATGAGAAGAAGATGAAGACAGGGGTAAAAATGTCATTTCATGAATGGATGACGAGGGTATTTTTGTCCATTCTCATGCCATTTTGCTAATTTGATGACGTGGCAGTGATTAAGTTGGTCAAAGGACGAAATTTTAAATGATTAAACAATGTAAGAGTAAATTGCCAGGATTAGCGATTACAGGTACTAATTTTTAAATGACGCCTAATTGCAAAGACGAAACACATCATTAAGCCTAAAAAAAATTATATAATTAAATGTAAAATATAATTATAACCATTTTTTTAATATGCAAATATATTAACAAACACAAGAAACCAGACTCGTAGCACATTAACATAAATATAAATAATATTGACGATTAAGAGAGTGGTCATTAGTCAATTACATACGCAGTATATACCAAAAAGAGCACCATCAGTGCTATACATCAATGCTACACTATATCCAAAAGGAACTTGTTAGTGCTATACTATATCGATCCAAAAAGCACTATATCCAAAAAAGAACACATCAGTACTAAGAGTTAACACTAACAAGTAACTAACGTTTACATCTACTCTCCTCCATTCCCATCATCAAGATACAAATCAGCTTCCAAATATGGTTCATCCAAAGACAACTCTGCTAACTCAATTCTAACACCATCAAGAGGTTCATGCGCATCTCCACTAATGTCCCACATTCTTGATTTTCCTTTCTTATATCCATCTTCTTTCCTTGACAAGAGTCGAAGATTAGTATGCACATAAACCAAATCTTCTATCCTTTTTGGATCCATTTTGTTTCTTTTCAAAGAATGGATAAAAGAGAAAGTACCCCAATTTCTCTCACAACAGGAGGAAGAACAAGGTTGCACAAGAAGCTTTAAAGCAAGCTTTTGGATAGTTCGACAGTGGCCAAAGTGGACGGCGACCACTTTGGAAGAAAAAGTTGAAACCCTAATTTCTTAGAAAGGGAAAGATGCAATTGTTTGTGTGGTGTGGGTCGTACTGGCACCAAAGAAAGATAAAAGAAATATATATATATTATAGTAATATAATATTTTTATTCTTATTTTTGAAAGAAAAAAAAACAGAAATAAAAATAATATAAAAAACACAAGTATCCGTGCGTATTGGGACGTATCGGAAAGTATCGGATAATTATTTTTTTAAAAATAAAATTTAATATTTGGATACTCTCCAGGCAGGTATCGGTGCATGATGCACAGGGGATACGGAACGTCATCCATTTTAAAGTATCGGGGCTTCAGAGAATACCACTCTTCCTGCCTTGGAGGATAACATATGCGGGATGCGCATGAAGATCGGCGCCAAATGACATTTGAGATTCATATTCACTGCACTCAGACAATTCGAGCCGTTGAATATAGAGTCATAAATTAAAAACTCAATCTCAACCATTTGATCTTCATCAACAGTCGAGGGCCACAGTGACTGCTCCACATCAAATCTAGTTCTTTCACTGTGCCACATAAAAACACTTTGGTTGTGCACCTTGACCCACTTGAAAGTTGAAATATATCAGGGTTCCCTAGTTCACATGGCAACTATGTCACAAACAATAGTACATAACCATATGTCTGAGTTAGATTATATTGTTTATATCGCTATCTTTTCTTGTCTTTTCTTTTGCCAGTACATGGCGTCCCCCACAATGGTTTTCAACATAAAATTTAGTGTGTTTGGATTTAGAAAAAATTACAAAAGCAGGGATGATGAATTCACTATGGATCCAAAGATAGGCTTAATCATTAAAATATCAATTTGCAAGTACATCATTCATCCAGGCATACAACCAACAGATATATCACATGAAGAGCAAAAACTAAGAAGTATACAATTGATAAGTAGAGACCTACCATGTAGCAGGCATAATGGTTCTCATTTTCAATCAAGTTGTTGATATAACACTAATATTCTAGCTTAATATCTATGTTTAAGGCTACAGTTATCCAACAATGCACGATTGGTATGGTTACAAGAATGTAGTTAGGTTAATTTGATGCTTGCTTCCCTAAAGGCTAAAACTGTTGGAAATGCAATGCCATTAACCTGTTACTGTCCTGTTCAGCAAAAAAAAAATGAACTTCCGAAGTGATGAGCTTGTGAAGATCAAAGCCTATTTATCAGATTGAAACTTTAACCTATCAGTTATTAATAATGCAAGAGTCAAGAGGAAGTTAAAACTTGGGTATGGAATTTGCACGCAGGAACTGCTTAAGAATGTCCTTGTCTTCGTCAATTTGTTTTTTCTCCATAGCATCCTTTGGTTTCACTTTTCTTTTCTCTTCCAGAATCCACTTGAAAACTTCACGTTGTTGTTCGTCAGGAATTGGAGCCCGCACTTCCATAGGCATTGTGGCAGGAACCAAGAAATCTTCGTAATTTAGGTCCACTGAACTTGTGCTGGGTTCAGGAGGAACTTCGACAGCAGCTTTGCTCTTATGCAATCTGTGTGCTGTTCTTTTTTTCTGAATCTCCATTGAATCTCTCCGTTTTGCACTTGCAAACAGAAAAGCTGTGAATTATCAAATACGTATCATGGAGCAACAAAGGCAAATTAGAGAAATAAAACCTCTCATTCTATGTTTTTAATCCTCCCTTTTATAGCACTATTATACAGGCTTGGCTCAATCAAAATTTGTTAATATTTGAAAAGAGATAGATGTTAACTTTTCAGACAAACTCACATAACAAGCTCATACAAAAAATTTACCAAGAGAGGAACCATTCCCATACATCAGTATATTGTAGGTGTTCTCTCTGCAACAAAATCAAATGTATGTCATACACTATAGTTTCCATTTCCACTTTTTTTCTTAACATCAAAAAGCCTAGAAGGGTTAAGAAGTTGAGGCCTTTTATGCATAAATGTTTTGTAATATATAATATCTCAGTAAGTAGGACTGGCTACATGGGTCAAATGACGTCATTATATTTTATTAAATATAACATCTCTATGCAACATCATATGATATCAACAAAATATAACCGCAAGTACTATCGGTCAAACTGATCATTTTCATATCATCCCTTTTTAGACTGATAAAAAAATTACAAAATCTTGACACGGCATCAACTCTTTTAAGGGACAAAATCATCAGTAATTGGTAGAGGCAGTTATAACTTGATACAGCAGTAGAAATAAATTACACGGCCAGTGACTTCACATTGTGAAATCGTTGAACATAGATACCCCACCAAACTGCAAAGTATGGTGTTATTAATAAAAAAGACTCCAATCACTAAACTACCATGTTCTTATAATTTTATCAATCATCAATGTAAATGTAAAAAAACACATCTTTCAACTGGCTGAACAACTGGGGCTTTTTTACCTTTAAGTTTCCTTTTAAAATACAAAATGTACAAGTTGGACAAAATTTCAATTAGGCAAGTCCAAAAAATACAAATTCTCCAATCACAGCATGCAGTTACATATTGATTAAACATTCATTTCCTGAGAAAAGTACCACTTAAGTTGAAAGGAAAGTTCTATTGGACAACAGTCAGACCGGTGTTGTTGTATGGTACGGAGTGTTGTTCGGTTAAGAGTCAACATGAGAATCAAGTAAGTGTAGCAGAGATCAGGATGTTGTGTTGGATGAGGGGTAAGACTAGACAGGATAGGATTAGGAATGACACCATTAGAGAGAGAGTGGGGGTAGCACCTATAGTAGAAAAGTTGGTAGAAAATAGGCTTAGATGGTTTGGGCATGTAGAGAGAAGACCCGTAGATGCCGTGGTAAGAAGAGTAGATCAAATGGAGGAGAGTCAAGTTAAAAGAGGTAGAGGAAGACCTACGAAAACTATTAAAGAAACCATTAGAAAGGATTTAGAGGTCAATGAGTTGGATCCAAATTTGGTGTATGATAGAACACTATGGCGTCATTTGATCCATGTAGCCGACCCCACTTAGTGGGATAAGGCTTGGTTGTTGTTGTTGTATTCATTTCCTGAGAAAAGGGACTCAAAAGCAATGCCCATTTTGCAATAAAAATCATTGAGCAGCTCTAATTATTTCCCTTAGATGCTCCTTCCAATGTCCCCAAAAACTCGAACAAAGACAAAGTGATCTATAATTCAACTGCATCACCTTTGAATTCAAAAATTTCCTTTCTTGAATGCCACCAAATGATGTGACAGAAACACTCTTGCTATTACACTCAAATCGATCATAACATAGTCATATTTACTAAAAACAATCGGAACAGTTTTTTTCGTTTTCCCGGCACAACCATCAATCAATTATAAGAAATAAGTACAAAGAAATATTTCATGATCTCTGAATGAACAATGCAATCAAAGAAATGAATATTATTTGAAATTTTAAATGGTTTCTTGCAAGTAAAAGAATCCTGCTAGCTTAATAAGGTATAACATTTAAAGAATCATGCGCAGGTGCCACACGGGCACCTTCATAAAAGAAAAAGCTATAAAAATGTGTTAGGCAATATATCGAACACGTGATATGCAAAATGCGTGACAAAGAAACAACACATTGGGGCCTACAATTACAGTAATTGAAAATGACCCATTAATCATAAGTTCACGAGAAATAAGAATGGAGATGGAAATTGAGAAAAATGTAACTGACCTCCAAGTGCAAGATTGGAAAGTAAGAGAAAGCGCCAAACGAATTTGAAGCGCTTCATGGGTAACCCAGTTGGAGGTACAGGTTGTGGTGGAGGAGTCTCATTCATTGAAATGACGATAACGATGATGATGATGATCACTGGGAATTTCGCTATCAAGCAATCGTGAAAATCCTTGAAATACAATAAAAATGGCGTGAGTGTGGTCTGAATGCGAATGTATCCCTTTCTATGTTTTTTCGAGCTTGCTTTGTATTTTCATCGCATAATAGAAAATGATGTGCATAGATCTTATAATTTTTTTTTTTTTGAAAGAAGATCTTATAATAGTTATAATAATGATTTCATTTGCAAAAATAATTATAATTTATCTTAAAATCATTATCAGCTTCCCGTTAACTTAGTTCTGTTGATAGGACATTACATAATATATACATGGGTAAAGATTCAAACTCACACTCTCATTTATTCATACATAAAAATATGGGCTCTAGCCACTAGACTACTTGATGAAGTTACTATTATATTTTAGGTCAAAAATCATTTTAGTCATTTTAGTTTGACATAACTCCCAATTTAGTACTTTAAATTTCAAAAGTTTCAATTAGGTCATTTTAGTTTGATAGAATTCTCAAGTCAGTCCTTTAAGTTTCAAAAGTTTCAAATAGATCCTTTAGTTGATAAACTATTTCACCGTTACCCCTGATGTCCATATCCGTTTAACCGATGTTGATGTAGCCATTAAGTTGACTTGGATCAAAATGATGCGTTTTAAAAGCTCTAGGGTGTCAAAACGCTACGTTTAATGGTCACAAATGATCATTTATAGTGATAGAAAGACAACCATTTACAACAATAAATGTCTTTCTAGCACTATTGAACGATATTTATAGTGCTAAAATGATATTTGTGACCATTAACATAACGTTTTGACACCCTGAAGTTTTTAAAAGACAACATTTTGATCCAAGACAATAACTTAACGACTACATCAACATCAATTAATTATTAACTGACAGCAGGAGTAACAGTGAAATAGTTTATCAACTAAAATGACCTATTTAAAACTTTTGAAACTTAAATGACTAACTTAAGAATTCTGTCAAACTAAAAGGACCAAACGTGATATTTGACATATTTTTTACCTTACATTTAAAGAGAGAATTAGTGAAAATCGAATAAATTAATTTAGTTTCTAAACTAAGTAGATATAATAAGTTTTAAGTAGTTTATATTGTACGGAAAAAAATAGTTTATAAAGTATTTGAAATTCGTCAATTTAATCCTCAAAGTATATGAAAATTTGTTTTAAACTTCTTTTTCTTTTATCTAGGTTTAACTTCAAGAGCCAGTTGGTTAAATATGTCATATTCATCATATTGATAAGTGTTGTATGACTATCAAGACATATGGCTCACATAATTTTTATGAATCAATAGGTTGAGTCGTTAAACCGACCCTTAAAAACAAAACTTCACTAAATTTTTCAACTAAGATTTTTTAGGAGTTTTCACAAAATGGATATTCTATCATTTTTTTCTTCGCTATCATTTTTTCTTCCTTAGTTTCTTTTTAATAAGGTTTTGTTTAAGACATATGATCAATAGATACAAAATATCAACCAATTTATACGTGACTAATTTTGCCAGAGAATTTCATCCATCACCTCCAGTAGTCCTTACAAACATATTTTCTCTATGTACAAGACTCAAATGAAATCATCTTACTTAAGATATACTAGTCCACTAAATGATTATTTACTCATTTATTTATTCTTCTTTATTTATATAGGAAAAACCTTGGATTATTTACTGAATTTTGAATGAGTCAGTACTCAGTACTATATATATACTACTATACCACTAGTAACCAAAAAAAATACTACTATTACTATACCACTGTGGGATTTGTCTCCATCTAAAATGGGCATCTGAACCATAATGATGAGGCTTGATATTGTTGTTGAGTCGCGCCGCTCTTGTCTACCATTTCGGTACTATGAAGAGTCAAGTCTGTCTAACTAGTTACTACATGCGTTATTAGTTACTATTACTCTGAAGCAGACAAAATCTAAAATCAATGGTGCATCCTATAAAGGGCTTTCTCTAGACACATAAAGCTGCTTCCCAAACATGAATCATCACTGTCATGATTGAGAGAAGAGAACCTCGCTAGCTCATAGGTCAAATATTTTTCAAATTGATATGGGACAGGAAAGAACATGGGAGAAAAAAGAAAAAAAAAGTAGTTATGTTGCTTTCTCATCTGAAAATAGTGTTCTTAAAACCTGCATTATACAAAATCTTAATACTCCTTTTATTAATTATAATGTATATACAAACATGTAGTTAATCAAGCTTATGCAAATATGAATTAAGAACATGCTATAATTCAACTGCAAAATTAGACAATTAGAATTTCAGCATATAAAGTCCTTGAGATTTTTTTTTTTCAAATAATAAGAAATAGATTCTTTTTCTCGTCTACTTGCTCAAATCATACATATATATAATTAAGTTCACAAATCACAACTCACAAAATCACACTCCCACCTATTATAAAAAAAATCACACTACCTTCATCTGGTTACAACGATGCAACTTATTTGTCCTTTTTTGTCCTTCACCTTAATTTCCAATCATCATTTCATAATTAACTTTATTGTACCTTATTCTCGTACGCCATAAACCATTAATCAAATTCAAACTAATCTAACTCCTAATTAAGATAAATAGATAGATAGATAGATATAAAATAGTAGTATCAAAAACCTAGTGAACAATATTCTTAAATTGAACCAATGAACTAATTAAGCTCAACCATGGACTAATCCATAAGATAACGCCATGAGAAGGATTGCAGCCTCTCTCTCATCCTGAGGGAAAACTTGTTGAACACCCAAATTCTCACTCAAGCTTAATTTCAAATCCTCAAAAGTGATAAACTCCTTTCTACTTTGATGAGATGGTGGTTTTGCTTCAAGTTTGTGCTTCTTTTTCATATGCACTGTTGAACAATCAAACTCAATTTTGGATTTATTCTCTTTTTTCTTTTGCAACTTTTTTCTCTTCACAGAAGCTGTCTGATCAGCAATTGTTGTACCATTTGCTGATGCTGCAGCGGCAGCCAAAGCACGTCTTGCCTTCCTTTGTCTAATCCCACATGCGTTGCAAAGTGACTGTCAAATTTCACCATCAAAGTTATTAATTACCAAACATATACTTTATTAATACAAAGTGATTGTTTTAGGGTTGACTTGAATCTTTAATTTGGAGGTTTCTTCTAGTCATATCCAAACATATACTTTATTAATATGATTTTTAATATAAAGGGTGGAAGTGGATCATATATGTATACCTTTGGGCCTCTTGGTCCACTCCTCCAGAGAGGGGTCTTAGTGGTGTTGCAATCAGAGCAAACCCTAATAGTTGAATAATTATTGCTGCTGCTATTATCTGTTCCTTGTGGTGACAGTGGTTGCTTTTGATCTTCAAACTTAATCTGTTTAGAGTTGCTTGTTAAGTTAGAACTGCCCGTTTGATCAGAAACCATCATCTTCTTCATTATTCTCATCTTTGAAGACATCCACTTCACCGAAGTACCATCCTGATCAGCTTCTTGATTGTTATTCATTTCATCACTAATTTGTTCTTTCTTCCAACGAATTGTCAGCTTGTGTTTAGTCTTGTAGTTTTCATGGTTTTCTGCAGTTGAAGAATTCCATGATCCACTTGAGGGAATATTAATCTTCTCAACCTAATTAAGATCACATCATCAAATTAATTAAAGAGGATCAAATCACAAAATATTGGAAGGGATTAATTATGCTACTATATATAATGATTCACGTAACATATATATGCATCTTAATAAGTATAAATAAATATATATATTTTACCTCTTGATCATGTGGTAAGTGGTTTGTTTGGCAGTAATAAGATGGTTTTTGAACTTGATCTTGTGAGTTAAAGAGAGTAGGATATGATGGTGATAGAGAAGAAAATGAAGAAGAAGAAGAAGAAGAAGAATTTGGACTAGAAAGGTCATGGTTTTGATCTTGATTAAGATCAAGAGGCATGACGGACGAAGATATTGAATGGCGATAAGGTGGTGGTATCATATTGGTTGAAGGATGCATAGACACATAAAATAATCGAGGCTGAGAGAATTGAAGGGAGATCAGATATAAATCAGTGCAAGCAAAGTAGGAGTGTATATATATATATGCAACTGAAATGAAACGGTAATGTATTCATTGATCATTTTGTCCACTAATATATAAAGAGGATTATAAGAGAGGGAGAGAATGGGATCATCACAAGATATATGTGGCAACATGTCTACTCCAGGCCTACTCGTCATATAGTGAAATATATTCCTCAAAAATATGTCCTGTCATTATTAATTTTTAAACCCTTTTGTCAAAAAAATTATAATTTTTACACCTTAGTAGTTCTTAAATTATTGGAGTAGACTCTATGGTCATTAAATTTGAATTTGAATTTGTGTTGTTTTGTCATATTATTAGATGTATATCATCAACTTAATTATCTAAGTCTTTCTTATTTTAATCATAAGTTGATTTTAAAATAAATATAACTTGTATGTGCATATATTTTTAGTCTCCTAAAATTATCAATTTAGACTTGCCTACACCTTAAGATCAGATAAACATGCTTTTTGTAGACGGCTTCATGAACACACTCCGAAAACAAAAGAGATAAACACAATTTCTTGATGGAGTCGGTATCTCAATTGGTTTGAGTTAAGCAAAAAGAAAAAGAAGAAGTTGATGTTTTGGGTTCAAATCCAAGCAAATGAGTAAATATTAATCTAACAAATTTTTATTTGGTTTTTAGTAAAACTCTTGATATGGTCATCATGGATCAAGTCCAAAACTAAAGATTTTTCATATGATTTTTTTCAATAGAACACTTAACCACTCAGATATCTAGGAGTAATTTTATCAATAATTTGATTCGTAATCATTTTTCTCGCTTTGTTTGGAGACACCATTGTTTTTGGTGCTGTATTTCTCATTGTTAACTTTGCAACCTTTCCACTAAAAAAAACAAAAGGTCACTACCAAAAAAAAAACTCTGCAAAATTTCGACCCTTGCATTTTTTAATACTTTGATTGTGAGTTTTTAATATATTATCTTTTTGGCCTTTTTTTTTTAAAAAAAATACTTAATTTATTTTTAGAGAATATTCACTCACTTAGATCTCTTTACATAATTTGATATACAATTGATATGTTTAATTTATTGTTTTGAAAATATAACTTCTAATAAACTATAAATGTTTGACTTTGAGTCTAAATATCAAATGCATATAAAAAACGAAATAGTGAATGAATAAAATTTAAATATTACTATTACTTTACTAATATGATTAAGAAGTGATACCAACAGAGATTGAGTTTAATAGAAGAAATTACAGTCATACAATATGAGCAACTAAGACTTGAATTATGAGAAGAGGTTTCTATATTTGTACTTCAAATGAGATTGCTTCAAGTTGAGAGAATATATAAAAATCCAACAACAACAACAACAAAAATAGTTAATTTTCAAACAAGAGCAGTAAGCATATATATGAAGGAAAATACGAGGGAAAAAATGTTAATTACTGAAATATTACTAAGACATTCACGTGAGTTGATGAGAGACAAAGAAGACAAATAAAAAAGACAAAATATATGGAGTGTGTGGAATGCTACTACGCTGACCCCATACATACGTATGACAAAAGCTTATCCGCAGAAAGTAGTTTTTTACTTTTCATCACTGCATTACTACTAAAATATCCTCACTGTAAAGTTGAAAAAATGTCCACTTTTCATATTCGGTGGTGGGACTCTGGAAGAACGATGTGAAAATCATAGAAAAAGAGTTGCATGAGCATGATCATGAGCAGCTAGTAGCTTGCTTGACATGCAAAAATCAAAATCATTGAATGCTTGTGTGCAGGCAAATGGACAGATCCCGACGGAATAATGAGAATTATTTTGTGAGAAGTGGACAAGCCAATTAATTTTTAAGTTTTATTTTTAACCACTTTGGTCCCCATAACTACGCCGTCTCCATCTTCACAAGTAACACGATAAAAATATATATGGCAAATGGCAATCATTTTACTATAACATAACACATGCACATGGTGATCAAGTCTTGGGTCTTTTTTTCTTTATAGACTGGTCACATGAATCATCAAGTTTTATCTTAACAAATCGAAAATGTGGATCGAATTGAAGTAGCATTCCGTTGAACTTAAATGTTAGGTTGGTATTATCAAACATTTTGACACTCAAGTCGCTAATAAAGTAAGGAGTGGAAGGTGACACTCTGGTCTGTAATAAAGTAAAGAGTGAAAGATTTCTAAGTATCGTAACTTGCGTTATTATGAAGATGGTGTTTATAGGTGTTAGTAGCCGTTGGAGACTAATGGAGCGACCATTGCAGACGTCATCCTTCAATGTCATGATCTAGTAGCCACGGGGAATTGTTTCAACTCGTTGTGACATTACAAATTGTAGGATCCTAGGCCAACCGAGTGGGTTCAAAAAGTAAACATGTTTTGGAAATGAACCATAAGGAGGCTACGAGGGACAAGGCCTCTCGATTTTTATTTGAGATTAGGTTAGTATTTCATGAAAAGTACCGTTCGTAATTTATATGCATTAACGCAATAAGAAGATGTAACAGACAGACACATAATGCATGTCTAAACGCTAGTATGTATGATATATGCAATGTCTGGGATTCAAACCTCGACCACAAAAAAAAAAAATGCTTAATAGTTCTAAGTTCTAACTTATCTCTTAAGACAAACCAACTTCTTGTTTCCCTCTTTCTCCTCCTAACGTCTCTTATAGTCGGTAGTACTTTTGAACCTATAGTAAAATTTGAGCACACATTTTAAAAAATAATAATAATACTATTTATTAAAAATATTATATATTTGCTGAGATTTTATCTTTCTCATAGTTTCTATATCTTAAAACGTGACAACAATAATTGATGTGAATTTTTGTTGTGCGTCGAAGCAATAAAATGTAAGATATTTTTTTCCTTCTGTCTCTTTACGCAAAATGTAAGATTTTCTCGAGTTTCTATTTTCTTATTATCACAAATTATTTTCCTTCTTGAGGGCTAAATTAAATAACCAAAAATAAAATAAAACTGAAGGCCTATAATCCTAGCTCTTCTAGCATAGCACCTATGAAAATATTTTTTTCACAGCCTCTTCTCTCAAGGTAGAGATCAAAGAGACATCATGGACCTATGAAAACATTTTTTCAAGTTTAAGTTAATTTTAATTGCTAACAAGATATATTAAATTCTTAAAATGAACAATTTTGCATTTTTTTTTAAACAATAAAAATGTTAAATTATGAATTGTTTTCATTATTTTCAAATTGTATCATGCATTTTATAACTAACATTTCATCTCCTCTCCATCACATGCATTTCAAGAGTCTCACACCATATTAATTACTAACAAATTAAAATGACACATACCGTTAAAAATCTCATATTAAATGATAGATTTTTGACAATGAATTTAGAAATATAGGTAATCATCATCTTACAAACCGATTTGTAAAATTGAGTTATGTTCAATTCAAATTTTAATATGATATCAACACCATGATATCTACCATGCTTGAAAACTCTCATGCACCCTCTAGAAGAAATGACCATCCTCTTCGTTCCATTTTTCTTCTTCTCTGTTTTTTTTTTCTTTCATTCATGGATATTTTTCTCTAATATCAAAGGATCATCAAGATCTTGGATATTGTTCATTTTACTTACATCAAGAAACTCAGCAACAAACAATATTTCGGGTGCTCAACGACGAACATGAAGCCTTTTTTTTTTTGTCAGGTAGTCTAGTGGCTAGAATTCACCTTATAAGGTGAATAAGTGAAGTGTATGTGGTTCGAACCCCGGCCCCTGCATATAATAATGCATTGTCCTACCAATTGAGCTATGCTCACGGGAGAACATGAAGCCTTTTTAGTGGAAAATATGTTATGAGTGGGAGTGTTCTATGCTTTGCTATTTCTTTGCTACACATGTTTCTTACCAAATTCATTTTTCCATTCTCTTTTTAAAGTTTTCCATGCACCCCAAAAATATGGTGGTTAAACATTCATTGATGATTTATTTTTTTTGGTATGATTCTACGCTATGGTAAGTATTTATTTTATTCTGTTTCTTTCCAATGGTAGCTAAACATTCTCATTCTCTTTATGTTTCCATCATATGGTTGTTTAGTCTATTCGTTCTCTATATTTGTCTATCCTATGATTTGTTAAGCATTTTAGTTTTCTATAAACTTTTATCCTATGGTGATTTAGCATTTTTCATTCTCTATATGTTTATATTCTATTTCTATGATAGTTAAAACATTTTCATTCTCTAAATGTTTTATCCTATGATTATGTCAGATGATTAGGGCATCCCGGTGGATCAACCATATTGGGTCAAGAGCAATTACACAAGTAAGTTTAAAAACTACGTCTTAACCCAAAATCTTAAGACATTAATTTTATGAATCATTTCACTAATATATTGTCCAACCTCTATTTTTTCAAGCAATGGAAAAATTTTAACTCTTTGTGCTTCTACCCTTGTTGATAAAATTTTGTTAGCCAAAATTTTGACATTTGATAGCCCAAGATTTGAGGTCTTGGTTCTATTGAACTGAGTTTTGTGGAGGCGTTTTATGGTATGAGATCATATTTAAGATATGTTGGATCCTCCACTATCACTATTTCGTTATTAGATCACTCATGTTCTAGATGTCAAATTTGGGTGTAATGTTGAGAGCTGTACATTAAATGAGATATGACCTAACAATGTGTTTATTCTTAGAAATCATGGTTGGGCCTAATACAATCCTACAAAACCGGCTTGTGAGGTGAGAATTGCTCCCACTTATAAACACATTGTCAAGTCATGTCCTATCCGATGTGGGATTTTTAACACACCCCCTCACAACCAGCACTATTGGGCTTGGTTCGTGGACATAAATGGTGGGTGGCCCGATAACATAAACTTGATAGCAGGTGGCCCAAACGGATCTTTGAGGAGGCTCTGATACTATCTTAGAAATCATGGTTGGGCCTAACACAACCCCACAAAACCGGCTTGTGAGGTGATGATTGCCCCCACTTATAAACACATTGTCAGGTCATGTCATATCCAATGTGAGACTTTTAACATTTATAAATAGAGATAATCGTCACCATACAAACATGTTTTGTAAGATTGTGTTCGGTCTTACTAACTCAAATTCTAATACATAATTTATAAAATAAACATAAAAAATATTTTGACAAGTAAACTGAACCTTAATTTTTTAAATTAAATTGATGAGATTTTATTCGAGCCGAGGTTAATTTGTGATTTTTTGTTTTTGTTTTTGTTTTGAGAGGGAGGTAATTTGTGTGAATTAATGAATTTTATTGCAATGGTAAACTGCCAAATTAACAGTGCTGTCCTGTCTTTTTTGTTCTAGTTTTTGAGAAGTAAAGTTGCATATCCTCCATCCTTATTAGAGTATAGACCTAGACCTATATAATCCATAATTAGCTTTAAGTTTACAATTTTGGTTAGCATGTCATCTTGTCGTTTTTATCTTTACATGGAAGATCATGTCATATTATTTGGTCTAATTGGATAATGAGAAGTGAAATTATGTATGTCTGGTTTCAATTTTGAAAGGAGTAAAATTGATTTTGACATGTTTGAATGTTTTAATGTAAAATTGATTTTGTTTGTAAAAATAATTCTAGTTAAAGCTAAAATTGGTAGCTTTTGACCTTTCTCTATGCACTTTTTTCATTTTTATTAACATTTTGTACTTCTTACCCGTAAAGTATGCATGTTTTAACTCATAAGATCATTTACATTCGATGATAAAAATGAGGGAGACATCATATATGTACTTAAAAATCCTAAGCCCTTGGATTGATAGATCACTTGTATAGTGTTCAAATACATTTTTCCATTCAACATGAAACCCTTACTCATATTTGAAATACAAACAATAAATAAATGACAACAATGAAAAGTACGACAGAATTTTTCTAAAAAAACTATCATAGAATTTATTTATTGTCAAAAAAGAAAGTACCATAGAATTTAAAACCAAAAGCCTCTTTTTCTCGTTGCCATGCGTAGATAAATATAATTTATTTTTATAAAATAAGAATAGTAATTATAATTGAATGATGGAGTATTAATTATAACCCAAACAATACAACATCAAAATATCTTAATCAACAGTATCATATCCCAGAGAGCACACATCAAAATTCAGACATAAGTACTAACAAGACCTTCTGTACCACACATTTATACAAAAACATGACAAATCTAAAAACAATATGGATCATACAAGAACTTTTTTGTAGCAAAATTAATTAAAACAAGGATTTTCCTATGTATGTATGACTATGAAATGAAACGATAAATATATAATGATTGTAATATTTACGATGATGAAGTAGGCTACGTATGGGGTTTGTAAATCACTCTTGTACACGTTTGAGGCTTGTGGCAATGCTGTCTCTGACAATGACTTGGTGAGAAAATTATAATGTAATTTCTGTCTGTAATATAGAGTAAGTCCAAAATTATAGTACTTTTCAAAATTGGGGCAAAGGGGCCATTGCTTTTAAGCTACATGCCAGTTTATTTTTCTTTCAATTACAGAATGCCCATGGCCCCTCAATATATCCCTATAGATCTGAATGTGTTATGGTGGGTACAGAATTTTTATGGGCAAGGGTAAGGCTGCAGGTAAAATTAAGTTTAAGATTTCGTAATATTGTGGAATGGGACGCCACAAACATAATCAGCCTATCAAGATTGCAATCATTATCATTGTAAAAATGATGATTTCATATTTTAATTTGAAAAGTTCCTGTAAATACAAATCATAAGAAAATTGTGAACAATAACCCCCCTCTTCTCAGCACATTATGTGTGTGTGAATTATGCAACTATATTCTTTTAAACAAAAACAAGTTTAGAGCCTATTCCATGTTCATCATGGGCTAATTTAGAGAGTCCTCGTAAAAAAAATAGTTTATATCCTAGATTATCATTAAATATTGCTTTAAAGTTGTAAATTATTAGTATTATTTTACACTAGTTGTATAATTTGTATCAGTACGAATAGGTTTTGTTTTTGAGGCAGTTTGGTTGAATCTTGTCTAAATTATCTTTTTGGTCCTCTAACTATTTAATTGGTATCAGATTGGTCTTCTAACTAAAAATTGATTTATTTTGGTCCTCTAAATTTCTCACCGTTACTACATTTAGTCCTTTCTGTTAGTTTTATTCAAATAAACGTTAGAGTTTGTATTATGTGGATCCTCTAACTTTATTTATTAGTATCATTTTGGTCATATGTCTTGTTAAGGTATTATGATTAAATAGTAACTGATATTATTGGTAATTGTTATAATTCATATGTATGTCTGAAACAGACGGTCAAGTACCCACATAACACAAACTCTAACGTTTATTTGAATAAAACTAACAGAAAAGACTAAATGTAGTAACAGTAAGAAACTTATAGGACCGAAATAAATCAATTTTTAGTTAGAGGACCAATTCGATACCAATTAAATAGTTAGAGGACCAAAAAGGTAATTAAGTCTTGAATCTTTTTCTTTCTTTTTTTGGTTTAGTAACCTAGGGGTTGGAGCTCACACATTTAAACGTGTAGAAGTGGGGTGTTAGGGGTTCGAACCCCGACCTCTGTATAAATTATGTAATGTCCCTACCAAATGAGCTAAGCTCATGGAAACTTTGTTTGAATCTTAATTGGTAATATATAGTTGAGTTGCATATATTAGTCTAATTCAAATCCATTTTTTCTTTTGGCTAGAAATATCTAATTCAAATCCTGCCGTTGTACTTACAAATTCAACCGATAAAAAAAAAATGTTGAAGTAGATATTAATCATGTCCCAGTGAACATAGCTCAGTTGATAGGAACATACATTGTTATATGCAGGGGTCGGGGTTCGAACATCGAACACTCCACTTATTCTCCTTAAAAAATGAGAATTATAACTACTAGGTTACCTGATAAAAAAAAAGATATTAATCAGAATTAATTATATTTATATCACAATTTTGTGATAACTTTGGAACAATCTTATTCATATCTAACCTTATTCTTCTCTTTTCTTACCGATCAAAAGCAATGAGAGTAAAAACACAAAGAGATTCAGAAATCCTAGCTCAACTGGCAAAATGCCAAAATTGTTAGGCCGGATGCCATGATCGGGGTTCGAACCCCGATCCTCCACTTGTGTGTGTGAATTTATAATGGCTTTGCCATTTTGTCTATCTACAAAAAAAAAAAAAAAAAAAAAAAAAAAAAAAAAACACACAAAGAGAGTATAAAAGAAAATTGATCAATTATTATCTCAAAATGATTGTACAAATATCATTTCCCTTCAATTAATCATATAAAGCATGATTAAATGGTGTCCCGTCTCAAGCATTTGACACACTATTTAGAGGCACAATAAAAATATATTTTATTTAATTTATTTAAATAATAGATATTTTTCCTTCAACCAAAAAAAAGTTGTTATTTAACTGTTGGGAAAATGCTTGGTTGTTGTTGTGTTGTTTAATTGTTTTCTCTTTTTACATTTTCTCAATTGCATATGTATATCTACATAGAGCGTCGAAATGCTTGTGACCAAACAAATATTTTTCATGCACTATATGACACTACACATGTTGGTTCGGATCGATTTTGACCATATCTTTAGTTTCATCAATTTTAATCGAGTCAAAATACTATTATTTTCATGTCAATCCGAAATCAACCCACCTAATTATTCTCAAACTCTAATCGTCACTCCTTTCTTCTTTTCGTCGGAGGGGTGATTTAGGGACAATTTTTGACCCAAAATCACCTCTCTAACTCGTTTTTCTATTTATCTTTTATTGAAATAAGTGATTTTCACATCTTTTACGTTTTTTATTTTGTGATTTTGTCGTCTTCGTGCCCTTTGTACGACGTTGTTTGTCTTTCTTGTTTCTCTTAGGTATTTAATCGGTTCAGATTGTCAAATCAGCTTCGATCCAGTGCAGATCCAATCAATGACTTTGGCGTCATCCATGTTGCAGATTCGGAGACATGACTATTCCGGAGATTTAAATATAGTCATATGTGTAGGCATTTGTACCTTGTACTTTTATGCTATTAACATGGATGTTGTGAGTCTGTTCACAGATTCATCCTTTTTGTTTTTAGCGAATTTGCATTATATATCAATTTGAATGAATGAATATCATTTATTTTAGTCAAAAAAAAAAAAAGATATAACATATTGAAAAATCAGTCCCCGTATTAGTTCAACATGCCATCAATATGTATCATGAATGGCGGCAGCCACTATTGTAGAATGCGACAAATCCAATTTGTGATGGAAGAAACCGACTACTGGAGATTTGAAATGCAGCTAGGGCTCTGTGTGTTACCATCGAAATGGATTGCATAATACTCGTAGATGGGGTCAATGGAAATTGTTGCTGAGTTTAGAAGAGAAGGGAGGGAGGGGAGCGGTTTGAAATAAAGGAAGGAGCGAGTAGAAGAAATTGAGAGGAGAAGGTTTTGAGATTTTTCTTTTTTTATAATACAAAACTATCCTCGTTTAGTATACTAAAAAATTGTATTGGATGAGAGTTTTGGGAAGGTTTGAAGGGTTTATATGAATTCTTTAAATTTAACCTATGTAGTTATAATATTCTTAAAATTAAAGATATTATTAATCATAAATATTAATTTATCATTTTATAAAAAATTACTCTTTTAAAAAATGTGGCAAATTTTACAATTTTCCCTTTTATTTCTAACCCTCCAAAACTTTCCCTTCCCCTCCCCTCCAAACTCTCAAACAAAACGTAAGAAATGTAACTTAGTTTGGTTTATTATTTTAGCGATGTAAACTTTTTTAAATTATCATCAAAACTTTAATGTTATTAGTCTCGTTAGGAGGCAAGCAAACCTTGTTGCTGAGCACTTTTGATTTATTTATAACAAAGAGGGCATAAAGCTCAACTGTACTTTTGATTTATTTTTTTTTTTTTTAGAAATCAAATGCAATCTAGTAAAATTAAACCTTTCAATCAAAAATAAGATGTTACGTAGGATCGGTATTCGAACTTCAAACATACTCAATTATTCATCTTAAAATGTAAATTTTTAGAACTAAAAAAAGAAAACTCTACTTATTTATATTTTAATAGTGAAAGTGGATTGATTTTTTTGTATCTTTTTTTTTTAAGAAAAAAAAACTCCACAAGTATGCAAGAAATGGCAATCATACATATACTTTTCAATTTTCAACAAAACATCTCCACCAAGTCTTCAAGAAAATTTTACTAAGCACCCCTAACTTAATACTGTCACCCCCACAAACCATACAATTTTCAACTTTACCCTTTTTATCATTTGACTTCACAAATATTTATGTTACCTACAAGTTTTCTGAAAAATGCAAGTTAAATTTTCCGATTGACAAAGTTGTAAACTAAAATACATTGAAAAAGGTTTTTGGAAGTTTATTAGACAAAATACTAAATCGGAACGTAAGTTAAAGATTTACGGTGGTGAACGGAAATTATCCAGGAGACAAATCTTATAAACGTAATCATTATTATGACATCATAATTTTTTTAACTATATATTAATTTTCAAAAAAGGTATGATCACGTTACTTCGATTTATGGTTGTGTTTGAATATTTTAATGTAACCTTTGAATATTGGTGCAACTTTGTTTATTCTATTTGTGTTTTTTTTCTTTCATGTATTTCCATTTTTTTTGCATATGATTTGTTTTAATGCATTTTCAAATCAATCTGGAATCCTCAATTTACCAAAAAAAAAAAATGTGTTAACTAATTAACACATATATTGTTCTCTGCTGACACGATTTGTATTATATCATCTGAAATATGTTAACTTATACATCGTAATTTATCTTTGGGATGGTCTAGTCGGGGGAATTGACACGTTTCAAATTATATAAGTTAAAATTGTATTATAATCTTTGATTTTATTTTCTCAAGCGTATATTTACAAGTTTTGGATAAACTAGAACAAATTTTGTGTTTATTTAATTTTTAGGGGTTTTGAATTATATAATTCAAAAATCCCTAAAAATAATTCAGATTATATAATCTAAAATGATGTATTTTCAAATTTTAGAGACGGTGTTAAAAGAGAGCAGAGTGAAAAAAGAAACAACTAGAATATTTTTTATCTTGACCTACAAAAAAAAAAAATTGACAAAATTGGACTTCCCAATTGTAAGCTAAAAAAAGAGCCGACTATTTTGGCCCCATTTTTTGTGCAAATTTTTATATAAAAGTAATATTAAAATATTGTGTCTCTAACATTAAATATGTTGAACGGGACATTACATAGTATATGTAAGGGGTAGGATTTGAACCTTGAACACCCTCCTTATTCATCTTTTAAAATGTAAATTTCTAACCACTAAACTATTTGACTAAAAAAAATAAAAATTTGATTTCTAGTTCGAAATTTTCATATTAATATAAGTCTACTATGTAACACGTCCGTTTTTATAGGACAATAATCTCACTAGTTATTTGATTCGAATGATGTATGCAACTGAATTTTATTTACAATAAATATAATTTCTTTTATGTTTATTTCTTACTTTCTATATTTTTTACGATTACATTTATATTTTCATTTTCTTGTACATTTTACTTTGATTATTAACGGTCACATATTTTTTGCGTCTTTAACTAAGATATGTGGCTTTGAATCTATCAACTAAGAATCCTTTAAGGATCTAACTTGAGTCGTATATTGACAATTTGAGTTTATTTGCTCGAAGGATGTAATTTCATACCAACATTCATACAAATGCATATGTTTACTTTTAAGTGGATCCCACTATCATTAATTATTTTTTTAGTTTTTTGAATTTATTTTATGTCTACATCTCTCCAAATGAATGAAATAGAGATAATAATAAATGGATAGGATCTTAACTCATGTCCTTATGTCTAAACACAAACAAAAGAAATTACTCCATCCGTCCCTTAATGTAGGCACCCAATGCCCTTTTCACGTTTTTTAAGAAAAGTTGTCAGTGTAATAAATTTGTCTGCTTTATGTGTTAATATTACCAAATTATCCTTTGTTTGTACGTGTATAAAATTTGACTTTTCATATTTCAAGATAAGTTAGTAGTATTAATTAGGGGTATGTTTAAGAAAAAATAATAAATGTATCTAATAATTTAAAAAGGGATTTATATTTAGGGACAAAAATAAAGTCAAATGGGTGCTTAACAACTGGACCAATTGAGTCGGGCATGACTTATAGACAATCCAAACTTCACTAGTCTCACATTCTATGTTTGCCAAACATCAACACACGCATTCACTTAATACTAGTGACAAACTTTCACATCTCAATCAATTTCTATGATAAAAACAATATATTTTCTTCTTCAGTACTAGAATGTGTGGATGCCTTCGCAGTAAATTTTCTTACGGGTATGTGACATGTTATAAGTGCCTTGTAAGGATAAAAGATCCAAATTCAACTTAACCAAAGAATTTGCCTCATCGGTACCAGTGCGACATGCGGCAACATTTGGTCACGAAGGACTAATCCATTTCTTTTTTAGGAAAGAACTTGTTTTACAAGTTAATTCAAATTCAAAAGTAATGGCTTAAACTATATTTTCCAAAGCCCTGACATTTAGGCAAGATAAGCGAGTCATGGTTGGATAATCAATCAGATAATGTCTAGATTTACTGTTTTATGAGACAATAAAATATGATAAATTAATCTACCATATCTTTTCTTATTTTTCTACTTACAATTTTATCTTGAGTTAGGGGATAATTTGAAATCAGCAAGACCAGATAGGCAGATACAAAGTTAGTTGTCATTTACATATAATATATATCATGTTGTTATTGGATTATCTGCAAAATTATTAGAGAATAATACATTTTTCAAAATTATCTAGTTTTTATTTACCATGCAGTTAGCAAACAAGTGATAAAATAAGGCTCTATCATGAATATTCCTGTCATATTCATACTCTCATATATAGTCATGTCCTATTTGTGTTTAACTTATCCTAACCACTATATATACGAGCTTTTAATTCTTCCTAAAAAGGAAATTTTGTTTTTTTACATTAATGCGTAAATGTACTTTTAGATTTTAGTTGCTCATAACACCAAAGCATCACAATAGAGGAGGTATTCATAGTAGTCCATTAAATTATTTACTTTTAAATCAATGGTTATAATCATAATTGTGCATAATACCACTCACTTTTTAAGTCTCCTATGATCCTCCGTATTTGTTGTCTTAAATGTATAATAACCATAATAAGAAATTAAAGATACATTTACCGTCCCCGTGAGCTAAGTACTTTTAATTTTTGAAATGTATATATAAATAAAGAAGTTGTAGACTTCTTAGTTCTCACCAGCTAGAACATCAACACCACACCCCCTCAACTACCATACTTAAATCATAGAGAGTTTCCTTTCTTAAAAGAAGAAGAAAACATTGTGAATTATGAACTGAAGAAGACAAATAAAAAAACATTTCTCTTTTGAAATTTCATGTGTGAAGATTACAAAAATTCATTGATATGAAAGGAAGTGATCAAGTCATGGGTTCATGGGCTCCAATGGAGAATTTTAGTTAGGAGAAAATTATTTATCTTGAAATTATTTTTGTGGGTTTGTGCAGTTAATTTCTCTGTGACTTATGATCACAAGGCCATTCTTGTTAATGGACAAAGAAGATTTTTAATTTCTGGGTCAATTCATTATCCAAGAAGTACACCTGAGGTAATATTTATATTCTATATGCTGCATCAAAATTGTTATTCTTTAAATAAATAACATTTATATATCTTAATTGCATTTGGATAAATGCAGATGTGGCCAGACCTTATTCAAAAGGCATGAGCCTTCTCCTGGACAGGTAATTAAAAAAAAAAAAACTTTTGAATTTAGTTTCATTTGTCAAAATGTTAAAAAGAAAGGTAATTCAATTTTTTATGTACAAAAATTTAGTATTATTTTGAAGATAGGTACGATTTGGTTAAGTTCATCAAGGTGGTGCAACAAGCTGGGCTTTATGTTCATCTTCGCATTGGTCCCTACGCATGTGCTGAATGGAACCTTGGGTAAACAATTTTTGTAACCTGCCTTATAATTCTGTATTATATAACATTATTATTGGAAAATGACAATAATGCTTAGACTATATACTCAAAGGTCTTCTTTTATATATTTGATATATGCAGTGGATTTCCAGTTTGGCTCAAGTATGTTCCGGGCATTGCATTCAGAACAGACAACCAGCCTTTTAAGGTTGGAAACTTAGAATTTCAATATTATTGTGTTATTATTATTACCACTAGCATGCATTGTGTCTGTTTTTTAGTTTTTTCTGAGTTGCAAAATTTTATTATGAGTATTTAACAAGTATTATAAAATCCTTTCATTTTAAAAATTCTCTAAATTTATATTGAAACAATGAAATTTACATAGAAGAATATGAATTAACCTATAAAATTACATACATCAAAACATTATTCTCTCATTTAAACACGCTATAAGAGTAAAATATAGATAAAAAAGACTACCTCAAAACTTGGTATCAACCTTACATATAGGTATAGGAATATTTTGTTCCTTCAGATAAAAAAGGTATAGGGAAAATATTTTGTTTGTGACACATATTTGGACGCACACAAACTTTTACTTTTGGCAATAAAAATAAGTTGTTTCAATCAAATTGACTATGAGTTAGAACATCTCTCATCTGCATTTTGAAAGCCAAATACATGTTATCGATACACATAGAAATTTCAACTAAGAGAGATGAAAAGTTTAAGATCCGGAGTTCAAACCTAAAAAAAATGAATAAATATTAATTTAACAACTAATTACTAATATTTTTTATTAAAAAAATATGGAGAAAATTTAGAAGTCAAAAGTACATTAACAACTTCTTAAAAAAAAAATTACATTAACAAATCAAACTCTTAATCCTAACAATCAAACTAAATTCTTTCACATATGACCAATGGTCAAGAGTAATGAAAGATGATAGTGGTCTTTGAAATAATCAGTTCAACCAAATGTTAGCACAAAAACTTAAAACAATGTTGAAAAAGAAAAAAAATTAATAATGCGTATTTTCAACATAATCATATGATACATAGTTTTGTATGTGTACCTATATATATTATATTTATTATCACTATTTGATTGATTATGATATTCTATAAATTTTCTAAGCATATAATTTTATGATGATGTAGGCGGCAATGCAAAATTTTACAACTAAGATTGTCAACATGATGAAAACAGAGAAATTGTTTCAAACACAGACAGGGAGGTCCAATAATTCTGTCTCAGGCAAGGAAATGTGATTTAAATATATTTGTATAATTGTATTCCTATTTTAATTTTTTTTGCTGATAATTGTATTTGTATTATTGCTTTCAACTTCACATATTTATTTTTATATTGCTAGAAAGGTTTAAGCTGGCCAATTACATTATTGCAGTAATAATGATCATAATGGTGGCACATTCGTTAACTACTATATGGTAAGGATAAATCATTGAAGTTGTGGTTTATGTATTCATTTCATGCCTTGTAAACTCTGACTTTAGTGTATCATTGTTTTGGCCTAGTATCATGGAGGAACTAACTTTGATCGAACTTCTGGTGGACCCTTCATTGCTACAAGTTATAAAACTTGCTTAGAGTGACATTGGAAGGGAGTTTCACATTAGTATGAAGTTTGTTCAACTATTATAACTATTTGTATAGAAGTTAGAGAAAAGTAAAATGGAAGTTATATTGATTAAGAAAGAATGAATACCTAAGACTTATATAGTCAATGAGAAGAATAACTAACTAGTATAACTATTATGAACAAAGGAAAGAGAAAGGAAATTGATTTCTCATTACTGAATTAGAAGAGTATAAGATACTTATATACGCATATTGAGCTCTATGTTAGCTTATTGTATGTAACCTACATTAGATTGCTAACACTTAACAAACTCAAAGTTATGCAATGAATAAGTAATCATTTCTAACTTTTTTTTTTTTTTTAAACAGCAAATCTAGAGGTAAATATCATATCAACTAATTTTATGAGAATACCCAACACAATAGGATTTTGTATTGTAAATTTACTTGTTTACTTTTGTTAATGTTATCTTAGGTGCATGAATTTAAGACAAATAATGGTGTTTGTGCTGCCTTCCTTGCAAATTATGACACCAGAAATGCGGCAACGGTTAAATATGGAGATGCACAACATGAACTACCTCCTTGGTCTATTAGCATTCTTCCTAACTGCAAAACTGCAATTTTCAACACTGAACCGTTAATATAAATTCATTATATTTTTTATGTTGAGTTATTTTTCTAGTATGACCATTAATATTTATTATAAATTTTATACAGCTTGGTACTCAAAGTTCCCTAATGAGGATGAGTGCTGCAAACAGTGCATTTAATTGGAAGTCAAATAATGAAGAACCAGCTTCATCCGGTGAACATGATTCCATCACAGCATATGCATTATGGGAGCAGATTAATGTCACTAGAGACTCTACCGATTATTTATGGTATATGACAGAGTAAGTTTCTTTCAACTGATTATGTCGTAGACTTTTAAATAGAATAAGAATTAGAATTATCGTCTTTTTAATAATAATTTTCTTCGTACTTTATACTCTTTCTTCATCTACTAAATACTAGCATCACTTGTTCAATGTCAACGTTGATCCGAATGAAGGTTTTATAAAGAATGCACAATCTCATTTTCTTACAATATTGTCAGCAGTCCATGTTATGCATGTTATCATTAATGGACAACTTTCAGGTCAATAAAATTAGTCAATTATATTTTTGTTTTAGTACTTTTTTTCTTCTGTAACAAACTATAGTTTTACTTATCCATTTCCTGTATGAAGGCAGGTTCTGTGTATGGATCATTAGAGTTTCCTAAATTGACATTTAGTAAGAATGTTAAGCTAAGGGTTGGAAATAACAAGATCTCTTTGCTTAGTGTTGCTGTCGGTCTCCTGGTTAGTTCTCTTAAAATTTTGTGACATCTTTGACTGTTTTCACTACTTTTGTATTTTCATTTTTATTTTTTTTTAAATCTTTTCAATTAATCGTAGAATGTTGGCGTTCACTTTGAGACATGGAATGCCGGGGTGTTAGGCCCAGTCACACTCAAGGGTCTAAACGAGGGGACCAGAGACTTGTCACAACAGAAATGGTCTTACAAGGTTTGTTGCCTAGCAATGTTTCAGTTGGTAGAAGAAACATTGCACAATGTTTTTCAAAATCGAAAAATGTTGTTGATACTTACTTGTCATCACTAAGAAAATGTTTAAGCATAATATAATTTCTTGTTTATTTTTGTGTTGAAGCATTATATGTGTATCATTCATTTTTATATGTGATTTCGCTTTTCGGAAATAATGCAACATTAAGAAATTCCATTTCAATTTTGTTGCTGGTCAGATTGGTCTCAAGGGTGAAACCTTAAAACTTCCCACTGTAAGTGGAAGTTCATCAGTTCAATGGGTACAAGGACCATCATTGGCTAAAAGACAACCTTTGACATGGTACAAGGTATGATTAAATTTTCAACATATGTTTTATTTCTGTCACATGAATCTGTGATCACCTGCCTCTGAATGTATTCTGAATCATTATTTGTACTTCAATGTCATTAGACAGCTTTTAGGACACCAGCAGGAAATGATCCATTAGCTCTAGATATGAGTAGTATGGGAAAGGGTCAAGTATGGATAAATGGTCGAAACATTGGACGCCATATGCCTGGATATATAGCACGCGGTAAATGTGGTGATTTTTATTATGCCGGAACTTATGCCGAGACAAAATGTCAAACAAATTGTGGACAACCCTCTCAAAAATGGCAAGATTTTGTACATCTTATTTTTTAATAGTGAATGGTTTAATTTGAATAACATGGAAACTTTGTTTTGGATTTGGACAGGTACCATGTTCCTAGGTCATGGTTGAACCCAAGTGGAAATTATTTGGTTGTGTTTGAAGAATGGGGAGGTGACCCTAATGGAATATCTTTGGTGAAAAGAACAACAGGAAGTGTGTGTGCTGACATATATGAAAATCAGCCAACACTTAGCTAGCTGACTTGCGGTGTCCCATTGGACAAAAGATCACCCAAATTAAATTTGCTAGCTATGGATTGCCACAAGGTACTTGTCGAAACTTTCGAGAAGGAACTTGTCATGCTCACAAATCATATGATGCTCCTCAAAGGGTATATTTACCATTTCAATTACTGTCAATTCTCACTTAGTTATTTTCTCCATTTCAATAACAAACTAATAAATTATCAGCTAGAACTTGTACAATATCGATTTGTTGCAGTCATAGTCTTCGCATTCACACAGTTAGGGAGGGACGTCAGTAGCCGTTGGCTCGAGATCGAGTTCAGTATTTCAGTTTTTTTAAAATAATCAAAATATGTATTAAAATTTAGATCATCCAATCTCAATCCAACAGCCACCGACATCTCTGACTACTTGAATACGTGGATATTTAACCACAGCAAATCCAAATTGGTGCACTATAGACATCTTCTGATGAAATATTTATTAGTACTTTTGATACTCGTGAGTTAATTTGCACTCATCTTTCATATTTACTCTGCTTCCTAACTCTTGTGGTAACGATTAACATGGATTAATGGATAAATAATTTGGCTCTAAACGATTTAGTATTTTCTTTTTATGTTTTGGCAGGACTGCATTGGCAAGCAATCTTGCATGGTAACTGTAACTCCTGAAAATTTTGGTGGAGACCCTTGTCCAGGAATTGCAAAGAAGTTCTCAGTTGAAGCCCTATGCAGCTAGGAACACGTCGTACAACAATTTTTCAAATAAATATAGAGCAATTTTTTCGGGCAAATTACAAAGGTACATTCATCAGTTGATCGAAAACAATTTTGTAGATAAAAGAAATTGGATGTATATTTATGTTTTGTACATAGTCAAATTATTACTCCATACAGACATTACACTATTATAGAGCTTTTAATAATGAGGTACTGAAGCCCTTCATTAGAGTGTCAGGCTACAGCACCAGAATTCTGATCAAAAGCAATTCATTTTTTCTAGTTGATTCCAAGCGCCATTTGGAATATTTACTGCATTAAATATTGGCCAGAATTTGGCATTTTTATGTATCAATATACTTTTGTTAAAAAAGGGTGTATATGTTTCTTCAAATCTTTATTGATGTTGAATTTTGTTCTGTATGTATATATTAGAGTATGAATAATCAACTATAGTTAGTTGATAGGTAAACTAGAGTTAGTAGCTTGGTTAGAAGTTGGTTAGAGTTAGTTACACAACTAAACTCTATATATAGGAACACTCATGTATCATTTTATTATCTTTTATCAATCTATTCATTCTATAATGAGTTTCTATGAGTATCTCCCACATGAGTACTCTTATGCTCGCTTTCTTGCTGATCACTATGATCTTTATCCTTGGGATTCCTTTATTTCTGATAGTATACAAGTACCTTCATCCTCCTCCATAGTTGACCCAAACAGATTTTTGAGTTCACATTTCAGTCATTTTAATTTCTAAATAGCTTAGGAGCTAAGTTTTAAGATGGACAAGTAGTTAAACTCCAATGTTACTTAAAAATCATTCGAAACTAAAAGCTCTATGTCCTCCTCGTCTTCACCGCTATGACAATGGCTTCATAACCATAAGTTTGACATAAACAAGGAAAAAATAATATGACTACATCAAAAATACTTATATTCGTTTTTCTTTATTTTTGTAGAACAAAACCTCCTAATATCATCAAAGTATCAATCATAAGAATGTGGAGTATTGTGAAATGTTGAAGGAAAAAAAAGTCAAACCTTTTGAAAAACTCAAATTCGAGCTTTTTGGAACATTCAATTCAGAAACAGTTTCAAGATATTTGTTTTGAAACAAAACGTTCTAAGAAACTCAAGTTCATCGGATAGAGCACATGGTGTAGAGTGGAGAGGTTAATTGGCTAATTCTTGCCGTGCTTGTGGCAATGGATGAATAGGAAATGCATCGTGAGGATTTTTCGACACTCTCGTCAGCCTTGCTTGAGATGGTTAATGTTAGCATTTTATATTAAGCTAATCGTAGAAATGGAATGGCTAGGTCCATTTTTTAAGTGTGGTCTTTAATTCACTGATGGCCACGAGTTGGGTTAAGCTTAGTACTGCTGGGGGGGTCTAAGGATTGGTTGATTAAAGGTTGTAGTAGCTTGTTAATTAAGTTGTGCTTATGTTGTGGAGTTGTAGGATGTTTTGGAGGGGTTGAGGTTGTATTGGTGTAGAGTTATTCAACTTGTTGTATTCATCTTCTTGTGGATGCTCTAGTTGTTGTCAAACACCTGAAGGACTCTTGTGAGGTTTATGTAAATGATTGGAGCACATTAGAAGGTTGCTCGCAATGATATTGCTTTGATTTTATTTGAACATTGTTCTTCTCTTTACTGGTTAAACGCATTGGATTAACACTATGCATTTAATTGCTTTGTAGTTTTCTTTCTTGAGTTCAACCCTTTTTTATCCAAAAAGACCGGAGAGGATAGAGCCATTGATGCAGAAAAATGAATAAGCTATCACAACGTATCCGTGTTAGCATTGGAAATATGAGTATTGGTTTATTAGCATGGAGAGACCTTACGGAAAACAAATAAAAATGCAGAAGGAGAACACGACATAACTATTGACCATTTTCAACTTTGCTCTAGACTCCAGTTTTATTACGTTCTTTTTTCTTTATTGAGAGGTTTATCACGTTCTTAGCTAAAAGTATATTAACGCTTTTTTTTTTTTTTTAAGTCAAATATAACAACTGATTTGAAAGAATTAAGAAAAGCCTAAAATATGATTTTGGTTCTTGCAAATATGCCTCGTTTTGGTTTTAATCCATGTAATTTTTTTTTTTTTTTTTGTCCCTGCAAATATGTCTCATTTTGATTTTGGTCCATGACCCCACTTTTCTGATGATTTGCACACGTGTCACATGATGACTGAATCCATTTATTAGAAAAATAGTCCCTGCAAAATCTTTTGATTTTTAAAAAGGTCCCTGCAAAATAGACATATTTGAGGACCAAAACCAAAACAAGACATAAAACCAAAACGAGACATATTTGCAAGGACCAAAACCATATTTTAGCCTTAAAGAAAAATATAAATCATCAATGAAAATAAATACTAAATTTTACATATAGATATATAATATAATAAACTAGTATGGATACTCGTGTCAAGCACGGACTAAAATTTCTTCATATTTGATGAAGATAATGTTGTGATGTATCAAATATAAGTTATAGTCTAACATTGAGTAGAAGATTGAAGGTTGAACAACATATAAGTGAAAATATAAATACACTTAGTGCCTTAAAATATTGGGTGAAAATGTGGTATCGTTCTTATTTGTGTGGCTCATTCAATTTTGTGGGGAAAGTGGGAGTGATTCAAGGTGGTAGATCACAAATGCAAAGAGTCTCATACTTGAGGAAGAGATATTAATGTGTCAAGTGTAAGTTAAAGTTTTGCATGAACGCAAGAGTAAATTTTAAAGAACATTTAAATGATATGCCCATATGCCTAGCTAATTTCTTAAAGTTCTATATTGGATGGAATAGTAGATTTTGAAGAAGGTATCGGTAAAAAGACTCATATACTTGATGTTATAAGATTTTTTGTAAGGATGTGGTATCAATCTCACTTGTGTGATTTCTAGTCTAATGTGGGAATCATACCTAGTGTAGGATTCCCCGGTAGTTCCAAAATTATGATGAATTTTTTTGTTAATTATTGGATCCCCGGCAGTCCCCCAACAACTCAATATATTTCGTATACTCTCACAGACAAAGCACACACTCCTTATTTTCCCCCCTTATCATTTCTCTTATGTTAAAATTTATTTTCATGCTATATTTTTATTCAACCTCTATTATTTTTAAATTCCTTTAATTTTGGTATTTGGTGGGATGTAACAATTGAAAAATGCAGATGTGTTATCCTGAGTTTACAAAATACATGATTATTAAACATTTTAAAATGATCGAGTTTTTTTAATTAAGTCTAATTTGTTGGTAAAATAATTACTCAAGATTCCTCATATCCTTCAACAAATTTATAAAATTAACGACAACTCGTATTATTCACTGCTCTTTTATGGACAAAACACACTGCATATTTTTTTCTCTTATCATTTCTCTCATATTCAATGTCCTTTTTCGTATTCATTTTGTTTCTTTTAATTTTCTTTATCTCTCCTCGTGAAAGAAAGGAACATAAACATACATCCACAAAAACATCATCAACCCAAATTTTTGAACATGTTGTGTCTCTATTTTACTTTCCATGACTGTGTCACATAATTAAGAACACATGTAATCACACGGTTGGTTAAAATATGGTAACATTTTCAAGTGTGAGTTAACATTCTACATATTGGATGAAAGAGTAGATTTTGATCAAGATAGAAATGAGATGACACATTTACCTAGTGCCTTAAGGTTTTATGTGAAGACGTTGTGTCAATCTAACTTGTTTGGTTGCTATTGGCATAACATAATTATCCAACTTAATGTAGGCTATATTGGAAGGCCTAACATTATGATAAACTGATTTGTTAGTTTTTGAATGTCATTTGTTTGATTTTTTTTATCTTAAATTTTAGTTATTAGATGTCATTCGCTTTAATGCTATATTTTTTGTTATTCAACCTTAATTTTTTTTCAAATTCATTTACTTTTGGCATTTGATGGGATTTTACATTAGACAAATGCATATGTATTATGTTAAGTTGATAAAATACATGCTTATTAAAAAATTTAAAATGATGTGACACTTTTTTGGTTTAGTCTAATTTTTCTTCTAGAAAATATTAAATTTAAGTTTTTTCATGTTGTTCTCTTTCATACCATTTATTTCATTCAACTTGTATTATTTCAAATTCTTTTATTTTTGGTCTTTGGTAGGATTTAACCTTGGAAAAGCACTTTTATGTTATGCTAAGTTGACAACCTACATGTTTATTATACGTTTTTAAATGATGTGCTGTGTTTTGGTAAATTAATTATCGAGAAATTCTCAACCCTTTCAAGAAACTCATAAAATTACCATATGTGTTTGATCGTGCAATTCCAATAATCAAGAACAATTAAACCAATAAATTTTTTTCAGTAAAAAATCAAGATGAGAGATGGTTCATGTACAATGAATATTCTTTTTTTTTTTTTGGTCAGACAATGAATATCTATTAATCATGATTAATTTGAATTAAAAATGCATTTTCTAGTTCATTGTGATTTTCCGACTCTAAGGGTTTAATCTAGTGGTAAAATGACAAACTTTGGATTTAGAGGTTCCAACTCATGATAGAAAACACATTACATATCTCTTTCTCTTATCATTTCTCTCATATTCAATGTCCTTTTTCGTACTCATTTTGCTTCTAATTTCATTTATCTCTTCTCATGAAAGAAAGGAACATAAACCTACATCCATGAAATCACCACTAACCCACATTTTTGAACATGTTTGTGTCTCTATTTTACTTTTTATGACTACATCACATAATTATGAATGCATAAAATCACTCACTTGATTAAAATACGTTAATGTATGAAATGTGAGTTAACGTTCTACATATTGAAAGAAAGGGTAGAATTTGATCGACATATAAATGAGATGACTCATATGTCTACGACTTTAAGGTTCTGCGTGAAGATGTGGTGTCAAATTAACTTGTGTGATTGCTATTGGCCTAACATGATTACCCAACCCAACGTAGGCTCCACTGGAAATCCCGACATTATGATAAACTCTCAGGATTTAGTATAGTTGATTGTGATTTTCCAACTCACAGGATTTAGTCTAGTAGTAAAAGGACAAACTTTAGATTTAGAGGTTCTGAATTTTGAACACTGCTAGTATCATTGGAGATAGATGAAATCATATTTCATACCTTTCACAAAATCAACATTCGTCAACATATTTTTTTTATTAAAAATAATTTCATTGTGATTTTGGCTTTTTATTTTATTAACTTCATTAATTATTATACCTATAAAATCGTTAGTGCAATGATCATTAAAGAGTTATCCCATGTACATTTTTATTTATAAAATTAGACATAAATGCATTAAAAAAATTGTTATTAAAAGACATTTACATGCATTATGTTATTAAAAGGACACGACATACTTTAAAAAAAATTGCAATACAGACTTTGTAGAAAATTAGTAAAATTGGAATTTAAAAAATCATCAGTTATTGCTTAGATTTAATTTTGGGTAACATTCGATTCTTCTTCAAAACTTTGTTATTATTATTTCTATAATTATATGATTTTTCCATTTTATTGAATAATCTTTCATTAAAAATGTTTTCGATTAATCTTTTTTCTTTTAGAATATGCAAAAATTTAGGCTTTCATTTTGAATCAAAAAGTTGAGATTTTTAATTTTTAATTTAAATTTAAAAAAAAATGATAAAATGTTTAGATGAGTTAGGCTTCGGAAGCTCATCAGGGTCAGAATAAATCTCAGGGCTCAAAGAGCATTTAGAGAGATACTTGTTAATCATTCACTAAAGAAGTCCTCGCGCAGGCACCATAAGGTAAATCAATTACCTTGCAGTTAAGTCAATTCTTTGCCAATTGAGTCTACCTTCCTTTGTAATGCTACCATTAGTAATTTAGTATTAAATTATAAAAAATAAAAAAAATTAAGACATGTTACCATATTTTAAAAAAAATCATGATAGCAAATATTAATACTAATAATATCATTCAATTCTCCTTTTAATGTTGTTTTTATTACTATTTCTATAATTATATGAATTTTCCATATTGTTAATTTTTTTTCTTTGGCTTAAATGTCACTTTGGCCCTACAACTAATTTTAAAGTTCAATTTAGTCCCATAACTTTAAAATTGGTCAATTTAACCCATAAACTTATTTTAAAATCTCAGTTTAATCCCTTAATTTTAATATAAGTCAAATTGATCTCTTGAATTGTTTAAGTTAGCACAATTTAATCCTTTATCGTATAACAAAATTGAACTTTGTTAATAGCATGAACAAAAAAAAACACCATTAAATAGAAGCAAATTTGTATGTAGTATAAACCTATGCAATATCATTTTTTAAAAAAGGAATAGGTGTAAAAATATGATGACATATTCAATTTCATTATTTTTAGAAAAGTAATAAAGACTGTTTAATGGAAATTATATTGTTGTATATTGTATGATTATTTTTAGGAAAAATGATAATGAACATTTATTCCCTAAAATAATAATAATGGGTATTTATTTATCTTTATATTTTTTTTGTTAACCCTATGGTTCTTAAGAGAAGAGTTCAACAACGAAGTAACTAAAATTTGGGATTCCCAAAAAAAAAATTATTTGATGGAGTTCATAAACAAATTAGCCAAAATAACTGGTTTTCATATTTATTTTTTAAAATTACTATGATTACAATTTCAAAATCAATCAATTTTAATTTTTCAATTTTTTTAAATTACTATGATTACAATTTCAAAATCAATCAATTTTAATTTTTCAAGTTTGTAGAATTGTTTTCAAAAAATTGTTTTTCCGTAGAAGTCAAGGATGGAGCGAATATTGTGGAAATAATTAAATATGGAGTCGATTTTAAACCATTTGTGATTATAAGTTTTAATAATAGAATGAATTCTCCTTAAAAAAAAAAAAAGAATGAATACAAAGATATGGCGTTGAATAAAACATTAATATTTTTTTCAAAAGAAATATAATAATTTAATAATCTTTAATTAGAATATTATTTTTAATAATAGTATGAATTTATTTAAATATTTCATAAGGATGAATGAAATAAAACTAAAAAAATCAAAAACACTATACACTAACGTAAGGTCTTGTTTTTGTTTTTTATTTATACGCTCATCAATTAATTAACTCTTTCCCCTCATGTATCTATTTTTTTTAATTATAAAATATTAGTTTTGTTGTTGTCTGTTTTAAATAAATCAAAGGAGCCTTAAAAAAAAAAAGAATTGGTATATACAAAAGAAAATAGAAACATGAACAAAGATTCAGTCAAAAACAAATAATAAGAGAAACAAACACCAAAAGAAAAATTTAAATGAGAATATGAATAGAAAATAGCAACATAAGAAATCACAATAAAAAGTAACATACAAATAATAAATGTTAAACAAACAATAAAAAATAAGAAATAAACAAATAAACAAATAAAAGAAAAGAGAATAGGGTTGAAAGCTATGAATTTTTATGGGAGGAAGATGTAGATGAAAATAATGAAAAGCAAATTGTCTCTATATATAAGAAAGAAAAATCATGTCATAATCAATTTTGATTGACTCATGAAAAATAAATGGCAAAATTACACTTTTAGTCCCTTAACTTAATTTCAGGTAACAGTTTGGTCCTTTATCTTTTTTTCATTTCAATTTGATCCTTTTTGTCCATTTTCATACACATTTTCAAGCTTCAAATCTAATATTCTTATGCAAACATAGACGAGGATCATAGATTTGAAGACTGAAAAACCATAAGAAAATAAAATCATGAATTTTAAGTTTAAAATTTCATATGAAAATGGACAAAAAGGACCAAATTAAAATGAAAAAAAGATAAAGGACCAAACTGTTACCTGAAATTAAGTTAAGGGACTAAAAGTGTAATTTTACCAAAATTAATAAATCATTGATCCATTTTGATTTGCTAATAAAAAGTAAATGATTTAATATCTATTTTGATTGGTTGATAGAAAAGCATTAAATGAGATGAAGAGCATGAAAATGTCACGGGTACTATTATCACTCATAGACGTAGACTTTTGTATTATATAAAGATAAAGATTGCAAGAAAGAAAGAAAAAAAAAAAAAAAAAAAAAAAAAAGATGTTAGACATAAATTTTCTGCGTGATTTCAACCCAAAAAGTCAGCATTCACATAATTCCAGCTAAAATCACATCCATAATTTTTTGGTAATAAAAATCATATCTATGTTAGCGCACTGCTCAAAATAAATTAAATTATTTTTCATGAAATATAAATAAATAGTATTTACTATAAAAAAGTGAAAAGGAAAAAAAAGTGAAACAATTTTAATCGGCGAATAACCCTTTACTTAATTTTTCAGGAAAACAAATGGAAAGAGAGAAAAATCAAGAGTAGGACTCTCAGACTCTCCGTTCTCAGCGCATTCCACAATGTCAGTCAAAACAATAGCATTTGGGATTTTTCTTTCAGTTCATATAGCAAAAAACTTCATATATATATATATATATATATATATACACTGCGTTTTTCCCCTACTACTACTACTGTTGTATTTAATGTATTCACAAATCCAAAACGAAACCCTATGCTGCAATCCATCGTGATTCAAGTTTCTAAGCAAAACTAAAAAAAAGTAAGGAGAGGGCAAAGCAAATCCTCGCTAACCTAACCTAAAGATTTAATGTTGTAAATGGAAACACCTGATATTTGGGGATGAAGCTGAAACTGCTGACATCAATGCTTGCCATAAGAGATGTACCGAAATCAGAAAAGGAAGAACCACAGCTTTCTTCATTGCCGTTAATGGTGACGTATGAAGAAGAAGACTGAAAAACCAGCAGAGAAGAGTAAGGATCGTTAATAAACTTCACCGTTTCTTCCCAATCCTCTTGTAACAGATTGAAAAGCTCGTCGTCGTCTTCTTCCATGTATGACGGTGCACTCGTCGGTTTTTCATCGGCGTTAGGTTCCAAGGCGGCGGAGTCTTCCATTGGAAGGAGAGTGACGTGGAAGTTGAAATTTGAAAATGGGAGGAGGAATGAAAAAGAAGGTTCTGGATGTGGCACGTCTATAAGGGCGGGAATGGAAAATCCACTATTTGTTTTCCTTCCCAATAAGGTCGCACCGTGTCTGTATACGAACCAACGAACGCGCACATACAGTACAGAACGTACGCATCATTGGTAACCGAATCAATCGCTGTCATTTTTTTACTCTTACTGTCAACTCTTACCCATTTCAAAATTTCAGAGGATAAAGACAAAGTTTTTTTACTAATTTAATTCGGTTATTAAATTTTTTGACTAATTAGAGGAACCTTTTGGACGGAATATACATCTATATCCACCGATTTCCATTTTAATAAACAAAAACATTTATTTAAAATAAGTTATTTTCGATGATAATGTAGAATTTCTTCCTTCTTTTTTGACAACAAAAGAGTATTTGGTATAAAAATATTAGTAATAGCTTGCACTCTCACTTTGAAAAAATATTATTAATCAAACAATAATCACAAATTAGGAAATTCGATTACCATTTCTTTAAGTAATATGAAATATTGCTTTCTTTGTTTACTTAAAATTTTTACTAATTAATTACTATGACATTGTCTGTTAAATGATATGTAGTTAAAGGTTGATTCTAGGGTGAGGGATCAATTAAGTCATTTACCGGTGAACCATATAATCCATCCGGTCCTATTTACAAGATACAATTAACTTTTTATATACATTAAATAATTTATGTATTTGATTTAGGTTTTTAACTAGATACATACATTATTCAATGTATCTAAAAAGTTAACTTTTTCTTATAAATAAGATCGGAGGGAGTAAAATATATCATTAGATTAATTAATGTTCCAGATTTGATGAATTTTTTTTGAGAATATCTATGTTTTGTCACATACTCCTCCGTCCAATAATATAAGCAAAAAAAATTCATTTTCATTGTCCCAAAATATAAGCAAAAAAGATAAAATATTTATCCTATTTAATCTTGTTTTTTTAAAAAAATCTCTTTTCCAAGAAAAACTTTTGTTTATTCTCATAAAATTAAATGCAAATTATATTCAATTTTCTCTCTCTTTCACTTTTTCTATAACCAATAGCCAATGAAAATTATTTTTACTTTATATAAAAATTTTTCTAAAGAAAACTATACTCCAAATTCTTATGCTTTAGTTTTCTTAATAAGTGTAATTTTATTTTATTTTTGCTTATAATTTAGGACGGAGGGAGTACAATACTATCCCTATCTCTCTCCAATATGTGTAGCCGCTTCATCCTCCGTGCCCGAAACATCTTCTCCAACGATTCATAGTTGCACTCTTTTACTTTCTGATTACTGCTTCTTTTCTTCTCCTCATATTTTAGGTTTTTTTTTAATTTTAATTTAGTAACAAGTTTGGAATAGTCATGGTTTGGTTGATGCTTAAATTGAGATTTTGAAGTAATGAGAATTTAATTGTTTGTTCTTCCCTTTTGTTTTGCCATGGCTACATTGAAACTAAAGGTTTGCCATTAAATTTGAATCAATTGAACTGTAGCCTGAAATCTAAAACTTGGGAAATACCACCATTGTAGTTGGAGAAGTAAAAGTATATGAGAAAAGAGAGAGAATATTGTGTGTATTGTGTAAAAATGTGTATATGTTCCCTTTTTTTTTTTTTGGTACAAGTATATGTTCCCTTTTTTATTTTCATTAAATCTGAAACATGGATTTAATTTAATGGTGTATTTTATATGATTCATCGGTGAGGATCTTAATTGAACCCTCATCCTAGAATCCACCGTAGTTAAATATTCGTTTATTTTATTTGTGAATTTTCGTGAAGCTAACCAATATAATTTAAATGAGATGGTAAAAGTTCTTTTTCAACGCAACTAGAGATCCACTATGTACTACTGGTCTAAAGGATCCATCTTTAATGTTGCGCGTAGAGGATAGTCAGTCCATACACACACAAAAAAATGCACGTTAAGATACCGGCTTTGTGCCGGCAGTGGATTATATATGCATGTATAGTTTTTTCTTCATTTCTAAAGATAACGAAGGTATAAATGAGATTAAAAAAAATAGAAAATAAGTTACAAATTGAAATAACATCTTGAGAAAACACTATAAGCTTTGCATCTTAAATTTAAAAAAAAAAAAAAAAAACACTATGGGCCTGTTTGATTCCCTTTTTGAAAACAGTTTTTTAGTTTTTGAAAATTAGAAAAGAATAAAACTTGTTTGATTACTCTTTTGTAATTGATAGTTTTAAAAACTGTTCTTCTTTTTCTCTTTTTTAAAATTGAAAAATGGAAACACCAAAAACGTGTTTTGCTTTTCTGTTTTTGGTTTTCAGTCTAAATAACACCGAAAATTGTGACAAATTTCATTAATGGCAATTTTATAAATATAGCAACAAGTTTTATAAAAATTGACAAACAGTATTTCTTTTTTATTGTTTTCTTAAAGATAGTTTTTTAAAACTAATTTTCAATTAAGTATTTAAAAACTAAAAATCAAAACCCAATCAAACAGGCCTTATAAATTTGTAAAAACCGCTATAAACTTGTGATAGAATGAACGTTATTAAATAGTTATACGTGTTTATTCGCAATAATGTATCTACTATAATTACGTTAGCATTTTCTCTTTGCCAAAGAATGACATCTTATTGTTGCATTTTAATTTTTAGTCATCCTCACTGCACCACAGTTAGTTATAATGTGAAACTTTAATTTAATGTTAGTTACAATAATAGTCAAATGATTTTAATAATTTAATGATTATGATTGAGTGACAATGTCTATAAATTAAAGGGAAATGTTAACCGGTGCCTCCAGGACACTGGTTAAGAATATGAAAAAGGAAATTATATAGTAGTTAATGCACTGAAATTGAATAATTAATTGATAATAAAGTCGAAAACAGTTTCCTTTTATGGTAATAATTCCCTTTTATGGTATGTTTAACCCATACTCCAGAGACACAGGTTAGCATGATCCTAAATTAAATACTATATATGTCAATGTAATAGCATTGCCTCTGGTCTTTTTTTTATGAATACATTGCCTCTAGGCTATGGTGTGAGAATATGATATTCAAATTCTAATAAGTTTCATATCAGAATATTCTAAACATGGTGTGAACTGGTGGCTTCAATCGTATAAAACAATCCCGTAATGCTTAGAATTTAAAAAAAAAAAAAAAAAAAAAAAAAGCTTATGGTTTAATCGTAAGCACAATTCGAGTGTTATTGCGTTAATCCACCGTTAAATTACAGCAGCAAAAGCACATTTTCTTGGTGGCATTTAACATGGAAAGGGGAATCCTTTTCCACCAATGAAAAAGTTCACTTTAACCATTAGATGAATTGAAGAACACAATCTTATCATAGACTTCCAACACTATATTATTTTTTTTACATCTTTCACCACTATTCTCTCCTCCCCCACCACAAGTAACATCAAACATGCATGAAGATTCGTAACAAATTCATAACGATAATGAAATTAGATTAATTAATTGAAATATAATTTTGGAATGCTTAATTTCGGTGACAACTTGTACGCCACAATTCTTTATTTTTTTGTGTTTAGTTTGTTCTTGAATTGCATAACAACTAGTACGACACAATTAGTTTGTTGTTCTATGTTTGAATGAATGAATTAATGAATATTGGAATCTGGTCTAGAAATATGGCCAACGAAGCAAACCCATTTCTAATTTCTTTATGCCGTTGATCCTCTTCACTTCTTGTTTTGTTTCACCTATAAAATTGCAGGCGAGAAAAATTAATCTGCAATTCCTTGATGAAAAGTTGCAATTCCTTGATAAAAAATTAACCAAGGTTGTGAATTATGACTACCTTGGTATCAAGCTGCAATTCCTTGATGAAAAGCTTTGATTCTCAGAATTAACATAATAATTGAAGAGAAAATAGAAA
Source organism: Medicago truncatula (assembly GCF_003473485.1). Classification (NCBI taxonomy): domain Eukaryota; kingdom Viridiplantae; phylum Streptophyta; class Magnoliopsida; order Fabales; family Fabaceae; genus Medicago; species Medicago truncatula. The sequence continues at coordinate 60,676,646 of NC_053045.1, read as the reverse complement.
TTATTGAATCAAAAAATTGAAATTAAAAAATACGAAACAGATATGAGTTGGAAAGTTAGAAGAACTATGATTAATTTAGGGGTTGGAAAGGTGCAACAGCTACGATAGAGATGGGAATTAGAAGTGGGATGAGATGTTGGGTGGAAGCAGCTGGTGGTGTGTTTGATGTTGCTGATCGTGGGGATGAGAGAATGGTGGTGGGAGATGTAAAATAAATAATTCAGTGTTGGAAGTCTATGATAAGATTAATTGATCTAATGGCTAGAGTGAACTTTTTCATGGTGGGAATAGATTCACCTTTCCCATGTTAAATGTCACCCACTTTCTTTTATGTGAAAAAATAAATTAAGAGGTAGAGTAAAAAAAGGTGAGGTTTAACATGGAAAAGCTACTTTTTTCCCACCGTTGGAAAGTTAGTTTTTGACCAGTAGATCAAACCAAGAACACATCCTTGTTATACTCCCTCATCATTAGATTTTCTTCTTTTGTCTTCAACCTCACAACCATCAACCAAGATGGTTATTATTCCCAAGGCTAAATTAAAAAAAAATTAGCCTTGGGAATAATAACCGTCTTGGTTGATGGTTGTGAGGTTGAAGACAAAAGAAGAAAATCTAGTGATGAGGGAGTATAATAAAGATGCGTTCTTGGTTTGATCTGCTGGTCAAAAACAAACTTTCCCATGGTGGGAAAAAAGTAGTTTTCCCATGCTAAACCTCATCGTAAAAGAAATGGGTTGTTTTGGTTATCTTTAGCTTTCAATACAGCACAAGGGACAGAGAACACATGAATATGGAGACAATTCATAATGAGTTTTCTTTGACATAGACAGAAATCAGAAACTACAACGAAACTCATTTTTTCGCTTAAAATGAACCGATAATCGTGACTGACAGATCTCTGCAATTAGCAAATTGCCTATTTATATTATCGGGATCACACACCAATATACTATCTGAGGAAATTGACTTGTCCTTGTCCATGCTGAATTAATTACAATATATGGGGAGATGATGACAGCCCGTCATTCGCTATTTTTAGAGTCTTTTTATATGTAGTTTGATCACAAATTGGAGTTCACAAGTCAACTTATGCAGCAAAAGAGTAGAAAACTGAAGAAAATACAAAGAAGAGAATCATGTCACGATTTGGTAAAAACGTGACACGATTTTAGAAGACCAAAATCAAGCTTCGACATTGAAGAAATCGTGTCACGATGGCATAATCGTGGCACGATCTGAGGAAACCCTAATTCAGTGATTTGCGATTCAAGGAGAATCGTGGCACGATTTACTTAAATCGTGGCACGATTTTAGGCGAAATTCTGTGCCTATTTAAGCTGAAGTCTATTCCAAAGACAGGGGTTACGATTTGGAGAGAGCAAAGTGCGATTTTGAGACCTAAAGACGGCTAGGAGGGCGATTTCTTCAACCTTCTATCAGTTTATGTATGTTTTAATTCCACTATTGATTATGCTATTTGTAAACTCAATTATGAGTAGCTAAATCTCTTAGAGATTAGGTCTGAGATGATTCTTTGTAACCCTAATTGAACCATGTTGCTGTGAAACTCTATTTATTGTGAATGACAATCTAGTTTTTATTCAATTCAATTGTTCTGAATGCTTTTTATATCCTGATCAAATATAAACATGATTTAGTGAGAATGAATGACTATTGACCATAGCTTTTTACTTAGACAGAATTGAATTGTTCTAATAAACAGGGTTAGTCTAGGAATGGATAATCGTTTGTTAGTGATATTAGGTTAACACTCTTAAAACCTTCAAAGATTATTAGACCACCTAAGGAATTAGGGGATGTAGTTTGAGAAGAGGGTCCTAACTCAAGGGATTGATTAGGACTATTTTGTTAACTATCGTGGAATTAGAAAATCATTCATAAGAATAGGTGCAGTATACCAATTAGGGGAACATAGATGATTCGAAAGACCTGATCTCATCTCTCTCTTATTCTTTCCAACTCTATCTTTATATTCTGTTTATTTAATTTTATGCAATCAAAACTACTGCCTAGGGCAAACTAAAAGAAATTTACACATCTTAGATATTAACGTTATTGCTAAATTGAGATTAACACAGTCCTCGTGGGAACGATATTTTTACTACTTCGATAGTATTTGGTACGCTTGCTAAAATATCTATCAGGAGACTTTTGTGTCATACTACTATATTTTAATTGTTGATGTATAAGCGAGCAAGAAGAGTTTTTTTATTCGATAGGGCTGAACAACGGTCAGATAGGGTCGGATTTGATCCCAATAAGCTCAATCGATTGACTATCAAGGCCCAATTTCAAACTAATTACACTTCGGTTAAATCGGTTTTTGGTTAGTCGGTTGATTATGGGTACTGTCAGACTTGAAACCAATATCTGGAATCGTCGATACAATCTATACCAACTCACTCCAACAACCTAATAGACATGCAAACTTATCCGCCTCCGCCCTATACCTTCTTTTCCTTTCTATTTTTTCGAGTCGCGGTCGCATCGGCCCAACCAAATCATAGATATTAGATGGAAAAGATGTTACCAACTACACATGTATACTAAATGTTAAGGTTTTCGATTAAAATATGATGTACAATCTCGCTTGTCCAATTGATCAAAGTCTAATGTTACGATTGCATAATTTTTCACAATCTAATAGTGTGGTATCAAACTAGGTTATGAAAAACTTCCGTTTGAGAGGGATGATACTCACATGAATGGATGATCGCTCAATGAGGATATTATTAGTGTATTAAATGTGAGTAAAGTTCTACATTTAGTTGTTGAGTAATATGTGAGAGGACTAGTAACTCCTAATACTTTAAGATTTTGCATAAAATCCAATCTTATGATTCCATGCACCCACACATGACCCTAACAATAATGTATGATTCTCTCTAATTTGAACAAAGTTATGTCTCATTGTCACACAGAAAATTTGAAGTTATTATCAATCCATTTTATTTGGCAGATGCAAATTAATTACTTCAAAGTTTAGATATATCTTTAATTATGAAGATGGACTCAATGAAAGAGGTTAGACTCTCACAACGTGACAAATTAGAGTTTGAATTTGGCTGAGAGAGATGCCTATATTTTAGTGTCTGACATACCTTGAAAATGATTACTTATCCTAGAAGCAATTTCACATGGCAAAACACCAAAACATGTTCTAATTACCAATTATCCTAGCCTATATTTTGGTTGGTTCAACGTTTTAAGTATCCATAAATGATTATGGACGTGTAAAATTGAGGCTTACGTATTCGTTTGCTCTACAATAGAATTGATTGTAGCTTCACAACTGATTTTAATTTGAAGTTCTGATTTATAGCTTGTGTCTAACATGAATTTTACATTGAAATTTATTGTTCAACTTAGTTTTATGGAAACGCATTAAAACATAAATCAATTTACATTCAAATCAATTTTACAAAATTAATTAATTAATTCATTCGCCACTGCAAAACCAAACATGTACCACTAAAAAGGAGTGATCAGTTGTACCAAAAAAAAAAAAAAGGAATGATCAAAGAGAACAAAACGTCATTCCCACTAAAAAGGAATGATCAAAGTTAACTACCGAGGTTTTCCTCGGCAGTTAACTGCCGCCGATTTCCTAAAAACTTCGGCAGTTTACTACCGAAGGGCATTTCCGTAACTTACTCGTGTGGCACAGCCATACCATATGTGGGAACAGCAATTCTCATAACCCTAAACCTAAAAAATTGACTCCAAAAATTTGAAATTCAAATCCCACATTTCCATTATGAGCTATTTCCAATGATGCATTCCACTATCTTTTAACATTGGAAAAAGAAAGCATTGTAACACAGATCCTAAAATGCTCCTTTCCTTGAAACCCTTTCCATCATTCATCCTTCTCTCTTCTTCTTCTTCTTCAAAAAAAAAAATCTTAATCATTCTCTATTGTCATTTTTTCCCCTTCTCAATTTCCCAATCCACGTTTCCTTCCCATCTACTCTCTCTGGTACCCAAATGCGAATGTGAAACCGAATCAAATCTCGAAACCGAATGTGAAATTGGAGAAGCTTTCCGATCTTCTGAACATGGCGGAGGTGGAGACAGGTGCGGAGGCGGAGAAGAAGGAAGAAGCATCGGAGGAACTGAAGCGGCATGAGAAGGATTTGCATGAGGAAGATGATTCGGTGAAGCGGCGAGAAGCGGCGACCACCGTGAGAATGCTCGCTAAGGAGAATTTTGGGCTTAAGGTACTTTTTGTTTACGAAGATGTGGATGTGGAGGGTCACGTGATTGGATGAATCATAATCAGAAACACCCCTGTTGCAAATCAGAAATCAACCACACCATTCCCACCATGTCCTCTCCGTTGAAAAATCAAACACCTCTTCGACGGTATCCCAGTGATAGGTTTGTTTTGTTCTTCCTTTAACCATTTCTAATTTTTTAGGGTTTTTTGTTTTGTTCTTCCTGTTGTGTTGTGTTGTGTTGCGCCATTGAATTTAATGCTATTTTATCCTATTCACATATCAATTTTTATTTCCAGCAATTGAAACCTTGGTTTTCTCCTTATTGTTTTTGAATATGATTGTGCAATTTGGTTTTCTAGGATTTTACTGTAAGAGGGTACTCAGAGAAATTTTGAAACACTAATGTTTGATATATTTGGGTTTCCCCTGTTGTGGCCTCCCTTTCAACCAAACAAGTCCAAAATTTCTATTTCATTACTTTCTCTAACAAGGTTACTGAATAGAGTTACTTTGATTTGGGATTTTGAAATTGTTTAATCTTTATGTTTTTTATGTTTGGTGATCACATTTATGACTGGATAACTGCTTCTTGCGAGATGCCAACGAATATTGAAGATGACTACAAATTGTCTATGTAAAAAAAATGGTGAAGCTGTGTCCATATCATGTAGACTTTGATATCTGAAATGTAGGTGAGAGTTTTATATAGATGTGTATGATTTTGTTAATGGTAATGATTCATGTGTATACAATGAATTGGATATGAGCTTAATGCCAACATGCTCTTGATTTTTGGACAGTTCTCTATTTGGTTGATTTATTTTAAGAAATTGTTGTAAGGTTTATTGCCATTTAATTTGCTTTATTTTAAAATAGAGAATGATTTGCTGTTGTAGGATTTTATCTTAAGATTTGATTGAGTTCTATATATGTAATTTGATTGAGTAAAGCAATTGATGCTCTTGAAAATGCATCACCAAATTGAGAACTGTATAAATTAATACTGTACTTATGCTTAATACCAACATGTCATTGGCTGATCTGTAATTGTATAATGTCTAATTATCTGTAAATTCTTCATGGATGCCTCTTTGATGTTGCAAAATAAAGGATGCATTATTATTCTAACCACTTAAAACGCATTTTAAAGGAAAAATCATAAGAGTGTATGTGAATTCATTTCACTTTCTATAAGAAAAACCTCATTTCACTAATACAATCTTATGCCAGTCTCATTTAGGCCATGTTTCCGCCACATGCAGTTCCTTGGGGTAGCTTTCCCATTATAACTTCTTTTTATCCAAGGTAGTTTAGCTTAGCTTTGAATGTACACATCAATAAAACTTTGGAATTTTAAGATTCCTGAATAATTCTGTCGCTTTATGTATGTCTGTCAAAATCTTAAAACTCTATCACTATGATATTACTGGATGTGTTCCCAGCTCAAATTGGATCTGAATTCCTATGATTTTTCCTTTAAAGATGCGTTTTAAGTGGTTAGACTGAATTGCTTACAAAACTATCACTGTACGATTGAATTACTCTTTTCTAATTATGTGTAATCAGGCCATTATTATACACACTGCTCAAACACAACTTTATTTTGAGACTTGAATTCCTGTGTTTCTTTCTTTTTACTTCATGCACAGTGTATCTTTAAAATTGTAGATTGATCAGTTTTTGACAGCTGAGATTTAGATTGAGACTTCCATCTATGCGTTAAATTTCTTCTCCACGTTTGATTATGTATTTTCCGGTGACAAGATGATGTAGTTAAGCAACATTAATCCAATGTCTCTGGCGCACCAGCGACAATATATCCCTCCTCTATTCAAAATCATTATTTTATATGACTAATTCACATTGTTTTCTAACTTATAGATGAAATTTTATATATTTATTCTGAATTTCTTATAAAATTGTTATTAACAGCATAAAGTGGAACCAAATGAAGTTGAATGGTGGGGCTGAGCAACAAAAAAGAGGTACTTGGGTTCAAAACCAGGAAGCGGTTGAGCCGCCATCTCACCGCAGCTCCTAACGAATCAATAGACCACCGTGAACGATTCTGATAACATAGAATGGTGCTGCTTGGTCCATCAATACCCCTATCATGTAAGACACATTCCCCTTAAACTATCCTATTCTTTTCAACTTTCAACATTTTATATTAGATATCACAACGCTAATATTGCTCTATGAATAGAGTAATTATATTTAACATATGAAATTATAGACTACGAATATTTTTGCTTCAGTATCATTTGTGTCTTGGCATTTGGTTCAATTGGCTCCATCCAATTTTTATTATTTTTGTAAATGTTTATAGCAAATATTTTTATCTGCCGATCTATTCAATGCTGTAATCAGACCAGCTATTAATGTGGGTATTTCCGTTTCCAGAGTTGGATCGGCGGCTCAAATTAAAGCCATGAAACAGGTAGCTGGTAAATTAAAATTGGAATTGGCACAATTCGCAGAATTAGAAGCTTTTGCACAATTTGCTTCTGATCTCGATAAAGCTACGCAAAATCAATTGGCAAGAGCCGCTGTTCCCATTTTCTCGCTGACCCATCATGCAAAAGGTACGCCGTTAGAGTTAATAAAAAAAAGAGTGGATGGTTATGGCATTCAATCTCATATTGCAAGATATCTGAAATTTGCTTATAGTACACAATTTTGTCATTGTAAAGCATCTTTATGGTTATTTGGGTATGTTGTTGTAGACACCGTAACCCTTCATCACATTTAAATAATTTGCTGTATTGCAGGTGAATTGATAACTTAATGCTGGTTTTTTCATGCCATTCAATCTGCAAGACTGTCCGCATAGCATATGTATTTGCCATCTGTTTCATGTTTTTGACATCAAGATGTGGTCGGTTGTCGCGTGTTCAAGACTGTCCAGGCTTTCATGTCTGTTGGATCGCCTTAAGTTGTTTTAATATATACATATGAACTTATTTGATGTTTTGAAATTTTATTTTGATGGAACTATAGCTGCAATATTATATGCTTCAGTCTTGGTAAATTCATTGGAAAACTGTTATTGAGTTAACTGATGAGAATATTCTTGACCGCTAATTCTCCTTGCTTTGATATCAATGCAATTTTTTGCCTAATTCAAGTGTTAAATTTTTAATCCAAGTTGTTATGCTATATTGTCGTAGCCACATTTACAGGATTATTAACTGTCGTTTTAAGTTATTATATTCCGTTACTGTTCTATAACAAAGAGTTGTGTTATCAATTCCGTGGCGAAGTAAACCAGATATTACCAAACTTATATTACATGTATTCACCAAATTTACCATATTACATAAATTATATTTTAGCAAAAACAAACAATTACCACATTTACCATTTTTGACTGATTCAACTTACGTTTTTTACCGCACGGGTAGACGTACTAGTATGAATAACATTGCTAACAATTTGTGTCAACCCTAATTCTAATGGTTTTGGCTCCAAATTGTTCTGACCGTTAGATGCATCTGTGTTGATCACCACACAATCCATCTGTTTCCAATGAACATAGTCTTTCAATTTCAACACACAACTACATTGGTAACATACACACCTTTCCTAATCCAATAAACTCTCACTCCACTTTCCAATATTCTCCCACCACTACCGTCTCTGAAACTCCCTTTCCATTGCCTTCCTCCGTCGTCTCACCTTCCACGCCGTCAGCTGCGACTTTTCCGTTACAATCACCGTCGCTGTAGCACCTTCAACGATAATGGCAACCGAATCAAACCTCAAAATTGAATGTGACATTGGAGAAGCTTTCCGATCTTCTGAACATGGCGGAGGTGGAGACAGAAGCTGAGGCGGAGAAGAAGGAAGAAGCCTTGGAGGGACTGAAGCGGCATGTGAAGGTAATGGTTTTGTGAATTTTCTCTCAAGGTAATCGTTTTACCCTTTCTATAGAAATTGAATTTCGTTTCTCTGAATTTCAGTTCTCAGTTTCACTTTCATCCCCTAGAACCTTTATGGAGTCAATCATTCTTTACTAAAAATTGGAGGTGTTGAATGTTCAGGCATTCCCAAAATTGTTCATCTTTTCACTTTCACCTTCTTCTCCATTTCGATGACGATTCAATTTCGTCGATTGAGGTAAGAATGGAATGGAACGTGTTAGGCACTCCCTCTCTCACTGTTTTTCCGCTCATTTGCAAATCTCTACCACCACTTTACCTTTTTGAAACATTTTCTTTTTAACTCAATTTAATTTTGAATTCCTTAATTGCATTAAGAAAGTGATTGCTGACGATGATATCATCAAACGCTTCATATCTCAACATGGAATCGATGTAATATAAAATTTGGATGTCAATCAGATTATGTTTAATTCGTATAATGACAACTATGTTATATTATGTTATATTACATATTTAAATTACTGTGTTTCTGTTTATCTCAGCTCGGAAATGATGAAGAGGAAGCCGACTATGTGGGGGATGTTTCTAAGTTGGCTGATAACAATCCATTGGTATAAACATGCTTTTATAATTGTTGAATCTGTGTTATTAATGGTGTTCTTGAATCAATTATTGATGCAGTCACGAGTAAAAAAAGAGTGGTTTTTCATAATTTTCCTTCTCATTCATTCCAATATGTCTACTTTAATTGCATAGTTGTTGATTTTTGATAAAGCTTGCTTTTCTTCCCTTTTAATGCTTTTAACAATGTGTTATCCTTATTTAGATGCTGCAAATATGATATGCATTTCCCTGAAGCACATTTTTGGGAAGATCTGGAATCGAAGATAATGGAATGCATCAGAAATACAGTGGATAGGCGTGTACAATTTTATGAAGATGAGATACGGAAGCTCAGTGAACAGCGCCTCATGCCAGTCTGGAACTTCTGTAATTTTTTCATTCTGAAGGTTCATCCTTTTCTTATGAATTGTGGGCCTAAGAGTACGATAAATTGTTCTGAAAGTCCAACCTTTATTAATTTTCCATTGCAGCTCATTCTAGGAGATTGTGGCTTTTTGTAACAACTTAGTATTATGTACTCAGGAAACTCTTATTACTTAGCTTCATTTTATATTGAACTCTAATGATCATTGTTTATGACAGAGTCTTAGTTTCCAATTAATTTTGTATCAATGGAGAATTTCCATAAAGCAAGGCAATAAAAGAGGAAGTTGCTAGAATATTTCAATGAAAGATCCAATGTTGCATTCCCTTTGATAAACTCAATTGTTCATAAGCACCAAATCAAGATATGTTTTTGTATCTTTTTGTAGTAGTTGGAGCAAATAAACTAGCACTAATGTTACATTGCTTTTGAACCAATTAACTTTTGGTAGATTTTAGAGATGGCCATCAACCCATCTTATATTTAATTTTTGTCATTATTAACTTTTATTACCATTATATATCTATAATATGGGAAAGGAAAGTTCTTTCCCATGATGGGAAAGTTTAATGACATTCATTGATTTAATATTTTTCTATGTGGATGGTCCAGATTTATTACATGTTAATGGTTTAAACTTTTTGTTGGCAATTCTATAACAAAAAAGGTGACCCCACCAATAATAATATTTCATTGATTTTCATTAAAAAAAAAATCATTGATAATTTATTTCACTGTTTGTATCGTGTTCTTCATCTCCTCTCATACCCTATTTCATTTCAATTTTTAATCTCTTAACCATTCAATTTCATTGAACAATCATCTTCTAAACACCTTTCTCTTTCATTTTTGATTGAAACTAAAATATGTCATCATCAAGCAACTCTGATTACACCCCAAACCGGATTTGTGTTGCGAATCTGAAGCACAAATTGGAAAGAAAAAAAACAAACCTTGATTCATGCGGCAACTGTAGTAATGACCATCTTATTCATGAAATCAAACAATTTTCCTCACGTGCTGAGAATCTTTGTTTTCTCCCAACTTAATTATTTTTTTACTTTCTAGAATTTATATGTGTGAAGTTGTGTTGATTAGCACATTTCATTTGTTCTCCTGCTAAATTAAGGTAACAAACATTTACAATCCAAAACATTCACAGCGGCACTTAAACAGATAAAATTAGATTCATACATCATTGTGGGTACAAGTTCCACTTTAAACTAATATTCACCTTTAACCGGTTACACCAAATCAAGGTAACAAACATTCACAATCCAAAACAAATTAAAGCCTAATTGTGTAAGACAGTAGATCACTGACAGATCTAGATGGTTTTGCTTGTTTCACCAGCAAAATTTAGATTGCTGGAGTGGATTGTTTATCGTCGGATTCGTCGAAACTCAGAACCTTGTTGCCGGAGAAGATAAAGTGAGGTGGTCCGGTTCAACAAAGAAGAAAGATTGACGCCGGAGAAGATGAAGTGAGGTGGTCCGGTTATAAGCTGTTGGAATGAAAACACGGCAAAAGGAAAAAATCAATGACATAAAACTGACTTAGGTACCAATTCTGGAATTAAAGTAAGGTCTAGCATCAGTAAAAGAGGGAGGTGTACTGGTAATTTAAAAAATGATTAAAAAAGTAATTTGATTTTTCTATTTTTATTTATCAACCAGTTAACCAACTACCAGTTGTCTTGGGATATGGACATTTCCTATGGTGGAAAAGAAGTATCTATTCTCAGGCTAAATGGCACTCTATAATATATCTGAAATGAAATGTATTTACTATTCCATTAGGTGAAAGATTTATAAGCATATATTTGTGTGTATTGAACCTTGGTTGTTTGCTGTTTATTGAACATTGAATATCGCATTGCACCTATGGCCTGCTTTTACAATTAAATATGTTTTATGTTTTCTTCTATATAAATAATGCATGAAAGGACTTCTGCTTTGTTGCCATACGATTGCAGAAGTATAGAGCAGCTGAAATGCAGCTAGAATATAGATTTGTGTCTGAGTATGTGTGTAAGTTTAACATGAATTGGCAGCTTATTAATCAAAAACAATGTTGCCAGAATTCTTGGTACTATAACTGTGATGATGTATATAATTCTTAATGAACATCAACATTTTGTATCCGGTGTCACTGCGCTTACATTTCAATAGATATTCATTTTGAAAGTAGACAATATTCTTCATATTTCAAATTGCAATTAAAAATACGGATTGAGATACGCTCATTTTTCATGTTTTGAATTGCAATAAAAAATACGGATTGAGATACGCTCATTTTGAGAAAACTCACAGACAGGAAAAAGGTTATTTAATAAAACAAATTAATATAAAGACATTTAAAAAGTTTTTTTTTTTTTTTTTTTTTTTTTACAGTCTTTATAATATATCACAACCACTATTTTTAATCTATTGCAAGTTATATTGCAAATTATATATGACCCGTGCAGCACGGGTGATCTAGTTGCCTACAATCTGAGTTCACATGTAGTTAACCATGACCATTGGTTTGAGATAGAATGGACGACATCACAAAGTTTCAACTCACAATTTCATCCGTCAACTAGATCAAATGATCGGGAGTTCTGACGGTGTAATGCAGTTACAACAGGACATACAATAGGTTCCCAACACAGAAAATTGCAATAGTAAAATAAGTGATAACTATTTTATTGAGGAAAACCCTAATCCATAAAAGAGAAAAAGATTTTCTCCATCAACATTATTATCTAGTGAAATCTGGATTCGTGAAAAATAAGGAGGTGAAAAGATTTTAACATATTTGAAAATATAATTTATGATGTTTGTCGTGTGAAAATTGGTCCGCCGACAAGAAAATGAGAGAAACTCAACTAGTAGAGTAAATGAAAGGAGAGAAGAAAAAAAAAAGTGAAAATAATTATCTATTTATCATCTCATTTTTTATTGAAAAGAACAAACATGATCGATTGCTTGGATCCTTCCTAAATATACAAAAACAAAACAAATCTATTGCAGTGATGGAATTACTACGTCCGAGATGAAGATGCAAACATAAGATCCACCCTCAGCATCGATTCAAGGAGGACAAAATAATGCTACGTATTGTATTTAACCCTGATCTTTGTTGAAATATAGAAATGCAAAGTTTTCCCAATAGAGAATCAACCATAAAAATCAAGCAATTCATAATCTTCTCAAGCATTAAACATAACCAGCAATGTCACTGACAGTTTAAACACATAACTTTTTAGTAAGATGAAAACTACAATGTCTCAAGTAAATTTTCATTTAAAGCTATCTGCTTAGCAAAAATTTCATACAGTTTGATGTTCAATAATTAGACATACACACCGCAGGCAAGTAGGAGGAACAACGACCCAAAACCCTGTGAAGAAGATAAAGACACGGGCATAAGTTTCCAATGTTATACCAGTATCATGTCAATTGTCAAACAATGACTGAACAAAAGTAAGTATAAACAATGCATACCAAGAAAACTGATGCAATTGCTCCCGTTGTCAGCTCCTGAGCAAGGTTACGGGTTTTCCTAGAAGAGGTTGCTTCATAACTGCAAAAAACACAGCTTTCATTTGAATGATAACAAGATATACAACAAAAAGATGTCAGCTGAACATCCAAAATTTCATAGCACAAATCAGTAAACCTCTTATCTCTCAGAAGTTTCAAGATTGTTGAAAATCATGGAATCATAGGGAGAAAGATCATAGATGTAAGAAAGAGAGCAAGCATAAGAGTACTCATGTGGGAGATACTCATAGAGATCCATATTGAAATGAAAATATTTGATTAAAAGATGATGAATGAGTACAATAGTGTTCCTATATATAGAGATTAGTTTGAGTAACTAACTCTAACTAACTTCTAACCAAACTACTAACTCTAGTTTACTTATCAACTAACTATAGTTTACTTATCAACTAACTATAGTTGATTACAATTACTCTAGTCTAACTACCTTAACTAACTACACATAACTTCCAACTATTTTAACAGCCTCCCTCAAACTCAAAATGGGGAAATTCACCAATTTGAGCTTGGAATACAATGAAAGTACAATTGGAATTTATATACTATAAAAGACTAAGGGAAACAGGGGTGTAAGCTAGTAAAAGACACGAAATAACAGTGAAAAAACAGCAAATCCCATATTGAAGCCTAATGATTTTGAGGAATCCCATGCCTAAATGAAAATTGTGCCTTTGTTTGGAAACTGATGGCGGCACCACCCATTCATCTTCTGCTTTGTAAATTCTGGAACACGCCTCACTAAGCAAAAAAATAACTATCTGCAAAACACGCTTCTGAACAGCTTATACAAACGCGGTTTTGCAAAACGCGTGTTTCCAATAAGCGCTTTTCCAAATCAACATTTCTAAGATGCAGTTTTGCAAGGACTTCGAGACTAACTTGTAGCAAACGCGATTCTGATAACAAAGTTCTGCAAATGCGATCTTCCTCTGAGAATTGGAACAAGACTTTCTTTCCCAAACGCGGGTTTCCAAAAGCATTCTTGTGTAATAGCGATTCTGCAACTGCAAATATGAAAACATACAGAAAGCACAGTTTCATCCAAAATTGCTTGTCGCTACCAAACACGATTCAAACGTAATCATGCAAACCCAAACGCACTTCTGTAAATGTAAAGAGAGCCAGAAATTCAGACTGAGACCACAACAAAAACGGTTTCTTCCAAAGACACGCTTCTGGAACAGAATTCGGAAAATGCGAATGACGAACCTCAGATGATTGGAAAACACGCAACAAAAATGGCTTTTGTTTCTTGGCATAGCTGTGACTTTAGAAAGTTTGAGAATTAAGGTAGGATTTTGGTTTGAAAAGAGATTATGAAGGAGTTTCATCTGAATCCGTATATGCCTCCCTCGATCCCAAGGTATCCACCATAAACGCGAACATGTGTGAAGAAGTACTTTGAGAACAACACATACCATAATCAAGGAAAATGCACCGCCGGGATCGAATACGAAATCAGAACAGCATAAGCTTGCTGCAGAAAAATCTGAAAGAAAAGTTACCATGGCGTTGGTCACGCACTCGTCATCTCAGACAATTGCATCACCATTGCAGCAAGTTGCACTCTTTTCTTGATTTTCTTACGATGCAAGAATTGATCGATGTTGTTTCCATGTTGACATACGATTGAAGAAGATGAACCTTGAAATTCCACATTCGAGCTTTGTTGTTCAGCCACTGTAACAGACTCAGAAACCAAAAGAAAACAATCAATTTCACCAATCTTGAACAATTTTCCTTCAATTGAAGGTGAAATCATCGTGATCAGAGACACTGGAATAGCATCGGAAGCTTGACCGAAACTACCAAAGATGATGTTAGAATCTGGAACTGTGACGAAATCAGAAGAAACGAATTCTGCTGAAGAAGCTTCATCGGGATCTTCATCAGAAACTGCAATTGCAGCGGAATCTTCAACTGAAACTGCATCCTCATCGGAATCATCAACGGAAGCGTCATCTTCATCTTCCTCCCTAGGGTATCGCTCTGATACCATGTTGAAAATCATGGAATCATAGGGAGAAAGATCATAGATGTAAGCAAGAGAGCAAGCATAAGAGAACTCATGTGGGAGATACTCATAGAGATCCATATTGGAATGAAAATATTTGATTAAAAGATGATGATTGAGTACAACAGTGTTCCTATATATAGAGATTAGTTTGAGTAACTAACTCTAACTAACTTCTAACCAAACTACTAACTCTAGTTTACTTATCAACTAACTATAGTTGATTACAATTACTCTAGTCTAACTACCTTAACTAACTACACATAACTTCCAACTATTTTAACAAAGATCGCACTCCTCAAGTAATACGTCACAGAAATATAAGACTAAGCTAATTTGAATAAAATTTTCATGAAGCACTTGAAGAAAGTGAAATTTTTAAAAAATATTGCAATAACTCCTGAGTTTTTCAAACAAAAGCTCAAATCATGATCTTTTAAGCTTTACCACGTAGCTTCTTTTCAAACAACAACACCGATCAGCTTGTATGGACTATTTCTCAAGTGAAGAACCATAACATTTCTTAATTGAGAAACTCTGATAAACCATTAGCTAATCCAAACTAGGTCGGGTCAATGTTAAACAATCCCATGGCTAATACGTTACAAAACCAATTGTATCAATCAATTCCAGTGTCACATTTCACACATATACCCAGCCTTACAAAAAAGCACCCTTTCACCGCAATCAGTTTCAACTTGATTGATGAATTACACATTCAACATTAAATTAAATCTCTCATCACAACAAGTAAAATCTTCATCCCACAACAAAACATCTATTTCAACTTGCCACTAACCTCAAGAAACAGTTACTCGATCTCTAAATCAAATCGAGTGTACAAATTGTACAATTAAATCGGTAAATCCAAGCAAATAAAGTTTAAATGCGGAAAAAAAAAACGAGATCAGAACATACATGAAGAAAGAAGCAGTTAAAATGAGGCCGATTGCGAGTGTGAAGACGGAGAGTGTCGGGTATAACGAATCAGGAATAGGACTCGCGATCGCTTTTGGAGCCTTCCACATACAAAAACAAAAATGCAAAATCAGAATTGAAAAATTCAAATTGAAATTCAAATCGAAATTGAATTGATTCAGAGAATTACCATGATAAAATGTTTAGATCTTGCACCTTCAGCTGCAAATGTAAACCACCACACTCAGACCAAACTTTTTTTATGTATGCTTCCTTCTCCGTCAACTTTTTCTAAACAGATTTTCTTTGTAATAATAAGCCCAGCTTACAATGCCCTTTTTTATTTCAACACCCCCACTTTTCACTAATACACCTTTTTATGAATTTATTTTTCGTAAACAATTTATATCAAATATCTTTACTGTATTTTACCATTTAAGTTGTACTAATATTTGCAAGTTAATCGAGGATGTCAAATGTCATCTAAAACAATTTTAATTTTAATCTAATACATTTGGATAAGTGACCAATGATCTCAGACTAACTGAATATAAACACAATTGATTTGTAAATTAGATTATAAAATATTTAAAAGTTCGATCAAAAAATTGTTCAGAAATATATTTATAAATTATAGACTAGTTCATCAACTTAATTATAAACAATTTTAGTCTAATGACTAATCCTGAATGACTATTTTAGTTGGGCATTTTTACGGTGCAGTTAGGAAACAAACTTTTTTGAAAAAAGATTATTTTGTTTAAATGTCATATTAGCTGGTGTCATGCGTGTGGACCACTTTAAGACTAAACTTTATGCACAATATACACAAACACAATGAATTAAGGATAAAGGTATTATTTAATTGGTTACTACTCAATATGAACTAGTTTCTGCAGATGGCATGCATTTTTTATTGAAATTTTCATGGTTATTTTACTCAACTTTGTCTCCTGCATCCTCCCTGATTAGCTTTTATGTACAAGCCCTTTCTGTTAAGTTGTTTATTAATCCTCAAAGTTTCTATACAGTTTCTAACTTTCTATATTCTGTCTGTGATGTGAATGAAGCCTTGTCAGCAGTCTCAAGTAGACCTGAAGATTTCCATATAGCCATAGTGGAAGTAATGAACTTTCATTTTCTATGTAAATGACAAATCATGATGTAGTAAATTTGAAACTTAGATGTGTGTGGTTGTTGAAAATAAAATGAACATCTCTAAGGAGAAATGATGATATTGACTTGTTAACTGCTACCAAATTTCGTATTATAACTTTGCAAAGTAATATGGCGTCGATAATGTTATTTGTAACCACATGCATCCATCCTAACTGTAGGCTAGTTCAAGCAGTTGTGATGCCAAGGACTTACCAACCATCAGTAAGTACATAAACCAAACACAAATTTTGTTTGTTATAGTGTTAACTTCACCATAAAAGTCATTCTCATGACTTCACCATAAAATTTTTCATTTTAGTTTCATGACCTATTTAAAAATTTCCAAGGAGTCTGAAATATAGACATTCAATATTTGAAAACAATTACAACACTGATATAGACAAGATTTATTCAATTAAATTATAATTTAGACTAATGTCTTCAACCACAACAATAAATATATTGATAGGAAAACATGGCAAAATATAAATGTACAATAATGTTCAAAGTAAAAAAGGATAATAATCATTTGTAATTTGTTTATTTTTAATACATCCATGCATCTCTGGTTAAGAGGTGAGAGCAAACAAGAGTGATTCAAGCAGAAGACTTCTCACTAAGTGAAGGCCTCTTTTAAAGTTATACTAAGAAGTAAGAACTGTGGATTAACAAAACCATGAAGGGCATTATGATATCGACAAAGAAATGCAATTTCTCTATGATAACCTATTCATCACTTGATCATATAGTTCCATGTTCACTGACAATACCACCAGAAAGCTTTCTCATTATCTGCCACAACTGTTTGCTTCTACCATTTCCCATAGGACCTGAATAAGACTTTCTCCTAGATTTTTCATGCTCCACTCTTTCAATTCTAGATGAAGAACCAAATAGTTCTGATGCTGACAAGCCTCTTTCAATGTCAACAACAGATAAATCCTCATGCTCTTGGCTAAAACTTCTTGAACCACCGTCTTTTTTTGCTTCTTCAGTTTCATTGCATACAAGTTTTAAAGCTTGAACAACTTCACTCATGAATGGACGGTTTGATACTTCTTGCTGCACACACATTGATGCAATGGCTGCTACTTTGGCCACACTATCAAAAGGCACGTCGAGTCCTATAGATGGATCTATTATCGCTTCTAATCCTTCTCTACTTGTGAGAAATGGACAAGCCCAAGCAACAAGATTCTCTTGACAAGGAGCTTGTGACATGTCTATAGGTTTTCTTCCTGTCAAAAGCTCTAGAAGAACAACGCCATAGCTATAAACGTCACTCTTAACAAGAAGATGACCGGTCATTGCATACTCCGGAGCCACATACCTGAATTCATTTTTCAATTATCAAAATATGAATCAGGAAATGCATGATTGTAAAAATCAACCATAAAAGAAAAAAAGGTTTCAACAATCAAATGCAGATTTTGCATAAAATCTTGAAAAAGAAGTTCCAATCAAGAAAATATTTTCACAAACCAAACATGCGCTAAATCTTCATAAAAAAAAAAAGGGGGAAGAAAACTTTGTACCCAAAAGTTCCCACTACACGCATTGATGTGTGTCTACTTTCCTCGTCTGTGGCAGTTTGGGCCAATCCAAAATCAGATATTTTAGGAGTAAAATCATCTTCCAACAATATGTTGCTAGACTTGAAGTCTCTATGTATAACACATGGACTTGAATCTTCATGCAGATAAGATAGGCCTCGAGCTGCACCAAGAGCTATCTTCATCCTAGCACCCCAATCAAGTGCTCGCTTTTCCCATTCAACCCCTATCACAATACCAAATAAAATAAAAACATTATATTGAAGAACTAAAGGCACGAGTAAGCGCCAAAATATAATATTGGTCTAGTTTGTAAGGATTCAACTCAGGTTCATTTCACAAGGGAATGGGTTCAAATCCTGCTGCCTATGTGAGGAACTCGTTAGTGGGTAATATGCAAGTACTTTTGTCAACGCTCTTTGAGCCATGAGGATTTCCTTAACCCAAATCAGCTCCCGGGACTCAACTCACCTAAAATTTTATTTGAGAAAAAAGGCAACTAAGCAAACAAGTACCATGTAAATGGGATTCCAAGCTGCCATTTGGAATGAGTTCATAAACCAAGCAGCGAAAGCTGTCCTCTTCAGCACATATACCAATCAGCTTGATCAAATTTCTATGGTGAAGACGACTAAGCATCTCAACTTCAGCTAAGAATTCGCGATCACCTTGATGATCCTTACTCTTTAGAACCTTGACTGCCACTTTTGTCCCATCTCCAAGGACACCACTGTAAACAAGACCAAAACCGCCTTCTCCAAGTATTCTCGAAGCATGAAAATTATCAGTAGCTTTCTCAATGTCATCCATACTGAAAGTCCTTGCGGACCCTTTATAAGCAGGAATGCCATGTTCAAATGAAGAAGAAACGGAACCAACCCTTCCATCTCCAATTAATGAACCAGTAGCAGTAACTGTGAAATTCATAAGATTTGTAAGAAAAGGGATATAAAGTGATAAAACAATCAAACCATCACAATTATTATGTGGTAAGAAACATAATTTTCTATTTGTAGATATAGCATTATTTTCAATGATCAAACATTGAGACAGAGGAACAAACTAGCCAGCTAATTCACCTGGTTGTATTACCTGATGCTTTGGTAAGAGAAGGAGGTGAAGGACGTGGAATCGATGCTCTTTGACTAACATGAACTCTGAATTTGAACATGAACCAGACAGCAGCAGTACATAAAACAACTGCTACAAAAACTGAAAAAGCAATAATGACAATAAAACCTTTGCCAAGGTCACCTCTATTCTGCTTCTTTTGTATGTCAACACCAAAGGGTTTTATAGTACTTCCATTTTTGCCATAAGTGGTATAAGGACCACCATCTATCACGGTAATGCTTGAAGGTGGTAAAGGAGGTGAAGGAGGTAAACCTATATAATAACATAATAGGATCCAACAAAATATCTCAAAAAAGAAGCCAGAATCAGAGAAAACGGTTATAAGCGAAATTGACATCTATATATACCTGGATAGTTCACATACAAAACATCATAATATCCAAAGTAGGAAGCTTTAATAACAACCTTTTTATGCCAAAACATATCAGAAGTAAAAAAGGCTGTCGTATTATCAAACTTTTCTCCAAGTGGCACCAAATCAATAATGACAACAGTTTTATCAGGTTGCTGGTTTGCTGCATTGGCTCCCATAATTCTAACTTGACTTTGCTTCATAAAAATCCCACTGGCAAGTTCAGAAGCCAGCTCCGAGACCAAAGGGAAGAAGGTATAAAGAGAAATGCTAAGGCGGAGACCGACTCGCAAAGGCCAAACACATCTGCAAGGTGCTCCAAGAGGAGAAGTTACATAAGGCTCGGTGCAAGCGGTTGATAAACAATCTGAAGATATTAAAAAAATAAATTTAATTATGATGAAAATTGTTCAGAACATTCCAAAAAGTACAGATATTGAAAGCTATGTCCACAGAATAAAACCTACTAAGCAAATAATGTGCTAACCTTCATTAGGAGGTGGAGGTGGCAATGTCTTAGGACTCTTGGAAGAAGAACCAGACGGAGATACTTTAGGAGGAAAAGAGGGTATTTGCATTGCAATAACAAAAACAATGAATGATTAAGACTAGTAAGTTGATGATAATGTAAGGACAAAGATTTCTTTAATAAAATTCGCAAGGACGTAAATTCTGTATCCTGGCAAATGAATAGAATTCATATTTTCATACTTTTGGTTGGGTGAGAGCCAAATTTGATTGATGGAGAAGGAGCAGGAGCAAATTGGCTCTTGTTTGAATGAATGGGAGAAGAAAGTGGAGAAACTGAGAAACACATGAAGAAAAACAAGTATTCAGAAAAGTCATTTGTTTACTTTTCACTCTCATAGAATAGACATCTTACTAAGAAATTTATAACACTAATATAGGTACCTGACTTCCATGGTAGTGGAACATGATGTCTTTGTCCACCTGTTTTTGGTGATAATGAGGGAGGAATCGCTCTATCTAGATCAAAAAGTGTAAAACAAAAATTGGTTATATATTCAGTTGCAGCAAAGAACTTCATTTGTGACACAATTTAATAAATCATTCCTATAGTGCCACAAACCTCGAGGTTTTGAAATGGGAGGAGAAACAATATATGATGGTGCAGGGGCAGGAACGGTAATTATGTTTCTTTTATGATGATGTTTATAATTTGAGACCGAAGGCGTCAAAACAGGAGAATGTATTTTGGCTGGAAGTGGCTTTGGTGTTTTGTACAAAGGTGCGGCAACTGGCGCTCCACCCTTTACGGGATGGATGATTCTTGAAGGAGTGGATAAGGGAGAGGGGACAGATCCTGTACCATTTTTTTTTTTGTTAATTAAGCATCCATGAATTGAAAAGTATGATTGCAAATGTCATTTGAACATAATCAACATACAAGAAGTTAAAATGGATGCAAAGGATGAACATTTTAGAATGCAGAGTTCAGTCGAAAGGTAAGTAAAATTTAGCCAATGATTGTTGCAGCCAAAATTCGAACTCCCGGAGAGCACAGCTAAGGCATATACCTGGAGCAGTTACTGTTGAGACAGGAGGCCTAACAGCAGGTGCTTTCTTTGGTGGTGTTACATTCCCTTGCACAGTTGATGGTGAAGGAACAACTTCATATGGTGGGGATGATCCTATTGGAGGGTGAGAGAAGGGTCCTGGATAATGAAAAAAACATATACATTGGTCAGGTGATCCGAGGACTATTTAATCGATCAAGGGAATGAGATTACCATTTGATATTGATGGAGAGCTAGGTGCAATGGTTCTATGTGAATCTCTCTGGTGGGAAGAACCAGGTGTTTCGATAGGGAATGGATACCCGTGTAAATTTGCTGGAGATGGGAATATAATAAGCCCTGAAAGAAGTTGTCAGTGAATCAAATACTGATAGAAACTAATAAGATACGAATGTCAGCTCAACTGTAAGAGTTTGACTTTGTAATTTTAAGAGACAGAGTTCAAATCTCATCGCGAACTCTAGTAATGCCAATATTTCCATGAGAAAAGAGAGAAAGATTAAAACTTTTATGAGCAAGTTCAAAATTGACAAATAAATGACTGATTTATTAAAGGTAACACATAGGTACTACTTAAGCATTAATTTAACATTTTGGAATGTTAGTAACTAGTATTTCACTATTTTTCTTCTGGATGGTTTTGAAGTGTGTCCGGATCTGGAGAATCAAATTTAAGAATATTTGTCGAACTGAGGATAAACTTTTGCTAGAACTCATTTTCTTCCTCAGCGGCTTGCATTATGCTCAATATATATATACTAATCAAAATTAGATTTTGTTAGCAACGCATGTGTAGGTTCTCTGCAGTATATATATCATAACATTTTTTTGAAGAAAAGTATATATATCATAACATTGTAAAGACTTAAGAGAAAGTATCTTAATGAAGTACTTATAGCTTAAGCAAAAGTGTTATTCTTTTGTAACAATCTTTGGAGAAGTTTACAAAGGATCAATCTCAACAAAACGTGAAGATTAAGCAAGCACATACCTGGTGATCCTTGGGTTGCCACTACAAAGCCTATGGTGATGCAGAGCTTCACCAGCTGCAATAAGAATGCTAAAACCACCTCCATCCCATTCCAATCTTCAAGGAAAACCTCCTCAACAAATGATTTTGAAGTTGGTAACCAGAAGAAGCAAAGAACAAAATGAGCTTAAACTGAAGATGGTCCACATATAGTGAGTTAGTGACAGACAGACACAAACAATGAGAATACTATTACTGTTTATGGAGGATTGTTTTTGTTGTAAAGAACAAGAGCCAAAAACATATATGTCTTGTCATTGGCAGAGTTTAGAAATTTCCGTGTGAAAAGGTAAAAGTTTAACTTCTGTTCACTTAGGTTAGGTAATTCATTAAATGAGATTAAAATTGATGATACAAAGAGAGGAGAACAACACGTGAATTTACAGTCCAGACACACTAATGAACCTCAAAAGAAATTTAAAAATTGGTGAATAGCAAAAGATTTTTTTTTCTTATTTGAGAGAGGCAGTTAAATGGGGCTGAGAGGCTACCAAGTCTTGTACATATTTTTTTATTGAGTAAACCAAATTCGTCCTTGATTTTGTAGGGCGTTCTCGAATAAATCACTATGATTACAAATAATATCTTAAAGGGAAAAAAATATGGTAACAAAATATGTCAAAATTTTACTTATATTGATTGATCTTTATTATCAACTATAAAATCCCCTTGAAAAAATAAATTTATCAACAATAGAATCTAGTTTATTAGCAATAACATTATCAAACCTTGTATTCGTTAAAAATAAAATCGTCATACCTATAGAACTGTGGTTTCAAATCCTTTGTTTTTTTTTTTGACAAAGTGGTTTCAAATCCTTGAATTTCATACTTTCATTAATATTGTTGAAAATATGCTTATTAATACTTATCCTTTAAAAAAATGTTCATTAATACTGATAATGATGAATCACGTCTGTCTATTGTAAGGATGACGATTTGAATAAAAACTGCTTATGAATAGCAAATAAAAGAGACAGAGGAAAAAATAAAAGGGAGTTGGTGAAGAGAGTCCATCGCTTTTTGGCAAATACAAATGAAAAATGTGGTGCCCGTGACTTTCTTTACAATGGACTGAAAGCAAAACTGGCGATTTTTCTTTATCCTTTAGCAACAACAAAACCATTGCATGAAGATTCTCCATCTATCTCTATTTTATCATTCGTTTTTATCCAAATAATTAAATTTAAATTATTAGTCTCTCACCTGGAAACATTAAATCATCAAACTCAAGATTGAAAAACTATTTCTGCATATAGATATTTTAAGTTGATATACAAAATCGATAAAAAAAAAATAGTGTTTTTCTGTATTTTGTAATCAGCACAAGTTGTATAAGATTTAAAAAAAGTGAAGATGGGGATATAAAGTATCTAATTGTGTTTAAGTAACAAAGCTCTTCCGCAACGCATTATTAACACGAGAATCCAGAGCATTGCACTAGTACTAGTCTACTAGACTGACTACCAGTGCTTCAGGAGACAGAAAGAGACAAAAGACAGATAAGATAAAAGGAGGGGTCCACGAGGGTAAAACGACAAAGATAGCTCAGCTGGTCTGTCACAAGGGAATGGACAAATGCAGATTTGACGGCTACCAGTTCCCCCAACAACAACAAATCTCTCCGTGATTGTCTACTTGGATTGTAGTGAAAAGGGGGGAAAATTGGTCTCAACACGACGGGTTTGCTGAGCTGCTGAGGCCTGCGTCACTGTGTGTAGTATTATTACTTTGGCATAGCTAATGGTAGTTGCCCTAGCTCGCCTCTAGCAAGTGGGGGCTTGGTTTCCCTGCGGTCAGCAAAAGCCCGCAGTCACACAGACGGACATCAGGGACCGTTTGATCTTAATTGAACAATCTAGATTCAAGCTCTGTATTTTAAATTAAAAAATAAAAAAATCAAGATCTACTGGCTGCAGAGAACCTGGATTAAGCAAGGAGTCTCTTGACTCAAAGTCATTAAAAAGCATCACACAATATATACATATAAGATCCTTCAGGGGCAGGACCACTGGCTAGCGTTAAGTTGGTGTATATGTGACTTGACATCTGTAAGCCGTTCTAATATAAGTCATATGCACAGCAAAAATTGAAACTTTTCTATTAACAATCCATTGAAATAGATTGGCGGGTAAAAGACATGCTTAAAAATCGTACTTTCTCTTGCCCTTCCCTTGAGATTATTTGCTTTCAAACAGTGTCAAGGAACGGTTAGTCAAGACTACAGTACCTTTATTTGAGATAATAAGATGCTGCCAGAAGAACACGAGAATGAAAATGAAGAATCAAATCATAAGAACAAGAAAATAAATATCAAAACAAATAGAGTCTCGAGAGTTGACTTTCCATAGAAAGGTTGAAGCCGACCATTGAGAAAAATATACATTTCTGAACAAATTATAGGAATTCACTCTAGGCAAATGCAAGTACAAATCTTTTATCTGAACATTGAATAAAAGGATATGATTCCGAGCGAAAGTTGAAACAGATCTTCATTCTTACCCTCAACCTCCCTGCCTCTCGAAACTATTATCTTAACTTACATAAAGCAGGTGCAGATCCAACAGTTACAAAACATAAATGCGGCAGCTGCTTGTTGACCAATGCATAAACCTAGGAGATAGGGTACAACCACTTAAGCTTGGCCATTCACCGCCTGGAAAATATGTAGAATGACAATACCAAGGTTGAGTTGTCTATACAGTGTGCATACATAGTCTCACAAAAGTTGCCAATTCAGACTTAGAGACACAAGCTTCAAGAAGTCCATATGAAAGGAAAATGAAGCTCACCGTAGGAACAGCTGATAAAAGTGATGAGATCCTGTAGGACTACCAAGTCGCATCCTAAGCACCAATCCATGAGGTTAAATCATGTAAAATCAGCTGGTTCAAATAACCAATAAACAGAAAGTGTTTATTGAAAAATTAAATGAACACCTCTCAGTTTGAAATCTTGTGCGAACGAGTCAGCATAATCATCATGGCATCATTGTAAATTGAGAATTTAATGTATGAACAATCAACGGTTTGGATCATATTCTTCAAATCGGTCCTTGAAATCTTCAACGATTTTCATCTCTTCATCTTTGTTATGTTTGTGATTCCTCCAATTGGCGTTATCTGCCATATTAAGCAACCCTGCCAGAACCTGATTCATTTTTCAAGTTTTAAATCTTGCTGATAAATACAGTAGTTGTAATCTTTTAAAGAACAAATTAATCACTTTCCAGAAAAAATAAGAGTTAAGAAATATATTGATGTTTCTGTGTTCACTGAGTATTTTCCTTTTAAAAGGCTACCTCGCGTCCAAATTGGGCGGGAAAAGTGTCTTTCTCCTCAACATGGTGCAGCAGAATTGTGCCTCCTGGGATTTCAGCATAGAACAAGCTTGAATTCCCATCAATTTGGGTCTTCAAAAACTTTCTTCCATCAGAAATGCTGTCGACTGAGTTGCAATCAAAAACAGCATAAGAATGCAACATAAACCCAAAAAACAAAAAAAGTAGGTATTTCTCAGACTAAATAAATTGAAGATTGTTTTTCAAGCCAAATAACTGGTAAGTAAATATTGGCACCAAGGAAATGAAAAACAAGGAGGTTAAGGCGGAACAAGGGTTACGGGGAACTTAAAAGGATCCAAGTCTGACAAGGATTGCATAAGCAATAAAATACAAAGCAAGGTCTTAAGATCAATGCTTACATTTCTTTTCCTCAAATTTAAATCCCAACTTCTCTGCAGCTAAATTGAATGCTTTTTCAACCATAACTGCTTTGGAAAATGGAATGGGAATGGCCTGCATAAAAGGGTAGAATGTTAATGAGAGAGAGTATAAAACAACAGCTGATCATATAAAACAACAGCTGTTAATGAGAGGGAGGAAAGCAACTCAAGCCACTATTGTTAGAACAGAAAATAGCTAACCAAATAAAATGACCAACAGATTAAATATCGAATGTGGAATTAAGCATATTATATAAGGGGAAAGTGGACGGACATGAAAGGTAGGGACGAGAGAAAGGAAAGCCAGCTCATTCAATAAACAAAGTGCATTTAATAGTCCAGAATTTAATTACTATGCAACTAGCAATATTAACTTCTTTTACCTGAAGATTGGCATGAGTTCCACGTATGGAAGCCCACTCAAAAAAAATGACTTCCTTTTCTTGGTTCTTGCAATATCTCTTGAGACTGTTCTGCAACTTTAAGAGCTCAACGTCAGATTCAGAAGAAAGAGATAAGGTATTTGGCATGTGCTCAACTGGTACTATAAGCACATGGTCTTCAACGAGTGGTCCTTTAGCCAATGCTAGATAAGAATTTTCCCCAATGCTTATGATTAAATGCGACTCCACACTGGGACTTGACAGGCAAAACCAACAGTCTCTTGATCTGCAATTGTATTGCAAAATTTGTCAAGGGCAAAAAGCTTTGAAGTTCAACTAAACAAGGAAAAATCAAATAAAATACGCTGAGGAATAATAAAACAAAAAATTTACTAGTTACCACATGAGTATTAACTTAATCCACATGTTTACAAATCAAGTATCCATAAATAACAGACTGTAAATTAACTATAGAATATAATTAATCAAGACACAGACCTGCTAGACCTTGTATTTTCTGATCCAGGCTTCCTAGAAGGAAACTTATCACCTTCATCCTGCAAGCTGTGTCTAAAGCGGCAGTCTGGGCCCCTTTCACATTTTCCCTTGTTCAGAAAATCAAAACAAACACCTCTCAGACAGTGCTCCCTTGCATCTGTGTCATGTCGAAAATTACATGTCTCTCCCCATTGACAAGAGCCGGAAGAGACAAATTTGAAACACAACTTGTCTCCAGCTTCATGTTTCTGTCGCTTTTGTGGAACATCATATCTCCAATGTTGAGAATCAGAGATACCGTCACTGGATCTCTTTACCGTATCCTTCGGAGAAGCTTTTCCCCCCGCAAATGTGTATGGTGATAAGGTGGTATTGGTGGTTTTCATGGCAATCTCGGTTGAAGACATGGTAGATGCAGGTGTTGGAGAAATCGCATGAATAAATTTCTGAAATGCAAAAGTTACCAAAATTTTACAATTAAAACATTTGCCTTACAGAGAGAGATACACAAAGGCAGGTTTATTTTCTCCATAAGAAAAACAAATGTACTGAATAACAGACACTGGTATGCTAAAGAAGAATAGCCGAACCTGCTTATCTTTATTTCCAACAGACGCAAGCCCTATGAAACGAGTAACGTGCACGGCATCAACATTTGAATATGGTTCACGGGCATAGTATATACCTTTAGAACCTGCAATATGATAACTACAAAAAAAAAAAGGATAAACTGTTATGATCAAAGACACAGCTTTCACAAAGACTAAAGAGAACCAGAACAATAACAACAACAGCCAAGCCTCATCCACAAAAGGCACAATTTCCCTAACAAATTCCTCTAGAAAAATAAGATACTAACCCTGATCTAGCGAATGAGTTAACCTCCTATAAGAAAGATCTTTATGAAACCCCCCATCAAATTTAATAATTTTAATTTATTTACTAACTTGTGAGATTGCCATTCCCAATTATAAGGGTTGCAAATAAAGTACCTATACCAGATATAACAAGCACTCCATTTGCCCCTAAATTTAAGTCTCTTTTAACCAATCTTGTTACTTACACTAAATTTATCAACAATGTGTATTGATTTTTTTAATTGCCCTTCTATTATTGGGACTCGTATTTTCCACTGAATTAATGATTTTTTTTAGTCTTTAAACAATTTTTGGTATTTTTGTTAAAAAATAATTAACGCATCTAGCCGTTTAGAGATAGGCTTATAGAAAGGGACAATTTTCTTTTTGTGGAGCTTATATTTATGACAGAGGTAGTATAAGGAAATACACAATACAACCAATTAAACAAGGAACTTGAGAGCTTATCGTTTCGAAGCTAAAAGTGCACAATCGACAAATATTATGAAATCAGGATTATGCATACAATTATGCTGGTTAAATAGAAAAATCACAATTTGTTTATCACTATTGTGGTTGCATGTGAAACATTCAGCAAGAAAATGTAGTTGATCCATTTTCTGTGTGTTTTGAGAGGAGGGATGTATATAATCAGACAAAGGATTGTAAGTTATCTGTCCAACAATTACCGTGGTTTAATCTCTTGCACTAACTCTGATATGGTTGAATCGCTGCCTGTAGAATCTGAGAATCCGGCAGGAATGTCTGAAGCAGCTACTCCATTTGTGACCCCACTTGGCCACTCGTTAGTAATAATGAATCAAGGAAATCAAAAAACAGACTCCGTCGTAGAAAACAAGCTAGTGGCATTAAGCCCGGGATACAGAATGACCGAGAATAATAAATAATTAATTCACATCAACACAAGGATATGTCAAGAACAGATCAACAACTCCAGATTCCTCAGCTATCGCACGCAAAGCATCAGCATCGTCTTCACTGTAAGTTCCAAACTGCTGACCAGTTGACGATTTCCTACCAGATAAATAGGTGACAGATAACCCTACACATAAGTACAACAGATAAGGAACCAAATTCAATTCCCAGTAAGTATTTCACGGCTGATAAACAAGCCAGGAAGCAATCCATTACCAATCATATACAATAGTGATCACCAAGACTAATCCCTTAATGATGTAATTGCTAAGTAATTACTAAACTAATGTCTACTACAGATATCAGAAGCATTATCGACAAAGAAAATACATTTCCTAATCCTCACATAGATAGCCAGGTCCTGTTTAAATAAACAGCTTAATTAAGCGTTTGAAGCATAAGCGTTTATCATATAAGTTCTTATGCATAAACTATTTTCATATAAGCTATAAATTGTTTTCGTTATGAGAATAAAAACTATGGACATGTATAAGTTACTTTTATAAGCTCTGCTAAACAGTCTGCCTAGCTCAATCAACAACGAATACAAAAAAAATGAACAAAATTAATTTATCCTGCAACTTTTGCAAGTGCTAATTAGCAGAAATATTTTCATTTTGGATATTAATATTGAAATAGAAATTAAAAATAGAGGAAGTAAAAGCATACCGAAGAGGTTGAATTTTCCACTGCCTTTCAACCAAAACAAATTATCGCAAACCCTTAACCCATCCATCTTGAAACCACAGTTGACGGAGTCCTTAGAAGCCGCCAACAAAAATTTGGGGGCGGCGACGCCGTAATCGCCGATGAAGTAAGTAGGGAGGGGAATGTGGGATCCACCACCTTCAATGTATGCCGTGAAGTCATCAAGCAGGTCCGGAGAGTCAGGGAAGAACTGGCCAACGCATAAGAGTGCGTCGAATGGGCCCGCGGATTTGTTCACCTATATTGAAAGGATTCAGTGGTGCAGAGCATTTAACTGATGAACAAAAACAAAACCCTAGAGAGAGAGATAGTGTTACCGATGAGACGCGCTTGAAGAGCTGGTTAAGACGGCCGTTAACGTCGCCGCAGAGTAGGATTCTCGGAGCCATAACAGATTTTGATACCTTTGACTGTCCCCGAATTAGTCCCTCGTCACACGAACTAGTGTGTGATGGGTATTTGATTTGGTTTCATATTTTTCCGTTAAAAAAAAAAAAGATTGACTATTATTTTCCCCACACACCGTCTTTTCTCGCGTCCTATTTTTTTTCAATTGTATCCAATGGTTCGGATTTCATTTTTTGGATGGTATTGTTAGAATTTTGTAGATTTTCTGAATTTGAAAATCGGAAGGCTTAAATATGCAAACTGTCCCTGTAATTTGGACTCATTTTGATTTTCGTCTCTGTAAAAAAAAAAATTAATTACATCCCTGTAAATTTTTTAAAAAAATGTACCTGCCCCACTTCGCTGGTGATGTGGCATGGGTTTTGCCACGTGGCAGTTGCTGACTGTGCAACTTCTGCCACGTGGCAGTCCACATATTTAAAAAATTAAAATTATTTTTAAAGTTTGTTAAAATTAAATTTTCGACTTTAATTTTTTTTAATTTGAAAATTATATTTTTTTCTTCATATTTTAAAAAAATCATTTCATATTTTTTTCAGAAATTTCAGATTTTATAATTAAAAAAAAAAAAACAAATTGAAAATTATATGATAAAAATAATTTTTGAAAATATTTTTTTATATTTTAAATTTTTTATTAGATTTTTTTATTTTATTTTATATTTTTAAATTTTTAAAAAAAAATTAAAACTTTAAAAATTATTTAAGCCTTAAACCTTAAATATGCAAACCGTCCCAGTAATTTGGACTCGTTTATTAATTACATCCCTGTAAAAAAAAAATTGTTTTAAAAATGTCCCTGGCCCCACTTCGCTGGTGATGGGGCAAAGTTTTGGGCCACGTGGCAGTTGCTGACTAGGCAACTTATGCCACGTGGCGCTAACGTGGCAGTCCACATAATTAAAATTATTTTTTTAAATTAAAAAATATGAAAATAAATTCAAAAATCATTAAAAAAATCGAAAAAAAACTGTTAAAATTAAATTTTCGACTTTAATTTATTTTAATTTGAAAATTATATTTTTTTCTTCATATTTTAAAAAAATCATTTCATTTTTTTTTTCATAAATTTCAGATTTTATAATTTTAAAAAAAATTATATGATAAAAATAATTTCCTGAAATTATTTTAATATTTTCTAATTTTTTTCAAATTTTTTAAAATAATTTTAATTTTTTAATTATGTGGACTGCCACGTGGCATAAGTTGCCTAGTCAGCAACTACCACGTGGCCCAAAACTTTGCCACATCACTAGCGAAGTGGGGCCAGGGACATTTTTAAAACAAAAAAAAATTTACAGGGATGTAATTAATTTTATTTTTTTTACAGGGACGAAAATCAAAATGAGCCCAAATTACAGGGACGGTTTGCATATTTAAGTCAATCCGGAATAATGTTTTACCAGAAGTTTTACAATTTTAATCTCAAAATTCGTAAAATAAAATGAAAAACAGAAATAAGAAATAAAAAGACACAAACATAAAAACGACTCATTTTATTAATATATGAACAATACATTACAATAATTTTCAAGCTTTTTAAGCTTATTACATAAGATCCTAAATCTATTTCTAATCTCCTATGAGCCTAATTCTAATCTCCTAATAGTCTAACCACTGGTATGTGATGGGACACACCAGTAGTTTGCCTATTGGAGAAAAACTGGAGGAGGAGGTAAGAGGAGGGCGGGAAGAAGAGAACAATGCCCCTGAGGGAGATGGGGGTGCTCAAACTTACGCCCAGACAGGCCAAGCTAAGAACCACACTGACCCACATGACCCTCAGATGAACCGCGCTTCGTTGCAGCGTGGTTTCATCCTAATTGACCGTTCATACAAACCCTGAAAGTTTTTAACAAGGCCCTTATCTATGAAAGGCCAACGATGGAAAACCATGGTTGTAGATGTAACGCCCTAGTTGTTTATTTAATTATTTTATTATGTGGAGTATATATATATATATATATATGAGGTTGGTGATTTATGTGGAGTATATGCATATATTTATATATATGTGTGTTTTTGGGTGATTTATGTGGTGTATTATTTTATCATATGGTTTATTTAATAATAATTAGAATAAGTATGAAATAATAATTATTTTGGAGTTTGGGGAGTTATTTAATATTTATTAAAGTTAATGGGGAGTTAAGTGAAAATATAGGGAGTTAAGTAATGGGAAGTTAGGAAAAGAAAAGTTAGAAGCTTTGTACGTGAAAACTGTCAAGTTGGGAGAAAGGGAGAGAAGAGCAAGTAGAACCCAGAGAATTCAATTGCTGTGCATTTTTCATTCTGAATTAAGGTAAGGGTGAGGTTTACTTCAAGAATGTAGTTATTAAATCCTGATTTTGTATTTAACAGGTTTTGGTGAGGAATTGGGAATTTGGGGTTTTATGATAGAATGAGGATTTTGAAGTTGTAAGCCTGTTTTTGATGTTAGAATTGGTTTCTGGTTGCATAGAACACTTAATTATGTATCTGTAAACTGATTTGGGGAGTGATTGGAAGGAAAATGGGATTTTTGGGAAAAACCAGTTTTCTGCCCGTACAGAAGTTCATCGCTCGCCTCGCGAGTAGCTGTGCTCGCCATGGCGAGTGAGCAACTTCATAGCTCGCCTCGCGAGCAGTCCAACTCGCCATGGCGAGTAGCCCAGATTAAAACGTGATTTTTGAAAAATTGTTATAAGATGTTTTGGGGATGGTTTATGGTACCTAGATGATATTAATGATGAATGGTAAAAGTTTTAGGTTAAAAAGATGAATAGGGAACTTAGAATTTGGATTTGAGTGAGAAAATGGCATTTTTTCCCGAGAGCACCTGATTTTCACTCGCCTCGAGTTCGCCTTGAACTCGCCATGGCGAGCAGATGTGCTCGCGAGGCGAGTTGCACAGTTTCTGAGTGCTGACTTGCTTGCATGATTAGTAGTGGTTGGGGTTGTTGTATTTGAGCATGGTTGTATATAATTATACATTATTTTGGTTGATTGGATTGATGAACACTGATGATGATTTAGATGTATGTTAATTATTGAATCATACATGTTGTTTAAGTTGAGTCACATGGAGTTGCATTGCATGGTCAGTTGTATGTAGATATACACAAGTAGGTCCATTGCATATGCATAAAACAGCGGTGAGGGCTTCGGTCCTGGAGTACTAGTTGCTCAACAGCGGTGAGGGCTTCGGTCCTGATGAATACTTTAACCATTCAAAAGCGGTGAGGGCTTCGGTCCTGTTTGGTACCACATGCATATTGCATTTCATTAAGAAGTCTAAGATGGTGTCTTAGCAGTGGTCATGTCATTTGCATGAGTCTTGGTTGTTGATTTCAGTTATTATCTGATGGATGATGTTGGTGTTGAATATGCATTTATATATATATATATTAATTGTGATCATGGTGTATTGTTGATGTTGTTGTTGCTTGTGACTTATACATATATATGTTTACAAGATAAAGTATTGTTGATTAGGGTGTTAGATTCAATTGATGATTTAATATCTATAATTATTGTTGTGAATCTCACCCCTTCTGCTTGAAAATGTTGCCCTTCCTATGGGTAACTTGCAGGTGATCCTGAGTAGTAGGTGGTGGCTCAAAGTCGTGTCTAGGGCTCTGATACGTGGGATGGGATTTATCATTTTTATTATTGTTGCTTTCCTTTCCATGTATCAAATTTTGGAACTTGTGGTGTGGAGCCCTTTTGTTGTCTTTGAACTATGATGTTGAATTATGTTAAGGCCTTTAATGCCATAGACTATTGTTGGAGGTTCATGAAGTTATGGATTTTGAAAACTATTCCGTTGCTATGTTTTCATATATAATAAGTTGAATTGATTAAATAGTTTTATTTTCTATTTAAGAACTTTTGAAATGACATGTAGCATGCCCATTGTGGAATTACTCTAATGTATATTGCTATTTAATTGCTTTTGGGTAACGGGGTGTTACAGTAGAAGGAAGAAGAGGAGGAGAGGGTGGTAGAGGATGGTGTGAGAAATTGTGGGGTTTGGAAGGCTATTAATAGGCAGGGGTGGGTCAAAAACGGTTGGAAGGCCATAAATGTAGTCAAAAAATGCGTTTTATCACTTTTTTTTTACTTGACCACCGACAAAAATGTGTGGTGCAGACCACCGGCCATGACTGATGCATTCCGGATTAATGCGATAATGGTGGTGAACGAGGGAATAGTTGGCACTTCATATGGTGCAAGTTTTGCTAAGGCCTTTATATCTATTTATAGAGTCTTTGGGCTCATATAGCCGTTGTATGGTGTCCAATGGTGTTATGCCATACGTCCTGGGTCCCACAACCTTTTACTTGAAATTCTGGGCAAACATTCTGATCACTGATGAACATCAGAATGTTGTTGTGTTCATGATGATTTTCATATGGGTTCATAATGTATGAATGAACACATGAAGTTCTGGGCGTGTCATGTGCTTTTCATGAGTTTCTAGGCAATAACCAAAGTATTGGCTTTTTCACATACATCAGAAAGTTACTTTCCCAAATTTGCCTAGGGACTGGTGCAGGAGAGATAAAGTGGATTCTGCATCTTCATGCCCATGCTTTGAGGGATTGTGTGGTCCTTGTACTGTATCAACTCCCATGCGTGTTTATCTCTTGTTGAACAAGACAGATTTGCTTTGCTTTTGCTTTTTGCTTTTCACCTATTGTACTTGTCATAAAGTAAGCATGTGCAGAGTTGAACATTCTGACCATCAGAATGTTCTGTTTCACTTAGGATGATTTGTAAGACTACCATTTGATGTAATCAAATCCTAATAGTGAAACAACAATGAAGAGCAATGATATTAATATTTAGGATGATATTCCCTTATGGAATATTCATAGTACATTAATGTTCATAGTCTTAAATGAACATTGAGTATTCTTTTTGACATAATTCTTGTATATGCCTTTATTGCTTGATTGATCCATGCAAATGTACTTTCCCTGGACATATATCCATGTCACATGTGCCTTGCATGACTTCGACCAATGTTCTTGAGATTATTGGCTTGCATAAGAACAACCTTCTGATCTCTGCTTGAACATTCTGATCTCTGAGCAACATTCTGATCTAACTTTCTGACCTCAGTGTTAGATCATGAATTCAAATGTCCTTTGATTTCTTGATTCTTGGTATGTTTTAAACCTTGTTCCTGTCTTAGTAAAACACTCAAGAGCACAAGTTAAATACCAAGGAATTAATCAAAGTTCATTAATTCTTTAATAATATTGGTTCATTATCTTTAAAATTAATTAGGGATTTTGCCTCAACAAATGCATCTAGTTTGCTATTGTATTTATCTCTTTAACTATTTTATGGTATATTTAGTAATAATCATTTTTCTATATGCAATAAAATAAGAGTCGTTATCCTTCATTGAATTGGCAAGCAAAGACCAAAACTATATTGTCATTGTCCATAAATCCTTAATGAAAACCTTAACTTTTGCCCATCTGTGTTGACAACAATTAACTTTTCATAATTATTGTTATTAATATAACGTAAACGCGCGTGTGCGTGCACCTCATGCTTCAGAGTGCTAACTAGTTTTCGAAAAAAGTTTACTTCTCAATTCATTAAGATACACTTTCTAAAATCACATATGTTGTTTTCATTTATATGACACATTTTTTGGTTTTAATGGTCATGTGTTTTATTTACATCCATCCATTAAATAAAAAATTTGAAGCTATTCAATTAAAATGTTTGTGCCAACTAAAAGTCAATATTTGAAAATATTATATGAGCTTAATTTTTGTTCACGACTTTCATTGCTCTCATTTATTCTTTCTATATTGCTTCAAGTTATGTCAACCTTCAAGACTTCAAGACATGGATGGCGTCAATTCTATTTACATCCACAAAGAATAAATGAGAGTACGTAATAAAAGTTGTGAACAAAAATTAATCTTATATATTATTTTCTAATATTGACTTTTAGTTGGTACACATTTTAATTGAATATCTCCAAATTTTGTATTTAATGAATGGATGAAAATGAAACACGTGACTATGAAAACAAAAAAAAATGTGTCATATATATGAAAACAAAATATGTGATTCTACAAAGTGTATCTTAATGAATTGAGGAGTAAACTTTTTCAAAAACTAGTTCGTAACTCTTAAGCGTGAGGTGTGTGCATGCACGCACATGCATGTGTGTGCGTGTGTTTGAAATTAAAAAACAATAATAATGAAAAGTTAATTGTTGTCAACACGGATAGACAAAAGTTAAGGTTTTCATTAAGGATATATGAATAATGATAGTATAGTTTTGGTCTCTGCTCGCCAATCCAACGAAGGTTAACCATTCTTATTTTATTGCATATAGAAAATAGTAGTAGCTCTTTTATTACTTCACCAGTTCACCACTTTTCACTTGATTAATTACAATTAGATCGTGTTTTTATGTTCTCATAATTAGGTCATGTGTGTAACTTACAATTGGTATGTGAGGTCACTTGAACAAGGACTACCTATAAAAGCTAGCCATATATATCATTAATTTCTTCTTTTAAAGAATAATGGAGTTTACATGCCTTGTGTATTCTCGTAACACAAAGGGAAATATTAGAAATTTGGAGCAGGGTAATAACTAAACATAAACTAGTCAGGAAAAATTGACACAACACTACATTGAGATAAGTTGCTTGATAAACAAGAGGAATCACATGTGATTGTAGATGAAAAATTTGATGTCTGATCATTTTTGTTTTCTTTACCGTCTTCAAATGTCATCCAAATGAATAAAATAATTTTCTTTATTGTCTTAAAGCTATGTATTGTTCACAATACATAGCTATCCAAATATTACGAGTTTGTTCACAATTTCATCATTTTTTATTTGAGCAATTTAAAGCTATGTATTGTTCTCGATCAATGTAATTTATACCAATTAGAGTGAATGAATATTGTTTTTTTTAGTAAAACAAAATTACTTCATAATTCATTTAGAAGAGAGAAAAAAAACACTTCATAACTATGAGATATATTCATGTTTCTTTTAAGTTCAACACATAGATGGGGGCAATGCAGCTTTTAATATTGACTGAAAAAACTGAGAGGTGATTCACTAATCTAGCAATTCAAATCTATTGAATCCCATTTCATTTTGTTAGGTAAGAGATCAATGAATGTATGGCAAAATGGTTAGGTGAGCAGTACAATTTATACAATATTGATATAAAATAGTAAATTCAAAAGTACAATATAGATGTAATTTATACGATATGAATTGACTAACACCCTTCCCTTTCTCTGCCTTCTCATCAAATATAACAATGAGGGTCCTTGCTTGAAACCTCCCATCATCCCAAATCAAATAAGTTGACTCAATATATTTTTTTCATTTAGGAGATGTCATAATTAATTTGTATGTAGACATTGCAAATCAAACATTTGTAACTGTCCTTTCGAAGCTTCCACTTAAATAATGTTTAGGGTGTGGGGCTTTAAAAGCAAATAAAGGATAATTTAAGTCCCCTGCGGTCGCATATCCGATCTCAGAGCAAATGATTTTTTCCTCTGTGATGAGTTGTAAAGTTGTCTCATTGAAACCTTGACCACATAAAAAACATATATAGTCTCCTTCATTTGCCTCGTATATTAAACCAGGATTCAACGCCTTTAAGGAGTCAATCTGACCGGCTCCATAAGCAAATTCAGCACCATGGTTATCTTTTGGAGACATTTGTTTAGCTGCAACACATGGAACATACAAAATTGTTTATATTAACTTAAAACACACTAAGTTAATTATATACCGACATATTGGTCGATGTGTCAACTACTCATTTATATTACCTGTTGTCATTAGAGTTGAACGAATAACAGCAAGTGACCATGTAGGATAGAATAATTTAATATATGTTGTTGCACGAGACACATGTGGGCAGAACATTGATGTTATTGACATAATATTGAACTTCAAATTTCTATTTTCACCAAGATTTTCAGAAATTGGAGATCTTGTGGGCCAACTAGCTATAATGTCTACCCCAGGAGCAACTAAATTCGGCTACAACATGAAACAAAAAAAGGTTAATAACAAATATCTTGCAATGATATAGATTTATTTAATTTATTGTTCATAAAAAAGGAACCTTAAGAATCTCTAGTGTAGCATTGTTTGGACTCCTTGATGAGAAAGAAGGAACAACAGGTGCCAAAGTATCTAACACCTCATTGCTCTTAAATATGGTTGAAGTTGGACTCCTATAAATTGATTAATATAATAGGCATTAGAAAATTGTGCTGCTCTGTATTATTGATACATTATATACCTTCTTATCTAATATCCACATCAACGAAATCAAATTAGTTTCTTTTTCTTTTGGATGAACATTTCCTTCTTATACAAATATCTTTCACAAAGTTATATACAATTTCAATACTTTGTTACATAGATAGTTTGCATGAACCAACATCAGGGACTGATCTTATGAAACTCAATATTATACCTCAAATTTTCCATGAGCGAGAAAAGTTTGAAGACAATTGTGATCTTTACCCTTGTTAGAATTACCTGCAATAAAAGGGTCCAAGAATAGATTTTTTTTTGGAACATTGGGGAGGCCATGGCCCTCCCTTCTCCCTAGCCGGCGCCGCCACTGATTGTAACTAACTTCCTTAATTGTAGGAGAAGTTTGTTGTGATAGAGCGAAGCTTTGTGTGATCCTTCACTAACAAACTACAAATATCTGTAATAATTTCCTTTGCAAGTTACCGTGAAATTCTCTATTTCTTTCTCATGTTTTATCTTATTTTCTCTCATTTTATATCATCTTCATGTTTACTCAATAGTAGCTACTTGATGTATTGTCGTATGGAGTAATTGAATTTCAATTTAAATATTTTTTTCTTCATATCTTTAATTTAAATATCAACTATGTGAACGATGAAGATTAATCACACTTAACTTAAAAGCTAGAGGTAACTCCATAACATGATAACTTTGTATCTTTTATTTTCTTTTCTATACAAGATAATAAATTCTAACCTATTTATGAATAATTGGTTGGGTCACATGTATACAATTTTTTTTTTCTTCTTAAAACTCGGTATCCGATCCAAGAATCGACTAATTCGAGGGGACCAATCCCACCGCCCACTTGCAAGGGCCCGTTTAAGTCAAATGCATACAAATTACACATGTTTAACACCCCCACATCAAATTAGATATTCTCAAAATAATCCTCTTGCAACAATTACCATATTCATGAAGAAAATATACAATCCAAAAAGTTTATGAAGTTTATGTGACATGTAATTTGACAACAATTAACTTTTCATAATTTTATTAATTCCAAATGCAAGCACGCGCACGCGTGCGTGCGTGCACACACCTCATGCTTTAGAGTTGCTAACTAGTTTTGATAGAGTAATAAAAAATTTCATTGTCATATTGTTAAGTAACTTTTATAATTTTAATTTTTTTAGGGGCAATTTTGGAAATTGAAATTAACGGTCAATTTACAAATTTTGTAAACTTGAGGGGTAAATCTATAATTTCCGAAAAAATTAGGGATTAATTTGCAATTTTTGGAAAGTTATTGTGGTCATTTGAAAATTTTGGAATATGGAGGTCCATTATGCAAAATATGAAAAATTATAAGAATGAAGATATTTGAATTTTTTAGTTTTTAGGTGTCATTTGAAATTCTCTAAATTTAACTTGAAGAAAATACTTCATAATTTCCATCCTTTTAAAAATTCTCAAAATTATCATCCAAACAACGAAATTCACCTAAAAATATTTTAATTCCCTCAAACATTACATTACTTCAAAACATTCCCCATCCAAACACACTCTTATGCTTTTTAAAATATTTTTAATTTCAAGTATCTAGTTTATACTGGCAATTTATTTTATTTAAAAACGAGGAGTGTTAGAAATACACGTGGAATCTATATGAATCTCGTCATTTTATATGCAAACTATTTTTAAAGTGTTGAAGAAAATATTAAAAAGTTTTGTTTCTAACACTTCCCATTCGAGAATATATTTGAATGGTGTTAAATTCATATTCAAATCAATAGAAATTGAGTTACATTGTTTGATTCGGTTTTGACTCGAACATGGAAGAAAAAACAAATTTAATTAACGAAAATTTTATCATCAAAAGTCTGACAATAAACCAGATGTCAAGACTGCAAAAATACAAGACAGAATCTCTTCGATTTATATACAATCTAAATTATTCTTACACCTCTATCTAGTTGGTTTTAAAACTCAAAGTATAACATTTATAAAATCATGTGTTTTGTCGTAATTATGTTAAACTAGTCATAAATTTAAACGTACATTTGGTGATAAGACGCAAATACATGATTTATATAGAGTATTGTTCCCACAAGGATTTTGTTATGAGTACCAATTTCTTTTACTATTTTGAATTACACAATTATTTAAAATATCGTTAATTAATTACATGTGTTTGTCATTGTCAAAAATGAGAAAGTTGTTCGAAACCAATGTTGCCTAAAAATATTTTGATGATAACAAAAATACAAAGATGTTGGAAATTAATTAATAATTCTCTTAATCTTAAGATGTTTCAAGAGTGCCTAACAATTTCCTAAAAAAAAAAAAAGAAGTGTCTCATCTTAATACGGGTGAGGTTTAACATAGGAAAGACTAGTTTTTCCATTATTAAAAAACTTTTTTTTTGACCATTGGATCAACTAAAGAACATAATTTTATCATGGACACTCAATACAAGATTTTTTTTTTCACTCCGTCATGCCTCTCTCACCCATCAACACTTGCAGCAATCTCACTTAACCATTATGAGAACATTCTACCAAGCACCTTCGTATCCATTTCTCTGGTGTTCAAAGACTGAAATTTTTGTTAAAAAAAATTGATTTTTTGCACTAAATCCAAGAAAGTTCATTTTTGCTTGTCTTGCTCAACTCACAATCACCATTACTTTTTTTTCTTAATATACATGCAATTCAACTCAGCAAGAGTTTGTAATGGCTTTAAGGTTCCTCAACAACAACAATCGAGAGAACCGTTTTCATCAATCATCATATATACAAAATTTAATTGGGTTTTTTTAATTTTATTTTACCATGCTTCCTTGGATCTTTTTGGTTTTCTTCTTTATGAATTCTTATTGTTTGTTCTAATATTAGAACTTTGTGGTTGTATTGAATAAAATGAAAGAAAAATTAGTTTATGGGTTCTAATATTGATAAATGAAAAATCTTGAAAGCTTGGGATTTTGTAAGAAACTTAATTGAAAATTTTAAAGATGAATGATTCATTGGAAGAACACTAGAAAATTTGTAATTCCAGCTAATTGGTGAATACAGAGAATTCATAGGAAGATTATTGCAAGAAAGGCCAAAAATCAATATAGCTGGAATGGCTTTGGTAAAGAAATGGGAATTCAAGATGAGTGAGAAAATTGGGATTCATGGGTTGAAGATGATATGAAAGAGAAAATAATATTATGCAGAACATGGTAAAATCAATACTCCTTTATAATCTAATAGTCAGAAAAAAGCTTTCCCATGGTGGAAAAACTAGCCTTTCCCATGCGAAACCTCACCCTTAATACGTTCTATATTATTGATTGTCTTCCAATTTTGAGTCTTCCAAGTGATATGCATTTTCTCCTTTCCCTCAATGACTCGCGCATATAGTTATCCTGAACTGTATCGAAAATATCGGCCACAATTTGGTGACTACTGGCCCATGATTTCCCACATCAAACATGTTTTCATTGAACTCGCAAGAAATCTCACAACTTTTGTTTGTTGTCTCTTTTTCCCTTCTCTATGTTTGCATAGCAAGAATAGTAGGTCATACCTCCTAAACCATTTTCCAGTTTAAAAAAGAAAGAAAGAAGGTCTAAGCTAAAATTAGAAATTTCTAAATCATTGTCGTCATCTACAATTGATTATCAATTAAGATTGGACACTTGCATCGCCTGGATTACTAAGCTCTACAGGTAGTGGCAGATCTCTTCAGGGACCGACAAGGGCCATGACATCCCCCAGGTTTTCCTTATATATTATAGGCTAAAGTGTACTTTTCCACCCTTAACTTTCAAAAACTTGCAATTTTGGTCCTCTAAATACAGAAACTACAATTTTGGCCCCCTAAAATTTAGCCCCATTGCAACTTTAATCCTTTTGGTCAATTTTGACAGGTCAATGCCTACGTGGCGCCACGTGTGTAATTATTGAATTAAAAAAAATAAAAAAATGACTTAATCATTTTCTAAATTAAATAAATTAAAAAAGAAATTGAAAAATTAAAAATATCACAAAAATTGAAACAAAAATAGAAAAGGAAAATAAAAAAGAAGAAAAAAAAAACGTGAGTAGAACAACAACAATTGCAGCACTTCGTTCCATTATCCTTCAATTTATTTCCTTCTTCAATTTCAATTCCAACCCTAATTGCAGCACAACAACACCCTGTTTTCCTTCTTCTTTGCTTCCATTATTCTTCCTCACGATTTCATAGAAGAGTAATACGAAAAAAATTCAGATCTGCAATTCATTCATCCACGTTTCTTCTTCTTTCAAGCAGCTGTCACAAGAGCCGCAAGGTTCATTTCACCGCCCCATCAAACGTCCGTCGTGTGTTGATTAGCGCACCTCTCTCTGGTGACCTTCGTTCAAAGTACATCGTGCGTTCTCTTCCCGTTCGTAAGGAGGATGAAGTTCAGGTTGTGAGAGGAACCTTCAAGGGACGTGAAGGGAAGGTTGTGCAAGTTTATCGCAGGAAATGGGTGATTCATTATGCAAGTTTGCTTCTGAAGACATTATGCTAAATGTTGATTAGTTTAATCATATTATTACTTTTGATTGTATTGTTACTAGAATTTCATTTTGTTGGTGATTTGAATGTTTTGTGGTTTAGATCTTAATTATTTGCAGAATTTTGGGAAGTTAATGTTTTGTTTAAAAAAAAAAAGGGAGATGGTTGTTGGGTTTGATGAAGTTACTGGGTTAAGAAGATGAAGGAGAAGGAGATTGAGGAATGTGAACTGTTGAGAGAAAAAAGGTTTGAAAGAATCATGGAAAGAAGAAGATGAATCACGTTTTTCTCTTTTTTCTTTTCTATATTTTTTATTTTCTCTTTTTTATTACACATGTGGCATGCCATGTAAGCGTTGGCCAAGTCAAAATTGGAAAAAATGACTACTATTACAAAGGGGCTAAAACATAAGGGACTAAATTTATCATTTTGTTTAATAGGGGTCAAAATTGCAACATTTTGAAACTTAAGAGCGGAAAATTGCACTTTAGTCTATATTATATTAGGTGTGTTATATCAATCAGAATTCGGTTGTTGCACTGGAAAGGGGTACTATAAATTACTTGAAGTGTTGAACCCGCGACTTACAAATTGTATTAAAAAACGTTTTTGATGAAAACGAACCCACAATTTCTTGATGCTTTCAAACAATTTATATAACTAGACCGGTTATTAGTTATTGTTACTTCGTGAAACCCTTTTTTTTTTTTTTTTTTTTTGAAACTGCATAATTCAATAAGGGCCCTGCACAAGAAGTGCAAAAGGCAAAGAGGAATACAAATAGGAGCTGGCTAAAACCGGCCACACCACACAAAACATGGGCGCCAAAACTGCTGCCAGGGAGCACAAACCAACACCTTATAACAGCTGAAAAGAAACTAACAGCAAGCCTAAGCAAACAGCAAACTTTCAACGGCCTAACAACTACCAAAACTGAGCGAAAACACACATGAAACCGCAGCAGCAGCAGGCAAACAAGCTCCCCATGCCTAACACCTCCTATTCAAGCATTCTCTTGGGTTCCAACACCACTCGTAAAATAGGCAAGACGCAA
Source organism: Medicago truncatula (assembly GCF_003473485.1). Classification (NCBI taxonomy): domain Eukaryota; kingdom Viridiplantae; phylum Streptophyta; class Magnoliopsida; order Fabales; family Fabaceae; genus Medicago; species Medicago truncatula. The sequence goes on along the minus strand of NC_053045.1, from coordinate 60,632,925 downwards.
TCGGCAGCCTAGACAATGACTCGTGAAACCGTTTAATATACATTCCATAGAAGTTTGACACCCCTAACAAATTAACTCAAGATCCGCTAGTGTCTACAAGGTTTTCTGCGTAGGATGGTTAGTGATAAATTTTTTCATTTTATTAGTTATTGCTATTAATGTTTGTTAGTTTAAAGCTTCGTGTTACAATACACCTTCATTGCAACTTTAACCGAAAAAGGTTTTAACTGTAATGTTTATCAATAGAAAGAGATCACAAAATCCCAGCAATAACATTGTGTGAATTTTCAAAAATGTAGTTTGATATAAATAACAAATAAGTATATATTTCATGGTGATGACTCCACAAAGAAAAAAGAAGAAAAGAAAAAACAAGTACATATTTGGTACGAGGGTGGCATTTAGCTTGGACCTGTGTAAGTATTGGTCCATAATGGATCAATATTTATAACTGTTGGATTATATGTGTGCACAATAACATAATGCACCTCACACGTCTAATTATTTCCTTTACTCTTTTCAAACTATTTTCCTGCCTTCTTTTTTATTTCTGTAATTTCAACACTCAATCTTCAATTGTTTTCAATAAAAACCCATCGTTTTCGATCAATATTTAGAATTAATAATTTAACATATCTTTTATACTATAATATTAAAATATTTACTCACAAAAATTTATTTTCATTTACTTAAACATAGCAACGAGAAAGTTTGTTTTATAAAAGATACCAATGAACAGTTAGAGAATGTATTATTTATTATTACTGCTATTATTAGTCTTTTGGAAAGGATAATATGACTATTCTAAAAAAACAATGAAAAAATAAATAATTGATAACGGTAACTAAATTAAACTTTTTCAGGTAACATTAACATGTATTTTTTCTATTTGTAAAAAAAATAAATTATTTTCTCCTTAATTTTTTTTTTGTACGTTTTCGTAAAAATAAAATCAAATAATAATATGCTGTCCAACATTTACCGTAACAAATTCGTAAAAAAAAGTGTAAACACCAACAAAAAAAATTAGTGTAACAAATTTGTCAAGAATTTTTTTTTATCATAAACAATATGTAATATTTTAAATTAAAATAATTATAAAGGGTAAAAATGATTTTTTTTATAAAATGATAAGGGAAGATGGGTTAAATTGAGTGTTTATAGATCATGATAAAATTTTGGGGTTCATCTAATCTAACCGTTGAAAAAATTGGTCCATCTTAGACCAATATTCTCATAGATTCATTTTACAAGGAACATGGTATTAGTAAAAGATAACTTGTTTTGAGTCACATTTTCTTTATTTACTGGGTAATGTAAATGATGATGATGATGGTGAGTAAAAGGTAACACGTTTGGAACTCTATTTTCTGATTGGAAGATTTAAACATCATAGAACAAGCTAATATAACTTTATATAGTTCGGATTGCACACCACACTTAATTTGGTGTTCAACAATTAGGGCATTATGGTTTTACTAAAATAAAATAAAATTGGGCATTATGGTTAGTCATGCATGAAGCGAGTGGTGTTTCAAATAGATCATGTTGGTTCTTTTTTTTTTTTTGTTACAGATATCTTGTTGGTTTAATAACAAGAGATATATGGGAAAAAAAACAAATTTGCAAATGCAATTCTCTAATTGGTTTAATAATTCTTTTTCATTTTGAATCTCTTGGATTCTCTTAAATCGCAGATTTTCCTATTATCATGTCGTGAAAAGTGTATGAGACTATTTTGTAGTAACGAGTAGGAATGTAAAATCTATCTCTAACGACTTAGCCACGGCTAAATAAACAACGGAAACGAATACGTCATATTTTGTCTCTTGGCATATTTTGTCATAGTTTGATGGTGGATATATCAAAATCACGATGATTCTGATTTTTCAAAAACTACACTTTTTTGTAACTTTTACAAAATCACGTTGAATCATCGTAATTCAAACATACCCACCATAATACTATAAACTGTGCTTGACCTAATTATTGGTTTTAGTGGGATCCAACTAGAAAGAAAAACATAAACCAAATAATTCAAATTATTGGATCTAGATTTGTACATGTGAACCCCCAACTTTTGAAAAAGTAGGATCATCATATGTTACTCTATCTTTTCCTAAGATGAGTCACTCTTACTTTTCAAGTCTCTAAATCCGAATAAAGGTCTAAATAATGTAGAGAATTAAAACACTTTAAGATAAGCAAGGAGCAGTGTCACTAGACTCACTACTCACTAGTAACTTCCGATTTTTCCCTCGTGGTTTAACCGTGTACTATTTTCTTTATTACAAGCTGTTTTTGTTTTTGTCTTACCCTCATTATTGTCCTTCATATTCACGGTTGATGGTGGATGAATGTGAAAACATTGACTCTACCAGCATGTGCATAGGTCGTCTGATGTGAACATGCAAACGTCGATTTTCCCATATTCAGAAAGTTCAAATGCTTAAGTTTCTCTCCTTGCCTGCTTGTTATGATAGAATAGCCTATCGTGTCCGATATTGTTTATTTTAGTCTTTAGGTGTTCACCTATCTAGATTGTTCCATCACAATTTTTGAAAGATAAATGATATTTGTACAACTAATTTGTGATAATTTTTGTATAACTTTCTCTCTCATATTCATATGATGGTCTTATCTTCTCTCCTTCTTTTTCTCTCTATTGTTTTTGACCAATAAAGGAAGAAAAATAAGGTTATCACTAAAGTTATCATAAAGTGGATGTACAAATATCATTGCTTTTTTTCAAACACTACTACCAAAATTCATAACACGTTTATATTGGGACCGTTGTATAGGTAAGTGATAAAATATGCATATTAATTTTATCAATGCAGCGAGAAGCACGGTGGATTAATTAATATAATCAAAGATACAAAGCCAAAAAACACACTAGATATCGGTCAGTCAGAGCATAAAACACCAAGTCAATGATTCAACAACTAAAAAGTTAAACGATTTTTAATGAATATTGTAAGTAATTGTTTTTTTTTTTTAGGGAAAACAGAGTTAATTTACATACATTATTTTTTTTACGATGCCAATCAAACAAGCAAAAAGAGAAAACAAAAGAGCAAACTAGACACTAAAAAAAAGTTTCAGCTACGTCATTTCTTAGAAAACTTTGAAGGTCTTTAGGAGGTGAATCATGAAAGGAAAAATCAATATTTGAGGAATCTTTAAGTTTGGTCAAGAAATATGCACATTGATTCTCTTCTCTTAAATATGACAAATAATAAAATTGGTTTGATTTTGTTAAAAAAAAAAATTGGTTTGATCATCGAGCTCCTTTATTTCATATATCAACACTGCGTAAGTATGAAACTTCATTGGGGTCTCATACATTCCTTTTAAGTCTAATTAACTTTTTCGATATCAAACAACACAAAAATAAATATATTTACAAGATTGATTAATTTATTTTAGTAACCTAATGAATAGAATGTTCGAAGTTCGAACTATGGTTTCTACAAATGTCCCTGCCAATTTGAGCTATATTAACACATTGATGAAATTTTTAGTAAATCAATTAGAAACAAAATTAATGAGTAAATTTTATATTATGTGACTTAAATAATTAATACGAATAAAATTTTATATTATGTGACTTAAATGATTGATGAAATTTTTGTTGGAAGAAAAGAAGAAAAATGTAAAAAGGATTACTACAAACAATAAATATGACATTTAATTTTTTTTTTAAATATGATATGTATTGCCACGTACAATTGTGCAGTATAAATAAACTACAGTATTTTTTTGACGTCAGTATAAATAAACGAATTAATATGACTTCTTAGAGGAGACTTTAACCTATGGCTGCATATGGTCAAGGTCAACAATAAAAAAATAAAGAAGACGTGCTAATATAATATGCGATATTAAATGTAAAAATAAACACATATGACACATCACTGTGGTGGGTATACTACTATAAATGTCATGGACAACGATACCTGTAGCTGTAGTTAACATTTTCACACACACTTTGGGTCAAGTCAACAACAACAACAAACTATATGGATCACAAGAGAGGTAAAGAGAGGTGTGGTTTGGATTGGACTATTGGTTATACTTATATCACTATGTAATCGGCTATTGTTCTGTTTTTAATTGGTAATTTTTGTATTTTTTTTAGACTTAATTGCATGTTTGATCTTTTATGTTTATTTTAGTTTTTTAAGTTGGTCCCTTATATTTTAAAAGTTTTAAGTGGGTCTCTTACATTTTAAAAGTTTCAAGTCGGTCCAAAATATTACTCACGTTAGAATAAATTAGTCCCTTCAGTCATTTAACGTTTAAAGATTCAGGTTGACAATATGGGTGATGAAACTTATTTTAATTAGAAAATCAGTTTTAAAACATTTTTTTAGTTTTTTTGTTTTATTAAACTCAATATCATGTCGCGGAAGAGATTAACTTATTTCAATGTCAGTAATGTTTTGGACTAACATGAAACTTTGAAAACGTAAAGAACCAACTTAAAACTTTTAAAACATAAGGGATCAACTTAAAAACTAAAATAAACATAATGGATCAAACATGCAATTAAATCTATTTTTTTTATACTTTTTAATCTCTTTTTGCCACCCCTTGTTTTTAAAAGGGACGTTTTTTAATTTTTACCTCTTAAAAAAGCAATCTTAGATGACGTTAAGTTGCAGTAGACAAGTAGTGCAAAATTAAAATTGAAATATAACGACAAAATGTCGTTATTATTATTTTGCTATGCAAATAGAGAAGAAGAATAAAATTTAAAACACGTATACATCATACATAAACATACAAAACTATTTATCATCATATATAAAATATCTCAAATTCATGATTGAGAATATGCATAATATTAGAGCTGTCATTAGCCAGGACAAAAACTAATTTGATAGACCAATTAAAAGTCGTGAAATTTTCTTTTGGTAAAGAAAATTTTCGTGATAAATAACACTGCTACAAAAAGTGGCCAAATGGAGTAGGTCCATTTTGTGGTATCTGTATTTAAAAGTCTTGAGTCAATTCCCTTATACTTTGGTAATACTTGAGTCAATCTTCCATGTGCTTTTATAATTTTTTGGTTCATTTATCTTTATTCCCATCACCTATTATCAAATTGCACCTATATTTTGTGTTTACAATTTTTTTTCATCTTTGTAATGTTGTGCTCATAAATTTTTTAATACCTTGAAAAAAAACAAAACATAACATATGAACTGAAACATTTTTCTATTAAGAACCAAAAAATAGTAACATGTCCTTAGATTCTCTCAAGTCGTTTTAATTTTAACAAAGCATTTAGTTTAGATTAAAGTACGTATTAATTATTAAAATGGTCAGAAAATAAAACAAAACGACAATCCCCCAAAAAAGAAGTAAACGTCAACAGACCTACAGAAACAAGTTCCCCACCCCCATGATATTTATTTATTTATCAACTTTTTTTCTCCTTTCTTCTGACTACATGACTAGACGTAAATGGTGATTTTCCTTTCTCTATTTACACCCTTCACTCTTCAGTGTTGAAGGTCTCAACGCAAAAACCCTCCAAATTAAGAAATTAACAACGATGGCAGACCCAACAACTTTCATAGCAACATGGTTCACACCTTCTTCTATTTTCATCATTGTAAACCTTGTCATAGGTACCATAGCTCTAGCTTCTCGCTTCAATGGTCCACCCAAAAACGACCAAATCCAACAACCTCAACTCAATCGTTCACCTTCACTTCTCAACCGTATCAGGTCCTTTAACCTCCGTCACTACAACCAAGAACCATCATTTGTTGCACAACCCGAGCCAGAGCTAGAGTCAGAGTCCGAGTCCGAGTTCACTCACCCTCAACTCGTTCGAAAACCTTCTTTGTTAGAGAGAGTTATGTCCTTCAATCTCAACAAACACGAACCACAATATCCACAGACACATTACGTTCAACCCGAGTCTGAGTCTGACTCAACTAAGCCTCAACTCGTTAGAAAACCGTCTCTTTTACAACGAGTCATGTCCTTCAATCTCAACAAAAACGTACCAGCACAACCGGAAGCTGAAAACCCATCTCTGAACCAGGTAAAGAGCAAGGTGGAGATGAAGAAATCAGCGAGCGAGAAAACGTTTGAACGGGGGGAAGAAGATGAAGAAACGGTGGAGAGAAGAAGGCCAGCGACGGCAGCGGCGAGGAGTGAAACGACAACGTGTAAAGAAGATGAAGCTGTTGATGCAAAAGCTGATGATTTCATAAACAGGTTTAAGAAGCAACTCCGGTTGCAGAGGCTTGATTCTTTTATGCGTTACAGAAACACAGCCAGATGAGGAATTTCTTGACAACAGAAACAAACTCTTTGAAAAAACACAGCCATATAATAATGTATTTTGAGTTTGTGTGTTTTGGTAGTTTAGACTTTAGAGTATTGTTATTATTGTTGCTGTTGTCACAAAAAAGAAAACCTGGAAAAATTACTGCGTGTGTTTATATGTTTGAATAATCATATAGCTGCGTCAAGTCTTACCCAACCTTTTCTACGTGTCATGAGGATGAGATTTTATCTAGGTTTTTTTTTTTTTTTTTTTTATGTTAATTTGACCAAGAATTAATCCACAACCCACTTGGGATTCTTCCACATCATTTGTTTTAATAGAACTTATTAATAAGTTATCCCCGTGAGCTTAGCTCAGTTGGTAGGATGTTGCATATTATATGTAGGAGCAGGGGTTTGAACACCGGATGCTCCACTTCTCCACAATTAAATTGTACGAGCTCTAACCACTAGGTTATTTGACAAAAAAAAAAAAAAAAACTCATTAACAAATTATATTTGATGAGATTGTACTGCATTTTTAACGGTGCAACTTCATAATTGGTCCATCGTGGAGCAATGCGTAAAATATGTCAACGACAACCGACATTGTCTTTTGATAGTAAAAATTAGGCTGCATTGAAATTTGGTTCATTAAGAAATTATGATAACTCTTGTCCACATCATTTATGATAGATGATTTAAGGTTGCATTTGAGAAGCACGCAAGAGTTAACGGGGCACTCACAACATCTAATAATAACATAGGTTTAGATTGAAAACGAAATAAACTGAACTGGTAGTCTGGTACACTACTAGGTATAGAACTATAATTAAATATTAATTATTTAACCAGTGTGAAAACAGGACAGTTAAATTATGTTGTAATAATTGTAAGAAACTTCCAACTGGCAGTCATAATCAAACCTGCAGTTGGTAAAAGCAATTTTAAGTTCAACATGCTAAACACCAAACCGTACCAAAGTCTATTAGAGCCAGTAGTTAAATTAAATTTCTTGCATATAGGTCTAATTATCTTTGTGTTATATATATATATATATACAGAAAATTTCACGTTAATGGAAGACAAGCGGGCTACAAACTACGCCGCTAAACGTTTTTAGATAGCAAAACTAATCCTCGTAAAATTACACATAAGTCCAATTCTAAATTCTAACCGCCTTAAAAGTAGTTTCGGTAAGTTTTCCTTCGCTTAGCTGATTTCCATTGCCTAATTAAATGTGAAACACCCTCCTTCACCGTAGCCTTCCTTCCTTCCTTAAAATTCCAGAGTTCAAGTATTGAGTATCTTCCACTAGGATTGTACTCATTTAACTCCTTTAGAGCTGTAACTACTGCATCATGCACCTTATCCCCGAATTCATCCTTTAAACTTTTCAGTTTTTCATCTTCTCCGTCTAAAATTTCCTGTGCCATATATTAACATATATTAGATCATGGTACATGCTGTTCATATCATGGAAAGAAACATGCCAAATAATTACTAAGAAATGATGCATCATAGTTTTAGGGGGGAAATATATCCAAAACAGTGCTTATTTATACAACAAGTTGAACTGAAGTCACTGTCACATGTGCCAGTAGTAAAATCAACCTCTAAAATAGAGACTATACTTACAAAATGTATTATTATGGACGACGGTACTGTTGAAATTTAATAAGAACCAAACTTAAGATCTCGTGATTTTGTAGCGAATTAAAACATATTTAACTCAAGATATTAACTTTAACTTAACTAACATAATTTTGGAAGTCATTGTACCTTGGATTTCCCTTCTTTATCAACTACAATTTTGAAGGGATGCCAACTTGGATCTTTAAGACATTCATCCCACTTTGAGCACCACTCGACTGCTTTCAATTGCACTTCCTCAGAAACTTTATTCCTAGCTTTTTTCCTAGGCCTTGCTTTCCCATTCACCTCATCAGAAAACTTCCTCTTAGCTGCTTCCAAAAATGGCTCAGTATCAAGGTTACCCATCCTTTTCACAGAAATTATGGTTCGAGGTTTCTTTGGGCAGCCAATCCACTGTGAATAAAGAATGCAGATTGCTTGAAGAAAACAAACAATGAAATCATGGGAGCAAAAGCAACAGCAACACACTATCCTGTTTTTGTAAAAGATCAGTTACAAGAAGACATTTCTAAACTTGATTTTCAGACCATTAGATGAGTTGATGGGCAAAAAGACATATTGACATCATTATAATTATAATAATAATAATAACATTTAAATGCTGAGAAAAATACATACACTTATTAACTTTTTTCGGGCATCTTGCAACTCGTCATTAGTTTTGCGCTCCTGGACAACAAGTGTTCGTTGAAGATCATCCATGTCTTGAAGGCCCTCTTCTTTTTCCTGCAGCTCCATTTCGATTGCCTCCAGTTTTTTCTTTACCTCGAAAGCTTCTCTCAACTGTTCAATTTCCAATTCCAATGCTTGTTTTGCATCAAGACCTCTCTGTAGGTCATGGATTTTCTTGTGAAGTTTCTCCTTTTCTTTCTGCAACATCCAACCAAAAGAGTCCACTACAAGAAATGGTGGATTTTCCTAGAAAACTTTCCTACGAAATTTCCTAGAAAGCGTTTTCCTACGAATTAGCGACGAAATTTTCGTCGGAAAGCAACTTTCAGTAAAAAACAGTACTATAGACAGAAAAGTGGAGCACGTGGCAGCTTGTAAATGGCTGACTTTACCTAGGAATAATTTCGTAGGAAAGCGGCGGCCCCCACATGCAGAAAAGGGTGTGTGGAAGCATGTGATTGGCCTAATTTACCTAGGAATAATTTCCTAGGAAAGCTGCGGCCCCCACATGCAGAAAAAGGGTGTGTGGAATCATGTGATTGGCCTACTTTACCGAGGAATATTTTCGTAGGAAAGCTGCGACCCCACATGCACACAGCCGTTGGATAAAGGGTGTGTGTATGGTTTTGATTGGTGGAATTTACCTACGAAAATTTCGTCGGAAAACACGAGACCCACATGCTAACTAGCAGTTTGTTACCGTTGCAGCATTTGTGTATATAAATATACAACACTCTATTTTCTTCTTTACAATCTTCATTCTATTCTCATTCAAATTTTTTTAATATCACTCAAATTTTATTCTCCATCATTTTATTATCATTATTTCTCATTCAAATTTTTTTAATATCACTCAAATTTTATTCTCTATAATATTATCATCATTGTTGAAGTTTCTAACAAAGGTAATTATTGATATTTTCTTATAATTGATTTCAATTTTACATGTGTTTGAATTTATAAATATTTAATATCGTTATATTTTAAAATAAGTTACATTTTTTTTATAGTTATGTTGGTTCTGATCCATTTTGAGGTTGGTGTTGTTGTTCGTTGCTGTTGATTTTGCTGCCTCCGCTTAGTTCGTCGACTTATTAGTTGAGTTTGGTACATTTCTAACTATTGCTACAATGGTATTAGTACTAAATATTAATTATTAGAAAAATAGTTACTAAAATTATTATATTGTAATTAATAAAAACGTTAGCGGGATTTTTCTATAAAAAAAATGTTAGTTGGATTAACTTCTTTAAAAAAATATTTAGTGGGATTAAATTAAATTTCAACTTATTAGTGTTAGAGAGAGTATAATGAAAAAAGTGTTTGCTTGTAGAAAAACTTGTAGTTTAGTTAAAAATGTTTACTTTTAAAAATGTGTGTATTTATATATATTGTTAATTTAGTTATTAAAATATGTTGCATTATTTTTTATAGTTTCCTTGTTTTCGATCCATTTTAAAGTTGGTGTTGCTGCTGGCTGGTTGTTGCTTTTTTTTTTTGGATCTACTTGTTCATTGGCTTGTTATTTGAGGTTAGTATCTTTTATTTATTTAAAATTTATTCAATGGATTAGTATTAAAAATATTAGATATTAGAAACATAGTTAGTAAAATTAAATTGTAGTAAATATGTTATTTAGATCAAATTTGTTTTACGTAAAATAAATGTAGCTAGTAAAAATGTTACCGTAGTTCTTTAAAAAAAAGTTAAGTTAGTAAAGAAAATATGTATAATTAAGTTTGTTAGAAAAATAATGTAACGTAGCAAAAAAATTATGAAGTTAATTAATATGACATATGTGAATTATTTTGTGGGAACCAATTCTGGTGTCCGCGCTTAATATTTATTTGTGGTTCGTAATTTGTATATGCACGCAATGTTTATTTCATACAAATTTTAGAAAATTTGATATAGATTAGAAAATGTTATATATTTTAGTCATAAAATATAAAATCTTATATAATTTTTATGCGATAGCATGTTTATTTTGTACAAATTTCTAAATATTTAGGTGATTAGAAAAAAATTGTTATTTATATTAAAAAAATATTTACGTATAAAAATATATGGTACTAATTTGAGTCAACTGCAGCGACGCGAAAAATGGATCAACATATTTTCCATCGTAGTTGGATGTACGATAGAAAATATCCGGGGAAAAGGAAACTTAAGGCGGCTTTTGTGGATGGAGTTCGTGATTTTGTTGCTTACGCCATGGCGCAAGATGCCTTTCAATTGGCGGGAGGGATAAGATGTCCGTGTGTTAAATGTACGTGTAGGTTGATTCGGAGCCCAAAAGATGTTCTAAACCATTTAAAGGACCTTGGTTTTATGGAGAATTATTATGTGTGGATTTATCACGATGAACAAGAGCCTACAAATATTACCGAGTCTGATGTTAATATGCACGCTTCAAGCAGCGAGGCGCGTATGGAACATCTTCCTGTGCATCTCGCATACGAAGCTTGGCTCGGTGGACCTGCTCAATATAGGTGGATATATCCTTTTGAAAGGTTCATGGGTTATGCAAAGCGAATGGTGAGAAATAAAGCAAGGGTTGAGGGATCAATAGTTGCAGCTTACGTGCGTCGGAAAACAAACTATTTCATCTCTCATTACTTCAACCCGTTGATGTTGACCCCAAGAAATACACGAAATGAAGTTATTGTTGAAAGTGAAGGGTTTCAGTCTGCCTTATCAGTTTTTCGTCACCAAGGACGTCCTTGTCATCCAGGGAAATATTACTGGATGAACGACGCAGAGTTGCAGTCAGCGACAATTCATGTGATGATTAATTGTAGCGAAGTTGGACCATACATTGAGATATTTCAAGGATTAATAATCGGCAACATATATACAAGTTTTCAAGGATGGTTTAAGCATCAATTGTTAAATTCTCATCCGACTACACAAATATATCATTTGAGGGGATTAGCCGAAGGTCCGGGAAGAAAAGTCAAACAATGGGACACTTACTTTGTCAATGGGTTTAAATTTCATACTCAATCACGATCAGTGGGCAAAAAAACAATTAACAGTGGTGTTTACGTCAAAGGAATCAGTGATGGAGGTGAAGATGACTTCTATGGTGTGATCAAACACATATTTAAAGTAACTTACCTATATGTAGATGAACCTAACAAAGTTGTATTGTTAAATTGACGAAAATTCATTTTTTTTTTTTAATTCTGAAAATTAAATTATATTTTCAAAAGTTATAAATTTTGAGATTATATAATTTTTAATTTTATTTTTCAAAAATTTATTTGTAGATTTTAAAAACACTAATTTCCAATTTTTTTCTTCACATTTCAAAAAAAAAAATTTGGAATTTTTTTTATGATTTATTTATTTATTTTCAGTTTTTTTTTTTCAAATTTTTAAAAATTTGAAAAAAAAAATAAATCAGTTTTTTTTAAAAAAATAAAAAATAATGACGTGGACCGCCACGTGGCAAAAGTTGCACAGTCAGCAACTGCCACGTGGCCAAAACCTTGCCAAATCACCAATGAAGTGGGGCCAGGGACCTTTTTAAAACAAAAAAAAATTTACAGGGATGTAATTAAATTTTTTTTTTTACAGGGACGAAAATCAAAATTCACTCAAATTACAGGGACGGTTTGCATATTTAAGCCTAAAATAAAATGTTGTCAAAATGAAAGAAAGGGTCGTAGCTTACTTTTCCATTCCAATTTCAGTCTCCCTCCCACCTCTTTTCCCCAATTTCAATCTCCCTCCAACACCTCCAAAACCCTAAAATCTCAAACTCACTCACTCACCAATCTCAATTTTCGCTCAGTCGCTCAATCGCTCAATTTTCGCTCCGTCGCTCAGTCGCCATTCACCAACTCAGTCGCTCAGTCGCCGTTCACCAACTCAGTCGCTCCTCACTCCTTCCTCCTTCCTTTTCCTCGTTATGGCTTCACACGCTCTCGCTCTCACACTCCCAACCTAGCCTACACACTCGATTCATATTCTTGTCACTTCCAAACCTAGCTTCTCACAATCGGTCCAATAGTTCCAATCGGTGCTACAATTGCTCAGTTTCCAACTCACTCAGTCCACAATCCATCATCGTTGATTTTATTGCTCTAAAAGGTTAGTGAATCACCTTTGCTAAATTGATTTTATTGCTGCTAATTTGTGATTTAAAATATTAGGGTTTTCTGATTTGGTCTGGGTTCTTTTGATAAGTTAACACGTTTGGGTTCTTTTGGTTTGTATACACATAAAATTTGATTTGGGTTCCCTAATGTTTTTTTGAACTTTAACTCATATCGCATTGTGAATGTATTTTTTTGCTTATAAGACCTGTGCTAATTTGACTCATATCGCATTTACCTATGCTATGATAATTGCAGCCTGTGTGGTCGTTTTTTGTTCTTCTTCTAGAAGTCGTGTTCGCCGTGTTCTCAATCGCTCAAGAAACCACCGCCGCCGCAGTGTTATAACTAGTTCAGAACCGCCGCCGTGTTAAACTCTTAATTAAATAGTAGCACTTGAGATGACTTATTTAGTTGAGAACTAAACCAAAATTTGATTCTTATCATATGGAAGAAGTATAAGTATTTCTCTTTTCTATAAGGATGGTGCAGATATGTTTCTCATTAATACTTCGGCCGTTTTCATAACATGTTGTTTGAAAAATAAATCTTTGGATGTATGGTTTATGTAATTACAAGGTTGATCAAATGGTGTTTATGGTGATGATATCTGTTGCATTCATGTTATAAAGTATGGAGCTGAACAATGCATTCAACTTTTATAAGTTGTTTTCTAATTCATTTATTCAAATTCCATTGTGAATGTATTTTTTTTGCTTATAAGACCTGTGCTAATTTGACTCATATTGCATTTACCTATGCTATGATAATTGCAGCCTGTGTGGTCGTTTTTTGTTCTTCTTCTAGAAGCCGTGTCCGCCGTGTTCTCAATCGCTCAAGAAACCACTGTCGCCGTCCTTCCTTCCTTCATTCACTGTATACCGCTGCCGCCGTTCATCAGGTTTGTTACTTCTTAAAATTTTTAAAGTTTGTTTGATATAGTGACCTTCACATAACTAGCATTCATTTTAATATTGAGTGTCAGTACTGCATATGGTTTAGAATTAATTTTGTATGAGTATCATTTTAGTTAAAAGTTTGGTTTATGTTCACTACTGCGTCATCTGAATTAAATGTTTGTGGCACCTCACATTCTTAAGGTTCTGATCTATGAGTGAGTGTTATAACTAGTTTTGAACTAAGTTAAGTTTCTCCTGTTTATTTTAATATATAATCCTTGCCATATGGATATGTGTGGTGTGTGTGCAAGTAATATAGTTTTTCTGTTTTTTATGAGGTAGATTAGAAGAAGATATGCATGATAATTTGGATCAGTATTATGTCATCCATTCATGAGATTATATCTGCCATTTGTTGGTTTTGATTCAGATTTGTTTTTGAGCATTAGAGTCTGTTATTTTATTGGTGCTTAAAGAAATGTGCTAGAGTTGATGTATGAGCGATGAGCTAATTGTTGTGCATTTTATGAAGTGTCAAAGGAAATTTAAGAGATTGTAATTACTCTTCATTGTGAAGATTGAAGATTGTAATTAATCTTCATTACGATGAGCTAAGAGTTTGAATTAAATGTATTTTGATTTATCTAATTTTGAACTATGTTTATAGGAACTTGGATCAACTTGAGGTGTTATCGAAGAAATAGGAGAAGCTTAATCAAAGACTATAAGAGCCAAGGCGTCTTCACAATCCATTGCTGCAACTAGGTTAGGTTATCTGATTATGTTTTTCAATTTTAATTATTTATAGAAGTATTGTATGATTCTGTTTTTAGCTATCAATAACTTTTGGTGCTGAGTTTGGTGATGGAGTACCATTGAATTAGTTGATCATTTTGATTATTGAAATTCATTCTTTACTCACTAGCTTGATTTAATTCTCTTTATTTCATTTTGACTATGTTTTGAAAATTAGGACAGAATTGTAGTATAAGCTTATAACACAATTTTTGGTTGAAGATTCTGACTTTTCTTTATCTCCAAGTTGAATTCCACTAAATTCTTGAGATAGATTGGTTGATGTTACTGTCAAATAAAATTCTTGAGGTAGTGTTTTCGCTGCTCCCTTTTCCACCATGATATAGCCGTGTCGGTGTCCTAGTTTTTTTTAGATTAGCCGTCTCCCGTGTCCGTGTCGTGTCCCGTGTCCGTGTCCGAGTCCGTGTTTCATAGGGTTTTCAGTGTAATTCTACAAAACCAATCCAAAAGTTCAGTTTTGTTCGTAAACAGACTTAAACTTCCTCTATTTAATTAAAATATCAAACGGTGTCCGAATTGAGTAAACGAACATTCCCTGGAAAGCTTAGAATGTCAAGAATATAAATATAATTTTACTTTTGGTGTTTAAATATCCAATTTGTACAGTTTGACTAATGAACGTGTACAGGTACAGAAACATGTTAGCAGTTTTACCAATTTGCTGCAAAAGTCAGAATTTCAATCTATTCCTCTTTTTTCTTTTTTTCACTTACTCAATTGATCATACTTCTACATTTCTTAATCTATGACATTATTACCATAACATAATAGTATAAAAGTAACTTTATGTTGATTCAAATCTGTTAGTGTGCATTTAGGTTTCGTCATTAGGTGTCGCCGTCATGGTTAGGTAAGAGCTATGAATTGTGGGTTGAGAGTTAACATGTGTTTACCTTTTTGAATACCATGCGTACTACCCATCCATCTTTCTGAATTACTGATACAGTGTAGTCGAATTGAATTTATCATTGCATTTTTTCTTGATGTTAAACCTGTGCGTATTTTAGAGCATTAATCAACTCTTTTTATTTCTGTTCCAGACTGTTTAGGCAAGCAGACAGGGATGTCTGGACGAGACAAGGATAAGGGTAAGGCTCATGTTGTAGATCATGGGAAGCCGAAGAAAAAGAAGAATGGAAGAATAGATGTTTCCTCAGACCCTACGACGACAATGATGATGATGATGATCATGATGATGAGGAGGAGGACGAGGACGAGGAGAGGGATGATGATCATAACGAGTAATTTATATTCTTTTCAGTTGCTGTTTTTTGGTTAGGGATTTTGGGCACTTTTGGGGTGTTTTAGGTGGTTACTGTCAAAGAAAATTTAACTTGCATATATGAATTTTGTTTTATGTAATTATTTATCAACATGACATGTTATCAAAAAATTTGGGTTATTTTCAAATTTTGGCGCACTTTTTTTATTTTTCGTTTTTTTTTTAAATTTGATTTTTTATGAAATTTTGGCGCCAAATATTTTGGCACCTCATTTGAATTATTTGGCGCCTTTTTCGAAATCAAAATTTGGATCTAATTTTTTTTTTTTAAAATATAATTGTTTCCTAGGAAAGTTTCGTAGGAAAACGTGTGCAATTTTTAATTATTAATTTTTCCTACGAAATTTTCGTCGGAAAGCGTGTGTCAGATGTGGCAGACTGCAAAAATGCTTTCCTACCAAACTTTCCGTCGGAAAAAGTATTTCCTCGGAAATTCCTCGGAAATCTTGTAGGAATAGATCTAAAATTTCCTACAACTTGTTTCCTCGGTAATTTCTCGGAAATCCGTGTTTTCCTACGAAAAAAGTGTGTTTTCCGAGGAATATTTCCCTAGGAAAATCCAATATTTCTTGTAGTGGTCATCAAACCTATGTGGATAAATGTAACTGAATTAAATATTGTACATGAAAGGAAAATCAAATGCGTGCCTTATGTTCTTCAGCCAAATGCATCATTTTTTCATCGGCCTTTCGTTGCTCTTCAATTGCCATCTCATTCTGTAAACAACAAGATGAAGAACATATTTAATATGTCATAATTAAGTTATTAAAATAAGAGGGATTGGACACACAAGACCAAATGGTCCACACAATAAGGAACGTTGACAACACTTTTTATGAAATAGACCTATCAGAATAAGTGTCTTCAAGAGTGTTAACAAGAGTGAATAGTATTGCTACCATAAAATCGAAGAGCCAAAATAAATTACCTGTTTCCTCTCAAGATATAGCTTATTGCTCTCATTGTCATTATCTACTTGACGCTTCTGCAGATCCATTTCACGGGACATAAGTTCATTCCTCCTAGCTTCCAGTTCCAACATGGCTTTTTCATGATCCTTAGACATATTTTCCAGATAGTTGCGTTCAACTTGCCGCATCTTGCTGATTTCTAATGGAACAATGTGAAACAAACTAAGCTACCAAAAATTACATCATCTGCAACACATCATTTTAAAATGCAACAGAATGTACACTATGCCGAAAGGATGGATATAATATAATAAAATCAGATTGTTTCACTTTTAAATTCAGTGAAACATAATACCATTATTTAGTAAAACTGTTCATTAAAGTATCAACATACCCTTATTAAAATTTTCAAGCATCTCCTCTTCTTGATCCATCAGTTTCATTAGGAACACATTAGCCTCATCATATTTGCTTGTTGTCTGTTCCAATTTCATGTTCTTCAACTTTAATGCTCTCCTATTGTCCACAGAATCAGAATATTAATCCCTAGTTATAAGGAATTGCTTCAAGAATCAGAATGCTATCACAATTTCAAAAATAAAACAGATAACGAGCACAATACAATGTTTATTCACATGTTCAAAAACTAAAAAAGAAAAATCCAAACACAATTTCAAAAAGCTTACTTGGCTGGGAAATAAAGTAAAAACATGATTATTAAGCTTGAAGTTATATTAGGATATGAGCGATTATGAAGCAGAGTAGAGTTTAAATACACAATAAACAGTATAAATTATATTACCTTGCGTTGAAAGAATGGTTTTGACAACGATTTTGACTAGTTAAAACCAGAGGAGAAAACGAATGAACGTATAAGATGAAAATAATGAAACCCTGACGGCTTTCTAGGGCAATATATATATATATATATATATATATATATATCTTCTATATCAAGATACACTACATGGGTTGGGCTTTTCCTTTCCTTTCAAATTTTATTCATTTATTTAAACTATTTTATCATTTTTATTTAAATTATCAATTAAAAAAAATTAGTTATATCCTATCAAAATAGCTATAATCCATAACAGTAGGAAGAACAATCTACAATAATATGAACAATATTAAAGATACGCAATCTTCGGCTGTACTTTTCTTTTCAAAATTTACTCCTTTATTTAAACTATTTTATCATTTTTAGTTAAATTATGAATTAAAAAACTAGTTAGATCCTATTAAAATAACAATAATCCATAACAATATTGGACTCTATGAAAAACCTTATTTTAACCTTATATGAAAAAAAAATATTGTGTTTTAGTATAACATTTTTTTCACCAATATTTTCGTCCATGTTCTTCACCTTTAATGTTCTCCTATTGTCCTCAGAATCAGAATATTAATCGATAAGGAATTGCTTCCGGAATGAGAATGGTATCACAATTTCAAAAATAAAACAAATAATGTGCACAATAAAAGAAAAATCAAAACACAATTTTAAAAAGCATACTGACTGAGAAATAAAGTAAAAAACGTGATTTTTAAGGTTGATGTTATACCAGGATATGAGCGATTACGAAGCACACTAGAGTATAAATACACAATAAACAGTATAAATTATATTACCTTGCGCTAGAAGAATGATTTTGACAGCGATGTTGACGACCAGTGAAAAACCAAAGGAGAAAACCGAGTGAATAAGATGAAGAATGACAAACCCCACGGCTTTCTAGGGCTAAATATATATATAGAGAGGATCAAATGACACCTTGATCTCAATATTACTCTATTTCTTACCTTTCTCTCTCTTCCCATACTCTCTCTTACCTATTTCTCTCTTCACAACTTCTATTCTAAACCAAACATATTCTTAGTGCAGTTGTGAGGTATACCGAGATCTATACTGTTAAGCTTAAATACGAAGAGTGATAAAATAATCTAATTAGCAACAATTTTTTGAGAGGTAGTTATCAGCAACGATCAAAGAAAAAGAATCATTTTAGTGTTTTGATAGAATGTGTTACTTTTTTAATGCAATTTATTTTTTTTATTTTTTTGAAGGATTAATGCAATTTATTTAATCACCGGTGGTTCCCTAAAAAAAATAAATTAATCATCGGTGGTGATGACTGACTCAATCAAACATAAACCTCTTTTTTTAACCTTAGGTAACAATAATAAGTAATAAAAACAGGGGAAACAAAAAGGAAATGATTGATAATGAATTTATGATAAAGATGTTTTTTTTTAATTAGAGGATAAAGAGAGAAATTGGTGTGAAAGTATTCTTTTGGGTATAGTTTTAATTTTAAACCTTTGAATTAAATATTTGTTTATTCCTCAAAATAAAATGATAGAATTGCATATGTCTATGTTTGTTACAAGTTTATTAAATTTTATTTCCGGCAATAAAATGTTTCTAGGAATAGAAATTTTTTTCCAAGGAAATTGGTGGGAATAAAGTTCCCATGGAGATGGAAATAAATTCCAATATAGTTACCTATTATAATCTCTATATTTATGGTTCATAGGAATATTATAAAGCTAACCAAACATGTTTTTTTCTAAATATTTTGGTATAAAATTTCAATCTTTATATTCCAAAGGAATGTTATTCCTAAGAATAAATTTGATTAACTTAAAACAAACACATCCTAAAAAAATAGATGAGATTTAGTGTCACATTTGATTTTGACTTGTCATTTGATTTTAACGAAAATGTCATTAAAAAGGAAGAACAACAGAAAATTTACCGAGTCTTTTTTGACGTAGGTAGAGTGTACTAGCCAAAGATGACTTTGAAATCGAGTGCAAAAAAAATAAAACAAAAATGTTGGCTCAATTGACAAATTAAATTCCGACGTGAGATTAAACTAAACCCCCAATCAAAAAAATTTGAAAATTGATGTTGACATATTTGATTTGGCTGAGAAACACGAGTAAATTACTCAAATGCCCCTCAACAGTTAACTATCGAAGTTTACTCGAACCGGCTGCAGTTAACTGTCGAGAAAAACCTCAGTCGTTAGCTGCCGAAGAACTTCAAACATGAAATTAAACATGATCTGGGCAAGGAAGAAATGCTACTATCCATTGATGTTGTCGCCGTTCCAAACCGTGCACGTCAATACCATCTATCGAAAATACTTCCTCCGCCGACATGGGTGTTGCAATTGTCAAGAGCAATTTTCAAAAAATTTATCGTCTGGACACCAAATCTAACCTATCAACTCTATCTCTTTCCCTTCTTCAAAAAAAAAAAAAAAAAAACTATCTCTCTCCCCCAATCACTATCAGGTGACTGTCCTTTGTTGGTCGAGAAAGATATCAAAGATGCACATGTTCATGCTTACTTCAGCGCAAATGGCACAATCAACAAGAAGCCTCTGTTAATAGTCATAATAGACTATATTCAAGCTTGGTAATATCAATCCACACTAATGAATAATCCACTTGAGCATTTGAGAACACAAAATTGGGACTCCAAATCCAATTTGTGACTACCAAATAATCATCAAAGGTTATTGAGGACCCGAAAAATAACATCATCCCCAACATTTTGATGGCCAACCATTGCGTTAAATAAAATATGCTAGGTAGATGAAGGACTGTTACTACGAATTCGGAGGCTCGGCTCTGTAGGTGAAAAGAGGTCTGTAATAAAATAAAAACGTATTTTTTTAAAAGAACAATGTTCTATTTAAATTTTTTAAAAGATAAATACAAGGTGCCGTATATATGTTATACATCCAAAGGTGAAAATCACTACCGTATGCATGAGGAACCTCAAACCACCTTCCCAAAAAGACACCCACCTAACGCCAAAAACAAGAGGACTCAATTCTAATAGGCCTAAAACAAGACAACATAAGAGGAAAAGGAAATGAAATCGGGGAAGAAAAAAAGGAAAGTCTGATGGAGTGATGGTGATGGAACGCGTGGTATCAGAGAGAAAGAGAATAATGACTTTTTTTTAGTGGGGTTAGTACTTAGTAGTACTACTGGACTATATTTTGAGGTAGATTCGAAGCGTGTAGCAGATTATTTCAACCGAAGCAATGAAGATATTATTGAGTTTGGAATCATTGTGGATAGTAATATTCAGTATTGCTTCTTAAATTTAGCCAACTCTCATGTAGAGTTTATTAGAAGGCAAACGAATAAGGTTGCCTATTGTTGAAATGTGTCTCAAAATTGATGTTGAAGTCTAAAACAATCGTGGCACGTTTGCAGGGCAACGTGGCACGATTGAATGGTTCAGGTTTTGGGTTGCCATTGAAAAAATCGAGGCACGATGCAGACAGATAAGGTATAGTACTGTACTATCACCTGCTCCATCGTGGCACGATGGGCTCGAAATGTGGCACGATGCTGCGTATTCCTGAACACTATTTAAGGCTTCATTCTTCATTTTTGAGTGGAGCTTCAAGAGAGAGAAACTAGGGTAATCAAAGGAGGTAATTTTAGGGTTGAGGGTCTTTGATTAGGGTTCTCTTGGGTTGGGAAACATTTGTAAACACCTTGGGTGAGTGAAAATCATTGAGTGTCTTGTTCATTTGTGAGGTTGGGAAAATGGGTAGAAATTAGGTTTGTTCTTTGTGAGCTTGTTGAAGCTAATATCTTGTAACCCATTTGTATCACTTTGTAATAACTTTTTGATAGTGGATTGGAGAGATCAATCTCTCCCCGAGATTAGGTCAAGTTGGACCGAACTGGGTCAACAATCTTTGGTGTGTTTGTTTCTCTTCTCTCTTTATCTTTTGCTTGTGGTTTTGAGCTTTTCACTTTGATTACTAGATTAGATCTATGTGTTGTTATTATTGATGATTGCTTGTCTTTACTTTGATATTGGTTACCACTTTCCTTTGCTTCACACATCATAGTTTGTATTGGTGTGAGTTTTGAGTCCGAATTCACAATACCTATGAATTGGCAAAGGCAGCCACTTCCTTAGCTTCCAAAATTTTAATGATGTACCGACATATATCTATGATTTGATTTATAATGAAATGTTATAAGTTTATTGCTTAAAAATAATACTGGACACATAATTGTTGCACCGTGTCTGGAAATATAGCACAATAATTACCGCAGATTATTCTTTGTAGTTTACTACAGATAGCAATTTATACAATGTTAACTTCATTAATAGTTTTATGTTCAACAATATAAAGAGTACGCTGAGTTGCAACATACAAGTACAAAATCAAAAATTCCTTCAAAAAAAAAAAGTACAAAATCAAAATTAAAATACAACAACAAAATCAAATAATATCCTTTTTTTTTTGTTATACAAGCAGAAAAAAATAATAAAACTTTAAAACACACATGCATCACACATAGACAAAAAAACCAAACCTAGTCAGAAAAACAAAAAGAAGAATAAATGTGACATAAACCATTATCTCAAACATTACATTTATCCTACATATGTATGTGGAGTATTAAGACAGGCAAGGTGTAGTCAATTTGCGATCATTGTTTTCAGTTGGATCCATATATTATAGTCCTTTCCCCACTCTTTCTAATAGGCCCCCTCAAAGTCTCGTTCACACATTCACTCGGTTTGATCTTTTCCACACTCTTCATACCATCTTATATGGTGGCAATGCCCTTCATTTTTCAAAGAAAATAAAGACAAGACTTTATTTAGAGAATAAAGACACGGAAAGTAGATAATATTATTTTATCATTTTATTATTATTTTTTTAAATTAATCTCTTCATGTCTTTCTCTCTAAATACCTAAATGAAGCCCTCTTGAAAAATGAAGATGATTCGTTTATGTATAATATCAAGATTTGTTATCTCTTCTATCAAAAGTAACTCTATATAGTTAACCACCATTAATTGTCAGACTTTTTTCTGGACAAAGTTCTTTAACTACACAATTATTTTTTAAATTTAAATCTAAATCTACACTTAAATTCACTAAATCTACACTTAAATTATATAAAATTTAAAAATTCACTATGCTTTAGTTGAACATTTATTTTTTTACAAAATTTTCCATAACAATATGATATATATTTTCAAACGTAAATTAAAAACAACATAAAAACTAATACAATAAAATGCCCAACTTAGTAATTAAGCAAGGAGGTCCTGATAAAATACGTGATGTGTGCACCAACTTAGCAAATAAAATACAATAAAAAATATGAATAAATGTTTCCATTATTCTGCAAGTCTGTTTAGAATAGTTACATACAAGATGTCCGGTTAGTAAAAAAAAAAAAAATGTCGGTTAATATGCCTAAAATAAAAAAAAATGTCCGGTTAGTATTCATCACCGACCTCAAGATCTACGACACCCTTTACCCGAGCCACTTGCTGATAAATCATTGTCCAGAAACACACATCAACAAACATAAGTCTTCTAGGAATATGTTTACCACTTGATAAAGATAGCTTATAGAAATATGTCCTCTATTCTTTCGGAAAAAAGAAAATATCTTCTATCATCAGACGGGTTTAGGTATATGCTATCAAGAATGATACACGTCCCTCCTTCTCGAACCTCCAACCGTCACCATTTTTTTTTTCTTTTTGATCTATTGCATAGGGATGATTTTGGGTCAAAATTGACCCTAAATCATCCATCCAAATTGTTTTTTTTTTTTTTGTTAAATAAATGATTTCCACGTATTTTCAATATTATTTCGTTTGTTTTTGTAATTTTGTCGTCTTTGCACGATTCCGTTTATCTTTATATGTTGATAGTAAAAGATAGAATAATGATATTTGTATCGACATTTTAAACAATTTAGGGACAAAGAGAAATTTATTCAAAAATTATTTTAAATTTGTTGTCCAAATATGATAGATGAAGAAATATGTGTACAAAGTAGTGTGATACATAATAGGGATTGGGGAGTAATATTCTCTTTACCTGTATTGTTGTATGTCGACAGAACTATACAGTACACCAACAAGTGGGTCAAGATATTTTGTTCTGATGAAGAGACGTGATAACGTGATATTTCTCCCATGTTACAGTGTTCATTGACAGTGTTATAAGTAAGCTTTCATATCTCTCACCAAACTACCAACAACCTCAACTACAAGATGACTGACACCATAGCAGCAAGTAATAATTTCATAGCTACATTCATGTGGTTCACACCCTCTCCTCTTTTCATCTTTGTTAACCTTGTCATTGGTACCATTGCTCTCGTTTCTCGCTTCGCTGCAGTAACTGCACCCAAAACCCATCAAACACACAATCTCAGTCACTGCAACCACCACCATAACGAGCAAACATTTGTTACACAACCTGAGCCAGAGTCTACTCAGCCCCAACTTGCTCCAAGTCTAAAACCTTCACTGTTACAGCGAGTCTTGTCTTTCAATCTCAACAAACACGAACCAGCACAAACAGAACCCAAAACCCCACCTATAGAACTGGTCAAGTCGGATCCGATCCACGATTGTGATTCTGATGATGAGGAGAATAGCAAACCGATGATGAAGAAATCAGCGAGCGAGAAAGAGTGTTCAATGGCGAGAAGTGAATCAACGACGAGTAAAGAAGAAGATGAAGCGGATGATGCAAAAGCTGATGATTTTATAAACATGTTTAAGAAGCAATTGAGGTTGCAGAGGCTTAATTCTTTTATCCGTTCCAAAAACAGCATTTGATCGATGATGATAACACAGACCTACACTTCCCTTTGAATAGTCTAGATGAAAAGAAAATACTCCATTACATAAAGAAAAATTACTTGAATTCATGTTGAGTTTGATTAAATTATGACTCTGTAGAGCTTAAACTAAACGACAGCACTCTGGATTTTGTTCAAATTCAATGTGAGTATAAATATGCACTAAACATCTTTTCTTGTAGGTTTGTGTCTTTTACAAGTAGAGCTGTCAAAACGGGCCGGCCCGAAAGCCCGAATAAAACGTAGGGCTTGGGCCTAATAATTACAGCCCGAATTTTTCAAGAGCTTTTTAGCCCGGCTCGAAAAAGCCCGGAGTCCGTTCGGGCCACGGGCAGCCCGCAAAAAAAGTTTACTTCTCGTGAATTTACTGGAGCTGAAGATGCAGCCTGATTGGCTGACTCACAGTGAATTTACTTCTCGTGAAGCTGACTACTAAACTGGATTCCTCCACAAGTTGCATAGCCCAAACAAAGCAAGTACTCTTTCTAGGAAACTGACATATTCTATACTATTATGCTACTTGATGTCACCATGTTCTGCCTCAGTGGTTTAGTTTTTGTGGTACCCCTAAGCCTTTGGAAGTGAAGTAAAACGTCAAAATACTAACATGCAAAAGAAAGGGTTCTGTTTCATCATATTGACAAGAACAATTAGCTATTAACTTTTCCTATAGCATTCTTTAGACTAATTAACTGTCATTACTACTACAGAGATTGTTCTTGGATAACCAATTGGAAAGGTTGAACTTCTGATAGAAGTTGTAAACATAGTTCATTACTCATATCTTATACATCAAATATGCTACTGAATTTATTTTTAAAGTTACTGGCAACTTATTCTTTTAAAAGATGACTACAATGCTATTTACCATGTTAAATAAAGAGCAACTGATTTTGAAAATTTATCCTGTATTCAAATTACCTTAAAAAACAGATACGGGCCCGGGCTGGCCCGTTAGCCCGGCATATTTATGTATGTTCAGTACTTAAAAGAATGAAAAAGGGAAGAAAAAAATACGGGGCAGGGCTGGCCCGTTAGCCCGGGAGCCCGTATAGGGCCGGGCTCGGGCTCTATTTTTGCAGCCCATATTCAAATCGGGCTTTTTAGCCCGGCCCTTAAAAGCCCTTGGCCCGATCGGGCCGGGCCTAAACGGGCCGGGCCGCCCGTTTTGACAGCTCTATTTACAAGAGCTGTTATGTTTTTTAGGAGTTAAGATGTCTTCATTTTCTCTCCCAATTTCTTAAGCTTTAAATATTTTAGGGTGTATACTTTTTTTTTTGTTCATTTAATATCACATTTTTACTTTTTACATTGGCTTAATAACAGTTTTAGCCCCCTAATTTTTTCAAAGTTGCGATTTTGGGCCTCTAAGAAAAAAAACTACAAAACGCCCCTTAAGTTTTGCATCTATGACAGTTTTGGCCCCCAAAACCAATTTTAACCCGGTCTACACTGACGTGACACCCAAAGTGAGGTGTCACGTGTTATCTTTTTTATTTTTTTTAACCAAAAATTGACTTTGAGAGGTCAAAACTGAAACAGTTGCAAAACTTAAAGGGCGGTTTTGTAATTGGTTTTTTAGAGAGAAACTTCGTAAAAAATTAGGGGGCGAAAATTGCTATTAAACCATTTACATTTGAGGGATTAAGATTCTCTCTATTTACTCGATTAAAAGAGTGATATTGAATAAACCAATTTTTTTTATTTCAAAATTATAATAACAGACATTACCATTTGTTTTGTGAAATTGAGAGAATCTCAACCCTTGAACACCGGATGCGCAAAGTCTTTCCTTATCTAACCTCCTCTGTTTCATTAGAAGTAGCCAAGGCAATATTCATTATTCACTCAAAAGAAAGTCAATACAGCGAGTGCCCACCCGAACCCATTCAAACCCGTTTCGACTTTGACAGGAAATCCTGTTTTGATTAGGTGTGGATTTAAGTTTTGAGAAATGATATTTGAGTCTCACATATGTTTGGTTCCAACGAAAGAAAGAGGAGTGGAATGGAAAGAGAGTGGAATGATGCTCTTTCTACTGTTTGGTACACCTTCATAAAGCTAAGTAAAGAAAGTTTTTTGCGGGTCCCACATCAGAATTGTTTCTGCACTAAACAGATCAGAAAGTGGAAAGAAAGTCATTATTTCTGTTGCATTTACCAAAATACCCTCTGATCTTGTATATTTTTACAACACATATTTCAATTTTTTCCTTCTTTTGAACCATACTCTCATAGAATATTTTATTATTTTCAATATTTATACACATTTCTTAGCATGCTCAAATTAGAACTCATATAGTCATTTTTTTTTGTGATCAATTTTAATAGTGTTTATATCAAAATTATTTAAATGTATTTTTATTGAAAATCATTTAAATAACACAATAACATAAGGCTATTTATGTCATTTAATAAATTCATTTCTTTCTTTCCTCCCTTACTTTCACTATAACCAAACAAGCAACAAATCATCTCACTTTCTACTCACTTTCTTCTTACTTTCTTTCCTTTAACCTTCTTTCCTCTAACTTTCTTTCCTTTTATTATCTAAATATACCCAAAATGTAAAGAGATGAGTGTTAGAGAAAGTGTTCCTAAAACTAAAGTAACAAAATCATAAGTTACTATGATTGAAGTGCTTCAATTGTCATAAAAACAAAAGGTTTTGAACTATATTTCCATGCAATTTATAATTTAGTCCATGATTGTTCATCAAGTTTATAAATTTTAAGATAGCAAGAATATCTCTCATAAAATTACTCCATTGTTGTTTCATCTTTTTCCACAAACAATTATCATTATTTTGGCAGCAATATCATTTAGGAAATATTTTGGCTGCAATTATTTAGGAAATAATGCAGTCAAATCACGAAAAAGAGGTGGCAACTAGGCTATCCATGAAAGAATGATGGGTAATTTACCCCAACCAATACACATTAGCCACATAAGCACATATTCATGAACTATCTTGACCCCACAAATAAATTGCTCATTTTTATTGGTTGGTGGGTAAATTACACACCATTCAAAGGTAATTTAGAAAAAACCAAGTAAGAAAGTAAGAAATTAATTGAAGGATAAATAATTTCCTAGAACGGAAAGTCTTTCCCCTATCGTGAATCTTTTCTTAAAGTGACATAATGGGTCAAGAAAAAAGGCAAGAGGTAAAGATGTTCATAAACAAAAACACACAGTGAGAAATGCAAAATGACATCAAGGGACATACTTTCAAACAAAAATAATGTTTTTTTTGTCCAAAACAAAAAGGTTTATGATGCTAATGCACACTTTTATTTTATGGATGGATGTGTATTAGTTAGCATATATATATATATATATGGTCTTCCAAAACTTTTTCGAAAATATTGAACTTCCAAACATACTGCTAGTGTACCTAACAACTGTTCAAAAGATTTTTTGAAGGAAACAACTGTTCGAAAGAATTTTTTTTTGAAGGAACAACTGTTCGAAAGATGAAAACCCATGTCGGACACTTGAGATAATCAGGCTGTTTCTATAGTTTTACTAGCTTTACGAATAGTATGAGAAAAAGATCCCTTACATGATACATCATAAAAAAAAAAAAATAATAATTCATTATTGTGTTTTTATTAGCTATTCATTTCATTTTTTTTTATTTCGCTTTTCACTACCAAATATATGTTCTTTTAGACAACATCTGAAAAATAAATCAAATACATTGTAGACACCGAAACAAAATAAAATACCGTAGAAGTAGAGAACAATAACACATGCGAAGTAGACTGAAATTTTAGCACCCAAAACATCGTATGTCAAATGCAGCTATTGATAAAAAGAACAACAAAACAAAAAAGATGATACGTCTCACATCAATTTTTTTTTCTTTTTTTGTAGTGATCTCACATTGGTTTCATAATGATAAATGTGTTTCACATGATCTTGCATTATCAAATTCAATTCTGCAATCCTTTCTATAAAGTCAAGAAAGTTGACATTACTGTATTGATATAATTTATTTTTTTGGAATCTTTGAAAGACAAGATTAAGGTTAATTTCTCTGGTAGGCCCATTTTCAACTAAAATAGAATTTGTTTTGTTATGAAAAATATCCCAATTTCTTGGATAATAAATATCATCGATATTTTTAATATTAGTGAGACACATTATTAGGAACAAAGGGCCCAAAAAAATATCACAAATTTCTTCGATGATAAATTTTTGAGCACATTATTAAGAACAACCAATTTTATTATAGGAGGGTGTATATAGAAATGTTTGTGATACATGGGATATATATAGCAAATTGCGCCAAAAGGGCAAAAAACATTAACAGATTTCAGCCCAGCCCTTCATCATGTCAATATTTGAGCTTTTTTTTAGAGAATTTTGCTATATATAGCTCCCAAAAACAAAATATTTCTATATACAGTCTGCACCTTAAAAAAAATGTTAGGCTCCTACCGGCATGGGCCTAGGCACTTCTAACTTATGTGCTAGGGTCGGACCTGGAGATAATTATACTTGAGACCTTAAGGAGTACATTTAGAAGTTTGGGGAGTAAGTTGGAAACTCATGTCGGACTCCAAAAGAGGGCACTATAGAATAATGTTAGGTACATTGAAAATTTATTAGAAAGGCGGATCATCATCCAATAAAAGAGGGCAATATACAATAAGGTTAGGTACTTTGAAAATTTATTAGAAAGACATATCATGACCTAATAAAAAGAGTGAATGTTAAAAATAAAGTTAAAAAGATTGTGTTTCTTACATTTATCATAAATATATATATAGACCAGGCCTTCCAAAGCTTTTTACTAAAATATTCAACTCCCAAACATACTCTTAATGTACCAAACCACACTGTTCAAAAGACAAAAATACCTTTGCATTTTGCGGTATACCTTACCATATAGTAGGGGTTTAAAAAAATTTGTTTGAGGGGGTGATACAATCAACGATTTTCATTTATTAACCAAGATCAAGGTCCAAATCTAACAAAAATGTTTGATTCACAAATATGGAATGAAGATTGCTCTTTAAACATTTAGCAATTGCTTGCAAACACCTTAAACCACTAAAAATACCTTTATCGATAGCTAACTACCGTTCAAAGTATTTCTTTGAGATGCCTAAAGAGCGAACTCTTATAAAGTGAGTACCATTTAACTAACCATGTTGGGCTAAACAAAACATATTTTGATTATAAAAAAAAAAAAAAGAAGACATATCTCATAGGAAACTCAAATACCACTACCAATTTACCGCTTCTAAACAAAGAAACCTTCATACCATACTGGATTGCCTTCATACCATGAGCTGGAAGTTACAAGGCTTTGAATGCCGTATATGGAGGAGAAGGCCGAAGGATGTAGATAATTAAGTTGTTTTTTAAATTTATTTATTCTTTCACTCTTTTCCATTTTTGTTATTAAACGGATGATTTTCAATAAGAATAAAAAATTGAGTTCTAATTTATTTGGATGAAGTTACAAATTAATGAAATAATTAATTTTTGATAATAATCTTCGTCGTTTGTCAAAAAAACATCATCATTGTCATCAACAATTTTGATTAAAAATTGGATTAAGTTATTTAATAAATTAATTTTGATTGAAGGTTTATTAATTAGGGGTATTTTGGTACTTTTGAAAATAATCAACACTTCTTTCTTCTCTATTTCTTTTATATTTCTCTTCTACCAAACAATACATAAAATCTACTCTATTTTTCATCTTTTTCTCTCTTTTCATTCTCTCTTCTCAACTTCTCTTTTACACCAAACACACCCTAAAGGCAAACCTATGACGGGCTCCGACAAAGGACACTATACAATAATGTTAAGCATTTTGAAATTTCATTAGAAAGACGGGTCATCACCGGGACACTATACAATAATGTTAAGCATTTTGCTATATATAGCTCCCAAAAATCAAATATTTCTATATACAGTCTGCACCTTAAAAAAAATGTTAGGCCCCTACCGGCATGGGCCTAAGCCGTCGCACTTCTAACTTATGTGCTAGGGTCGGACCTGGAGATAATTATACTTGAGACCTTAAGGAGTACATTTAGAAGTTTGGGGAGTAAGTTGGAAACTCATGTCGGACTCTAAAAGAGGGCACTGTAGAATAATGTTAGGTACATTGAAAATTTATTAGAAAGGCAGATCATCATCCAATAAAAGAGGGCAATATACAATAAGGTTAGGTACTTTGAAAATTTATTAGAAAGACATATCATGACCTAATAAAAAGAGCGAATGTTAAAAATAAAGTTAAAAAGATCGTGTTTCTTACATTTATCATAAATATATATATATAGACCAGGCCTTCCAAAGCTTTTTACTAAAATATTCAACTCCCAAACATACTCTTAATGTACCAAACAACACTGTTCAAAAGACAAAAATACCTTTGCATTTTGCGGTATACCTTACCATATAGTAGGGGTTTAAAAAAATTTGTTTGAGGGGGTGATACAATCAACGATTTTCATTTATTAACCAAGATCAAGGTCCAAATCTAACAAAAATGTTTGGTTCACAAATATGGAATGAAGATTGCTCTTTAAACATTTAACAATTGCTTGCAAACACCTTAAACCACTAAAAATACCTTTATCGATAGCTAACTACCATTCAAAGTATTTCTTTTGAGATGCCTAAAGAGCAAACTCTTATAAAGTGAGTATCATTTAACTAACCATGTTGGGCTAAACAAAACATATTTTGATAAAAAAAAAAGAAAAAAGACATATCTCATAGGAAACTCAAATACCACTACCAGTTTACCGCTTCTAAACAAAGAAACCTTTTGAAAATTAATGGAGTAGGATAGGATATTCATTGAAAACTCGTCACCTTGACACATAAATAGTATATTATAATGATATTTTTAAAACGATTCATTTTCTCAATCATATATTACTTATGGTGATCGCGAAAAAATTCCTCCAAGGCGGTGGGCGATCGGCAGAGGATTGAGAAGTTATCCAACACTAACACTAACACTCTCTTTGAAGAGAAATAAGAAAGAGAGAGATAGAGAAGAGAGACTAAATATTTGTGGGACCCACTGCTTTTTGTTTTCTCCACTGAACATCGAAGAAACGGGAGAGAGAGGTGGCTTAATTTTATTGTTCCAATTTTACCCTTGTATTCAAACTTTATTTATGATTAATTATCTTTCTGCAAATTGCAACAATAATTATCCAATATGAAGAATAAAACAAAGGGAAGTTATAGGAGACAAGCTGAAGGTATATTTGTCGGTGGTAGATGAAGGATGAAGAAGCAAAATGGAAAAACTCTCTCGCACACATGAAATTAAGCTGCATATATGGAGGAGAAGCCTGAGTGATGTGGATAGCTACCATACTGGATTGCCTTCATACCATGAGCTGGAAGTTACAAGGCTTTGAATGCCGTATATGGAGGAGAAGGCCGAAGGATGTAGATAATTAAGTTGTTTTTTAAATTTATTTATTCTTTCACTCTTTTCCATTTTTGTTATTAAACGGATGATTTCCAATAAGAATAAAAAATTGAGTTCTAATTTATTTGGATGAAGTTACAAATTAATGAAATAATTAATTTTTGATAATAATCTTCGTCGTTTGTCAAAAAAACATCATCATTGTCATCAACAATTTTGATTAAAAATTGGATTAAGTTATTTAATAAATTAATTTTGATTGAAGGTTTATTAATTAGGGGTATTTTGGTACTTCTGAAAATAATCAACACTTCTTTCTTCTCTATTTCTTTTATATTTCTCTTCTACCAAACAATGGGTTATTTACACAGAGGTATGGAAAAAATTGCGGAAAATCGAACAATTATACAATATCTGCCTTATGTAACACGTTGGGATTATTTAGCTACTATATTCACAGAAGCAATAACCGTAAATGGACCGGAACAATTGGGAAATATTCAAGTACCTAAAAGAGCCAGCTATATACGAGTAATTATGTTGGAATTAAGTCGCACATCAAATCTACTCTATTTTTCATCTTTTTCTCTCTTTTCATTCTCTCTTCTCAACTTCTCTTCTACACCAAACACACTCTAAAGGCAAACCTATGACGGACTCCGACAAAGGACACTATACAATAATGTTAAGCATTTTGAAATTTCATTAGAAAGACGGGTCATCACCGAAAAATATGATGTGTGTATTTGTTTAATATGACTGAATTTTGTCATTTGAATTTTGACCACGATAATTCCATGAAAATTCACCATGTTATTAGTATGAGAAATGATATTTGTACAATATTTTTTGACAACTTTTAGACAATTTTCTCTCTCATACTCACATTATATTTTTACTCTCTCTTCCTTTTTCTCTCTACATTATTTTTGACCAATAAAAAAATAAAAAAAGGAGATTATCATTAAAGTTGTTAGCAAATAATTGTTCAAATATCATTACTCTATTATTACCTTGTAATACACTCTACCTTTTCTCAAGGAAAACTCGTATTTCTTTCCAAGATTGGAATACAATCTGCGGCTGCCAAGGAACTAGGTCTAGTAGGGATGGCGTGCAGTTCAGTACAATTAGGTACTTTTATCCTATCTCGTTTTTTGTTCATTTTGGTTAAGCATGTGCAAAATCTTTATTAAATCTTCAAATACAACCACCCAACTATATATAATTGTATAACTTTTACCAAATATATACGTGATGAATTGTAAAGGCTAGCCTTAGACTGGACTCAGGATGTATCTAATTTTCTTTGAATGTTACTTCACGGTGCAGGACAAATAAAAAAGATGACTTCAACTTCAAAATATATTAATAACATTAAATTTTAGTGTAACTAAGATTTGTTTGAGAGAAAGTCCAACTAAGATTAATAATATATATAAAATTGGAATAATATAGTCAATGAACCACAAGTATATATAGTGCAGAATGTTCATGGTGGTACACTCACAAAATCGGTAGGAATCTATATAAATGTTACACAAATGTTAATATAATTGAGCATGTGTTTTATTACATTAATTAACATCATTCTATACAAGAATTTGTCAGTTCAATAACATATTCAATATATATAAGTCATATTCCTATATATGTCATGGAAGATTTCCTATACAGTACTAGTCTAATTGTTGGGCAAGAATAAACTGATTGCATGCGTATCATATCATATCATACACAGTATGTCAACCGTATAACAAATTATCTGTTTCTCTCAAAAACAAAAAGAAATTATCTGTTGACTTTGACAAATGATCACACGTAGTACTAAAAGTTTAATCTTCAATGGAACTAATTAATATGAAGTCTCCCCGCTCCCTCAAAAAAAAAAAAAAAATGAAGTCTCCCCGTTATAAAAGTAAATTTAAAAAATCAAATAATGTGCAAATCTTCAACCTTTGACCATAATTTTTAATCCCCGCCCAAGCCTAATTTATACTTTTTTTTTTTTTTTTTTTTGTTGAATAGCCCAATTTATACTATAATCGACGAGAAAGACAACACAACTAAAAATCACCCCAATTTATCCCCTCAAAAAATAAAATTACCGCTATTTATAAATACTTTTTGACCGCTATAAATAAAAAAATTACTCCCTTCATCTTACATGGTTATTTTATATATATTAAGAATTTTTTTTTATCAATGAATGATTTTTTTTTTTGTTTACTTTTATTAAATTACTTTTTGTAAGTATCGCTGTATCCGCCATTACCATCGGTATGAAATATAGTTATTTCATAATGATGCATTTAGTATTGATTAGAGAATACACATTAAAAAAATTAACATTACATTATAAGTTAAAAGCGTCCCTACTTTTTTTTTTTTTTTTTTTTGTAATTGTGTAACAAAAAGAAAATCCAAGTTTTGTGGTTAGTCTAAAGCGTGCAAAGGAAAAAGGTAATTTTATTTACAAATCCAAGGTTACACAAGACGTATAAATCAAAGAAACATATACAACATTATACAATTACATTTTATCAAAAAAACATTATACAATTACATGCCCTATAAAACTTCTCGGCATCTTCCTATAGTTTTCTATATAAATACGTAACTAGACATTTAGAGTTGAGAAAGACAAATTACAAGAAAAGTCGTAAATCAATTGAAGGCAAAGTAATTAAACTATGTCAAGGTATTTTCAACTTTCGAAAGCTTTGGTTATTCTACTATGTCTTAATATTGTAGTGCACACAAAACAAGCACAACTACAACCATGGTCACCCTTAGATGCACCAAAAGAAATCCTCCAAATGCTTAGTCGTGACCCCGTGACCATTTCACTAGCCTCAACCGATTTTGGCCACATAATTCACCAAAACCCTTTTGCAATTTTTGCACCATCTTCTATTAATGACATATCTAAATTGATCAAATTCTCAAATTCACTTCCTATCCCTTTTACTATAGCAGCAAGAGGGCAAGGACATTCGGTTAATGGACAATCCATGACAAATGATGGGATTGTGGTGAACATGACTGAATTGAATAATGAGCTTAGAAATAATGGGAATGGAATTGTTGTGTTTGATAAATATGTAGATGTTGGTGGTGGACAACGTTGGATTGATGTGTTGCATGCAAGCCTTGAAAAAGGACTTACACCACTTTCTTGGACTGATTATTTGTATTTATCGGTTGGTGGAACTCTCTCTAATGCTGGTATTAGTGGACAAACCTTCCGATTTGGTCCTCAAATTTCCAATGTTCATGAATTGGATGTTGTTACTGGTACGTATGAATCGAATCATTCTTTTCTTTCATAATTCTCTCCCTCCTAGTTCCTACAATTAATAGATGATGTTTTTAGGTTATTGACAGATTAGGTTGGGTTGGTTTTCGTTTCACGACTTAATCAAATTTTATTTATTTAAATTGGATCAACATTTCATAATTTTTATGTCAAGTTCGAATCAACCTAATAGTTAGTTTGAGTCGGGCCATAAACTCATGTCATCATTTTTTTGAAAATTCCTAAAATATATATACTATTGAATGACATTCTATTTCGTGAAAATTTAGAAATTAGGCTTAACTCTACAAATCAAAATTCTAACATCTGAATTTTACTCCCACAAATAAAAAAATAATTTGAATCTAACTAAATAAATCAACACATAAAAGTCATAAACAATATATATATATATATTTGAAATCATAAGTTAACTTGTTATACGCGAACCAAAAGAAGATAAATAAGAGAAAATTAATGTTGATTTTACTGTATTATCAATAAGCAAGCAACAAATGTTAATTGAGATCTTTAAAAAAAATGTTAATAGAGATGATAAATTAATTCTCTCTTCTTAAAAAGTAAATTTGAAAAGCAATAATAATTCTCGTGATTTAATTAATGTGATATACAATATTAGGGTCATTTTTCCTCCTAAACGCTAAAGATAAAATATTAGAGTTTCTCTCTTGTTTTTCTTTCTGGCGAGAGGACTATATATATATATATATATATATATATATATATATATATATATATATATTGTTTTATTAAAAAAAAATAGTTTAATAAGGATGGATGGATCATGCTTAAAAAAAAAAAAAGGATGGATGGATCATGCACAAGAAAAAAGGATGGAACAATTACAATAGCTACTATACCATCACATATATTCAACACAATATTTTTTTTCAAAATGTTCGATTATTATAGGATGGAGGGAGTATATTTTTATATTGAGTTAATCCATACTTACAAACCGACTTGTAACACAATGAATACTATTCTTTATAAATTCATCTTAGATCTTAATTTACAATAGGTTTTACTGTAATTGGGGATATGAGCTCATATTCTTTGGTGAGGTCTTAAATTCAAGATTTTGCAGATATTCAAATTAAAATGTGATAGACATTAGAGATTTCCCTAGTCAAGATTTTGCAGATATACAAATTAAATGTGATAGACATTGGAGATTTCACTAGTGGTCAATATTTTCTCTTAAATATCTTGAGTATACACAATACATATATATAAACTCTAGAATATCTTGAGTAATAATACTATAACAACAAGGAAAATAAGAGAAATTGATTATTCAACCAAATCAAATTCAGTTCCAAAGAATTTATTAAGCTATCTTGGTATGTCGCATCATATCATATCTTTATAAAAGATTTTAAACTTGTCTCTATATGAAGTGAAAATTGACCATGTCATTAAAAATTTATGTATGTGGGGTTATTTTTTTGCTAGGTTCAAAGTCTACATGTCTATTTTTAATTATCAAAATAAAATGTCTAACTATGTCAATTAGCTAGTTGAGGTTTATCTCTTGATATTCAGCGTACGTACTCATCGTCAAGTCGTCATAGTCACATATATATATAATGGTTGAAACTTTGACATATTTATATGTACTATGATTTATTATAGAATAACAGATAGATATGAAAAAAATTAGCCCTTGGCCTAAAGAAAAAGAACAAAATTTGTTCTTAGATGAGATTTCTGTGTTTTGAATTGATATCAGAGAAAAACAGAAGACTTTTAGCTATTAATTGGACTTTACTTCTGGAACAAATGAGTTTTTTTTTAGGTGGACTTTTTGGTTTTGATTATCTGCTAGTATTTGTTCTTTGAAGGGATTTATTTGCCAGTATTTGTTATGGATGCCTAGAAAATGCAAAATTAAATTAAAGAAGAATGTCTGTAGGTGTCACGTGACTTCATCGTATATTTATTAAGATTTCATGTCAACGATTTAATCAAAGTAAGATATGCAACATGAAATCAACTCGTTTTCAATCCAACTAAATGGCTAGACTCTTGTTACATTGCGAACAAATGTTTGCCAAGAAACACCATATTCATGTTAGGTTAACTTAATTGGTATGAACACTGCATATTATAACGTCAAAGGTTTAAATTCCAAACAATTTATTTATTCACCTTAAAATGAGTATTCTATTTGACCAATTTTAAAAAAGTCAAGCAACAAAGTATATTGCCGCACGTACTGATTCAACCTAGCTATCCCTCAGTTTCCCATATATTTTATACCTTGATGGCGCAAAAAATTAGATCAATTCCCTAAAAACAAAATATGTTATATGGTGCAATAATAAAATCATAGAGACTATTTGTAAATAAATAAAAAAAAGGGCCTTAACAACAACAAAATGACTAATGAACTCAAATTTCATCAAGAAAAACATGCCATTTATATTTATGTTTTATATTTTTCCTTTGGCTTTCACAGGGAAAGGAGACTTGGTGACTTGTTCTACGGAGAAGAACTCAGAATTATTTTATGCGGTTCTTGGAGGTCTAGGCCAATTTGGGATTATAACCCGAGCAAGAATAGCTCTTGGACCTGCACCCAAGAGGGTAAGTTACATGTTCTCTAATTAATATTCTTGCTTATTCATGATGTTGTATAGTAGGAATCTTGAGCACATATTTAAAGACGGTTGTAAAATGATCATTAGTATCATTTTAATTAATAATAACAAAAAGTATACAATATCATAAATTCTTATGGTTTCTTGTTAGTATGTCACAATCACAAGCTTACCATTTGCTATAATGCATATTTGCAAGTCAAACTTAGAAAAATATGCATTAATCATAAATATATTATCCTTAAATTTTGGTAAATTCTTTTATTATATTATCCTAAATTACTAATTAAACAAATGTTTGATTAATTTCTTGTAGGTAAAGTGGCTCCGTTTACTTTACAACGACTTCTCTGCATTTTCTGGAGACCAAGAACATTTAATCTCATTGAATGGAATAGATGAAACTAATGCACCCAATTATGTAGAAGGTTTTTTGCTTCTAAATCAGCCACCACTAGACCTATCCTTTTTTCCAGAAATTGATCAACCTCGCATAACTTCCTTGGTAACTCAATATGGCATAATCTACATCGTTGAGCTTGCCAAATATTACGACGAAAACTCTCAAGATCATGTTGATCAGGTAAAAAAAAATTAAAGAAGATTTTTCAATTCCAAAAAGACACAACATATGAAGAAACCTAAGTAGTCATGCTATTTTCATTTCTTCTTTGTTTGTATGATTAATTTATCTACTAACATAGACATCTTTTTGTTTCTTGAATAGGAAATTGAAATTTTGCTTCAGGGATTAAAGTTCGTCCCTACTTTTAAATTCGAAAAAGACGTTTCGTACGAAGAATTTCTAGACAGAGTTCACACTGATGAGTTAACACTAAGGGCACAAGGGCTTTGGAATATCCCACATCCTTGGTTAGACCTATTTGTTCCAGGATCTAGAATGTCTGAATTTAATGAAGGTGTGTTGAAGGGTATTATCCTTAAACAAAACATTACCGCAGGACTTGTAATAGTGTACCCAATGAACCGAACAAAGTAAGTTTTGAAAAATTATTTAATTAATTATAATGATGAAATTCACAAGCATATTTATACTTTGAATTAATTCATAGGTGGGATGATAAGATGTCAGCTGTTACACCCAATGAAGAAATTTTCTACGTTGTGGACTTTTTGCGTGCAACTGGGTTTGATAATTTGGAGGCATATAAGTCTCAAAACCAACAAATATTGCAATTCTGTAAGGATGTTGGTATAGAAATCAAACATTATCTTCCCCTAAACAGAACACATGAAGAATGGGTGGAACAATATGGCCTCAAATGGAATGCTTTTGAGAAAAGAAAAAATCAATTTGATCCAAATAAAATATTGTCACCTGGGCAAGGGATTTTCAACTAAATAAAAAAAAGTTATATGTGTCTACTTTTCTATCTTTCAACTAATCTTTTTCCTTTTAATTTACTGTATAGAATCAATTAAACAATTTACCAGTATGTTTTCTTGTCATAATTAAATATTTGTACATTTGTATAATCTGTAACATAAGTTATTTAACTAGATTCAATAAAAAAGTACCTATTTAAATTGATCAATAAACTTTGTATAACACATTCCACTATATATTTCTGCTCTGATTTCCTTGTCAAAACAAAGAAAATTCTGCTCTGATTTTAAGATCAATTCGTACAGGATAATTGCTTTCCTCCCATCTGTTTTTACTCATTCCCGTCAAAATAGCCGAGCGTGAGTTAACTCAAGCAGTTATATTTTCAACGTGAGTTAAATTACATTTTTCGGCGTGAGTTAACTCACGTAGGATAGTGAGAAAAAACAGATGGGAGAAGAACGATTCTCTTTGTACAGTATCCATGGCCCAGTGTTGTGGACATAAGACGATTTCCAACTAAAAGTGGGATAAAAGCTCAAAACTCAAACAACTTTTACAATTTCTTTTCCCACCCTCCACTTATAACTGAGTTTAGTTAGTAAAATGAGGGCATGTACCCCTTGACCCTTGCTAAAAAAAAAAAGTACCCCTTGACCTACGTTACGTACAAAGCTCGGACTCATCAAAATATATGTTTTTTTTTAGAAAGCCTTGTGTTTCTTTAGTGGCTTTACTGTAAAATTTGTTTTGAGCCTTTAAACACGTTAGGAAGATATGTAAAATCTATCATCTATTCATGAAAGTCTAGCATTGCTTTGCTCATTATATTTATTGTTATAGCATGTAGGAGTTTTGATGTTGTTTGGATCGATTTAAAAACAAAAAATTATCTAATCAAAAGACAAAAATAATGTACAACTTGATTTTGGATGGTTCATAAAAAAAAATCCAACCCCAGTCCAATTATATGCGATTAGAGTCGGTTCAGTTTATTCAGTTTTTACACAAACAATAAATATATAAATGTTGGCATTAAGATGAATATTTGGTTTGAATTACAAATTAATTATTCATGTTAACATAACCATATATCCACCAAAAAACTAAAACAAAATAACTATATCAATTGCATTCGGTTTTTTCTAGATTACCCTCTGTTATTTAGAAGATATTTTACCCTCTCATGATATCAACCAATCAAAATGTAATATACATTGGCAACATTAAATGTCATAAATGAATAATTTTTTTTTTCTAAAACAAGAATCAATTATAATCATAAGGTAACTTTTAATACTTTTAATTTTTATTTAATTATATACATGATTACATTGGAGATCATTTATCTTATTTATTTGTTACATTTGGGTTCTTTATCTTTATTTTTATCCGCTTAGGTCTTTTTTCTCTTATAAAAGCACATATACATCCTTTTTCTCATTTTTTTATTAAAAAAAATACATAATTTTATTTTTTAAAATATCTTTTTATAAAAAAAGAAACAAATCCAGAAATATGATGAAGATGTTCATCATCTTCATCTTCTTCCTTTGAATCTTCATTGAATCAAAAAAATTTCTACACAAATATATCTCAAAATATCATGAATTAATGTTATATTCACCTCAAATATTCTTTTAAACACAAAAATCAAACCCCTATAGAGAAAGAGATTTAGTTTCATCACAAAAAAAAAAAATTAGTTATATAAATTGTCACGATGTATATTATTATTATTTTCTAACTCAATATTCAAGTCCAACATAAAAATAACCCCAGCTTTGCACATCAATTTTGTTGTTTCCAAAACAATCTTAACTTTCGTAAAGCCTAACCCTTCCGCCAGTGACTAAGCCTCCACCATCCGCTTTGCAACATTTGTGAAATTAATGTTTTAATTTTTGTGTTTAAAATAAGATTTGAAGTGAATATAACATTAATTCACGATATTTGGAGATATATTTTAGTAGATTTTTTTTATTTAAAGAAGATGATGAAGATTCAAAGGAAGAAGATGAAGATGATGAACATCTTCATCATATTTTTGGATTTTTTTTCAGTTTTAATAAAAATATATTTTAAAAAATAAAATTATGTATTTTTTAATAAAAAAAAATGCGAAAAAAAGATGTATATGTGCTTTTAAGAGAGATAAAGGACCTAAACGGGAAAAAATAAAGACAAAGGACCAAAGTGTTACAAATAAATAAGATAAATGACCCATAATGTAATATTGCCTTAATTATATTTAGGTGTTCAATCTTAATTAATTTACACTACAGGACTAGCTTAGAACAATTAAAATTTCACATCAAATTTCTTTCATCTGAATGTCCTTAAATTTATCAGTTATATTCATAAAATTTATTCCTACCATTTTGATTGTTCAATTTTGTCGTTCCCAACTGCCGCATTTTTCAATTTTCGTGAGAATCGTCATGATTTTAAATATCGTGAGAATTGCCGTTATTTTTAGTACAACGTCAGGTATGATGACTTGATTTTTCTTTTTGATTTGATTTTTTTTGGTTGTGAGGTAGTTAATTATAACAATTGAGTAAATCATCCGTTGTACTTTGAGGGCTGCTAGCAGGTGTTGCCGCTGTGATGTTGTGGGAGTTTGCTACCATTTTTTTGGTTGCTGCTGAAATGGTTATGTGATGAGGCTTTTGTTCTTTTATTTGGACTTAAAGGCTTTTGCTGATAGTGAGACAGGTCTATGCATGTTAACAGATTTTATTAGGTTGGCTGCTTAAATAAAAAAAATAAGTCACGATACCTGACGCGGTTCTAGAAACAACGACAGTTCTCGTGATAATTGGAAATTGCGGCAATTTAGAACGACAAAATTGAACAATCAAAATGGGAAGAAGAATGAAAAAGAAACAAAAATTGATCAATATGGAAGAATAAAGAAGAAGAAATTTGAAAGAAGGAGATGTTTTTGTTCTCACGTTCGGGGTTCTAGAATGGAAGAAATTTTATGAATGTAAATGATGAATTTAAGGACATCCAGATGAAAGAAAATTGATGT
Source organism: Medicago truncatula (assembly GCF_003473485.1). Classification (NCBI taxonomy): domain Eukaryota; kingdom Viridiplantae; phylum Streptophyta; class Magnoliopsida; order Fabales; family Fabaceae; genus Medicago; species Medicago truncatula. The sequence goes on along the minus strand of NC_053045.1, from coordinate 60,590,906 downwards.
AAAATTTTATTTGTTATAAGTCTTGTAGTGTAAATTAATTAAGATTGAACACCTTAATATAAAAAAAAAAATTAAATCATTTGTTGTTTCAAATAAAAAAATTAAATAAAAATTAAAAGTATTAAAAGTTACCTTATGATTAAGATTAACTCTCCTTCAAAAAAAAAAAATTAAGATTAACTCTTTTATTTTTAGAAAAAATCTACTCATTTATTTGACATTAATATTACCTATATATATTGCATTTTGATTGATTGATATCATGAGAGGGTAAATTACCCTCTAAATAAGAGAGGATAATGTAAGCCTCACCATTACATTCATATTTAAATATTATAATTATCTGAATTCCATTCATATTTATTCCTCAAGTATTCCTGTTTTGTTCTTTTTCGCTTGTAACAAAAAAAATAATAAAAAATAAAGATATAATAGTAAAACAGTAATATAAAATCCAATTAGACATAAGCGGATTTCACACTAGACAATCCAAATATATTCAATAATATATGGTTTTGAGTTGTTTTTAGTTTGTTGAGATCGATTTACATTTTTTATTTGGATAGTATGAACACCCTTAATTCATAAATTCAACATTGGACTTCATAATTTCACCTGCTATTTTGTCACAATTTTTTTTTTTACCTGCTATAGTAAGTTATTTTATTAGTTCATACTGATTTGCAATAATATTTAGTTTGGTCAATAAACATAAAAATATGCATTATTAGCCTAGTATAATTTAACCTCAAAGTTCCACATTTATTTTTCACGTCAATATTTAAAACACCATCTCTTTATCATAGGTTTTGGTCATAGTGTGTATATCTATGCCATCTCTTTATCCCAAAACAAAACATTCCCTTTTCCTCAATAGAAAGAAAAAAAAAAAAAAAAAATCTAAAACGCTGGTTATAATTATTTGTTGAAGATTTTTTGTCCAGGTGATAAAATCATTCTGGGATCAAACTTGTGTTTGCTTTCCAAGAAACTCTTCCATTTAGTGCCAAAATGTTTTTTCCAATCTTCCTGGATGCTGTAGTTGGGAAGATATTGCTTAACCTTAATGCCCGCATCAGTACAAAACTTCAAAATTTCTTTGTTTTGAGATTCATATGCTTTCCAATTATCAAATCCACTTGAGTGTAAGAATCCAACCGTGTAGAAGACATCCTCGTTTGGTATCATTGCTGACATCTTATCGTCCCACCTGGATTTAAATTTCATGGAATTAACTAATGATTAATTTTTCTTGATTGTTATCATATAATTATACTTATAATAATTGAAAACAACAAAATGATCATGATGAGTCAAAGTATATGGTATTTCAAAGGCTTACTTGCTTTTATGCATAGGGTAAACCAAGACAGTTCCACTGGTGATGTTTCTTTTAAAAATTATATCCTTGAATACACCTGAATTAAAATCCAATATTTGAGATTTTGGTATAAATAAATTAAGCCATGGGTGAGGAACTTCCCACAATCCTTGTGACTGAAGCTTCAACTCTCCACTTCGGACTCTATTCAAGAACTCAACATATGAGACCTTTTTCTCATAATGAAGTCCAGGGATATAGGCTAGTCCTTGAAGCAAAATTTCAATTTCCTACATAAACAAAGAAAAAGAAAAAAATAATAATGTTATTGATATTTATAATTATAAGCTACATTATGCAATTACAATATTTTATCTCTTGGTTTTAATTTGTCATAAAAATATATTTTATCTTTCGGTATAGCTAGTCAAGATTAAACGTCTAGGGTTATTGAGTAGACAGACTAGAAGGTACCTTGTCCACCATTTTCTCGGATTGATGATCATAGTATTTAGCAAATTCAAGGCAGTAGATAATGCTGTGTTTGGTTATTAAAGAAGCTATTCTATGTTGATCAGATAGAGGGAAGAAATTAGAGGATCTCCAATTATTTATGGAGCCTTGTTGCATTAGCAGCATCCCTTCCAAAAAGTTCAATTTCCTTCCATTGATTGAGATTAACCGTTCCTGATCTTTGGTAAAAGCAGAAAAGTCACTGTAAAGCAATCTGATCCACTTAACCTTCAAAATTAGAATACAAGATTCGAGTGTTAATTTCAAGAGTGATTTTTGAATATTTATATTTATAAACTCGCATATATACATTCAACGATTCATACTAATTTTTTTTTTTTTCTTTAAAAAAATCAATGATTCATACTCATACGTATATATTAACTCATCCAAATATTCATTTGTGAATATGTGCCTTTCATTGATGACTAATGGAACAGTGCAAAGTGAAATATATGACGCGTAACTACCAAGAATGTTAACAATACTAGTGGATTACGGACAAGGACATGTTGCTTATCTCACAAGAATGATGTGGTCAAAATATATGATCGACAACTAGATAGATTTGGTGTACATTTGTTGGATGAAAAATGTTACAATGAGACAAAATAAAGTTATTGACAATTCTGTATAACCGTACCGTTGTGGGAGCTGGCTTAAGAGAAATTCTTGCCCTTGTTATAACTCCAAATTGTCCTAAACCTCCAAGAACCGCGTGATATAACTCTGAATTCTTCTCAGAAGAGCATGTTACAAAATCTCCTTTTCCTGAACCAAACAAACCCATTTGATTTGATAGATGACCACAACTATTATTTAATTAAAAGTATAATATGCATGCATACATCAAGAACTAACGGTATGTTTTCTATATGAAAGATTGACAAATAATTAATCAAGACTTGGACCAACATACACAAGTTTGTCAAGAATAGAAGACTTGGACCGCAGTACCCCAAAAAAAGAAAAAAGAAAAAGGAAGACTTGGACAGTGTGAACTCATTCTAACTAGTTTATGGAAACATTTTACTTCATTTACCTATAGTATAGACAAAGACTATGGAATCCAAACAAAAATACATAATGACTATTCCTAATTATTATTAGTAGGGAAATGCTGACTGAAATAATTATTAGACTTAAATTATCTTCGGCCTCAACTTTAGATTACCATATATAGTCCCTTTCTTTTTAAGATAAAAATAAGTCATTAACATATATATGGCAACTGGACTTGGTGATGCTGAAGAACCCATAACAAGTTAACAGCCTATAGTTTTCAACAACTTTCGTGTTGATAAAAATACGAGCATAGTTGATTTTGATATAAATTAACTCTCGGTCTAAGGTTATCGTTAAAATTGGGGTTTTAAAAGAGTTCTTATATTTAGATATATATCTAACTCTTAGTAACAAAAATAAAATAAAGATATATCTAACTCTTGAATGCTCGTATTGTTGGTATGAGTCACTTAGACTAAATACATTTTCACTTTTGCTAATTGTCTTATGAGGGACTATTTTATTTTTACGGAGTATAGTATATATATCCAACAATCCGGGGTTAAATATCCCAACTTATTTGAATTAAAAAAATTGAAGTCTTGGGGTTCAAATTCAGACAAAACAGGAAAAATTAACTTAACAACTAACATTTACCATTAAAAAATGTCCATCATATCATACAACTTCATACTTAATTTGAATTAAAAAAAAAAGGTTTAAATTTTGTTTGACTCAAATATAATGAAAAAAATTAATTAATTTATGCACATTTAATGTTACAGTATAATAAAAAAAAAAACTTAGATTAGATTTTTCAATTATGTGAGGAGATGACACAATTATAATTTAGAATAAACTACTAAACGAGTTTTTAATTTTACATGAAACTAAAATAATTAAATATATTAACTCCAAAAATTTGTGTGAAAATCTTTATTTTTTATAATTGAGTCAGAAATAATAGACCATAAGTACTAAAGTAAGAAGAGAAAATGCCAAATTTGAAAAAGTGACAAAAAAACAATATCTACAATTAGTTATGCGCAAACTTTGATGATGATGATTCATACCAGTAATCACATCGAATTCATGAACGTTGGTGATTTGAGGTCCGTAAAGAAACGTCTGGCCACTAATTCCAGCATTGGAAAGTGTTCCTCCAACCGTGAGGTAAAGATAGTCAGTCCAAGAAACAGGTGCAAGTCCATGTTCAAGTGTTGCATACAAAACATCAATCCATAGTTGTTCTCCTCCAACATCAACATAGTAACCAATCAAAGGGTCTTCAAAGACACTAATTGCAACCCCTTTTCTTTGTTTTCTGAAGCTAGCCATGTCAACTACAATTCCATCATGAGTCATGGCTTGTCCATTAGTGGAGTGACCTTGTCCTCTGGCTGCTATAGTGAAAGGAACATAACTATTGTATGAGATTTTAATTAAGGTTATTATGTCTTGTATAGAAGATGGATGAAAAACTGCTATTGGGAATTCATGAATGATGTTGCCATAGTCACTAGAAGCAATTTTGATGGTTTTAGGGTCATTATGGAGTTTGGTTGATATGGTGTTAATATTGGCTAGCTCTGGTGGTAGTAGAGTTTTGCACTGATCGGTTTTTCCTACGGTGGTGGATGTTAAACGGGTTATAGTTATTAGTAGTATGAAATAGGTGAAAAAAGGGTAATTTTTAGCCATTTTGTTGTTTATTAGATCGAGAGAAAGATATATTGAAGATGGGGAAGTTATATCTGGTTGAGAATGCAAGCTCCTCCATTCTATTTATAGCCCTTGCATGATGACAAGGACAAATTAATAAGTATAAATGAATGATGGATACATTGAGTGTGTCTAACACGCCTTGATTAAGATTACCTTTAATGGGGAAACCTCACACTAATTAGTTGTTAAAAATTGCTTGTTACAGCGAAATGTAATGTCACGAGGATTTCACGAACCTTATTTATTTTAGTAAATATCTGCCCTAAAATTTATTGCTTTGTCAAAATGTAGATAAATTTGTTTTTTAAAGTAACTTAAATTTATTAATCTAATATATATTTTATATTATAAATTAAATTTTATTCACTAAAATTATATATTTATTTTTATTTAAGTGATTATACTTTATAAAACAATTAATTGTAACAATTAACGGTTATCGAAATATATTATTATTATATATGTAATCGACAATAATAGATAGTTACATTGAATAATATCTTCTTAAAAAATATATTATATGCATTATTATTTACAAGGGAAGAAATAAATAGACGTAAAACAATTTTATTTTAGAAGTATAATTAGTTCAAAACCAAGGAGGTATATTTTGATTAAATTAAAAAAAAAACACAATGGATGGTTATATTCTACATATTAAAAAGAAAAGAAAAAAAAAAGCAGGGGAAGGGAAAAATAGAAATTTTTTTGTCAAGTAGAAATTCACATTTTTTAAGGTGGATAGGTTCTTAGGTTTGAATCTCGGTCTCTTGTATATATTATGCAATATCCCTCTTAACTGAACGAAATACATATTGACAAAGACAAATAGATATTAACGAGACATATTTAGAAGGCTAAAATATGGTTTTAGTCCTTGCAAATATGTCTCGTTTTGGTTTTAGTCCCTGTAAAAAAAAATTGTTTTTGGTCCCTGCAAAATTTTTTGTTTTAAAACAAAAAATTTTGCAGGGACCTTTTTAAAAAAAACAAAATATTTTACAAGGACCAAAAACTACAAAATGGGTTCAGTCATCACGTGTCACGTATGCAAATCATCACAAAAATGGGGTCAAAGACTATTTTAAAAAACAAAAAATTTTGCAGGGACCAAAAACAATTTTTTTTACAGGGACTAAAATCAAAACGAGACATATTTGCAGGGACTAAAACCATATTTTAGCCTATTTAGAATGCAATGGCCCACTTTGCATCAATTGCTTGACAAAATCAAGGTACAAATATTTTAGTGGTTGAAAACGAAATACACTATGTTCTCTTTTGATGACCATTTTTGGTGGCATAACTCAATTTTGTGCTACACACCTTGTATTTGAAAGTCGTGATAAAATGATATTTATCAAACAAAGCTTTTTAGTCATACAAGCTTATAAAATATAGGCTAATTTGTGACCTACCAAACAAACTCTTAGTCTATTACTATTTTTTTTTTAGGGATCTTAGTCTATTACTCTATTGGGTAGTAGAAGAAGAAAAAAATAACGACATTCTACTTTCTTACTATTGGGCAAAGTAATGGGTGGCTATAATGTCAAATTCAAAGATACGGTGGAACCAGATGGTAGATTATAGTACTATGTTTTTTTTTTAAGGAAGATTATAGTACTATGTAAAACGTTATGAAGTTTCATGTGAGGTTCTCTCCACACAAAAAAACATGTTTCATTTTTTTTTAATATACCAAAAAAAAACATGTTTCATGTGAGGTAACTATATACTAAAAAAATTAATTAATAGGCATAACGATAAATATATATTGTAATTCTTTTATATATACCTATTTTAATTTCCTCCAAAATTACCTTTTTAATCTTGATCCCTCTAAATTTTATGTTATGAATTTTAGTCATTTTCGTCCTTCTCTAAATAGTTTTTTTTTTTAATAATGTTTTACCCTTTGTAATACATGTCATTTTCGGTTTTTCCGTTTGTAAATTTTTTTGTATAAATTTCATCCTGGTAAAGTAAAGATTCTCCAAAATAACCTCATGATCTCATATGAGTGTACAAAAATAATATTTTGGAGATCAATCATTTTTGCACAATCAGATGAGCCAGGGGGTATTTTGAACAATCTTTATTTTACGAGGACGAAATCTAAACAAAAAAATTTACATGGGAGAAATCGAAAATGACTTATATTAAAAGGGGTAAAACATTATTAATCCTAGTTTTTTTTAGGCCAAATACATTTCTTTTTATCAAATTTGACAAAAATACCAAATTAGTCCTTTAAGTTTTTTAAGTTTTAAATAGATCATTTAATTTGTTAATTTAATACACTATTATCCTTTTAAGGACCTATTTGAAACTTAAAAACTTAAAAAAATTTAAATAGGTGCATTAAATTAACAACTTAAAGGACCTATTTAAAACTTAAAAAACTTAAAGAATTAACATGATATTTTTGTCAAACTGAAAGGACAAAAAAACTATTTGACTTTTTTTTTTATTATGTCATTATTAAAACTTTAAAATATCATAACTTAATAACTCAACCATTTATTTTTAATGTAATAATGTAATCTTTGATTTTTTTTTTTGGTTGTCGAAAAAAAAGATATATTAAATAAAAAAGAGAGATACAAAGACTTAATTTGAAATCATAGATAAGTCAATAAAGATTAAAGATGAAATAACTAAATCATTAAACTAATGATATTTTAAGGTCATATCAATAATATGTCATAGAAAAAAAGTCATTTGAAAAAGATATATTAAATAAAAAAGAGAGATACAGAGACTTAATTTGAAATCATAAATAAGTCAATAAAGATTAAAGATGAAATAACTAAATAATTAAACTAATGATATTTTAAGGTCATATCAATAACATGTCATTGAAAAAAAGTCATTTGAAACATTACACAACTTGTATAAAAAATAAAAGACCAAATGTCATTGAAAAAAAGTCATTTGAAACATTACACAACTTGTATAAAAAATAAAAGACCAAATAGAAAATTTAGAGGACCAAAGTTTAAAGGAAAGTTATGATAAAACTAAAAATAAAAGTGAGTATATTTTGAAGGAGGAAAAGTATATTTAACCTTAATGAATATTACTTTTTTTGTTGACAAGTTAATATTACTTTCATCGTGTGATGTGTGCATCATATATCATGATCATGAAGATTCCCATCAATCGGACATTTGAATTGAACCCATAGATTTTGTATCATTCTTAACGTTACAAAATTGGATTGAATTCTAGTCGTTGATTATCATCTCGATCAGGGACAACATTTGTTATTATCAAGCAATTTACACAATAAAACTCACAATTGTGTTCAGTATTTTTAAAAGGGTTAATGGTGCTTTACCTCTGTAATATATGTCATTTTTTATTTTTCTTTATTAATTTACCCTGTAAATTTTTAGTTTTTTTAGAATACCCCCCTAATAGCCATAGGTCATAAAAAAACGACTTTATTATTTTTTTTGCAGAATTTTTTCTTTTTTTTTTTGTGACCTATTAGGGGGGTATTCCAAAAAATATATATTTTACAGGAGGTAAATCAATAAAAATATTTTACAGGGGAGAAACAAAAAATGACCTATATTACAGGGGGTAAAACACCATTAACCCTTTTTAAAATTATCGATTTGGTTAAATATATTTTTAGTGCCTATAAATATACTAACTTTTCGTTTTAGTTCTTATAAAAAATTTCTTCGACTTAGTCCCCTAAAAGTTTTCCATCTTCATCTTTTGGCTCTCCATAGAAATCATATTTTTTAATAAAGTTTTGCATAAAAGTTCCTAATATTATAAGATTCTCTAAAATAAAATAGAATTTTTTAATAAAACATGAATTAAATATGAATTTTTATATTTTTGGCGGTTAAAAATTTATATTTAATTCATGTTTTGTTAAAAAAAGAAAAGAGATTTTTACGATATTATACACATTTCTGCACAATTTCATTAAAAAAATACATGAGTTGACTTAAAAGTAAGGATCAAAAGTGGTGATTTAAAATATTATATGGACTAAAAGTAGAAAGAAAATTTTAAAAACAGTAAAATGAATAATTTAATATATTTATAAGACCAAATTCAGATTTAACTCTTACGAATATTAGTAATTATTTCTAGAAGTGTTTAGGAAAGAGTGAGTCAAGTCCACAACCTCTTTATATTTATATTTGTCCTTCTAATTGTATATAAGATCTTTTATAGATTATCCTACATCCACATTGGTATTTGTATTTCTTATTTTAAGAATTGACGAAGTCAAAAATTAGGTAATTATATCAGAAGATCTCTAAAGATTTGATTTTGGATCAGTCATTCTATTTCATGAAACCTTTTTTGTACTTAAACTTTTCTGGTTCATGCATGGAAGGGTATATAACAATGGGAATTGAAGGAGACAGGGGACCAGATTTTCTTCGGGCCAAGATTTTGTTTATGAGCATCTAAGGTAACATTCTTTTATCAATGAAAAGTCAAACAACGGGATGAAATTGTGATTATGAGTTTACCCACCATATATTGATGTTATGTTATTTTTTTTAGGCAATATTGATATTATGTCACTTCCATAAGATTTTCCTTAAGATGAAGATATTAAGTAATTCAAAGCAAAAGAAAATAGAGATATGTTTGACTCGGTGCCATGATTTGATTGGTAATTAAGGAGAAATATTCACCATCATCGATATTAAGTTACCTTACAAGTCCTAACATCATCTCCAGATTTGCGTATGGTTGGACTGAGTTTAACCTCATAATTTCCTAGTAAGTCCTAACATTCTCTTTGGGAGTGAGTTTATGTGCATTCAGGAGAATATATGACAACATTTAAGTCAATCATATATTGTCTGCTCAAGATCGGACGTCCCATATTTTAAGTTTGAATTTTAAATTTAAAAACAATTAAAATCGTGCTTGAAATTTTAGCAGCCCTATTTTAATCGAACAATCCAAAGCCAATCGATTGTGTGCAATCAACTGCACTCAATACAAATCAATCTCCAATAAGGTTGGTTTAGATATATAATAGCTATAGGGACGGACTTTTTGTTGGCATCTTGCCTAACATATAAAAAACATTAACTATATTTAAATTATACAATCCTCAATGATAGAACCAACATAGTTGAATCATACGATTATGCTCTTAGAATTAGGAAAGAAATATATATCTCTTGCATAATAGAGAAAATAATACAATCTCAGACACTTAGAATATATATATATATATATATATATATATATATATATATATATATATATAGAGAGAGATTTGTTAGAATACATCCACTTAGAATATTTATGTGGGAGTGTTTTAGCAAACTACACCTTAAGGTGTATTTAACCACTTTTTAGTTATAACTTGCTAAAACACACCTTCTAAAAAATAAGTGGGTGTATCCTAACAAATGTCTATAGGAGTTGCTAGAACACACCCACTTTTTTTTTTTTAGAAGGTGTGTTATAACAACATACAACTTAAGGTGTATTTATTAACTTTTTAGTTATAACTTGCTAAAACACTCCCACATAAAAAAAATTAGTGGGTGTGTTCTAGCAAATCATATATATATATATATATATATATATATATAGTGAATAATAGGTATTTGTTTATAAGTCGTTGAGAGTTTCGGTCTATTGGTTCGAATTTTTGGATGATGGACCAACACTTCGAACACAATCTAGTTCACTATAATATACCACATTATATTCCAACAATATATATAACAGGAAAAAAGTGTATAAAGTAAGAATTTCATGGCTAGCTTCCATGAAATAGGATTTCCATATCAAATCGGATCTGAAGAAGAGAGCTGCGGGCCAGAGGAGATTAATCGGATCACAATATTCTGGACTTGCCAGCAAACAATGAAAATGATGCATGCCTCGTGCCTTTTTTCTTTAGGTGGTGGGGGTTTTGTTGTGTTTCATACATATTTACATACAAAGTAACAAACTTACTCTCACATTAATGAAATTACTTCAGTGGCATAAATAAGGACAAAAAACAAGCAATTTCTTGTATGACTAAATATATTGATGCTGCATGTTTCAATTAGGCTAAGTCATTGGTGTCAAATAAGCTAATTTAAATGTCGAATCACTTGAGAGTATCCAAGTTTTAAAGATGACTATAACAATATTTGTTCATACTTTATTTACCCTCAATCAACTATTGGCCTTTCCCCCGCCAACCAATTCCGAGGGTAAATAAAGTATACGGTAGAAAATCTTGACATGTAAAGGGAGTGTAATAATGATTTTCATTGACAAATTGGACCAAACCTACCCCATGAGATGCATGGGATTTGGATTGCATGGAGTCATATAGTAATGTGAGATATGGTTGTTCAATCAAGTTCAGATAATTTAAATTTAAAACAGTTTAAATATTAAAAAATATACTTGTTTTAAATTTAAAATGTCTAATCTTAATCGGACGATCAAACCTGTCTTGATTGCATGTTATTTTGACTATATCGAATCCAAATACCTTTGTAAAATTGTTTTTATGTTCACTTTGTTTTATAGACATATAGCTAGGTAGCTCGGAGGAATCTTTTGTCTTCTAAAATTCGATTAAGGATGCTAAAGTTTGACATATGACATCACATTTTTCAGTTCATGTATTGATTTCAAACTTACTAGTAATTATTTTGTCTTGGATTAATAGGTTGCGGTGTAGAAAAATTGACGTGGAAACCTTCGTTGTAATGATCGCTATATATTCTAAAGATGATCATCATACACGAGTGAAATTAAAAGATACAAATTTCTGCTATTGCTGCTATCATCATTAACAAGGAACAGAACAAAAAGAACATGCATGCATCATATGCATGGAATGCCATTAAGAGCTAGAATAATTTGTTTTCCATTAATTTAATTTTTCTTACTTGAAATAATTTCATATTATGCTTAGTAATATGGTCTTCTTTTTTTAAAAAAATAAAAATAAAAAAAGGAATATTTTCACCGTGTGGACCTGAACTCAAACAGATCAAACAATTTAACTCAAAAAGCAGAATGAGAATGTTATATGTTCACACTTCACATTTACGACATACTACTATATCACAAGACAATATTTTCAGATAGACAATAGGGGATTTAATTAGCTAGAGTAAGAGTAAGGACCACACTACGCACATGATTTCTCATGAAATACATTGGCATTAGACAATGGGCCATGGCACTGCATATAATGTAATGGTATATGCCAACACAATTCTTGAATTGCTTTGTACACTTTCTACAGCTGTTCTTTCTATATATGTCTGAGATTCTTCCTACTATGAAACCACTTTGTAGCATTATTCTAAAAAATAAATAGTAAAAGAATATTGAAAAGGAACAAGAGAGTGATTTGTTTGTAAGATCTTTAGTGTTTAATTAGCTGAATCAGGAATGAATGTTTCACCCACTTTTAATGCAAGCTATACAATTACAGTAGTATAAAACATATTTTAGTTACATGTACTATAGGACCACATAATTAGTAAGTTGGACAAATCTTGAAAATTGGAAAACAATGAAAAGAAAGAAGAAGCCAAAAAATATATATCGACCCTGGCCTAGAGGATGTACAAAAATAAATTTTCTGAAAGGTCTTTCTTCATTTCTCTCTCTGTTTATTAATTTTTTGGTGTCATTAACATATGATAATTGTGTTGTTGAAGTCCACCTACCTAATAAATTAACCAAAAATTTGACTTATGTTATCAAGAGAACTATACGATTTAAGATAAGTATACGAGTTACTCTAACCTGATGGTGTTTTTTTTTTTTTTAAGAAGAAACCTGATGGTGTTTTAAATCCAAATTGTTTGAAATGTACTCTTTAAAAAAAAAAAATTGGTCAAGAAGCCCAACGGCTAGATATTCACTCCACTCGATGAATAAATAGGAAATTTGGAGTTCAAATCCTTAATCATGTATACTAGTGGAATATCCCGAGAATATGGGATTTGAATCCCTACTCTATATGTTAAATGCAATATTCCTACTAATTGATTTATGTTCATGGGGATTGAAAAATATAAGTTTGTATATTTGTAAGGACTAAAAACATAATTAACCTTTAAATATAACTAGACTTTCCACCCGTGCTGCCGCACGGGTCATATACATTGTAAATGAAGTAGACAAAGACAAAGACAAATCTCAATGCATATCAAAGAGAATGAAATATGTGGTCTCAAATATATGCAGATGTTGGAATTCGAACGTCAGGCACCACACTTATTCTCCTTAAAAATATTAATTTTTATCAATCGTGTGTTACTTCATTCTTTTGTTAAAATTATATGTCAATGTTATATTATTGGTATGTTACTTCATCTTTTCTTTTTATTTTTGACAAAATGTTACTTCATTCTTTTGTAAAAATTATATGTTAATGTTATATTATGTACCTAAAAATAGCTCATTCTTAACCTCAACATGTAAAATGTTTTATTTAAATAATTTTCCTTTTATCGAATATTTGGCCTTTACCGTAAATGATACCCTTTAACTGTTTGTTGAAATGTTTCTTCCACCTGTTTATATATATTGCAAAATTCTGGTGCATTTTGTGGTAGATATTTAACAAAGAGAATTCAGTTCTAATTTGGATGAAAAGTGTAAAACTAACAAAAAAAAATGTTGCTATAATCTTTCAAAACCCTTTTATTTCAATAGGGCGATTTGTTTTGTTGAAGAAATAGGGCGATTTGTTTTGAAGAAATAGGGGAAATAAAGCGATGCCGATTTGCTTTGTTCATGAAAATAAGAGATTAGGTGTGAGCATTAGGGTTGTTCATGAAAATAGGAGATTAGGTGTGAGCATTAGGGTTAAAACAGTAAAATTATGCAATAGGGTTTAGGTTAAAATTAGGGCTTACGGGTTAACTTTAATATATAAGAAGATTATGTGAGAGCATTAGGGTTGTTCATGAAAATAGGAGATTAGGTGTGAGCATTAGGGTTAAAACAGTAAAATTATGCAATAGGGTTTAGGTTAAAATTAGGGCTTACGGGTTAACTTTAATATATAAGAAGATTAGGTGTGAGCATTAGGGTTGTTCATGAAAATAGGAGATTAGGTGTGAGCATTAGGGTTAAAACAATAAAATTATGCAATAGGGCTTAGGTTAAAATTAGAGCTTACGGGTTAACTTTAATATATAAGAAGATAAGAAGATTAGGTGTGAGCATTAGGGTTAAAACAGTAAAATTATGCAATAGGGTTTAGGTTAAATTTAGAGCTTACGAGTTAACTTTAATGTATAAGAAGATAAGAAGATTAGGTGTGAGCATTAGGGTTGTTCATGAAAATAGGAGATTAGGTGTGAACATTAGGGTTAAAACAGTAAAATTATGCAATATGGTTTAGTTTAAAATAAGGAATAAATTGGAAATTCGGAGTTCAAATCCTTAAATCATGTATACTAGTGGAATATCCCGAGAATATGGGATTTGAATCCCTACTCTATATGTTAAATGCAATATTCCTACTAATTGATTTATGTTCATGGGGACAGAAAAATGTAAGTTTGTATATTTGTAAGGACTAAAAACATAATTAACCTTTAAATATAATGCTTGTTTGTAGAAGATAGAAAAGTCTATTATTCCACATTTACTTAATTTCGTCAAGTCGTAAAGTTTGTTGTATTAATGGGCCAACTTAGCTCTAAAGTACGTAAAGTATAAAGTTTGGGCTTGATCCATTGCACCCTGAATCAATTGAGAAAAAAATGGTTTTTACTTTTTCCATCATATATGTTCCTTGTGCGCCCTTTTCTTTTTCTCTGAAATACTTTGTGTCCATGTTATATAATCTAAACTCTTATAGAATGATTTTCAAATTATATAATCTAAAACCTCTTGAAACCCATAAATGGTGTATGAATTGTTATCAAAGGTCTTTGCTGACCAACATACGATCCCCACAAAAACTGTAAAACAATTTCAAGGATCATATGTATGGTCGATAGTGATCATTGTATGATGAACCACTTCCAACTTAAAACTAAGAAAGAAAATTCAAGAATAAATGAAAAGTTAAGATTGAATGAAAATGTTGAAGAGTGCAGGACTATTTATAATCATAAAACATTCATAGACCGTAACTATAGTCAAATGAAACATTTAAAGTGTCTAAACCGATCAAAAATACATTAAACACACCACATACCATTCAAACATTGCTTGTAATGCCACATTCCATATTTAAGGATGATTCAAATTATATAATTCAAACCATACCAAACTATGTTAAAACTTAAGGTTTTGAAGGTTTGACAAAGTTCATAACATAATTAATTTGATTTCAACAACATAATAAATTAAACCACTTAATACATTTGTAAATAAAACAAGCAAATGGGTATTCAAAGATGAGACGGTGGTTCTTATTATAATTGGACAATACCACTCAATATCCATGCAATACAACACCATTACCATACTTCAAATTTAATTCAACAACATAAAACACAAACAAAAGGTCATTGATCGGTAAAACTTAAATCTTCGTCTCTATAACCATGAGAACTTTTATTTCTTCTTAGGTATTGGGCCAAATCTAACTTTTTTAACATCTTCGAAAGATCTTACCAACAAAGTGTCTAACTCGATCAGTCTTTTAGTATTGTACTGACCAAATATTGAAAGCATGGTTCTCACGTTGACAATGTTCCTAAGCTTCACATGGATGAACTATACGCATCCATCTAAGCCAATCGATGGACGACGATACTCAACATTGTGCACCATCCTCCTATCTTTGTGGTTGAGTATGCGGTTGAGTTGGTTGAGTTGATCCTTCAAGCCAAATAGTGTGACATCAACCCGAACCTTGAATGGATTGGATTTTTTTCCCGTTGTTGTAAATTGTGACTAGCTTGATGTTTAGATCTATGAGAAAAGTATTTATGGTTATTTGTTGTGTTTTATAGCAAATGTACCAAACAAACCAATTTATAAAAAATTATGTGCGTACAGAAACTATCAATGCAATGTGGACCACAAAAAAATCTTGTACTTCAAAGGTTCGGATTATAAAATATGAAATTTCCATCATCCTACAAAGTACGAGTTTTAACCCAGTCTTAGACCAGTTCGAATTATATAATCTGATTCATTTTGGGATGATTTCGAATTATATAATCCAAACAAGTTCAGAGTGTGAGCGGTGGCTTGCTCAACAAGACTAAGTCATTGGACACTTTTTTTTTTATTGGTCAGCAACACCTAACTGGTCAGCGTCTCATTGACCAAGATTTTTTTTACTCAAACTTAATGATTTTTACACTCTAAGCACTCATTTTTCACAAATTCTTCCTATAAATACTCTCACGTCATTCACAAATCCTCATTCCATCTCGCATCCTCTCTCTTTTTATTTTTTATTTTTATTTTTTTTTATAAATTTCTTCTACCATGTTCTACTATTGGGCCTTTCATACAAGGTTTCTTTTAATTTTATCAAGGTATGTTATGAATGATCAAAGGGCAATATTCCCACTTTGTAAATTGGCACCCTATGTCTAGGTGTAGTATTCCTTTTGGTGTAAGGTTGATCATCCAAATCTCTTTTTTCCACAAGATTTCACTTCACCCCTCATCCAACCTCGTTCCCCCTCAACCTTCTTCCATTAGAGATTTAACTTTATGTATCTAATAATTTCTTGTAATAAGTAGGGTTAATTGTGCTTTACCCCCTGTAATTTTATTTTTTTTGGAACACCCCCCCTAATAGGTCATAAAAAAACGAAAAATTCTGCAAAAAAAAAAAATAAAGTCGTTTTTTTATGACCTATTAGGGGGGTATTCTAAAAAAAAAAAATTTTACAGGGGGTAAATCAAAAAAATATTTTAAAAGGGGGAAAACAAAAAATAACCTATATTACAGGGGGGTAAAACACCATCAACCCTAATAAGTATTATGCTAATGTAAACAATACAATACAAATTTGTATTTACATTTATTAATTTTTTGTCGTTTTCAATTATGTCATCTTAATAATGAGTTGTGTTATTTGAACAACCATTTGTATGACAACCTATGAGACAATTATAGCTTTACAAACAAAAGTAAGTATTGACACAAAAACCAAAATAATAGAGAGACAAGGTAAAAACATAATATGAGTACGAGAGAGAAAATTGTCATAAAAGTTGTCATAAAATAGTTGTACAAATATCATTTTTCCTTAATAATATATGTCACAAAACAAAAATTCAAATTATATAATCCAAAAATATTGAAATGAAGCTATATAATCATCCGAACAAAGAGTGTTTTAGAAAGAAAAAAACCAACTTAGGCTTTGTTTGCGAGTTTGGAGGGGAAGGGAATGAAATGTTTGGAAAAAAAGGAAGGAGTAAGTGGAAAAAATATAGGACATTGGAAGGAGGGACTTTAGAGGACTTATTTTTCTTCAAAATATAAAACTCTCCTCATTTAGGGAAACTAAAAAATTATATTGGAGGATGGTTTATATGAATTCTTCAAATTTAATATATGTTGTTATAATATTTTTAAAATTAAAAATATATTAATCATAAACGTTAAATTATCTCCTTCAAAAAAAAATAAACATTAATTATCACTTTCTAAAGAATACTATTTCAAAAGATGTGAAAGATTTTTCAATTTTCCCCTATATTTCTCTGCCCCCAAAATCTTTCATTCTTCTCCCCTTCAAACTTCCAAACAAAACCTTAAGGTGAAAAAGTAATATCCAATTAAAAAGTTTGTTTGTTTTGCTCTTGTGTTATGGTCCCTTTGCGAAAGAGGTAGAGGCTAGAGGGTGCATTGTTATGAACTGAACCGAATTGAACCACATTTTTTTGGTTTGATTCAGTTCATGAAACCACTTTCTTCAACAACAAAAAAAATATGTAAATCCAGTTCGGTTCTGTTCAAAACCGATTTTTATGTCTGAACCAGATTTTTTTTCTTCATAAAATCAGATTTTCTGGTTAGGCTAAAATATGGTTTTAGTCCCTGCAAATATGTCTCGTTTTAGTTTTAGTCCCTGTAAAAAAAAATTGTTTTTGGTCCCTGCAAAAATTTTTGTTTTTGAAAATAGTCCCTCCAGGGACTTTTCAAAAACAAAAAATTTAGAGGGACTATTTTCAAAAACAAAAAATTTTGCAGGGACCTTTTTTAAAAACAAAATATTTTGCAGGAACCAAAAACTACAAAATTTATTAAGTTATAATGTGCCACGTATGCAAATCATCACAAAAATGGGGTCAAGTACTACTTTCAAAAACAAAAAATTTTGCAGCATCAAAAACAATCTATCACTGTTCTTCTCTCTAAGCTACCCCGTCCATCGTCGTTTCTCTTTTTTCCTCCACCGCCGTCACTTCTCTCTCTTCTGCCGCCACCATTTTTCTCATCTCTTTCTCTCACACTCTGATTCAGGAAAATGAGAACATGCCATATCCAATAACACACAGAGGCTAGAGGTTAGAGGTTTTTGATTTCATGGCGCTACAACCAATCTCTTCTCTGCATTTTCAATTTTTCCAACCCCAAACCAAAACCCACCACATTTTCAAATTCTCACTTTCTTGTTCCAATTCCAACCAGAAAACAGCTCAAGTTGATATTAAGGTTGTAAAGAAGAAAAAACACAGACCAAGTTTCTCTGACCAAATTCGACATAAATGGTCCCTCAAATTAGGTTCCCAAAGACAAAAATTCCCATGGCAAGAACAACAACAACAACAAGAGGAACCAGAACTAGTGGAACAACCTCAATCCCAAGAGGAACAACCACAACCTCTGAATTTTGAGTTTCCAAAGCGTTTATCTCCTTGGCACGTGGCAGAAAGCCCTAAACAACAATCACAGTTTCATTCTGAATCTGATGTTTCTGAAGACGAAGAAAATGAGAAGCCGTTACAGCAAAATTCCAGTGGTTCTGTTATGGAAAAGGAGGTGCAAGAAGCAGAAAGTACTAGTTTGAAGAAAAGGAGAAGTAATACTGAGTTAGCAGAGAAGTTCATTCCGGAACATGAGTTGCGGAGACTAAGAAATATGGCGTTGAGGATGGTGGAGAGGTTCAGTGTTGGAGTTGCCGGTATTACTCAGGAATTGGTGGATGCTATTCATGAAAAATGGATGGTTGATGAAGTTGTTAAGTTTAAGTTTGATTCTCCTCTCTCTGCTAATATGAAAAGAGCTCATCAAATTCTCGAGGTTTAATGCTCATTCCCTCTCACATTACCAGTTTACTTATCTATATTCACAATGGATTGTTTGGATTGACTTATTTGAGTTTATCTACTGAAAACACATGTCTGAAACTATTTGAGAGAGCTTATGAAAACAACTTATGAATAGTTGAATACAGTTTGAATCTATTTTATCTTTGTTATAGAAACAACTTATAGTAAGAACTTATATGAAGATCACTTATGATATAGATGCTTAATTAAGTTGATTGTCCAAAATGGGTGATACCTCACAATCCAAAGAAACAATCGTTTTCAATGCAGTGTGGTTGCTTGCTTTAGCTTATAATAACTTGTCTTTTATCAGAGAAGTTGAACTGCTTGAGCATTTATATTCATAGTATTATTTTCTCGCTTAATCAGAGTAAAACTGGAGGTATTGTGGTGTGGCGATCGGGAAGTTCCATAGTATTATATCGAGGAATGTCCTACAAGCTACCTTGTATAGAATCTTACACGAAAGTATATAATGCTAAGGAGAATGCCGTGGATAATTCAGTGGATGTTGGGAGTGGGAGTAGTGTTGAAGTAAGTGTGAAAGAAATGGTTGGACCTATTGATTTTAATAGAGACTCTGCAGAGTATTTGAAGGACATGAGTGAAGAAGAATCGATGGAATTGATCGAACTCAACCTTTTGTTAGATGAGTTGGGTCCGCGCTTCAATGATTGGACAGGCCGTGAGCCTTTACCTGTTGATGCTGACCAATTACCTGCTGTGGTTCCAGGGTATAAAACACCATTCAGACTTCTTCCGTATGGGGTGAAACCTTGTTTATCCAACAAGGAAATGACTGACATGCGTAGGGTTTCTAGAAGAACGGCACCACACTTTGCCCTTGGTATGCAAGAAGCTCTCTAGTTACATTCATGTCTTCAAATTTCTCTTTCGAAAGATTTACTATTCTTTACTGCTGCAGGAAGAAATAGAGAACTTCAAGGTCTGGCTAGAGCTATAGTAAAGCTGTGGGAAACAAGCGCTATTGCAAAAATAGCCATCAAACGTGGCGTTCCCTATACATCTAATGATAGGATGGCTGAAGAACTCAAGGTACTTCTCATAAACAGCTAGAAATTGGACAATATTACTGTTTAATTTAATTGTATTCGAATTTTATCACGCTTAAAAGGTATATAAAACAACCCATCTGCTTGGCGACCTCCTTGGCTGTTGACTAAAAGAGTGTTGAGTTTCCTGAGAGCTTCATTTCTTGTAAATGTATATCAGGGATGAGATTAGGATTTTAAACCCATTAAACTTTTGTCCAATGCATCAACTGAAACATGTGCATATAGGTAGACGGATCAATAAAAATGAGACATGTCTAGTATCGTAAAGTGTATCTGACTTATCTGGATTTTATTATTTTCATCTGTAAATGCAAAGGTGAAACAACCACGTAATTTTCTGATAAATGTTTATTTTATCCTTTTATCATTGTGTTAGAAACTGGTACCGATATACGATTTAAGTTTAACTGTAGAAACTGACTTTTTTTATGGCAGACTATGTTTATTACAACAGAAACAGAATTACACTCACTATAGAGAATACATAATTCACACACAAACTAGGAAATAGATAATATGCCATTACACTACAGGACAATTCTTATGCAAGAAATTTGAGAGTCTTGTCTCTCCCTCCCAAAATCATTCAAAAACTATCCTATAGTCACTTTCTCCTTTCATTGCTCGATTTATTCCTAAAATTAGACAACATAACTGACATAATAACTACCTTAAACTGCCCACAACGGCCATAAAATAAGTATAACACATTGTCGTTTTCTCTATCAACAAGCGAGTTTAAGGCTTTCAGGGAATTGCCAAAGTTACGCTATGCCACTGACATAAAAAGTTAATAAAAATTGCCAAGCACAGACAAGTTGACTACATAATTCATTAATAAGCATGAAATATTTTCCTGGGTAAATAAATGATATTCTATATGTAGAAAGAAATAGGGTGAATGCTATTATGTTTATTCCTCGGCTCAAGGAGAAATTTTAGGAAATATAAACAACATATTATGAAATAAAAAACCTAAAATCTTCACTAATAAAAAGAGATAGAATCATGGGATTTTCCAACATTTTATCATAAGACTAACAAGTTTGTTAACCTTCCCTCAAGTGGGTGTTATCAGTTGAAAGTACGAGATGCAATGTCAAAAAGCAGTATAAGTACTGCATGTCTGCTTTTTGTAGTTAATGCTAACTGAATCAGATGACCTGAGTCAATGGAATAGGTATTCTTAATAACAGAATGTGTGTGACTTTCATGGCGTTTGCCTTTGTTTTGGATCATAATTACATTGAAATTACTGTTTTCTTTTGTAACATTATCAGGGTTAAAGTGAAAACGGCCCCTTCCTAAATTGCAAAAGACTCTTGGTTCGGAAATCAGCAACTTGACTCCTTGAACTTACAAAACTGTGCTTATTGGTGTGAAATCAACCCACATGTAGAAAATCGCATTGTTGGTGGTCAATATTCACAGTTTGATAATATTCATGGGAGTGAGTTGCTATGGTCCAAACCACAAGTGATTTTCTGCAATTGAAGGATAAGCCTGAATGTGGTTATTGCATGCAACCCCATATTCTTCTGACCTTTTTTAATGAGTTTTGGGTCCCATACAAATTTCGTTTGATTAATAATACCCAAAAGATTGACTTCAGCTATACTTTTGTAGCATTCATGCATTTTGGAAGCTAACCACCATATTTCTAAGTTTTGTAAGATTGTAAGAATTGTTAGCACTTGACACTTAAATGCTTTGACAGTCGTTCTTGTTCATAATTTATCCTGTGGCAATGTTGAAGTGAATAAATTGTTCCTTTCTTTAAACTTATGGTGTTTGCATTTCATGCATTTTCAGAAATTGACTGGGGGAACCTTACTTTCTAGAAATAAGGAATATATTGTAATTTACAGGGGCAATGACTTCTTGCCTCCTGTCGTCACCAAAACCCTGACTGAGAGACAAAAACTAACCGTTCTCCAACAAGACGAGGAAGAGAAAGCACGTCAAAATGCTTCATTGATTACTTTATCAAATAGAAAATCATCTCAAATGCAGTTACTTGCTGGAACCCTTGCTGAGACTAGGGCAGCAACCGCCAATTGGGGACACCAACCAAGTAAACAAGAAGTTGGTAAAATGATAAGAGAATCTACCTTGGATAGACTTTCTTCTTTAATCAGAAATCATGAGAGTAAACTAGCTCTAGTAAGTTACAAGAGACCAACTGAAATAACTTCCCAAAGACTATCTGTTGTTACCATATCTATCTAACTTTATAAATTATATGGTTATAGGCAAAAACAAGATTCAGGAAGTCTGAGAAGGATTTAGCTAAAATACAGGGTGATTTTGACCCAGCAGACCTTCCAATTGATTTGGAGACATTAACTAATGAAGAGAGATCTTTGTTTAGAAAGATGGGTCTGAGTATGAAGCCATACTTACTTCTAGGTAAGAATGACAAATTTATTATACCTTTATGCTTAGCTGCTGTGGTACAAATTTATTATACAAAAAATGTTCAAAGCATGAGATTTTCAGGTAGGCGAGATGTTTATGCTGGCACCATAGAAAACATGCATCTACACTGGAAATATCGCGAGTTGGTAAAAATACTTGTGAAAGGGAAAAATTTAGCCCAAGTTAAGCATATTGCGATATCTTTGGAAGCTGAGAGTGGTGGGGTGCTAGTATCTGTAGACAAGGATACCAAGGGCCATATAATAATTATTTATCGTGGGAAGAACTACTTCCGTCCACAGGTTATGAGACCCAAAAGCTTGTTGTCACGAAGACAGGCATTGGCTCGATCTATTGAGCTTCAAAGACGAGAGGTAATAAAGCAATAATTTCTAATAAACTGAGATTCTTAATTGTTCTTGAATCTCATGAAGTTTCTAAATTTTCTTTTCAGGCACTAAAACACCATATATCAGATTTACAGGAGATGATTGAGTTGCTCAAATCTGAGCTAGTATGACATTTTATCACTTCTATATTACTCTACTGCAATATTTTTGGTTATAAGTTCTATCATAAGTTTTTTGTCGTTGATTTCAGGAGGATATGAAAAATCAAAAGGTGACTGATGGTGACAAAACTATGTAGTCAACAGTGAATAACAGCCATGTTTCTTCTCATGATGACTTGGAAGACCTAAATGCTTTATTTCCATAGACTAACACAGGTGATTGTAATATACTAAATAGTTACTAATTTTGCCATTTACTATACAGTAGCAATATTAAAAAACTTTCATGGAATGATTATTAATTTACTGTCCTTGTTCCTCTTTTTTTTTTTTTTTCCTATTATTCTTTGGCAAAACTAGAATTAAGGAACCACATTTATTTTGACAAAGACGACAGTGGTGACTATAACTTGAAACATCAAAACAAGCTATGGTCCTCACTTGGTATTGTAATACATTGCAATAGCTTGTAGAGGTTGAGCATTATGGGTAACTGAGAAGATGAAAAGGAATGTGCTGTTTAAGCTACCAAGCAGAAAAACTTGACCCATGCCTATGATGATTCCATCAGAACTTCTCAAGTCAGTAAGTAAGGAGACTGTTATTGTTGCTTCCATTGCCGGAGTCATTTATAATAGTAGATTTATATCCAACTTCTAAGTGGTAGGAATACCCTGAATTGATGTAACATGTGTGATGCTTAATTCAGGTTGTATGGTGGATGCTTAATTGATTAATCGGTTCAGTTCGATAGATGCATAATATTATCCGTTTACATTACATGTTCATATTTCTGTAAATATTTATTTCAGTTTAAAAATGATGTGGTTAAGTTTTTATACGTGTGATCCATATTACTATTCTCATTTTGTCTCTACAAAGATTTGTTATCATTTTTAATAATCTATATGAATAAATATGAAGTTATAGTTGCTACGACAGAAGGGTGCAACTTTACCTACATCACATTTTATAAAAATCACATGATTCTAGAAATACATATCCAGACAACTCAATTTTGTTTTCTTCGTCCCTAAGAAAATGGTGATGACCAGAAAGTAGGGGAGGGATTAATCTGATGTAGGTCGATCAAATAAACAAACACAAATGCTTTCATGATTACATCGAATGAATAGTATTAGGAGACTAAATATACATTGGCTAGATAATGCGTAAAATGAAAAGAAAATTGGTAGATCAAAAGGCATAATGGGAACAAAGTGGAAAGCACTCTCAAAGCAGAGTTCTGAAATGAACCACCAAGCAATATAGCATAATGGGCAGGTTCATTAGACCTGCTGCAGGAAACAAGAAGTTTGTCACTTGTAACTCTTTCAAATTTTAGTGGACTCAAGACAGCAAGATGAACAACAATCACCATTTTAATTTAGGAAATTCTTGTAGTAATTTTCAATACTACAACAAAAACTTAATATGCAGGCAAAAGTAGATAGATAACTAACTAGCCTTAAACTTGTCCCTTTGCAAAAGTTTCCTTCATAAAATTTGCCACAATTGAAGCTAACTCAGCTAAATGCTCAGTGTATACATGGTCAGCTCCTTCTACGATATGTAACTTGTGATTCGGTAGGATCTTGGCGAACTCAAGTGCGTCTCCAACGGGAATTATTGTGTCCGCATCACCATGAACAGTAAAGAACCTGTTATGTATTATGAGACTGTATTATATGTCCATGTGTTATGGAAATGCCATAACTTCATTAATAAAATATCAACTTACATTAAAAAAATTATCATAATTCATGTTGTAGCATCTTACATATAGACAAACGTAGCATCTTATATTTTTAAAAGCACGAGCCTAGCATCAATTTAGATATAAACATTATCTTCTTCACTAAATAATAAGAGAAAAAATCATCTCATGAAAAACAAAAATAAGAGAATAAATCAAAATAAGATATACTACAACATATTATGACAAGTTCTTTAGACTCCCAAAATTCTTACCCTTTTAAAATTCATATTCCATAATAAAAAGTTCTGACATGATCAATTGATAAGGATTTTGTTTTGTTTTAAAACTTTGCAGAAGCATGTTTTTGAATGAGAACACTTGAAATTCTTATGATTTAAATTTTAAAAGAACAAAATAGATTTATAGAGGTAAAATGTCATCTGTCATTGCTGTAGCCAAGAACCTTCACCGTTCACTGATCCCACTGTACAGATTTTTGCAATGAAACTCTTGTAATGAAGATGAAAGGGTGAAACTGTAAAGGAGAGGCAAAGTATCAGACAATTTTTCCCTCACCTGCATTCTTTGTCAATCTGCAGGCATGCTTCGTGCATATCTATGCTTAATCGATCCTTCAAGCTTTCCTCGGTTATGCAATAATCAACACTTCCTACAAAAGAAGATTGATGCAATGCCCTCAAAAACTGAAAACAAGTAATATAAATTACATTTTTTTTTGTTGTAAACAAAATTACACCTTCTCGTGTATTTGCTGTTTCGCTATAAAAAAAAAAAGGTGCCGTGAAGTAAGATGCTAAGAATGATGTTGTTGGAGCATTGGATCAAAAGATTAAACAAAAAAAGGAGCTCCACATTTTTTAAGAAAATAGTTTCGTAGCCTTAGAACAAAAATATAGAGTAAAACAAATCAAGGCAAGGTTTTGGACTTGCTGATTTCAGTAAAGGCATTCAATAAATAACAAGTTCAAAGTAGAGACACAACAAGTTATAACATATATGGATCCTGAATTTCTTGAAAGCATTTCTCAAATACATTCTTCTACTCCAATTTATGTATTTGAACGCATGGCTGATTAAACGCACGGTTACCTGACTTGGTCTTCAACTCAATGAACCCTTCCTTCCTGATTTTCTTCATAAAGTTTTTTCCAAGGCGATCTTTAAGGCCTGCCTTTAGATCATAGCGACCAGAGAGGTTGGCAACTGTTTTAATATCATGATACTTTGAAGCATAAAGAAGCACCACATTAGCTCCTGCCTCAAGATACAGAAACAATTCAGACCAAATTTAACATGCCTACACACTTCCTAGGAAACATAAGAACATGACAGAATTCTTTGACTAGTCCTATACATGCTTGAAATCTCTGCTTCCCATTTTATAATGAATCCCAAAAATCATAAATTAATAGAAGATCTTCTTAAAGTATTTCAAAATGAAGAAATGATGTTAAGATCTAGCATAAATATGAAGATCTTCTTTGACTAGTCATATTGAATGTCATTTTAGGTTATTTCACAAAGATTAAGAAAAGTTGTAAATAAATGAAAGTATAACAATTTTACAGAATTATCCTTTTTAAAAGTTGGATGTTAACTATTAACATATATGCATAGTGAAATAGTGAAATATAATGAACTTGGAGTGATGTGCGTGATGTAAATTTGGGGAGAATTGGTTTTAAATAACCAATGTTACATTGAAAATGTAAAAAGGCATTTATTTAGAAATACTATATAATTTTTCTTTTGTTAATGTGACACTCAACTAGGGACGGGGGGGAGTATTTATTCTCCTCCAAAAGATATCGATTCATAGACTTCAAATAGACTTCACTTTAAAACAAACGATAAATTTCACATAAATCCTATATATTGGCACGCATCATCATTAAAACTATTTGCAGGATGATAGGCAGATGAAAGATAAAAGTTTCATATATTCGTAATTTAGCTGATCAGCTCATTAGATAAGTGAAGTTTTTTTTATTCAAAATTATGGACTAAAACGTATGGTTGAAGAATCAGCAAGTATCTGGAAACAGCAAGTATCTGTAACACGACAAACCTTTACTGTGCCCAATAATTGCCATAACTCTACGGTTTGCTTCATGAAAGTGTTGAGCTACAGAATGTATATCATCAACCTCCCTCCAATAGTTGCCAAATTCAAATGAACCTTCACTTTCCCTGGAAGAAAAACTCAAAAGTTAAATCAAAACGAAGCAATTAAACAATACTAGTGGATGAGATTAGATAGCATAAGTTTCGTAAATGGATGAAACCCTGACCTCTGTCATCAGGACAAGAGATCCCACCCCATTTGTTGTAAATTTTCTATTGTGAAAGGAAAATAATTACTTTGTTAAATATACAAAGAAGAAAAGTATGTGTCTGCATTCCCTTATCAAATAGAAATCGAGTTTTGCATAAAATATATAGTAGTTATTGTTTAACGATGTGTTTTTTCGGGGAGAAAAAATCATACCCATTTCCAGTGAAGTCAAAGCGGAAAGAACTAATTCCTGCATTCTCTAGAGCAGCAGCAAGTTGTGTCATGATATTGTCTTCCTAGATATTGGAAAACATAATCAATCAATGAGAAATATTGAATCAATGTATTTATCTATGAATGGGATCAGATAACATAGAAATGTTGAGTTCATAATCCATAAAATCAGAGAAACTAACCTTGGAGGCTCGAAGACCGTGGCATAGAACAACAATCTCTTTGGTTCCAGCTTCATGTAATATGCCTACTAGTTTATTTCCATACTTGTTGGGTATTATGATTTTTTGCTGTTGG
Source organism: Medicago truncatula (assembly GCF_003473485.1). Taxonomy (NCBI): domain Eukaryota; kingdom Viridiplantae; phylum Streptophyta; class Magnoliopsida; order Fabales; family Fabaceae; genus Medicago; species Medicago truncatula. Next base: position 60,563,576 of record NC_053045.1, on the reverse strand, counting down.
ATGGCTGAGAAAGTAATTCAACAATTTAGGTCCTTTTTTTTTTAAATTAATTGATCATTCATAATGCTAAATTGTAATTATCTAATACATACGGATAACTAGGAAGGAGAATATATCAAACAAATGAGGTTTAGCAGCACATCAATTTGTGTATGTAAGATGGTGTGTTCTTACAACATCCTACGGCTAAGACCATCTCCGACGAAGGTTTCTCATGTGTGACCATTGGAAGCAGCGGATGTTAATGTTATATGTAAGAACCATTTTCCTACTGAAACTAAGTTAGGAGTCCAAATTATGTTATACCATTGAAGTGAAGACTAGTATGAGTTCTTAAAATCCTATAAGACATTGTAGTGCCTACTAAAAGAGAGTTAAGAACCCATATTGGACTTTGTAATTAGAGATGCTCAAGTTGTTTTGATGTCCATTTATTGACTTTTTTTTCTTGTTCAATATGTAAACAATAGGGTTTGAAGAGTTTAAAACCACCCAAAACCTTTGAACATAAAGGCTCTATTTTCATAAACAACTTAATTAAACGCTTTTAGCTGATGTAACTAATATGAAAACAGATTGACAGTTTAACTAATATGAAAAAGATCAAATAAAGTCAATCTGTTTTCATATAAGCCACCAGCTATTTCCATAAGAGCTTACGAAAATAAGCTGAAATAGTTTATGAACATGTAATAAGTTGTTTTCATAAGGTCTCTCAAACAGTCTTATAAGCCATCATGCTACCGGTATATAAGCTCAAATAAGTCAATTCAAACGGACTCAGTGTTGAACTACTCAAATAACATACTTTCTACTAGAATCTGCTATTTTAACTAGTATTTTAATCCAGATAACTAGCAAATAAAATTATAGCATCAATCTCTTCTAAATATATATATGGATCCTATGAACAACTTAAAAGCACTCAGTCAATATATAACCCAATTGGAAGCGTTTTTCAGCATATAAGGTGATCAGTTTCATAGTTTACAGATATATGACATAATAAATCAAATTTCAAAAGAAATAACTCACAAGGGTTTTGTACAGCTTCGGCCATTTTCAAGTATTATTGGATTTCCAGAGGATGAAAATGCAAAACGGGTCAAAAGAAATAAATGTTCAGAAAAAATTTCATATAATTGAGTCTGTTTGCACTAAAAATAATATTAAACTGATATGCATGTATTGTGGATAAGGGAGTGTTTTCCTCCTCGAGGTCTCAAGTTCGATTATGTCTAATTTTAATTTAGGTGGGACCAAATTAAGTTTTACTCTTTTTTTTTTTAAAAGAAAATGAGTATGCTTATAACATTTCATTAATAATAAGAGAGTTTATACAATAAGGTACACGATAATAAATAATGGGACTAGCGGTTAATGCGGCAACCCTAGCAAGGGTGTAAGCTACCTCATTTACTTGTCGCCTGTTGAACTCGACCTTAGAGTTTGAGAAGTGTGTGTTGAAAAGACTCTGGAATGCTGAAATTACGTGTCCAAATTCTGTAACATCAACCTAACGATGATGGAAGGCGTCTATAGTAATCTTTGAATCCAAGACGACATCGACGTCGTCAAACTGCATGTCACTTAACCATTGTAAGGCGTGGAATAAACCCAAGGTTTCTCCCACAGGAACAGAATACACATGAGAGAGCGGGATAGTTTGAGCCAACGCAAAGGTACCTTCATCATCACACGGATACATATTTCAATACCTATTCTATTCAGCTGAATAATTATATTGATATATTTACTATTTTTATAGTTTGTTTGTGAAATTCTTTAGTTCATTTTAATACTTTAAGAATTAAATTAAAGAGTGATAATTTAGACATCAATTTGACTTTTCACTAAAAAGTTTTTTCTTAGAAGCAAAGAAATAATTTATTAAAGATAAACACACCACAAGGTATTAGGTGTACTATGGGATTCAAATAGATACAAGCGTGGATATCAAAATCACGAGTAGACTCATACTAGTTTAGAAGGCAAAAATGAACGGGGTCGCGCATAGAAACATTCTTATGGTAGACTCGCGTAGACTCACATAGACTCGTGAGACTATGACGAATTTATGAACCCACGAGGTTTTTTGAGAAAAAAACCAAAAAAGTTCAAACTAAACAAAATTTGAAAGGAGAAAAAAAACTTAGAATCCTCTTTTCTTTTTCGATCTCACTCTCAATTTAAAAACAAAACTCTCACTCTCTCACAACTAATTATGAATAAAGTGTTTTGTCTGAGGTTAAGTTTGATGACGATGGTCAAGATGATGGTGATGATGACGAAGGTGATGATTTTGATGATGAACAAGATTTCATAGGAACTTTGCATGCTTGAAGACATTGACATAATATGTCTTATGATTTTTTTGTTGTTGTATATATAGTAGTTAACTAGGAAAAAACTAGGACGTTATCTACTTATGTTTCTACTTTCTTTGCTCTATGAGTTTTTTTTGTTAAAAAGTTTGTTATGGAGTTTGAAATTTTAATTTTTATATTAACTGGTGTTCTATTGTAAATATATGTCATTTATCTGTCACCTGTATATTTTTTAAAGTCAATTTTAATTTTCTATAGACTCATACGAGTCTTTAAGTCGAGTTTAATAGAATCTACATATTTTTTTTTAGTCTATGTAGACTCGCGACCTTGTATACAAGTATGATCCAAAGAAGAAAAAATGGTTGAACTCCCAAACATAAAATTAATTGATTGTTGCTTAATATGTCTCTTACTCTTCAACTTTTTTGGGTGTAAATGTGCAAACACTTCGATCGGATTGTAACCTCCGATCATTTTTTTTAAAACAAAATATGAACAATTTGAGGGGTCTATTCAGCAATCATGAAAATGATTGTTTATGTTTGTCCAAGTTAACTACTACCCAAATTGGCCCGACAAGTCAATAACATTTAGATATAAAATAAAAGACTATTACTTTTCCTACCCTGCTGCCTTCTCGCGTGCCCTGCAAAATTTACTAAAATACCCCTGGTCCGGATTACGTAATCCGGACCAGATTGTTAGTGTTTCCGGAAACAGAAATCCGGACCATATGTTATGTAATTTTTTATGTCTTTCTTTGATGTCAAGGGTCTCTGTTGACCGTTATATGAACCCCACACAAGCTGCAATGCATTGCAATTGCAGGGTTCCTATGAACGGTCAACGATAATCATGACACCATCGACACCCCTAAAAAACTAGAAAACATTTGAAGAAAATGTAAGAAAAGAGGTGAAGTGAAGAATGAGGGTATTTGTTGAAGATGGAAGCCTATTTATAGCCTAAAACAAGTCTTAGGTCATTAATACAGTCAATGAAAACGTGTTAGTGGTTGTTGTAACCGTCCAAACCCACATTAATGGCTCTGAATCTTTCCGGAATTTACATTCCGAAACGCCCTTAGCCCTATAGGAAGTGTCAACTTTTCTCTCGTTCACCATTATCGCATTAATCCGGAAAATATATTTCGGAAAACAGATGTGCATTCCGGATTTTATATTCCGGAATGCATTAGTCATGGTCGGTGGTCTGCACCACACGTTTTTGTCGGTGGTCAAGTCAAAAAAACGTGGTAAAACGCGTTTTTGACTGCATTTATGGCCTCCCAACCGTTTTTGACCCACCCCTCCCTATAAATAGCCTTCTGAACCCCACCATTTCTCACACCATCCTCTCTCACCCTCTCCTCCTCTTATTCCTTGTACAACCATGGTTTTTCATCGTTGGCCTTTCATAGATAAGGGTCTTGTTAAAAACTTTCAGGGTTTGTATGAACGGTCAATGATGATGGAACCGCGCTGCAACGAAGCGCGGTTCATCTGATGGTCATGTGATTCAGTGTGGTTCTTAGCTTGGCCTGCCTGGGCGTAAGTTTGAGCACCCCCTCACCTCCCTCAGGGGCATTGTTTTCTTCTTCCTGTCCTCCTCTTCCCTCCTCCTCCGGTTTTCCTCCAATAGGCAAGCTACTTGTATGTCCCGTCACATACCAGTGGTTAGGCTCTTAGGAGATTAGAATTAGGCTCATAGGAGATTAGAAATAGATTTAGAATCTTATGTAATAAGCTTACAAACTTGAAAATTATTGTAATGTATTGTTCATATATTAATAAAATGAGTTGTTTTTATGTTTGTGTCTTTTTATTTCTGTTTTTTATTTTATTTGCATTTTATTTTACGAATTTTGAAGATTAAAATTGCAAAACTTCTGGTAAAACATTATTCCGGATTTTCAAATCCGGAAACATCTGCAAAATTCTAACAATACTATCCGGAAAACGAAATTCAGATCAGGGGTAAAATTGGAAGAAGAAAAAAATAGGACGCGCGAGGAAATACATAGGTGGAAAAAGTAATAGTCAAAGTAAAATGTTCACTTTCATCTTCCACGGCAAACCACATCCTCAAACACGTCCTCAGTTCTTCTAACACTCAAACCCTAACATATTAACACATCATCTCCCTCGTGCTCTGTCTATCCCTCACTCCGCCGCAGTACTCCTACCTCACATCAACTACGACTCCAGCCTCAGTCACACTCCTCTTCCATCACTCTCCACCGAAAAATATAAACATAGAAAGAGGTTTTTGTTGCATCAAATAATTATTTTTTTCCCTGTAATCTCTTGTATCAATATTAATGTTATTTTTATATGTTCTTTTAATCTCTGCTAACTTTGCAATCTCTATTACCAGGGAAAAGCTCCCTCATGCTATCATTGATGATAGCTTTATTTTTTGGCCATCTATTTAGAGTTGTGTTTATAGTTGTGAAAGGCTCTCTATAGTTAGGCTAACTATTATTTCTATGAGTTTAGCTCAGTTGTTAGGATATTGTATATTATATGCGGTGGTCGGGTTCGAATACCTGACACTCCACTTCTCCAAAAAAAAGGCTAACTATTGCGCTACTTCTTTTGTTGGGAGCTTCTACGCTACACCTTACAAATTGATGTACCAATACTCTTGTTTCATAAAATTTTAAATTAATGATCATTTTATGAAATAAGTTGTTATTTGTTATTATTTATATTTTAGAAAACACCATCTCATGAGAAAAAAAAAATATCATTTCATTGTTTATATGAATTATAAATTTTTAACATTTTCTCATAAAAAATAATCAATATTCTTCATTATGAGCAATAAAAATTCAAAAAAAGTAAATTTTATTTCACCGACGCTTTTGGTAAATAAGATTTAATTATTATAATTGTCAATGATAGAAAATAATTATTTTTTCTTCAAAAAACAATCAATTTAATTACTATTAATTTAATGTTTGGTGTACCGATACACTTAAAATGTTGGATGTACCGTAGAATTTGTCATTTTTTAATATGCCTGTAAAAATCAGCGGCACTGAATTCACTAATAGAATCCTCGTATTAATCAACTTACCTATCGTAAACCTTTCGCAAATCAACAACATTAAATCATTTTTATTTCGTCAAGTGCTATTATAATTTTTTATTTTATTTAACAGGAATGTCGCTATTCTGGAAAGTGAGATCCAAGTAAAAAAATTTGATATAAAGAACATAGCAATGACTGTGAAGTTTTTGATTTACGTGGTGCTAACTAGTAGTTTGTATTGCTAAAGCACAAACTAAAGGCATAAAGCTTTGTAATGTCATAAACTATGGTGCAATCTGGATTAGAGCTCAAGTTATGGCAAGTAATCTTTTTATTTTGTTGCATTCTTTAAGGTTTTCTATGTAATTATTTTTCTTAGGATTAAATTCTGCTAGTGTTATCTGAATTATTTAGTAATATTGAATAAGTAAGTAAACTAAAATATTTGTAAGTGAAACTTTGAGTTTGTCCATAATTTGTAGTACCGTAAAAAGTTGTGAATTAAATTAATTACATCCTTGATGTTTGAATAATTTTTTATTATGTAATTATAAAGTAGTACAAAAACCTAATCACAAATTATCGAGGCATACCTAAATATTTAAAATTGTAAGGATGCGTTTTTCAAAAAAAAAAAAAAAACTTATAAATATGTGAATTTCATTGAAGGCATGTATTCTTAGATTCCTGATAATAAAATGATAAAAATATATATATGTTTGTTGCAAGTTTATTAAATTTTATTTCTGGATATAGAACATTTTTTCCAAAGAAAAGGGTGGGGAAAAAAAAAAGTTCCCAAGAAGACATGAATAAATTCACATGTAAAACTACCTATTATATATAATCCCTATTTTCAAAGTTATGAGAATATCATAATATTAACCAAACATATTTTTTCTAATTCGCTTGAAATAAAATTCACATCTTTATATTCCAAGGGTTGTTATTTCTAAGAATAAATTTGGTAAATTTGAAGCAAACATACCTAGAAAAGATGTTTGATTAACATTATAATATTGAACTTTATTTCTACCTTTTTCTTAAAAATTTTACATTCCCTGAAACATTTTATACCTGTGAATCAATTATCCTCGACATGCAAATGTGCGGCGAGAGTTTTAACAATACTGCATGTCTAAGGTTGATCTCATGATCTTGGTTAAGTTAGAGGAGACCCACGCCATCTTATATAAGCTATCACTTGCAATTATTTTGTTTAAAGATATATATATATATATATATATATATATATATATATATATATATAGGGAACTTCTACGGTACACCTCACAAATTGAGGTGTACCGGTACTCTTGCTTCAAATATTTTCAATTTAACAATTATTTTATGAAATAAAGAGTTATTTATCAATATTTATATTTTATAAGACATCATTTTATAAGAATAAATATCATTTCATTGTTTATAAGAATCATATTAAATTTTTAACATTTTCTCATAAAAAATAATAAATATTCTTTGTTATATGTAACAAAAATTCAAAAAATGTAAAATTTTATTTCGTCGACACTTTCAGTAACTAAGATCTAATTATTGTAATTGGTAATGATAGAAAAAAATTCTTTTTCTTCGAAAAAACAACTCGTTTTAATATGAATTTGATGATTTGGTGTACCGGTACACTCAAATTTTTGAGTGTACCCTAGAATTTACCATATATATATATATATATATATATATATTAAAATAGTTAAACAATATCGAAAGTAATTGAACCTTATTATTTTATTTTTTTGACAAAGTAATTGAACCTTATTATTATTATTAATTGTTGTATTTCTCTAGTTTAGTAACTAATAATTAAATTTATTCACCAAAAAAAACTAATAATTAAATTTAATTGCAGGTGGATTTTGATGCTATGAAGGAAGTAATTTCTCCTTGCGATTATTACTGCGACTCACTCTATCTTTTACCTTACTCCACATTTGTTAAATTACCATCAGGTTGAATTTTATCTTTGGACTTTTAGTACCAGTATTTATTTATTTATTTTCAATTTTAAACTTCTCATTATAGTAAATTTGTTCTACTCGTAAAAAGTAGTGAAATTTTGTCAAAAATTTCTACTGAAAATGAAGTGAATGGAAGATCTGAGGTTGACTCTAAAAGTGCAAACACTGATACTAGTGATGAAAAGAAAAAACCAGAGCTAAAGTTGCTAGATTTATACTCTGGCTGTGGAGGAATGTCAACTTGTCTGGTTCAAATATTGTCGAAGTGGGTTTTACTTTTCTTTGTATACTTGAAAAAATCAATTGAATTCTTTTAATATTTGTATGCATCTATAGTAATGTTATATTTGTATGCTCCTTTAATCTCTGCTAACTTTGCAATCTCTATTATCAGGGAAAAGCACTCTCATGCATGCTATCATTGATGATGGCTTTATCTCCTTGGTCATCTATTTTGTCTTTTGTTTGTTTTTTCAACGAGTGTGATTTTCCTAATTAATCTAGTGAGTTTTTTCCTTTGTTTGTTGTTCTTATTTAGAGTTGTGTTTATAGTTGTAAAATGATCTATATAACGGTTGTGCTTTACTTTTATTTTAGTAATCTTTGCTGTCGAAGCTTCACGATCGGTATGAATATTTTTAATATGCGTGTATATTTTTGTGTAGTTTATTTATAATATGTGTGTAAGAATAAAAGAAATTGAATTCTCTTATAGAATCTTCATAATAATCAACTTACCTGTCATAAACCATTTGCAAATCAACAACATTAAATTTTAATCATTTTAATTTCATAACATAATATATGGAGGTTAAGTGCTATTCTTATTTTTCATTTTACAGGAATGTCGCTATTCTGAAAAGTGAGAGCCAAATAAAAATGTTTAATATAAAGAACATAGCAATGGCTGGACTAATGCCAAAAATTGAAGGGACATGGAAGAGCTAAAAATGTTGAACAATGCCATATCTGTGAGAAAATATGTCGTCGATCGGTAGCAACTTCAATTGACTCGGAACTACAAGACATGTAACAATGATATCATTAGAAAAATGGATGTGTCAAACAAAAATAAGCTCATATAATGCTAACAAAGACACTTACCTAAGTATCCCTATATTGGTGTACATGGTTTCTTTTATGTTGACAACTAACTAAGCTAGCTCATATTGGTGATTAGTGTAGGAACGATCAGCTATTCCAATGATAATGTAATGTGTGTTTTAGTAAATCAACATGTTTTTTGACATTTTTGGCTTCCTGACATAAGAGGTTAATGACCTTCTACATATAGTTCAAAGGGTCATGTACAACAATATCATCTCTTAGGTTTATAAATGTTGTGTTTACGAAGATTGGTTTTGACGCGCAACTTGTTTGTTGCTCGCTTGCCTTGTATTCATGTTATTAATCTTCGAAATATAATTATTTTTTTATTAAAAAAAAACAGAAGAAAATGCCAAAATCAATAAGGTGGAAACGACAAGAGAGTGGGTAACATCTTTTCAAAATTCCTAGCTATTTTTATTCATGGTCAAATTGCTCTTTAACATCTTCCTTCCTTTGGTTGGTTAAAGCAAGGATACTTTATTTATCCAAAAAATAATATTTTTATGTTGCGAGTATTGGACTTAAAGCATCAATATATAACAATGATTGAGAGAGGATCATTCATCTACAAAACCTCTAACTATTAGATATCCCTTAACTTTCCCTTAACTATTAGATATTATCTTTCAATCTGGCTTTCATTTTTCACTTACTCCTCCATATCCTCTGCAACATGATGTGAAATTTTTTTCAGTTTCCAATCTTGCACATCAAGTTTCCTCGAGGAATCCATCCTAAATAGTTATTTTACTGTCTTTGTACTAGTTCTATATAACTATCTCAAGGACTCAATTTACTTAAAATGCAAGGATTTGTTTATCTCTTCTTAAACTTCCTTTCCATATAATCTTTTGCTTAGCCTGAACCTGAACTAGAACCAACCAGTGTTTACAAAATAAAAAATTGTGTAACAGATTCAGAGGTCCTACTTGATATAATCGTCAATAGTGGGTTGATCAACCATGGACAAACCTAATAGTGCTCCATGTTAACATAATAACATTCACCTATATGTTATTATCACCAAGTGGATATACATTAAGCATAAATCATCAATAACAAAGCCAGGAGAGGGGATCATTCATTTCATCCACAAAACGGAAAATAGAACATAGGTTTAATCGAGGATGATTTTATTTCTTGGTCATGTGTTGAACTTTGTTTGGTATCAACCGTGATATTTTTTTTATTTCAGTGTGACTGGCTGTGATTTCTTAATTAATCAGATGAGTTGTTTCTTTTATATTTCTATGTTCGGTATCAATTTCTAACGGATTTAAAGGTAGATAAGGCTTGTTTTCCGGTGTGTCTAACCCATTCTATGCAAAAAATCTTACAATCTTATTATTGATAGGGCCAATATAATTGCAAAGAAGTTATAGATCATTTCTCACAAACGAATGAAATTAGACTTTGTCTCACTATTAAGCTCCATCTCATTCTTTTTCATTAATCCAATTAGCCATAATAAGGAAGAAAATTTATTGAAACCTCTTTTAACCCGTAATTTTAAGTATGATTTGTCACTATAAACATCGTTTTATTTATTTTTTTATTTTTGACAGCATAAACATTGTTTTCTATTGATTCTTAATTATTTGTGTTGCAATTAGGCCACACCTCTATTTAAATGTACTCCTAATATGTATCCTTAATTTTAACTTCAATTGAGAAAACACATACAATTAACGCCATTGCAGCGGGACAAAGGTTTTCTGGATTTGAAAATTCAATTAACTTCACTCTATTTAATTTTACTATCTATAAACATAAGATCATTTTGACCAACAGAGTGAGAAAAATGGACTAACAACAGCCAAACGACGTTGCGGTGGTGGAACAAGTTGTGGCATTGAGAAAACTTGAAAATAAGCACTTTAAGGAAAATCGTTTTGAAAGTTGTGGTTTTGAGAACCCTCAGCTCATAATCAATAATGTCAAAATAACACGGTACATCATATCAGGGGCAAATAACACAGTACAATATTGTTCTGCCGTTGAATTCTTGCCTATAAAAGCAAGATTCACTAATTTAATGAGCAAAAAATAGAAGAGCTAAAAAATGTTGAACAATGCCGTATCTTTGAGAGAATATGTTGTCGGTAGTAACTTCAATTGACTAAGAACTGCAAGACATATATCATTAGAAAAATGGATGTCTCAAACAAAAATAAGCTCATATACTGCTAACAAAGACACTTACCTAAGTATCCCTATCTTGGTGTATGGTTTCTTTTATGAAGTTAACAACTAACGAAGCTAGCTCATCTTGGTGATTAGTGTAGGGATGATCAGCTCCTTCTATGATATGTAATGTGTGGTTTGGTAAAATCTGGGCAAACTTAGATGCATCTCCAACAGATATAACGGTGTCTGAAGAACCGTGAACTGTAAGGACCCTGTCATATGTTACATGATTTGAGATTAACACTTCTATGCATAGTTAAAGTATCATATACTAGTGATATCATCCACTTGACTAGGGAGTAAACCAAAATTGAGATTAAATTAATAATCTTAATTTAAAATATCAAAAGTGATTAGGCATTTTATACATGAAGGGGAGAAATGACGGATTTTCTTATGATTCTACCAAACCCAACCTTATTCAATTTTATGAACGTACAGAATTTCCCAAATTTTTGAAGATTTTCAATACCCAGACAAATGGAAGGAAAATCATTATTTAAACCCTCATTTTCTTCCCTTTTCTCCCTTTCCCCTTTATTTCTCCTCATTCCTTCTCCCAACATCCTTAATAGAAGTCGAACATTAGTGCAAATAAAATGTTATTTCCTTCTTTTTAATTTTCATAGAACAAACATGGAACTCTTAAAATAGAAGTTATGTATGTATCTTTGAACAAATAAAAACCATTGGTCCTTTATGTATAGTTTAAAAATAATGAAACTTTCGTAACTTTAGTTGCTTCTGTGTTATAAAGATTTTTAGAAGACCTTCATAAATTCTGCATATATACTTTCTCTACAAAAAAGGGTTGCGAAAAGAGACAAGTGTGAATTAACAAAGAAGAGACAATAATTTTCTCTCACCTGCATTCTTTATCAATCTGAAGGCATGCTTCATGCATATTTGTATTTAGGCGATCCAGCAAACTTTCCAGAGTCACACGGTAGTCGGAACTTCCTGCAAGTGTGCTTAGTCCTGTAAGTATAGTTCAGATGGTAAAAGGCTGCAGGGGCATTTGATATGCTGTGATGCGGGTTCGAGCCCGCAATTCCCCACTTCTCAACGCTTAGTGTGTGTGAGTTTCACCTCTAGACTCTTTAGAGCCAAAAAAAAGTAGGTGTGTTTATGTTGACAGACATAAACTGAGAATGTCATGTCATGCCTCATGTGGCAGATCATCTATGGTGGTTCCAAAGTCACAGGGTACTCAGAACTTCCTGCAACAGTAATGATCATATAATAATAAAATAACTGTGCTTGCGTTGACAGACAGAAACTGAGAATGCCATGTCAAGTGCCAGATCATTTAATAGAATGTAATTTGACAAAATTAGAGTATTGCGGTAAGAACTATAGCTTATAGGATAGAGTAATCCCAGATTTTAAATTTTAGAGCATGTGAAAGAAAAACAAGCCATGGTCTCGGAGCAAATACGCTTCAACAATAAGTTAAAAAAGGAGGGAAACAAGTAATCATGAGAGACATAATTTGTTAACTACCTACTATAACATGCCCCCACGCTAAGACGAATTGAAACTTGTGTGTGACTAAAAGATAGGTTACCTGGCCTCTTCACGTCAATGAAACCATCCTCCTTAATTCTTTCCATATAATCTTTTCCAAGGCGTTCTTCAACTCCATCCTTCAGATCATAGCGTCCAGAGACATTGACGACTGCTTTGATGTCATGATATTTTGAAGCATATAGAAGCACCACGCCACCACCTACATCAAGATACAGATACACCTAATAATAGTTTAATTATTCATTCAAATTTACAAAACATGATACTGAAAAGCAATTTGAGAAAATTTATCAAAAGCTGTATTGCATTAATAAGTCAGATTTCCCCAAGTACAAATAAAAAGAACATAGCCACCCAGTCATCCACATAATGCAAGAGCATAGGAAATTTTATCAATCTTGCCTATTCCGAAATGAAATACCAAGTTATAAAATATAACGGACAACTAATGAATACATATATGTTTGAATAATAGTAATACTAGTTCTTGACACTACTATATGATTGACCAAGTTCCCTTGTAGCAGGTTTTTGCCAAGCAGCTCAAAAATATAACCGAGATTTTCCTTCTATTTCAATATTGACTAAGTTAGGCTACAAGACTCAGCCAATTACTAAGTACATATTAGATGAAACAAAACCCTCTTCGTACTGCATCATTTAATATTTCTTATCTTTACAGCCCAACATACCGGAAATTATTTTGACAAGGACAATTCTCATAATACTATATATAATGCAATAATGGAGCATATTTGATGAATGATTACAAAATCAGCACTTAAATCCAAAATGCAGTCTTTAAATATCTGTCTCAAACTTGTCTTGTTGGCAGGAATACTTGCATATTCAAAGAACAAGTCAATTTACCTTTACTGTGCCCAAGAATTGCAGTCACCGAACGGTTTGATTCTAGGAAATGTTGAGTTACAGCATGCAAGTCCTCAGCCTCTCTCCAGTAGTTGCCATACTGAAACGAACCATCACTTTCCCTAATGGTTTGTTTGGTTAAGAGAAGTTGTGAAGAGAGAAATAAGTAAGAGAGAGTATGAGAAGAGAGAAAAAGGTGAGAAATAGAATAGATTTGATGTAGTGTTTGGTATAAGAGAAAGAGAAGAGAAATAAAGAAGAGAGAAGTGTTGATTGTTAATAAAAGTACAAAAATAACCTTGATTTAAAAAAATTCCTTCAAAATAAATTTTTATTAGCTATTTTAATTTTAATATGAAATCTTTTGACTTAACTTTTATTTATTTGTAGGCCATATTTGAATTCTAACTATTTTAAATAATTTAGTTAACTATTGATTTAGTTATTAAAATTTATATCTTAATCACGTGGTGGGTACGTGATGCTAAAGCCTGGAAACAAAAACTACACAAGCAGAAGGACAATATTGGAAAAACCAAAGTTAAAGGGTCCTCTCTCCACTTTCTTCGCTACTTTGGAGAGAAGAAAAAAACATGTGGGACCCAGTAATATTTATTCTCTCTTCAATACTTCTTTGACATGCCAAACGTGAACAGTTACCACTTTCTTTGCATTCTCTCTCGTTGCTTTCTCTCTCGTCCCAATTTCTCGCGTAACAAACACACCGTAAAAGAAAAAGAAAAAACAGCCATATTAAGACAAAACAGAGTGAAGCAAGACAAATGATCAAGACCAGATAACAGAAATTTAGTGCACAAAAATTAACACCGTAAAATGGAGAAACTACCACCCAACTTATATGCTATAATATATTTTTTTATACTAAAGGATGCATGTAGCATTTCATTCAAAATCAAGTGGTTGATGCATGTAGGTACATCAATGAAAATATTGGAGCTAGCTATAGATGTGGGTACGCTTGCAAGAGCATGAGCTACATCATTCGCTTGTCTCCTATTAAACTAAACACGAGAATTTTCGGAATATAAAACAAAAAGACGTTTACATTCAGACAATACATCACCAAATTTTGTGGCATCGCTCCTACCCTTGTGAAAATAATCAACCCTTTTTTTCAAGTCAAAAGCAATATTCACTCGTTCTAGTTGCAATTCATGAACCCAATGGAGAGCATGAATGAGACTCAACGCTCACCCTATATCCACAAACTTGATGGCGGTTTTATGTTATAATATCTTGGGACTATCAAAGATGTCTCTTCCAGACCTTACGTATCTTGGCAACCTTGAAGACCTCCATAGAATGCTAGTTAAAAAGACACGGCCTTATGGTGGACGGCCTTCGCTGAATTCACCACTTCGCCTTGTCCCAAGACTCGTGCTTGGGGGGCTGTGGACCGTCATAATATTCTTAAGGGCCTTAAGACCCTCGAAAAGGGCTCAAAAGGTACTCCAGAAGGACCTTTAAGGAAAGGGCGCACCCTCTGAGGGCGCCGCCTTCAGTAAGCTTCTAGAAACCGCCTAGAAAGACCTAAAAACCCAAAAAGCACTTGACTTGGGGCTTAAGTCACGGGAAAGCAGGCCCATCAGCAGTTTATAAATACCTCTCTTGGGATCATTCTCAGATGATCAGACTCTTAGACCAAACCCTAGTTACAATATTGTACTCTGCAAGTACAATCTTAATTATGACACGTTTATTGTTTGGATTGACTTATTTGAGTCCATCTACTGGCATAAGCACATGTGAAATTGTTTGGGAGAGCTTATGGAAATAGCTTAAGGTTGTTTGAATTGAGACCTTGCATCAGATCAAAATGGGATAGCAAGATCGTAAAACATAAGATCGCAACCAAGATCGAAGATTCCTACTCAATTAACTTTGTAGGATCGAAAGAGGATAGCAAGATCGTAAAACATAGAATCGCAACCAGGATTGAAGGATCCTACCTAAATAAAAATAATACTAAAAATATATTATATATAAACTGCTCAAAGCTTCAAATCTTAAACAAACATAAAATAACCAAGTCACAAATCTTAAACATAAAAGACACAAAGTCTCAAATCTTAAACATAAACGACTCAAAGTCTCAAATTTTAAAACACAAAACAACCTCCTCAGAAAGCTTCAACATAAACCACTCAAAGCCAGGGTTGTTAGAATCGTATGGAATAGCACCATTTGACGTTGATTTCACATTTTCATGCGATTTTGCAAGGATTGCACTCAACTCAGGATTCTATTCACAATCCGGATCGGTAGGGGTGAGTGAAATCACAAAATCGTGGGTTTTTGCAATTCCAATCAGGATTTAGACAATAAGTTGTTTTCGGCTTATTTCTACAAACTCTCCTTGATGACTTATGAAAATACTTAAATTTAGTTTCTAAAAAAATCAGTTTGAATTTAGTTTTTTTTTTTCTTATTATATAAATAAAAATAGCTTGTATATAAGCAAGCATTTATATGATAAGTGTTTAGTTAAGTACCCATTTCCAGAAAAGTCAAAGCGGAAAGAACTGATTCCAGCTTTTTCCAATGCAGCAGCAATGTTCACTATGGATTTGGATTCCTGAAGATAAGAAAACATAATCAATGAAATTGGGTACAAATACAAAGCCATTAAAAGGTGAACGTATGAAAGAAACAAACTTTTGAGGAGCGAAAGCCATGGCACAAGATTACAATCTCCTTAGTTCCAGAATCTTGCAATATACCCACTAATTTTTCACCATGCTTATTGGGTATTATGACTCTCTTTTGCTCAAAACCTGAAAAAGGTAGTTATTATTTTCTTCAGAATTGAACTAATGAGTCTGTTTATGAAATAAAAACACAAATTATACATCACCTGGTTTTTCTGAAGAGAGAGACATGTTGAAGTTAAGGGTGCTTCTGATTCTTGTTCTGGTTATTGGTTTGTGATTAGGAAGATTAGAAAAATGAACCTGGTGATATTGAAACAACGAAGGAGTTATAGAAAGTGATGATGAATTTGATAAAAGTGGAAGTGAGGGAGCATTTTGTACTACAAAGATACCCATATTCAGAAACAACGAGTTGCAAATTATAGAGAGCACATATTTTTGTCTTGTGTTATCTTTACACATCACCAACCAATTCATCCGTAGTAATTCAATTTAATTTATTTTGGTTAAGGTCGATTAAAAAGGATTATAATTCTTGGCTCGAAAATATGGAGAGAAAAAAAAAGTGGGCACAATTTTTTATTTCTTTAAAACTATCTTTGAATATTTTAAAATCAACAAAATTGAGCATAATGAAACGTGAAACAACACAAAATCTGTTTAAGAGCATCTTTAATGGAATGAACTTAAGTGGATAAACTATGTTGATTTTTGTGGGGTCAATTATAGATTAATTAAGAACTATTTTTGTAGTTGACATAATTGAATCCAGACTCTTGATATTTTCTTAAATGTTAATAAGTGTATGAGAATTTTAATTTTTTTTTAAGAATAAAAAATGGATTAAAGTGTATGAGAATGTTAATAAGCGTCCTAAGAGATTTGATTAAAAAACTAAAAAAAATAATTTTGTATAAAAAAAATGTACTGTAGTAATTCTAATTATTACATTGATAAAAATAGCGTGTTTTCAAGATATTTTTTCTTTCATAGAATCTTTAACCCAATTTCGTCAAAGTAGAACATGATGATGTGCGCTTTGGATTATCATTTCAATTTTTCTAAATGGAGAATTGACATCAAAGATCAAAATGGATTTTAAATAAAATAAAAAGACATCCAAATTCAACCTTGGATTTTAGGTGTAAATAAATGAATATATCAAATTTATTATTAAATTTCTTTTAGAGATAAAAATAAAGTATAAAAGATACATCTATAGAAAGGTTCCCTGTGCAAATTTCAACTTTCAAACTATTGAACTCGCTTTCACAAACATAATTAATCATCATTTCCGTGTAAATTCTGGTCCCAGATGAGATACATATTCATCACAATACAAAATTGCATAGCAAAATCTTTACAAGTAATTGGTGACGACCCAACTCTGGAGTAATGACCTTGCTTCCTGACTAATTAGTAAATTATCCTGTCACCTTACATGTGCCACATGCCAACATAAAATGAACCAAAATTTTAATTCCTGACTTGAACAATCTAACCACAAGCAAGAATTATCAAATGGGTTGACCCTTCTAAACTGAAAGGTGTACTTAAAAAAGTAAAATACAAATAATAACTGTTAAATGAAAACTCAGATCAGATTACAGCTAAATAACCTTCATGCATGTAAATATATTTATCACAATCTCAATTGTTATTTTTTCCATCAACAGTTATAACTCCGCACTTTACCTTTTTGAAATACACCTTCAACTTAGAGTAACCAAATTTAGTGATCAGAGTCCAACCTCAGGGCATGTGTGTTGCTTCTTCGGACCTTCTTTTGACCGAACCATTTTATGGCAAATTCATCAAGCTACAGCATATATTTAAGTTCATTCAAAAATTCATGCTTCTACAACAGCTATGGCTTCTTCGTCAGTAGAAGAATCAAGGGTAGCAATTTCTTCCGTAACATCTCCATCTGACTCTGGTAACTTGTCTGTCTCAGGTTTTAGAAGCTTCTCCCTAATCTTCATTTCTAGTTCTTCTAAAGCACTATAATTCTCAGCTAGGAAACTCTTGAGAGCATCCACACCGCGGAAATTATGTTCGTTATAGTAATACATAGAACCGGCCTTTGTGATGAATTTGTATTTTAAGCTCAACTTTATAATCTCAGCTTCTCTACATATACCCTTGCCAAATTGAAGCTCAAACTCGGCAGTTTTAAAAGGAGGGGCAAGCTTGTTCTTCACGACCTTGACAAGAACCTGGCTTCCTACAACCTGCGTCAAAAAAAACGAATATCGAGATTAAAATAACAATTCTTCAAACCAGTATCCGTCAAGCAACCAGTTTTGCTACAATAATTCACGGGAAAAGCTTCTCCCAAAAGTTACAGGATTGGTCTCAAGTGATTAATTATGATACATTGTCTCTTTTTCTAGTTATATCTATGCACCATCCTAAATACAAATAGCTACTTACCATGGAGTGTTTAATAGTCAATCATAAAAAAATTGTACAACAAGCAAGCGACTTTAATTGATTTATATTCAGCTGTTTTATAATGCAGGGATCAGAACAGTTAAATTATTAAGATTGCAGCAAGCTTCTGAGTTTATTACTCTTATTCACGCCAAAACTCTGGACCCTATTATATTAAAAGAAGATATCACATGGTCGAAAAACTTAACAAGTTAACATGAACATTGAACACCACTCATTTGT
The DNA here is from genome assembly GCF_003473485.1 of Medicago truncatula. Lineage (NCBI taxonomy): Eukaryota > Viridiplantae > Streptophyta > Magnoliopsida > Fabales > Fabaceae > Medicago > Medicago truncatula. Next base: position 60,545,186 of record NC_053045.1, on the reverse strand, counting down.
CCACAAGGTATACACGAGATGAAGCAACTTGGTATATAGAGATAAAATAAAACCAAGTGTAGAACAGCACATCACTGGTTCTAGCAGACTGTGTTTAAGTATTTATGGTTTTCTGAAATAATAATGTTCAAATTAAACAGGTATGCCAATATTAAAGCAGAAAGCATGAAAACGGAAGAACTGACAGATGACTACCTCTTCACCCTTCTTGATAAACCCTATTCTCTTAATATTAAGCCGCACAGAGGCATAGAATTTCAACGCATTACCACCACAAGTAACTTCAGTGGGCCCACCAAATCCCCCAAAAGTAGAAATCTTTGACCTTACCTGAAGAAATATACAAAAGAGTTTTCATTATTAAGAGATAGATAAGTGCACCCCCCTGGTAATTTGAACAGAAGTACTTCTACCTAAAAGAAAATAGATATGCATACAAGCAAGAGAATATACAAGCAACAGACGATTATAACATCGTGCAAGTCATTTACATTTATTGGCTTCAAACAACGATTTAAAAAATGCCTAATCAAAGTTAGGCCCTGCAGAGCAAACACAACTTAAAATAAGTTCAAAAAATAGGTTTGCTGCTACATGACCAACCAATGCATGGCAAATGGCCATCAGAGGAAATACACTATCTAATCAGTTCAAATAATCTAGAAAACAAAAGTTTATAACAAACATTCTACCATATCAGTTTTACAGTTTATGGCTCTGATACTCAAACTAGCAAAGAACCCTAACTATTATGTTTGTTGTTTTTAAAATCATTTTTCATAATTTTAAAGGAGAAATACTAAAGAAGTTTTCATCCCTTGTATCTTTTGGTATCTAATCATAGGCTTACAAGTAACGCCATGTCTTGAATTTTACATTTACCAAGAGGGCAATTTGAAGCTAAACAACAACATTCAGGGAAGTAGATCAGCAGAACAATTTCAAGTGGAAGATTGACAACAGTGTAATATACAATTTTAGCTGTTACCTGGTTTATAAAAATCAATATACTTTGAGAAAGTGACAAGGAGTGGCTCAATTTTCGAAGTGCCTGGCTCATCAACCTAGCCTGCATTGCCATGTGAGCATCGCCCATCTCACCATCAAGCTCACCTTTAGGAACAAGAGCAGCCACCTATCAGTGAAAAGACTGCAAAAATTTAGCAGAAATACCTAAAACTTATAATATCATCGCACCTATGAAACAAGATTTAATGACAAAATACAAATTATAGAGATTAATGTTTAAAAAAAATATATAGAAGAACTGCTACAACTTGACCCAACATCTATGCTAAAAATGCAAACATTCTAAACAAGAAAAATAGTTCAGTTCCCACAAAGATCTCATTCTCTATTTATACCTCCAGATTATGAGCATCAATACAAGCAATGATTAGATATATTCATCCATCGATACATGCTTAAATAAAAATATTACTTAAATACATAACTTTTATTTGATGAGTATTTTAAATATCTAGGTATGATTTAATAGTGAATTGGTGATCTGCTAAAATAATTTTCAAGTTGGTGAAATTGTGCCAATTTCACACCCTGGTTTATTGAATCCTACAACATGTAAGGATATTAATACAGTGACAATGTCATCATTAACAAGATAAAATGACAGACGATGAATTTATTAGAAAAGACCTCCATACTTACACTATCAACAACAATGACATCAATTGAACCACTACGGATTAAGGTATCCACGAGACTAAGTGCCTGTTCACCACAATCTGGTTGTGAAAGAAGCAAGTTCTGAGTATTCACACCAATAGACTCGGCAAGTGTCTTATCAAGGGCATGCTCAGCATCAACAAAGACACAATAGCCTGGAAAACAGAACACAGCCCTACTTACAATTAGAAATCTGCCAGTAAGTAGTCTAGCGGCTCAAATTATTGGCACAACATTGAAATGGAGATAATATTCAAATTCTGAATAATAATATTAGTCAAACATGAATTCTTAGACACTGAGTGAGACATTCATTAAGAAGTTCATCCACAGTGTTATCGCAACCAAGCAAGAAAAGAATTGGGGATTCAATCAACCCTGAGCGATACATTCATTACGAAATTCTGAATAACCGTAATCATCAAATGCCTAACATCTATAAAAGTCATAATTCTAGTTATAATTCTACATGAAAACCAAAAAGCAATACAAGTTATTGTCAATTGAAAAAAGTATGAATAGGTAACCTCCTTGCTTCTGTGCCTCTGCAATCACATGTAATGCAAGAGTTGTTTTCCCAGAAGCCTCTGGACCATATATTTCCACAACACGCCCCTACAAACACAAAAAGTTAAATATTATAATCATCTTAAATATATATTGCAGAATTGAACATCGAGTAGAATCTCCAGTTATCTAAAAAAAACTGAAAAGCAAGCAATGTCTAATACCTAGAAAATATTGTTTGTGAAAAAAACTGTCAACTGAAACGATCAACCATTAATGTTAACCAATAAAAATAACTTGGAAAAACTGATACTGGATCTCATCATTTTTTCCAAAGGAAACAGATAAATTAATATGAAAATAAAACAATTACATTGGAGACAAATATAAAAGATTGTCTTATCAACAATAACAAATTTAACATGTTCAGAAAGATTCAACGTTTGTTAACACTTGTAATAAATGAGCAAGAAACTTCTTTAAGAATGATCTAAGGATACCTTTGGAAGTCCACCACATCCTAGTGCTATATCAAGAGCAAAAGAACCGGTAGACACAACTGGTACATCTTTGGGTGTGTCAGAGCGACCAAGCCACATGATCGATCCTTTTCCAAATGCAGAAGTGATTTGATCAAGAGCTTGGTTAAGGGCCAAATCTTTCTTGGACATGTTCTCTTCACCTGAGTCACTTCCATCAGATTTAGAGCGCCTTCTACCTTAAGATATGTAGAAATGAAAATGTTGTTATTGTGCGAATTTCAAATCAGTATAACCACCAAGAAAAACTGAAAGGTCGTAGAGAACTGGAGCGGAATGATCCGAAACACTACAACATTACTATATATTTGCTACTAAATTACTAATTTAACAGCAGATGTAGAGAAACAAACTGGTTAAAACTCTTTCTGTAAAAGAAAATCATTGCTAGAGAATTACCTTACTTTATGCTACAGTTTCCAAATTGTCAAAATAGAAAGGTAACTCTGGTCTGTACTGTAAAATTAACTGATTCATTTTCCTTCTAGGAACGTTTTCTTTCCTTTTCCATCATTTTTCACAATTTTTTCAGACACAGTTGACTTGTATAGGCTCTAGTTCTTGCACAGCTTTTGCAGACTTACTTTTTCCTCCTCTATTTCTCTTCTTCCTACATTTTGTTACTACCTCTCCTTCCGAACCATCTAACCAACCCCAATCCTGATTTCCCTCCCATCCTGCTGCACAGGCACGAGGTTTAAATAGTTTCCCAAGCTGAATTTTCTATCCTAACTTGATTCTTCCCATGCAATCCTCCCCAATCCTTCTATCCATCCCATTATTTCTTATCTACTATGGTCACAGTAGGATTCCTAACGAAAGGAAAAGAGATAGGTGTCGCAATAACAATAGTAGAGACTCGGTGTCATCTGTGCTTGATGTAGCACCTTTGGATTAAACAAATTCACGAAAGTATCGGAGTTCATTTTGACTTCTTTCAAATGTAATTATAATAAAATAAAAAAATAAAAAACATGTTTGGTTACAAAATTAATTTTGCTTCCAAACTCTAGTTTGACTATAAGTCATAGATAATAAAGTAGCTTTGGCATTACGTTGAAAAATGCACACCAAGTTTTACATTAGACTTGCTTTAAGATCAAAAACATCTAAAGATAAATCACATCACTTAAAATAAATTTTCATCAAACCCATTGAACAAAATCAAGTTCATCAAAAAGTAACAGAGTTAAAACGAACCTTTGGATGAAAAGTGCAAAATCTGAGAAGTGGAAGATAGTCCTAGTTTAACACCCTGCACACACAGAAAGATAAATTAGTATGATCGTGATCACTGTGCAACTGCAAAAACAAAATCAGTAGGGGAAGAAAGCGTACCTGAGCGGCGAATAGAGAGCGTGTGAGTAAGGAATTGGTACGAAGCAAACTCGCCATAGAAGTTTAGTAACTATGCGGGTTCAAAGGTTACTCCTTAGGTGTTGATTACACAGAGAATGAAAATGAAGAAAATTGATACAAGAATGAAGTGTGAAGAAGGAAAATGGAATGAAAATGATTATGTTGATGCATGTCAGAAGTGAAGAAGTGTTATATTGATTGATTGATTGATTAGGGTTTATGATTCTACGGGGGGTTTGATTTCCCTCCCTTTTCAATTCTTTTTTATTTCCATTTCCAGTCAAATACAGATTTTTGTTCTTTGACTTTTGTTGAGTGAGTGTTCGAGAAGACTGCACTACTTAATGGGCCGGGCTTGTCATTTTCACTAATGGGTACCCGGTACTTTTTATCAAATTAATAGACTATTACTTTTCCCACCTATGCTTTTCTCACGCATCCTATCAAATTCCAAAAATGCCTTTGAAATTTTCAGACTATAAAATCCTAAGAGTTTTTCCCCAATTTTTGGACGGAAAGATGCATTTTTCATCAATTCAAATTATAAAACCTGAAAACATTAGTGCTTTGAATTTTATAATTAGATTACCCCTTATACACCATACTTCGAAGCATGTATAGAAGACGTTCGGATTATAAAATTCGAAAATGTTTGTTGTTTCGAATTATACACCCTGTTGTGCCAAAAATCTATGAATTATATCAGCACAAAGACAAAGTATGTTTATGAGAGGGATAACTAATTTAAGAATCATACTAACCATCATAACCCCCAGTGTTTCAGGTCATTGTTAGTTGTTATCACTATGTCCCAGCCGAAAATCTAATTTTTAGATTAATTGATCAGATTGCTCCGAAACTTACCCATAAGACCATGAAAAAATCGAGGAACAAGATTCCCTTTGAAGAAACTTGTTGGATTAGTTATACACAATTTTGTTATTGACACAAGTTATACACAAATTATTATATGTAGTTTGTTTACTTTTTATTTTTTCATCATACTCCCTTCGATGTTTTCTCTAGAAGACACATAGCTCAACGAAAATTCATATTTTTTATTTTAATCATATACATAACTTTTGTTAAATGATTTATCTCTTGAAAAAAATCTCTTGTAAAAATGATCCAAGGAAGAAACAATAAAAATAAAAATAACTCATTTGTCGTCCAATGAATCTTATGTCACTTTATTGCAAGATCGTGTTAATTAACTAAATCTTAATTTATTTCTAATTTGGTGATTCGATTACAATGAACATTGAGATGAGATTCAACCCCAAGACTTAAAAGGAAAATTTGAAGCCACATTTTGTTCTATCCTGTTACGAAGGCGAATGTTGAAAACTCTGTCGAATTGTGTAATGTTAATCCATAATCAAGCTAGGCCCGTAGTTAGTCATGCTTCTTACGTCATAGCAGCCATGTTGCTGCAAGCAACCACCGTTTATTGCTATTTTATCCTCTCTTTTTTTCGGTGAGAAAGAGGCAAGCAGTTAAACACACTCATTGATGATCATAATTACCGTCGTTTCTTTTCTGAGAAATGATATTTGTACATCCACTTTTTAATAATTTTTGTGACAACTCTCTCTTATGCTCACATGTATTTTTATTCTCTCTCTTCTTCATTCTCTCTATTTTTTTATCCAATAAAAAGAGAGAAAAAGTGGTTGTCACAAAAGTTGTACAAATACCACTCCTCTTCTTTTTTTATCGGCAATCGTGCACATGCACATAACATTATCTTTATCAAAATCAAGACGATGCTTTAATTAATTAGTATATAGCTCATGCTATTCCACCCATCTTAAAATCTCCTATTATATACTCAATTCGGTCATATTTATAAGCAAAAAATGACTCTTTAGATATATTGAATAATTAATGTATTTGATCACATTTATGAGTTAGATACATTAATTATTGGATATATCTAAAAAGTTGTTTTTTTGTTTATAAATATGACGGAATTGAGTATATTTTTTGCAATAAACCTCATTTTATTTCTCTTGTAAAGATTGGTATAAAAGTACTGCCAACATGATAGTGTAATTCTTTTACGAGAAATGCTAACAAGTGCGGACACATGATAAAAAGTTAAAATGAATTTTATTTTGGGATTTGTTTTATCCAACACATTAGAATATAAAAAAAAAAAAAACTTTTTTTACATTAAAGTTATCAATTATTTTTATTTTTAAATCTTTAGCAAATGTTCTTAAGTCACTTACGAGCAAATCAATTCTTTTATAACAAAAAAGTTTCGTATTACCTACCATTGCAAAGTACATACACTTTAAGTTTACATATTATTTTTGTATATCTCTTATACTAAAGAAGAAGGACAATCCATGTCTACGAGGTAAAGGTTACCATGGTAACGTATTTTTAATGAACTACCACGGTGGAATGAAAAAACAAGTGTGCATAAATATTTACACTATTTTTGAGTTCACACCATGTTAACGTTCATTTGTCTACTAGTCGAGAGACCCGCGTTGAACACAAATAACGCGTTGTTCGAACAAGTTAATATGAGACATTCTTTAGGACATGGGCATTGATGAATATATCTTTGCATATATCTATATTGATATATCTCTAAAAATTACTATTTATTTTTATTTAGAAAAACATATAACATTTAAATTAATAAATAAATTAAGTTATATTAAGTTTTTTTTAAGGTGTTGGTGTTACATGAAGAATTACAAATAAAAAACCAACTTTAATATAGTATTTCTATAAAAAAAAGAAAAAAAAAAAAAAAACTTTATTTATATGTGAAAATTCGTTAAAATGTTTTTTAATACAAAATTTAATTTATTGGTAAGTGATAAATATGGGTTGCGTGTAAAAACATATACTTACATTAATTTTATGAATATATACCATATGCTCACATATATTTAATTAATACATCACTCAAAAAATAATTTTATTAATATATTGTTTGCATTATAGATCATGAATATATATTAACATATTTCTGTTCTTCATTGCAAATTGGGCAGATTTCCTTTTCTTTATCTGGGGCTGCCTATAGGTGGTGATCCTCGCAAATTAAAATTTTGGCAACCCTTGATTGACCATATTAAATCCAGATTATCGGGTTGGAAGAGTAAAAATCTATCATTGGGTGGCCGATTAGTTCTTCTAAAGTCTGTCTTGTCCTCTCTTCCGGTCTACTTTCTTTCCTTCTTCAAAGCTCCCGCAGGTATCATTTCCTCTATTGAATCTATTTTTAATTGTTTTTTTTGGAGGGGTTATGAGGAGGTTAGGAAAATTTCTTGGATTAACTGGGACACTATTTGTTCCAAAAAGGAGGATGGAGGTTTAGGAGTGCGGAGGATTCGGGAGTTTAACTTGGCATTACTTGGTAAATGGTGTTGGCGTATGCGGGTTGAAAATAGGAGTTTGTGGTATAGAGTTTTAGCAGGTAGATATGGGGAGGTAGGAGGTATAATCGCAGAGGATGGGCGATTTAATTCTGTTTGGTGGAATAATTTAATAAATATAAAAAATGGGGCTGGTGTGGGAGGTGGGCGGTGGTTTGATGATAATGTTGGGCGGGAGGTAGGCGACGATGCTCATACTTTATTTTGGTGGGATCCTTGGATTGATGGATTAGTGTTGAAGAATAGTTTTGGCCGTCCTTTTGATCTTGCTATTAATAAAATGGCAACGGTGGCTGAAATGTATTCGCTTGGGTGGGGAGAAGAGGGGGAAGCTTGGAAGTGGCGGCGTCGTTTGTTTTCTTGGGAGGAGGAGAAGGTGCGGGAGTGTTGTGATATTTTAACTAATATTGTTTTGCAGCCTAATCATTATGACAGGTGGATTTGGCACTTACATGCTTCCAACAATTATAATGTCACAAGTGCTTATAACCATCTGTTAACACCAATCAGCAACAACTTGTCAGCAACTCACACGTCAGAAATTTGGAACAAGGAAGTTCCCCTGAAAATTAGTCTCTTTGCTTGGCGCTTGTTGCGGGATAGATTACCAACAACGGACAATCTAATTAAAAGACACATTTTACTTCCAAATGCTCAGTTATGCGTGGGTGGATGCGGTATGCTGGAGGATGCAAAACATTTATTCCTCTCCTGTGATTTTTTTGGTAAACTTTGGTATTGTATTTCTCATTGGCTTAGTTACCACATAGTGTTTCCTGAACATGTGCCAGACCATTTGTATCAATTTGGCACCTTAGGAGGCTTCTCAAAAAACAATCGCTCCGCTTTTCATCTTATATGGTTATCTTGTGTGTGGGTGATTTGGCTTGAAAGGAATGCTCGGGTTTTTCACCAAACAGAAGCTTCGATTAATCAATTGCTAGATAAAGTTAAGCTTCAATCTTACTGGTGGCTGAAAGCTAATCGTCCTAGTTTTGTTTTCTCCTACCATTCTTGGTGGTTAAATCCTTTACCTTGCTTGCGAATTATTATGTAACAGGGTAGCTCTCTTTTTTGGTTTTTCCTGTTTTTGTTCCCCAGATTTCTTTGATTGTATTTGATATTTTTCAGTTGGGTTTTTAGCACTTCTTGTGCTGAAATATTCAGGCGTTCAGTAATATATTCCATTTTAGCTTCTTCATAAAAAAAAACATATTTCCGTAAAAAGTATATATACTCACATATATTTTTATTCATATATAAGCTATAAGCTATTCATTAGCATTAAAATTTAAAAATAAACATACACTAACACATTCTCGTTAGAAAAAACATATCTTCACATATATTTGTATTGATATATCTTAAAAAACAACTATTTATTTTTATTTACAAAAATATATGACGTTCAAATTAATAAATAAATTAAGTTATATGAAGTTTTTTAAGGTGTTAGTGTGTTACACGAAGTATTAAAAATAAAAAACTTTAATATAGTATTTTTAAAAAAATATTTATTTATACGTGAAAATCTGTTAAACTGATTTTGAATACAAAATTTAGTTTACTGATAAGTGATAAATTAACAATTATTTAAAAGAAGCTATGTCAACACTCACAATGCATAATATATGCAAGGTCTGGGTTCAAATCCCAGCCACCACCAAAAAAGCTTTCATAAACAATATTATACTTATAAAAGAAACATCTCAAAAGGAATCTAACTAATAAGAGGATACCAGCAATTACTTGGATGTTACATTGTCCTCATCTAATTCATTTGTTCCTTCTCAACATAAAGTAACCTTCATTACCCTAATCATCACCCCAAGAATTCTGTAAGATCCAATGATAACATTGATCCAAATTATCTGCATCGATAATCTCACCCTAAAGAAAATGTAATTATTTTATTATTATTAGTTTTTTTTAACAACCAATACTTTATTCAAAAACACCACACCTCTTAAGGCAAGAAGGACGAAACACGATACAAAAAGCCCTATAACATGCAGGTAAAAACATAGCAAACACTCATACAAAAAAAAAAAAAACAGTCCCACTGTCGAGGAAAGCACATATACATGCCTAAGAACAAACAAGAAACAAGAACAAAAATCGACCAATAGCAAACTAATTCTAACAATGCTTTATATCCATTATCTGATTTTATGTGTTATGACAACGTTTTCTCTTCCTGTTAAGCATTAATTTCTACTATCATTGTCAATCAAGAACCAACTTCTTTTAAGAAAGTTGTTCATCATGAATGTTGGAAACATGTCATGAGCAATGATCTAAATGCTCTTCATATGTTATGAGAGAAATGTTAGCAACACACATTTTTCAATACACTCTTTTTGATTGGTTAAAATTCACATATGATCCATCAAATTTATACGGGACCCACATAATTTGGTGAGATCCATGTGAATTTTAATCAATCAAAGAGAGTGTGTTGAAAAGTGTGTGTTAAAATGTGTGTTGTTAGCATTCCTCGTATAAATATTCATACATTATTTTTCTTTATGCAAAAACAATAATTTATCTAAATAATTGTTGTTAAACAAGAGACAAAACACAGACCAAAAAAACTTATCTCAATAAACAATCACATTATATTATTCATGAATTCTTAATTACAAGTCCTTAACAATCATCAAATATCTAACCTTCTTATACTCCTGGTAGTCGGTGCCGGAACACATGTCTACAGAAGCAGGCTGTTGTACAATCACTTTTGCCAAACTTAATTCATTTCGTTGCACGTTGCTTGTATCCATCAATAAAGATACACCACTTTCCAACTTGTAACAAGTATTGTGCTAAATAAATAAAACCAAAATAAATAAATAGTAGTAATTATAAATCTTATAATTTGTTATAAAATTGAAAGAGTACCAAGTTCTTCTTATGGTATGGGTATCTATGATTCCCTCATAGAGATAATCATCCTCCAAACAAATTTCATTTCTATACACATAGTCATTGGCTCGCTCCAACCATCCACCACATCGGTTACGTTATAATATTTGTCAAGTAACTCCTGCTTACTTATAAAGACATAAATCTCTTTGTAGATTCTCAAAGTTGATTCTATTGCAGCAGCAGTTGCGAAGGCCCAGCAAGCAGCTGTAAATATAACAATATAGGTTAGGATGAATTAGAGGATTTAATGTTTAGGATAATTTGTAGGTTAAGTAATGCTAGGGTCGGTCCAACAACACCCATGGAGGCCTAAAGGGAATAATTATAAGATGATATTTGTTAAAAAACACTTACAAGAAAATAACATTACTAATATTTAGTGTAGAAATAAAGTGACGTTAATTCAAGGAAATATGATAAGAATAAATGAAATGGTGGAAGAAAAGAAGGAACGCATGAAGAGAGAGATGAAAGAAAGTAGGTGGCGACTAAAAATCCCAAGGACTGGTGCAGCTTACTAATAGTTAAGTTTATGTGATTTATTTGGGTTTGGGCTTCAATAATATCCTAAAACATATCATCTTGCCACAAGTCCACAAGTCATTTTACCTTTTTTACATATTATTTTACCTATTTTACCTATGGTTGAAACAAAACGATTTTTTATATAGTTTGCGTTATAGTTAGAACATAAATATATATCGATATATTTCCGTAAAAAATATATATACTTACATATATTCTATTCATATATAGGACATTCACTCACATATATCATTAAAATATATAGTATGCATTAAGTTTCATAAATAAACATATATATTGACACATTCTCGTAAAAAGATCATATGTTCACGTATATTGAAATATCTTAAAAAAAGATTATTTATATTTTATTTAGAAAAACATATAACATTTAAATTAATAAATAAATTAAGTTATATTAAGTTTTTTTTAAGGTGTTGGTGTTACATGAAGTATTACAAATAAAAAACCAACTTTAATATAGTATTTCTATAAAATAAAAAAATTAAAAAAAAACTTTATTTATATGTGAAAATTCGTTAAAATGTTTTTTAATACAAAATTTAATTTATTGGTAAGTGATAAATATGGATCGCATGTAAAAACATATACTTACATTAATTTTATGAATATATACCATATGCTCACATATATTTAATTAATACATCACTCAAAAAATAATTTTATTAATATATTGTTTGCATTGTAGTTCATGAATATATATTAACATATTTCCGTAAAAAGTATATATACTCACATATATTTTTATTCATATATAAGCTATAAGCTATTCATCAGCATTAAAATTTAAAAATAAACATACACTAACACATTCTCGTTAGAAAAAACATATCTTCACATATATTTGTATTGATATATCTTAAAAAACAAATATTTATTTTTATTTACAAAAATATATGACGTTCAAATTAATAAATAAATTAAGTTATATGAAGTTTTTTAAGGTGTTAGTGTGTTACACGAAGTATTAAAAATAAAAAACTTTAATATAGTATTTTTATAAAAATCTTTATTTATACGTGAAAATCTGTTAAAATGATTTTGAATACAAATTTAGTTTACTGATAAGTAATAAATTAATAATTATTTAAAAGAAGTTATGCCAACACTGACAATGCATAATATATGCAAGGTCTGGGTTCAAATCCCAGCCACCACCAAAAAAACTTTCATAAACAATATTATACTTATAAAAGAAACATCAATTCAAAATAAAATAAAATATTAAGAGTCGAGTCTCTCTAAAGGAATCTACTTAATAAGCGGATACAAGCAATTACTTGCGATGTTACATTGTCCTCGTCTAATTCATTTGTTCCTTCTCGACATAAAGTAACCTTCATTACCCTAATCATCATCCCAAGAATTCTGTAAGATCCAATGATAACATTGATCCAAATTATCTGCATCGATAATCTCACCCTAAAGAAAATGTAATTATTTTATTATTATTAGTTTTTTTTAACAACCAATACTTTATTCAAAAACACCACACCCCTCTTAAGGCAAGAAGGATGAAACACGATACAAAAAGCCCTATAACATGCAGGTAAAAACATAGCAAACACCCATACAAAAAAAAAAAACAGTCCCACTATCGAGGAAAGCACATATACATGCCTAAGAACAAACAAGAAACAAGAACAAAAATCGACCAATAGAAAACTAATTCTAACAATGCTTTCTCTTCCTGTTAAGCCTTAATTTCTACTATCATTGTCAATCAATAACCAACTTCTTTTAAGAAAGTTGTTCATCATGAATGTTGGAAACATGTCATGAGCAATGATCTAAATGCTCTTCATATGTTATGAGAGAAATGTTAGCAACACACATTTTTCAATACACTCTTTTTGATTGGTTAAAATTCACATGTGATCCATCAAATTTATACGGGACCCACATAATTTGGTGAGATCCATGTGAATTTTAATCGATCAAAGAGAGTGTGTTGAAAAGTGTGTGTTAAAATGTGTGTTGTTAGCATTCCTCGTATAAATATTCATACATTATTTTTCTTTATGCAAAAACAATAATTTATCTAAATAAACAATAATTTACATCGAATATACTTTAACATTTTCAGAATTTTATTATTGTTAAACAAGAGACAAAACACAGATCAAAAAAACTTATCTCAATAAACAATCACATTATATTATTCATGAATTCTTAATTACAAGTCCTTAACAATCATTAAATATCTAACCTTCTTATACTCCTGGTAGTTGGTGCCGGAACACACGTCTAGAAGCAGGCTGTTGTACAATCACTTTTGCCAAACTTAATTCATTTCATTGCACATTGCTTGTATCCATCAATAAAGATACACCACTTTCCAACTTGTAACAAGTATTGTGTTAAATAAATAAAACCAAAATAAATAAATAGTAGTAATTATAAATCTTATAATTTGTTATAAAATTGAAAGAGTACCAAGTTTTTCTTATGGTATGGGTATCTATGAATTCCCTCATAGAGATAATCATCCTCCAAACAAATTTCATTTCTATACACATAGTCATTGGATCGCTCCAACCATCCACCACATCGGTTACGTTATAACATTTGTCAAGTAACTCCTGCTTACTTATAAAGACATAAATCTCTTTGTAGACTCTCAAAGTTGATTCTATTGCAGCAGCAGTTGCGAAGGCCCAGCAAGCAGCTGTAAATATAACAATATAGTATAGGATGAATTAGAGGGTTTAATGTTTAGCATAATTTATAGGTTAAGTAATGTTAGGGTCGATCCAACAACATCCATGGAGGTATAAAGGGAACAATTATAAGATGATTTTTGTTAAAAAACACTTATAAGAAAATAACATTACTAATATTTAGTGTAGAAATAAAGTGATGTTAATTCAAGGAAATATAATAAGAATAAATGAAATGGTGGAAGAAAAGAAGGAACGCATGAAGAGAGAGATGAAAGAAAGTAGGTGGCGACTAAAAATCCAAGGACTGGTGCAGCTTACTAATAGTTAAGTTTATGTGATTTATTTGGGTTTGGGCTTCAATAATATCCTAAAACATATCATTTTGCCACAAGTCCACAAGTCATTTTACTTTTTTTACATATTATTTTACCTATGGTTGAAACAAAACGATTTTTTATATAGTTTGCATTATAGCTAGTACATAAATATATATTGACATATTTCCGTAAAAAATATATATACTTACATATATTCTATTCATATATAGGACATTCACTCACATATATCATTAAAATATATAGTATGCATTAAATTTCATAAATAAACATATATATTGACACATTCTCGTAAAAAGATCATATGTTCACGTATATTTGTATTGAAATATCTTAAAAAAAGATTATTTATATTTTATTTAGAAAAACATGTAACATTCAAATTAATAAATAAATTAAGTTATATGAAATTTTTTAAGGTGTTTGTGTGTTACATGAAGTATTATAAAAAAAAAAATCAACTTTAATATCGTATTTTCTATAAAAAAAAAAAAAAAACTTTATTTATATGTGAAAATCTGTTAAAATATTTTTGTATACGAAATTTAATTTATTGATAAGCGATAAACATGAGTTCCATGTAAAAACATATACTTTCAATATTGCACATTGGTTGATTGACTACAAAGTAGTGTAGTAATGGATAATAGGTGGTACGACAATATCATAACCTAAAAATACTAAAACTTACATGTGTAGTGTAGTTGTTATTAAGATGTATAATTATCAAGAATTTGGCTTTCAATCTGATAACACGATTGTAGACCACAAAGTGGTTTAAACATACTCGCTCCTTTATTTTTCTATATGCATAATTAATTTGAAAGTTTTTTCTAAATTTTGACATGTGCTCCATTTAAGCAACAAATACTATCTGCATAATAGTATTTGCTCCTTTATTTACAACATGTAGACCACAAGGGTTATACAATGAGTTTGGCAGTCGTTACGTTCATTATCTATGTGCATATATTAGATTAGCAATCAAATTGAGTCACGTGTACCAAATACCAATTATACACTTTTTAGGTAATTTTGGTAGTGAAAACCTTATATGGACTATTTAAAAAAAAACTTTAATATAATATTTCTATAAAATTTTAGTTTATTTTATATGCAAAAATCTGTTAAAATAATTGCATCATACTTCTGTTGCAAATTCTTTATGCTAATAACTATGGATATCATAATATATATCATTTCTACGATATTAAAAAAATAATTTTAAATAATTATCTATATTTGTTTTGTGTATGAGTTTTATGCTGAAATATCTAGTGAGATATAATATCTTTTTCATTTTATGTTGAGTATGTTGCATTTTCATTAGAAATAAACTATTAAAAATAATTGATTTTAGAATAAAAGTATAGAGTTTTATAATAAATATATTTATCTCGTATTTATCCCGTGTTTACTCCGTATACATACATATATATATATATATATAGAGACAGGATCCGTTGACACCAGGTGTAAGTCCAAAGACTTACACCAAATCTCAACCGCTTAATTAAACAAATCCTACGGCTCATATATCTCGCTAAATATAACAATTAGAAACTCACGTGACACTTTTCCCTCTGCAAAATCATCTTTCGATGTTACTTTGTTCCTTTCCTCACTGTCATTGACCTTTGTTCCTCACCGCCATCTTTCCCTTTTCCGTTTCCTCCTCACCGTACTCTTTGTTTAATTGAGGGTTTCATTTTCTCAGCTCTTGTCAATCGAAGCTCAATCTGTAATCCCCAAACATGGTAATTTAACCTCTTCCCCTTTCTCATTCACCTTTTTCAGTTTTTAGATAATTTTTCTTGGTTATTGAAGAGTTAATGGTTCCATTTATATATATATGTTGTAACAATGAATTTTGAAACTGAGAATGAATTGATTCACTGAGATTATTCTTGTCAGAAATAGGGTTGAGAAGTAAATGCCAAACTTGTGTATGGTGCACAAATTTGTGCTTTGTGTATAGTAAATGCCACCTTGACTGAGAATTGAGTTATAGAAAAGTTTTGTACATATGACCCGATTTAAGGTAGACCACTTCTTAATATGATAACTATGAGTGAAGCCTTTGACACACTTATGGAACACAAATTTCAAAACCAATATACTGTAAAAATACTTATGTGATAAACTTTTTTGAATGTAGGAGTGTAGCCTAATTCTGAAAATATGCTTTATTCGTATTAATTTTTGTTTGGTGTTTTATCATTGTGTGGAAGCTGAAAGAGGAACTCATGCCTGATGTTTAGAATTTGAAGAGGAGGTCCAAACCCAATAAAACTTGTATAAAACTTATATGTCTATCCTAACGTTGAATTATGAGCATGTTGCAGTTTAGTTATGGATTGGAAATGTAATAAAATTAGGCACTATAACTAGAATTTAAAAATTTAGTTTTGCCTCATGTATATTCTTGTCTTCACTGAGATTATTTATTAGGCACTATAACTAGAATTCAAGAGTTTTGCCTCATGTATATTATTGTCTTCACTAAGATTGTTTTTGAATTCAATTTTATGAAACAAGGCCTTCTGATTTCAGATGGGAGAAACAAGTTGAGGGTAGATTCATGAACAGAGTTGCAGTCTTATTTGGAGAAATAGGTTGATTGTATCAGGTTGTATGAAACCAGACATTCTAACTTAATGGATAGTATTCTGATGTCAAAAGCGGTACAGGGGACAAGGGTTCTTAAATGATGGTTGTGTGAGTGCTTATAGGCCTGGAAAGATGGATTCAAACTTACGGAATTTGTGCTCCAAACTGTTCAGATTGAAGATGTGATATCGGAAGAGGAAGAAATTTATAGCAAGAAGAATGAAATGAGATCTTTAGCAATTACAGGGATTACTCATTGTTTTTATTTCTAAATGGCGTAGTTTGAATGTTCTCATTGTAATTTTCAGTTAGAGTTAGTTTTGTATTAGCATCAAATCAATTGTATTGTCCAATATTATATGAAATGAGAATAAAAAAGTTATTCTGCTATACAATTCATTCTTATTCTTGACTGCAAATTTTTCTGCTGTTCTTCAATCACTTCATAAAACTTAACAGCAACAAAAAAACACTGTGAAGAGAAATTGGTGTGATTTTCTTCAGGTTTTGGTGAGTGATAATGGTGACTGACAGAATTTTGGTGTTATGCATTGTGTGTTTGGTCTGAGCTTATATTATGTGACTTTGATTTGCTTAATGAAAACTTTAAATTTGACAGTCAAAATGGTTAATATTGCATTACGCAAAAAGTTCAAGGTGTAAGCATGCCAAATTTGAAACTTTATTATTCTTCTGTACACCAAAACCAGTAAAAAAAACAGAAAATACAAGATGCGAACAGCAGGAATAAACCATTAATGACTTCCTGATATCTCCAAAATTAGATTATGTATTCTGTGTTCTTGATTAAAACCTGTTCGCGTTAACTTCACGAGCCAAATCAGTTTCTTTAGAGTAAGCATGGTTGTATGCCCACATAATACAACATGTCTGATATTTTATATTAAAATTAGCAGTCTGTCACAACAGATTTCAAATTAGCATATGTTCTAGCATTTTTATCAATAGTGTGAGGTTCTCGCAAATCAATAGTGTGTCACAAATCAATAGTGTAAGGTTCTTGCAATTCACAAAACAGTTTATGATATAATCAAAGCTAAAAGCTTAATTCTCACAATTCTCAAAACATGTTCCAGTCAGACTTCTTCATTAAGACATCACTTCAGATGTCAACACCAAACCATCTGCAGTAGTAAAGATCAAATCAATACACCATTTCAACATAACTCAAATTCTTTAAACACATAAATACACGGTAAAAATACTTGGAAACTTCAAAATAAGTTCAAATTCATACCTCCATCAATCAATAGAATCGTCACTTGTCTTTTGTTTGCAACTTCGCCTCGCCGATTGTGGCCATGCTCTCCACATAATTGGCAACTTCTTCTCTTGGCTTGTGATCGATTTATTGATAATTCAATACTACTTTTTATTCTTCCATGTTGAGTCTCTCTTGTCACATCCTTTTTTCTTCCTTTAGTTTGTGAACCACGTGGATCTTTAATATCTAATTCAACAGATACGTTCAATGGCTCACTCGTCAAATTTTCAGAACTTGGCTCTAAAGGAGTTATGCCATCTTCAATGCGCAGTTCATTTTTTCGTGCTAAAGCTCTGTCATACAGTTGCTTCATTCCATCTGATATCATTTCGTGTAAAATAGGTGATTTTGCTGCAAGATCAGATAATAGGTTGGCTTGAGTATGTACATGTATACTTCGTAGAGTTGCTGAACTGTTGTTCTCAATCGAATTTTTCCCCCCATTTTCATCAAATTCAGAACCCTTGATAGCATCTTTTGTCCAACGCTTTAAAATATAATTACTTGGAATGTTGACAACATTTTTGGCTTGGAAAATCACCAAGATATGTCTGCATAATATTCCCATAAACTCAAAAAGTTGACAACAACACTTTGCAACCTTTGTCTCAAGATCCACATGGACAATGAATGTGTCTCGAGAGTCATAACAGCTGGATACTTTGTATGTATATTGAGATCCATTTTTTTCAATTTTCTCCTTTTTGAATTGAAGAATCTGTGCGAGCTCATCATGAAACTTTCCAAACATGGTTCTTGTATAAATCGATGCTGCATGCTCCTCAATTTTTGACTTAATACCAGAGAGACGTGATCGGTGCCTTGATTCAAAATCTTCTCGTTTCTGTTTTTCATACCGGCTATCCACTGCCTTTTCAAATTTCACTACAAAATCTTGTAGTATAGTTGACGAATTAACAAATGAATCAAAAAAAGCATTAATGCTCTCACTTCTTTGTGTAGTGTTCATCCCAGCAAAAAAAGTACTTCTGTTATAAATAGGTACCCATGACTCTCTTATTTTATACAAACCTTGAAGCCATTGATTCGCCTTCAAATCATAGGCGACTAAAATACGCTCCCAATTCTCTTCAAAATCTTCAATGGATGGTGACTCACGAATGCACGATTTCAATTCCTTCTTGAAAGGTGATTTTTTATGGTATATATGTGAAAGCTTTTCGGCAAATTTTCTGCGGATGTGCCACAAGCATAATCGGTGACGAGTATTTGGAAACACATTGGCAATTGCAGTTTTCATTGCCAAATCTTGATCCGTTATTATCGACACAGGACTTTTTCCACTCATTGCCTTTAGCCATGTTAGAAATAACCATTCAAAAGACTTCTCTGTCTCATCTTGCAACAAAGCACATCCAAATAAGATAGATTGAAAATGATGATTCAACCCAACAAAAGGAGCAAATGGCATGAGGTACTTGTTGGTTTTATATGTTGTATCAAATGTAACAACATCTCCAAAAACCTTATAAGCCAATCTCGATCTTGCATCCACCCAAAAAAAATTTATCATTCTATCTTCATCATCACATTGTATTTCATAAAAAAAATTTGGATCCTCAGCTTGCTTTGTCTTACAAAAGTTGAATACAGCTTGAGCATCTCCAATTACAAGATTCCTTCTTCGAAGATTTCTAAGGTGATTCCAACAATCTCTACTAGAAAAAGACATACCTCCACTATTGAACATTTTAGCAACCTTTCCTGTAGGTATTCCCTCCTCATCAAACTTCTCAACAAGACTCCTAGCTGGCATACCCATTTTCTTATGACACCTAAGATAATTCACACTCTTAGGGCTAAGCATGGCATGATTATGATCATTACTGAAGCTTATGATACTCCATTTGCTCCTCTTCCATGCTTTTGAAACACTAAGTAATGCCTTGCAATCAGTTCTAGAAGTTGAGGTCTTTTTCTTAGTTCCCATGGAAACATTGTATTCGTCTTCATTGCTACTCTTTGTTGTATGTTTACCTTCATTAGAACATACAAGTGTACAAAAATTTTCCTTGGTTGTACGAGTTCGAATTCCAAAACCTTCTTTCTTAGCAAATGATATGTAGAATTCCTTAACATCATTAATGTTGTTGAATTCCATTCCAATACGAGGATGAAGATTAGGATGATCACCATCATTAGTCTCATGAGATGAAATAACTTTTGAAGGGGTTTCTAAACCATTGGACATATGATTAGTTCTCCCATCTTCTAGGTTTGTAATTTCTATGCACTCTGTATCCATGTAAAATTCTACAAAAAAGAAAGAAGTGGTAGATTTTACCTTAACCTTATTTAAATCCCAACCAGAATATTGAGGAAGAAAGAAAAAGAAATAAAATACATACCAAAGTATAAAGTAGGAGGAACGACAAAGAGAAAAAACAATGTCTTGAGGTGTTACGTCAACAACGAGCGATGATCACGGAAAACCACACGGTGTGGGAAGCGCATCGATAAAGAAAAGAACCGCAGATTCAAGCGACGCCGCCGCAAAAAAATAACAGAGAATTGAGATGTGAGGTGTAAACAGAAACAATGTGCAAACAACCACACCAATGGAGAAGGTAAGAGAAGAAAAGCAGACAACAATCACTGAGAAAATAACAGATAAACGCAGACAAACCACAAGGTGTGGGAAGGACACAATGAAGAAGAAAATAGAAGAAACCAAGATTCGCATTCACGGAAAGAAATCATGGCAGAGCACTGACATGTGAGATTTAAAGAATTCAAAAGTGGTGTGTGGTGCCAAAGCAGATGTGTGATTTTGCGGCAAATGGAAAGGAACAAAGTAACATCGAAAGATGATTTTGCAGAGGGAAAAGTGTCACGTGAGTTTCTAATTGTTATATTTAGCGAGATATATGAGCCGTAGGATTTGTTTAATTAAGCGGTTGAGATTTGGTGTAAGTCTTTGGACTTACACCTGGTGTCAACGGATCCTGTCTCATATATATATATATATTACGTTTAGAAATATACATCACAATTGTTCTTTATGATTTGTCATTTTTTAAAAATATTGAATAATCTTCTAACTTTCAATCTCAAGAAAAAACATCTCTCTCTATAAGTAATTAAACATACATTTAACCCTAACAATTCTTGATGGTAAGAATTTTCAATCTAATTGTTGGGCATTGCCGGTCAAAATTAGGAATCATATGATTCTATCTATGAATCTTTTGTTTTGTTTTTTAAACAAATTTACAAAACTCATAAACATGCATGTTATGGAGATATACTATTAGCTTGCTTTACTTTTATTCATTCACATTCACAAAAATATTTTATTTTCTTGGAACTCACGGTATGAGATTTGAATTGTAAGGATTCAAATGATTTGATGGAAGATGAAATAGGTGGATTCGAATTGTAGGATTTGAAGAAAGATAAAAAGTTTAGTTCTCTCTATAAGTACCATCATGTGCATCTTGTTTGTTAATAAATCGTTAAAGACTTGGAATTAAATTGTAGGTTGAATTGGTAATTACTAATGTTCTAGGTTGTTTAGTTGGTTGACTTTTATAGATAACATCTGTAATGATGTGAGATCGAATAATATCTAAATTGGATGCATGAAAAAAATGAAAGATGAACAAGTAATAAGTGCATTTGAAGTGATGTGTGAATGGTCATCCTATAAATTTGACATTGAGAATCTTTTATTAAGCATTACCTTCAAGATATGGTGTGTTAGGCTGGAATATTTGAATTCTACAAAGAAAGTTATTATACAATTAGACATGCATCATCACTTACATGCATTAAATATTTTTTTATACTTGTATTCAATTTAGTTATATAAAATAGCGGTCAAGAGTACAAATGCAAAAGAGTAAACAAAGGTTAGTAGAATATTTATGTAAAGATATATATATATATATATATATGTGTGTGTGTGTGAGTATGTGTGTTTATATATATAGAAACAAAAACCTAATTACTTCATTCACATTCTTCTTCTTCACCAATGGCGGCTGATCAAATCTCCATGATTAATTCTCATACGTTAAGAGGATTCACTATGTAGTCCCGAAAACCTAATTACTTCGTTCCTTTTTCTCGAACCAATTTAGTGAGATCCCAAAGGATGTGTTTGATTCCTTTGAGACGCGAAGCTTTACCAAATTATGTTCTCCCTTGTTAATTGATTGGCGATCTATCATCATCCTTCCCAAGGTTCCACTACAAAGAGCTGCAACAGATTCATGTTGGGCAGTGGCCACCGTTGTAGCCATTGAAGCTAAATATGCAATTTTAACTGGAAAACAAATCAAATTTTCATCCCAGGAGTTGTTGGATTGTTACCCTAACACATGCCTTGGTTGGACACATGTTGCGCATATGTATGCTAAATATATTGGATTATCCCCGGAAGAAAATTACATATGGGAAGAAAAGCACGGCTTGATTTGCCGTTGTAAAAATGGACGAAAAGTCCGAATTACTGGATTTTCAAGTGTCAAACGAAAGTTCGAGTATCATTTTATGCATGCACCAGCCGTGTAACCTGTTGCTGTTGATTTATGTGCTGGTGATTAGTACTTAGATCTTAGTAAAGGTGTTTATGATAACTACTGCTTCAAGAGTACAAATTTATGTAGGATTAACCATGTCGCACTTTATGTAGGATATGAAACAACTTTGCTCGATGAAGAGTATTAGATCCTAATGAACACATGCAGTGGCGGAGGCAAGTATAGTATAGTGGGTGCACATGCCTTCACTAAGTTTTGTGTAATTACTTAGCATTATATGTTTATATGTGGAAATTCTGATCAAGTAGCTCACACGCATCTGTCATCCAATTGAAATGTTAGAATCTTCTCTATTCTACTCACATAGAACACGGATCACACACTTTCACAATTTCAATCACACATTTATTTTTGTCTCACTTGTAGTTGTCTTATATCCATAATAAAATTTCATTAAAAGAAAGACAAACACACATACAATACAAACAATTATCCTCACTAATTTATAATTTTTTCATTGTTGATTTTTTAAAGGTTAAACCCCTATTGTAAAATTTAATTTTATATTTTCAATCTTATACATTTTTTATTTATAAGTTATTTATTAATGTAATGAGACGAAGCATATTTTATTAATTTGTTGAGCTTAAATTTGTGTTAATGATGAAACTTAAGACGCTCACTTCGTTCGGCATGCCTGGAAACTAGACTCTGCTGATAGAAAATGTTGCGCACCGGTGTTGTTTCGCTTGTGTAACACCCTCTCTAACTGAAGTATCAAAAATTACAATTACATTTTTTTTATGAGTTCTTTACTTTAGTATGATGTATATTTATGTTTTCAACTATATATATATATATATATATATATATATATATATATATATATATATATATATATATTGGTGCTCCCACTATTCATATTTTCTGGCTCCGCTATTGAAAACATAATATTGGTGATAATGGATTTTTTTTACCCAAAGAAGAAGACTCAGTTACGACACGAACAATGTGGAATTTTATCCAACCCTGTACACCCTCATGTCCCATTCATCTTGCCATAGGAATAAGCTGGTTAGAAGACGAACTTGAATTAGGGAGAAGATATATGTTGCGGTTTTGCTCTTTTTAAACCATATCCTACTAGTATGTTTTGTTCTCTTTTTGCACTAGTAATTTTGAAGCATAATTATTTTTGTCTTTAACAGTAGAGACTAATTTTGATAACGAAAATAAAATATAAGAATTTTAAAAATATTTAATAAAATGCAGAGACTATTCTTCAAAGTGGCGCAAAATGTAAGGAATAAAAAACATATTGACCATATCCCTATCTTTTTAATATCTATCATATCATCAATTTATTACAACATTCTTTTTTATCCTCACAACTCAAGGTGTTTAAAGTGTTTATGGCTTTCTAAAAAACATTTTTCAATAAATATTTTAAATTTATAAGTTGATTTAGGATGATTTTGATCACTTCCATCCTTATGCTTGTGTATTGCTGAAGATTCGCAAGTTGATGAACCATCCCTAGTTCATATGCTGTCAATTTAATCATTCATCAAAGCTTTGACTTTTTGCATCATCTTTCTTCCTAAATTTCTCTTACGTTAATTGTTGACTATCAATTTCTCTTAAGTTAATTACTGACTATCATGAACGCAACAACAGGCACAACACAAAAATCGACATATCATCGATGAAATTTTAATAAAATTATATAATTTAACGTAATTACATGGATTGATGTCACGTTTGTATCTACTTTCAATAAAAAAAATTGAATCCTACAAAACTTACGGATGATGTTGGATTAGTTATACACTTTTTTTTATTACAAAAATTATGCACATATTGTTATCGGTTGTTTGTTTATTTTTTATTTTTTCATCATACTCCCTTCGATGCTTTTTATATAAGACACGTAGGTAAAAAAATGAATATTTTTGATTTTGATCATATGCATAACTTTTTTTTAGGGATCGCATAGAAAACTTCTGTTAAGTGATTTATCTCTTGTTAAAATACTTCCTCCATCCTAAATTGTATGTCGCTTTAGAAAAAAAATTGTCCTAAATTATATGTCGCTTTACAATACCAATGAAATATTTATGTTATTTTTCTTATTATATCATTAACTATTAATTACTTTCTCTTCTTTCAATTATTTCATTTATCATTTTCATACCATTTATTAAGGATAATTTTGTAAAACAACTCATAATTTCTCTTCCCCACGCAATATTAATTACATTTTTTAATACGTGTGAAATGACCAAAACGTCTTACAATTTGTGACGGAGGAAGTAATAAAAATAAAAAAATTCTCCCGTCATCCAACGACTCTTATGTTACTTTGTCGTAAGATCACATTAATTAACTAAATCTAATTTATTCCTAATTCGGCAATTCGGTTACATTGAGCAGCAGGGATGAGACTCAACCACAAGATTTAAAATGCAAATTTAGAGGCACGTTTTGTTCTACCCCGTTATGTGAATGTTGCAAACTCTGTCATGTAAACTCATACTCAAACAGGACCCATAGTTAGTCATGCTTCTAACGTCGTAGCAGCCTTGTAGCCGCAAACAACCACCGTTTATTTGTATTCTATTCTCTTATTTTTTTTTCGATGAAAAGGAAGACATGCAACTAAACACATCCATTGTTGATCGTCATCCCTTTTTTGTTCGGCAACCGTACACACATAACATTATCTTTATCAAAATCAAAACGGTGCTTTAATTAATTAGTTTATAGGCTTATAGCTCATGCTAACAATCGTGTGTATAAATCTTTACGGTATTTTTGAGTTCACACCTCGTTCCTTTGCGCACATGGCACGTGGATGTTGTCCGTTTGCCTAGACCGTGGGAGAAAAAAATTGACGTGTCATAACCTCATCTTAGATGTTACACGTCCTAAATGTACTTGAGAAAATGAGATAAGCAAAATCTATATCCACACAAAACTACAAATGTCAGAAGAAAATATGAAACGTGGCTATTGGTCTTATTTTACCAAAAATGGACCGGTGCAAAGATACACATACACTGTTCTCACCTGCTTCGTTGTGCCAGTCTCTTTTGCTTTTTCTTTTGGTGACAACTAAGGTACTTATGGAAGAATGGTCCAACCAATACACATTAGCCACATAAGCATATTTTTAAGTGGTATCCATGAACTATCTTTAACCCCACCAACAAATTGCTCATTTTCATTGGCACCATTCTTAAAATCAATTATCATCTATAAATAGATACCAGATAGAACGTGCAACACTTTCTTCCCCCAAAGACATTCATTGCTAAGTAAAGACACACTCACTCAAGCGGCAAAACAGAGTAACGCCGAATAACCCAATAAACAAAGAAATAAAATGGCGGTAGCACACGGTGGTTACGACGGTGAAATCGGTGGCTACAATTCTCGTCTAATCCCATCAATAAAACCAGAGTTATTCAATGACAGTGCAAATTCCAGCTCTTACACCTACGACGACGTTTCAACCGAAAGAAAAGAATCAGTACTAACCGAAGAAGAAGAAGAAGGTGCTACAGCTTCTCACGCAATTCATATCAAAGAAGAAGTTCTTGAAGAAGACGACGGTGCTGCTCACGCTTCATCTTCACTCAGGTTTCCAAAACCAATGGAAGGGCTACATGAGGTTGGTCCACCACCGTTTCTCAAGAAGACTTTTGAAATGGTGGAGGATCTGGAAACTGACCCGATTGTTTCATGGAGTGCTTCTCGTGATAGTTTTGTTGTTTGGGATTCTCATGAATTCTCCAAAATTCTTCTTCCTAAGTACTTTAAGCATAATAATTTTTCTAGCTTCATTCGCCAGCTCAACACCTATGTAAGTCAAAAAAATTCTCACAATCCTATTAATAATCGTAATTCTCTGTATCTTCATATGTTATCATTGCATACATATTTATAATCTTGGCATCACTGTTTTGTTCAAAAATTAATTTTGTTAAAAAGTTGATTTAACATAAAATGATCCATATTTATAGGGAGCTATGAATGTCTGGTTCCTCTTTTACAGATGTTGAATTGATTTTTGACATGTTTGTTGTTCTCGATTAGAATGATTTTGCCTGATTTTGATTTTAAGTTGAAGCTAAAAATTTGAGCTTTTAATTCTAAAATTGCTTTTTATATTTAAATTTATTCTTCAACTTATTTTACATGAACTCACTTTATAGGAATGCATTTAATTATTTTACATTAAATTTGAACTTAGCTGGAATCATTTCAATCAAAATCAATTTTTGTCTCCTTATAAAAAAATATGAAAAAACTGAAGACTTCAAGATATCTTTGCAATTCGCAATTTGAATTTATTCTGACTCTATTCTGGATTTTTACACTCAAATTTATCATCTAATTTTGTTTGAATATTAAACTCACTTTTAACTACAAACAATTGAACCAAAATCAGTTTTGTTCTTTGTAACCACAAAAATAGATGGAGACTAAAAATCAAGAGGTAAAAGCTCTTAGATTTTGCTTGAGAACATTCAAACAACTTTAAATCAATTCTATATTTTTAAAATCACTTTGTCTCTCTTAAAATTTAATACAAACATATTCTGAGTTGAATTTTATGAATCTGTCACATGCAGGGGTTTAGGAAGGTTGATTCAGACCGTTGGGAGTTTGCAAATGAAGGATTTCAAGCAGGGAAAAAGCATTTGTTGAAGAACATAAGAAGGAGAAGCAAGTATAACAAACTGCATCAAGGAGGATTCAATTTGATGAATCCTTGCGTTGAATCTGAAGTGGAGAAACTGAAAAAAGATCAGAACATGTTGAAATTGGAAATTCTGAAGCTAAGGCAACAACAAGAGAATTCAAATATTCAACTCACAAATGTTCAGGAGCGAGTTCGGCGTGCGGAATCAAAGCAATATCAGATGCTATTTTTCCTCACCAAAATGGCCAAAAGGCCATTGTTTATGGAGCAGATAATCCAAAAGATAAAGCGAAAAGGAGAAGTTGATGGTAATATAGACATGGTTAAAAGACCTAGATTGCTTGGAACACAAGGTACTAGTGTTGATTATAGGTGTCAGGGTCGTGAACAATTTGCTACTTTGCAATCTGAATTGAATGGACTTTTTCCTGAAAATATGAACACTGGTAGAATGGAACCACCTGTTTCCACTCCCATGGAAGATGGGCTGGGTAGCTCTTTACATGACTTGAGGGCTTGTGGTGGTTCTAGACAAAGTGTTCAAGATGCGAATTCTGCATATCATGTTATGTCAGAGAAGCTTTTGGGGGAAAATTCGGTTGTTGATGAAGAAATGGATGTGAATGACTCTAATATCTATCTTGAACTAGAGGATTTGATAAGTAAGCCAACAGATTGGGGTGGAACTGCTAGTGGATTAGTGGGACAAACTAGTTGAATCTCTCATCAATGCCTTTTAAATGGTAAGCTTGTTCTCCAATTTTTGAAATCTCTTTAGACTCTGTTTGGATTGGTTTACTTGAGTTCATATATATATATATATATATATATATATATATATATATATATATATTAACAAATGTGAGACTTTCATAAGTTGTTTTTAGCTTGTAAGTTGTTTCCAGCATATTTCTATTATTTTCATTATTCCATAAACTCTAGCATAGCTTATGAATTTTTTTTATAATTAATGATTTGCTTTATTTTATCTTTTGATATAAAAATAGTTTAAACATAAGCACATATACATGATTGGTTGTATGTAACATTTATAATGTTTTTGCAGATTGCAAGAGCATATTCAGCTGCAACACCAGATGAAGAGCTCAATATTAATGGCTCTTCAGACTTCAATACTGGCTTCAAGAGTGCAAGACCCAGGTTATATGACTATGGGTCTAAGATGTTCATATTGTGTTTACTTGTGTTCTTTTTGTTATCTTTCATTTTATAGTTTAGTTTGTTAACAGGCCGACCAAAAAAATTTGGTATACCGTGCTTGCATGAAGTCCTACATATTAGTTTGTAAATGTACAGTAACAGTAATAGTAAATGGCGTGTAAGTTGTATATGTAATACAGAAAATACTAGCAGTAGCTAAACAAACATCTTATAATGTACAGTAATAACAAATAGTGTGTAAGTTGTAGTAATATAGAAAATACTTTCAGTTTTTGTTTTATTTGTGTTTCCAATATAATATTGTCATGTAAAAAAGTACAATTTAGTAGGTTAGTGACATAATGTTGAATGGAACTGAGGCAAACAAAAAGAGAATTGTTTGCCATCCAATGGACTTGTTTGCACCTTAATGGGGAAATAAACATCGTCTAAATAACACAGCTGAGTCCTAGCAACAGGAATCAACACCACCAATTTGGACAGATGTAACAAAAAATTATTGAGTAGGAATGTAACGAAAAGAACCATGGTTGTTCAAGTGCATATTTTCACCTTTTATGAGATTTATTTTTTATCCCATCCCCTTTATTTAGTAAAAAAATGAATCTAATCCCTTTAAAAACACACTCTTCTAAAAAAGTGAGAGGCTCCCCTATATTTTTCTTCACCTTCTTTTCTCTAAAGTCTTTTATTCTATTTCTCTCCCAACTTTCAAACAAATCTTTAAGAATTTAGGATTCAAATTTTTACTAATGTGGATTCTTGTGCTGCATTTACTACCGTGTCAGTAATTTAACTAGGAATTAATATTATCGATGCATAACATTTAAATAGCACAAACTAAAACTTATTTTTCAAGTATTTTCAAATGTTTCCTACTCAAGAAACTGTTTAATACTAGGTTCAAGAGATTGAGATACAACATTTACATAATCTTCCATTCAACTTTGTCTTGCCCTAGTTCTATTGGCAAATTGCATCCTCTAGTGTCTTTTGATTGCACCGTTTGTCAAACTGCTAAACAACTAGTCTTATCTTTTAGTAAAAGTACTTCTATGCTTCGTCATTTAATCTTGTGAATTTTGATATCTGGGGTCCTGCTCCCACACCTATTAGGGGAGGTTCTTGGTATTTTGTATTCTCGCTTTACATAGATATGCATGTTAGCTTCCTCAATTTTACAGCAACTTTGTCAAAATGATTCAAAAACAATTTTTCAAAGCCATTAAATTTTTTGGATGAGATAATGCCATGGAGTACCGGGATTTTAGTTCTCCTTGATCATACATAGATTGAGACTTTACGTATACTATCATGTTAAGAAAAAGTTTAGAGAGAAGATAGAAATGAGAAAGGAAGAAAGATGAGAAGAATGAAGTGTAATATATATTGAATTTAAGAAATAAAGTTGATTCCTAACCAAATTTGTGGCATCTAAGCCCTCTTAAAACCCAACAATTTATTTTTTGGCAAAAAAGCTCTCACTCAATGTCTGGGGTCTTTTCTCGGCCAATAATAACAACATATTTGAATTTTACAATCTCTTGAGTTTTTTTACCGGCAATTTGCGAAAGGTCTTTTGGTAACCACTAATCGTTTTGAAGTTGGTCACAAATGAGTGCTTTTGGTAACCTGGTAATATGAACAACATACCAATTTTACAAATAAAATGGAGCACATTTGTTGAACCAACTTTTACCACTAAATCGATTTTATCTCCCATTGTGTTGATCCCTTCTCTTGCAATTTTGGAAAGGATAATGATATATCCAAGAAAATAAATTTCACGAGAACATCAAGAAGCGTATTACTGCTATGAGAAATGATATTTGTACATCCACTTTGTGACAACTTTTTGACAACTTTATCTCTCATACTCACATTATCCTCTTATTCTATCTCTTCATTTTTCTCTCTCCATTGTTTTTAACCAATGAAAGTAGAGAAAAAAGAAGTTGTCACCAAAAGTTGTATGAAATGGTTGTTAATATCACTACTCTACTGCTATATACAATTGAAATTCCACTATCCCACCATCCCGTTTTTTCCGGCCAGCATGTGATGTTATTGGTTGCACGGCAGCTCAGGACAACATCGTGAAAAAAGCCCTGCGATAAATAGCAACGCTGTTTTGGAAATTAGGGCCAAACCCATTATTTCCTATTTGGTGTGGGTTCCAACTTGATGAGGGACTCATCCAAAAAAATCCTCTAATAGTTTTGGAAAACAAGGAACAAGTAAATGGAAGAAATAGAGCACTTGGAAGGTTCATTTTTATTCATAGTACAAAATTGTTTTCGTTTGGAGGGAACTCAAAATTGCATTGAATGGGAGTTTTTTAAAGTGTTTTGGAGGGTTTTTATGAATTCTCTAAATTTAATCTATGATATTCTTAAAATTAAAAATATGTAAATCATAATAATTAATCAATATATCTAAAAAAACACTCTTCCAAAAAAATGTACAAGATTTCCACATTCCCTCCTATATTTTCCAACTCTGAAGTCATCCCTTCTCATACCTTTCAAACTCTCAAAATTGGAACAGGGTTCCAACTTGAAGAGGGAATCTTATTAGTGATATTACAAAAACTAATGATGATTGGAGGCTAAATTTTTTATGTTCCTTTTCCCTTTGATTTTTCTATCATGTGTAAATTTGCACATGTTAAGAAGTTTAAAATAGAAATTTTGTATTGGAACTTGTACATTTAATATTAAATATAAAACTTTTGAATAAATAATTGTTGTTTTTCAAAAAAAAGTTACTACTATTAGTTATTTTAACATGTGCAACATTACACATATTAGACAAACCCTTTTAAGAATTGGTCCTATCAATTTTTTCCTTGTCATGTTCGAAAAAAAATAAAGAAAATTATCCATGTTTGTAATATGATGATTATTTTCTACTACCTCTTTCTGTCAACAATTATATTTATTCTCCTCCCTTGTTTTCATTCCTAATGACCAATATATTCTATTCAATAGCATACCACCTTTTTTTTTAAGGCATTATACCATCTATCATGTCAAATTTTTTTTTTGGTAGTGTGTCTATCATGTCAATTATCAGCAAGCTACAACATTCTTTTCTATATAATACACGCCTTTCTTACATTTAATAGTGGATATGCCAGCCGTTAATATTGTTAGCTGCATCCATATATATTTTCTCTACCCTTGAATCATTGCAAAAGTTACAGCTTAAAAAATGTTTATGAAACAAAGCAACTAGTATAGCATTGAGATGCAATTATTGCAACACTTCCATCTCATCAAACTGCAATTATGTATGGCTATTAACGTAGTTTTCATCGCTTTCAGGCATTATGCATTAGTTTGAAGATGGTTTTCTTGACAAATGACACATAAACTAAAGACGAATAGAAAATGCAACTTGGAGAAGAATTTATTACAAAAATTAAAGCGTTGACACAAGGAGAGGGACAAGTTGCACACAAACTGCCCTGCTCCAAATCAACTACTCCTAACTAAGTCTAAACACGTGTCCGTAATACAAGAATTTATTACCAGAAGATTGATTGTATTCTCTATTTTGCTACTATAATTTTTAAGAGATTTAAACCTATATATAAGATTTTTTTTTATTTCAATTATGTCCACTATAATAATTGAGTAAATCTAGAGAATGACAAACAGAGAGATCTATTTCCGTAATACATGACTGTATTCTTCAGGCTGCGGTTGTACATGCAAGGATATATCAATGAATGATATTATCTTTCCTTATCAATATTGTACTCTGGAAAAATTTACGATTTACTGGTATATAACATGTTCACAGTTGATTCAAACTGGATCAAACAGTTAAAAATTATCCCAAATTTTATGACAAACGTGTGATATTATTCATCTGTTGATTCTGTTTGAATCACCTCATTGTTAAAATAAAGTAAAACAATGACACGATTGATACAGCTATCCAAAATAAGGTGAAATGAACATTAATTAGTCCATCAAAATTTAATTCTTAATCTATACCTATTAATAAAGGCAATACTTTACTTTTCAATAATACCTTTGATGGTTTTTGTTTTTTAAATTTAAATAACTTCTTTTAACTTCCGAAATGACAGTTTCCTCTACACTTTTTTTTTAGGTTTGAGTTTTTCCTCCAATATCTGTCTTCTCTCATTCCTTCTCTTGCTATTCATTGATTATTTTTTTAGTAAAAATCCGTCAACAAAAACATAGTAGCAACATAAACTTTCCTCCTTTTCATTATCTTGCTTCATAATTTGTTAATTTAATTTTCCTTCAATTCCCTTTCGCAGAGTGTTTGCAGGGTGAGTCCTTTCATTGGATATCAACTACAACAAGAGTATAAGGTTTGTTTTTCATTCCAATTCAATTTTGTTTTCTTATTCTTATAAGAGGAATATATTTATTTAATTGGTATTTGATTTGATACAAATATCAGTAAGATATATTAAACCCGCACATACATATAATTGCATAAGCAACACGATAGACAAAGGTACAGATAATAGAATATGTTTTCAACTCAAAACTTTCAATATCAATTCATAACTAGAAGATTTGAGAAGTATCACTTATACTCTTCATCATTAAGTTAGTGTATGATTGATTGGTTAGATCCCAAAAGGAAATTTTATGCATTGATCAAATATGCACTAACACCGCCTGATACTATTCGATAAAATCAAACGATGAATTAACTAAACCAATAGATTGTGTAAAAAAGATACAAAGGCAAACTGCCCGAGCTGCATTTTTGTTTTTTAATTTTTGTCTCTTTTTGGGTTATTTGTTTTTTTGGAAGAAGTTTTTTGGATCATTTGTTAATATACGTGATCATTTTTTAATTCTCTTTTGTTTACTACTGTCATTATTAATGTTGGTGCATTTTTTATACCTTTCTAATATATGGTTAAATGTAACAAAAAATATGATTTGGTTAGTAAATGAAGACAATAAGTGTGTGTCTGTGTCTGTGTATGTGTGTTTTAAGTGTTTCTATGTTTAAAGTACTTTAATTTGAAATAGAGATGAATGACTCTTCTGTATTTTTTTTTTTTGGGTGCTCATATAGTACTTACTTGGTAGCCCTACGTCCTCATTAGACTTGAGGTAGGTTAAAAGTATTTCTTAATTTTTTACTTACAGTTTGTACTCAAATTAAATTTGCATTTTGGCCTATTTTACTTTCATTTTTACAATTATGTGAACCGTTATTTCAGAGAAATTGTTTTTATCCTTTGTGTCCAACTTTACTTTGGGTGTATTGTATTTGTGTTTTAAAAGACTATTTTGGCAAAAAGAATGTCCTAAAGATTTTATAAAGCTACAAAAACAAAGTTTTTCTTATAGTTAAATTGAAGTTTTCTTATCATTGAAAGTTCTATGTTAGCTACGTTCTTAGTTAAAATTTCTCATTAATCTTCTGTGGTTAAAATTCTCTCATTAATCTTCTGTTAAATCTAAGTATGTTCCTTACACGGTTTCAAGTGGTCAACACAATAACATGATGCAAGATGTTTGTATTATTCTTGAAAATAATATTTAAAAGTCAATATGCTTTGTAAAATGATACTTACAAGTTCACATTAAAATTTTGGAATCATTTTAATAGCAAGTATATATGCTATGCTTTCTTGACCAAAAAAAATATATATATATATATATATATATATATATATATATATATATATATATATATATATGCTATGCTTTTTTTATCTTGAATATATCAAATAATATTTAAAAGTCAATATGCTTTGTAAATGATACTTACAAAGTCACATTCAAATTTTGGAATCATCTTAAGAGCAAGTATATATACTATGCTTTTTTATCTTGAATATCCTATTTCTATCCCATATGAGGAATTTATATGTTCAATATCTCCTATATCAAGTGGAAGGGATGAGAGATTGAGACGAGTGAAGGAATTGAAGAAGAGAGCAGAAGAAGATCGAGTGGAACGAAAAAGAAGAATTTGAAGTTATCAAAAAATGGTGCTACATTATCGACAACAAAGCGTGAGAAAAAAAGGAAAGGGCGCTCTTGCCTTCTATTTCTCCAATATTTCTCAAACAACAACATCAATTATATGCCCCAGTTTAATTAACATTCCACTTGCTATGTCACATTGACTTTTTCAATCAAAAATATCACAAAGTATGAGAAGTGATATGACTAATGTGTAAATATTCTTTCACTCTTTTTGAAATGTCTTCGTCCTTTGAAAGACATAAATGTGTTATCAAAGTTTTTTTTTTCTTATTTCTTCTATTGGTTTTCCTTCTATTTACCTAATTTTATATTTTGTGACAAACTTAAATGGCTTGATAAATAATATAGAGCATATGTTTACTGTTTTTCTATAAAATGTGTTAGCGATGGAAAAGATTTAATATCTTCATCAAACCAACCCTCATAACTGTCACTCATGTTTCATGCATATTCGTCCTCCATAGATAGATGAGTATGCATCACAAAACTAAGTATATATTAAGTAACTCCGTGTTAAAGAAGTGCATGAATTACCTATCTTACATTTTTTATCAAGTTTAATCCTTCTCTTTTTGATCAAGCTTGATCATTCTTTTAATTCTAATAATTTTCTCCAAGATATATCAAGAAAAAGTAAACAACATTGATGTTGAAAAACATACTGTTTATGAGTTACATGCGTTAGCGCAGTAGAAAGAGCGGACAGACGGGCACGAGGACGCTAGTCTATATATATAATGGTAAAACAATTCATAACCGCTTCTTACTGGAGTAAAAAAAAATCAACTCCTAAACATGTAAAATAAACCAAAATAAAAGTTATATAATACAATCATTTTACCTCCGGAGACAAACGGATTAATCGGATAAAATATGACTTGTATTATTTTTATTTTTTTTTATGTTAAAAATATGACTTGTATTATGATGCTTGATGAATGGATTAAAAAATCTATTTTTATTTTTGCACAAACAAAAATGATGTATATTAATAACAACGGTGATGCACCTCAGTGGCGGAGCCAGGAATTTTATAGAGTCTGTGCAAAAAATTTATCGCAAAACGTTACTTCCTTCCTGCGAATAATTTCACATTTCCTGCGGATAATTTCACATTTCATGCGGATCCTAAAATCCTAAGGTATTACCTCACCTGGGAACCTAAATCCCTGACAAAATCTGCAAGAAATACGTTTTCTGCGGAATTTACACAAAAATCTGCAGAAAAAGTTAAAAGTTCTAGTAATGACTGAGCTTACTATAAAGAAAGTTGGAGCTGAGCCTGGGCTAGTGCCCAGACTAGCTGGGGGTGGCTCCGCCCCTGATGTACCTTGCACAAGGCGTGAAAAAAGTAATTCACTGATCCAAGTTTACAAAGTCAAACATAATTAATGGTAAACACTCATACATAAATAAATGTAACTTAACTATTAATCCATAATAGATTGTTTTGATATATATTGCACATATCCTATATTCATTTAGCTATCATGATAGTGAAATTTAAACACATTCAAGTTATTCTTCGGTTTACAAATTCACATAAATAAATATTCGGTTATATGAATCCGTGAGCTTAACTCAGTTGATAAGAAGTAGGAACATTGTATAATATATGTTGGGACTGGGTTCAAACCCTGGATACTCCACTTCTCCACTGGACTACTTGACAAAAAAAAAAAAACTCGGTTATCTCGGGTCATATTAGTCGAGTAGAGATCCTCTCCATTTTCCAAAAGAAATGGACGTGTCAATTACTATAGTTTTGGAAAAAAAAAATAAATGATATAAATGCACATATTTTTAGAATAGGTCTTGTTAACGAGTACCTCCGGGACACTCTTTAAGGATTTTGAAATAAGAAATTATTTCATAAAAAAAGTCAAATATTATAATTTTCAATGCATAAATTACACAAATTTTCAGAAAAAATTACTATTTAAAAGTCTTAAAGAGTGACCGGGGCACTCGTTAACGTTTCCCTATTAGAATTTATGACATTAATTGGACATTTATATACTAAAACTGTTGTAATGGACACCTCCATTTCTTTTGAGAAATGGGGAGGATCTCAACTCATAAACAGTGGATATTTGGATCCTTAACAATTTGATTAAAAGTTTGATCAAATAATCAGTGTGTATGAAATATGTGAACTCCTTAAATAAATATCAATTATCTTAAGAGGATTAATCTCTGTAGTTGCGTGAGAAGAATATCATTGGTTTTAAAAAAAGGAATATAAATGCAAGAGAATTAGACATTTATAAATTAAAATTATAATAATGAAAGAGAATTATCTCTCAAAAGAAAATAATGCTACAGAATTAGACATTTATGCATTAAAAAAAAAGAGAACTATTTAAGAAATGAAGAACATCTTTACTCATAATTTACACTTTAATTTCTAATATGGCGATTAAAATTAATTAATGTATCGCATATTTAATATTTGAAATCCATTAAAACTAACTGGTGAATCTGCTGTTGATTACAGGTCTTTGCCAAGTATAGTCTTAATATGACTATATTCCGTTTAGTATTTTTGAGTTATGTCTTTCTTTTGTTTATTCAGCCTTTTCGTTAGACAAATCAAGGATTTTACATCTGGTTGTTTCTAGTTTTTTTGTTTCAGTTTGATCCCTGTCTTATTCAGTACATTAAAAAAACAAATTGAAGTCTCAGGTGTGCATATGATTTTAGTCCAAAGAAAAGTGTGTATATATGTTTGAGAAATGATATTTGTACAATTAATTTTTGATAACTTTTGAAATAACTATCTATCTCTTACTCACATGTTTTTTATTCTTTCTCTATTATTTTTGTCCAATTAAAATAGAGAAAAAGTGATTGTCACAAAATTTATAAAAAATTGATTGTACAAATATCACTCCTCAATATTTATTGTTTGATAGCGTGTTTTTGTGATTAACAAATGTACAAATTATCATCGTGTTCGATAGTAAAAGTAATGTGAAAACTACTGTTACAGTAACAACCAAATATCGTCAAATCCCACAATATATTAGTACAATACGTGTGCGCTGTATTATTTAATGTACGAACTGCCACATGGAGTAATTGTTTATTATTATTATTTTTTTATCTTAAGATGCAGTAATTTCTTACTTAACCTTTATAACCGTCTATTTCATACTAATATTTGTATAAATATAAGTGGTTCCAACTACTTCTAAGAGTGTTAAATATTTAGGTTAAAACACAGCAGTTGATAGCAGCAAAGACAATATTATAAAGAGATGGAAGTTTAAATTTTGAATTCCCTATTTTTTGGATTGTATGTCACATTACAATTTTTTTTAAACATAAAAATGTGTGAAGAAAAAGAGAAAATAGTTGAATTGATTTATGTGTTACAATTGAATTGACCAAAGTCACTCGCATTTCCACCTTAATAATATATAAGTGGAGTCCCTATTTTCTCACATTTAAAACGTGTCAGCCTCAACTACTAAATTACTTGACAAAAAAAAAAATGAAGGTAACTATTTAAAACAAACTTATACTTGTGCACATTAAAGCTAGTCTTTGATCTTTGTAGTTTTTGTTTCTTCTTATAGATCATCTAGAGCGGGTGTAATCATTATGTGTACAATAGATTATGTTATCGATAGATTGTCTCATCAACCACTCTCAACACACAATTTTTAATTGAATGAAATTCATATAAGTTTAATGAATTTATTTTTGTGGATCGGCCGAAGGGGTCACTATTCATCCACATACCCTAAGAACCATACTAATAAGTTGAACATCATATTTTAACTTAAAATTTTAAAACATTAAATTTATGGATCATTTCATTTATTTTTTTAAGAAATATCATCTCATTTATAATATTTTCAGTCTACACTTTTCTAAATAATGTGAAATTTTTAACCATCAATTGTTACACGACAAGCTACATAATTTAATGAGACTCCTTTGAATTTAAACCTACTAGATAGAGGTACGAATTCGGGTAAAATAATAGTGTCAAAACAATTTGCTCAATGAAACAATTTGCTCAATGAAATTAAATATTATATACTATTTCATCTAAATCATCCAAAATAACATTTTTAATAGTTTTATTCGGGTAGTTTTATTAGTTCAAGTTCATTTATAACTCAAACAATTGTTAATTGAAACAAAAACGAGTCGTTGACTTTCTCTGAAATTTCATTCTTATAGACATCATTCATGAGTAAATTTTTTTTTAAAAAATAAATTGGTATGGCTGTGGCACACTAAAATTTGTCCGTGCGACTAGAGAATGATGTAGCAAATATGTTAAAGAATGTGTTCAACAATGTTTTAGAGAAACAAATCTTGATCAAATACATCAAGTTTTTAAATATTATTTTTACATATATTTCATTAGATGAGTATGCCATATACTTAAAAAAAAAGAAAAGTATCTAGTATATACTTCACTGCGTGCGCCTGCCGTCTTATGAATAATACAATATATATTTATTTTTAGGAGAATGTTAACCACTGATATAAGGATATTGGTTAAGCAATTAAAATAAATAAGTTTTTAATAAATAGTAGTGTAATTATTACTTGGTCAATTGTAACAGCTTACATTTCCAAAACAAAATTTTTATTTATGGATTTTCTAACCATTGCTTTTAAAATACTGGTTAGCTAGACCCTTATTTTAAGCAGGAATTGAACTTATGAAAGTTGACTTGATATCATTAAATTTTTAGTTTATCGACAATTTGCAATTTCAATTATTGAAATTTAACAGAGGTACAGTATTCAACCCCAATATAACGCGATATTGTTATTCAAGCAAATCGCGTTTCTTCATGGAACCTCGCAAAGCATACTTTCTTTGACTGACTGCCAGCTCTATCCTTACGTGCTTCTTGCTCTTTTTAAGGATCAAAAATAAATAAAGGTAATGCAAATACAACCTTTATATATAAGAACAATACTCAAAATAGGATTCAAACCACCAACCTAATTTGAATAATTCATCAATTACCCACCCAAATCGTGTGACCTTGGAAAAACTACTAAAAGAATTTGAACCTTATATTCACATTCCTTTATTTTTGTTTCTTTCTATTCAAATTTGTGCTCGTTGATTCTTACTTGGAATTCAAAGACTGCTCCTTAGTTCTCTCGTTTTCCATTCTTCACACGTTTTTGAAGGATTAAAGCCTTATATATAAGCAAACAAGAGTCACTGTGATAAACCCATCTTAGTTCATTTATTTCTTCTACCCACACTTCAATTATTTTCAACAACAACAATACAACATAAACACAAGTTCTCATATCTTCATTCCAAGTACTCTCATACACCATACAACAACGGTAAATCATTCTTACTAAATACATAACTAACTAGTTTTTCAAAGTTAATTGAGTACACTTATTGGAGGCTAACTATGAAACTTTACTATACGATGATGACAGATATCATAATTTGTTGAACAAATGAATGCAATTATTTGGTTTTGACCAATATAATAAATATTCAACTACTATATGGCATGGCTGCTAATTTATAAATATATAATTTTGTGCAGATTTGTGGGACATTATATTTATGGGGGTGTCTGTTACTGATTTGTCAAATGGGTCCAATAAGATGAGTACTTCAAGCAGGTTGAGTGATTGCAGACCTCAACATATGATTCTTGAAAGAAACCATTCATTTGTTCAAGATAAAGAACAGAACATGGATTCAACCAAAAGTGATCAATTGAAACATAAACAAGTTCCATTGATTTCTCTGCCTGAAGCACTTGTTTTTTCTTCTCCAAGGCCAGTTTCTGAGCTCGATGCTGCTGCAACTACTCTTCAAAAAGTTTACAAGAGTTACCGTACTAGAAGAAACCTTGCCGATTGTGCAGTGGTTGTGGAAGAGCTATGGTGGAAAGCATTGGATTTTGCTGCTCTTAGAAGAAGTTCTGTTTCATTCTTTGATGTTGAGAAACCTGAAACTGCTGTGTCACGTTGGGCTAGAGCAAGAACAAGAGCAGCTAAGGTATTTAAATTTCTAAAAATATAATTAAATTGATATTACATTATAACTTTAGTTTTTGTCTTATTCATGTTACTTTATGGAACAATGTTTTTTACTTTGTGCTAAGTGTAACTCTTTTTTGTAAAGGTTGGAAAAGGTTTATCTAAGGATGAAAAGGCACAAAAATTAGCACTTCAACATTGGCTTGAAGCTGTAAGTTGCTTTTCTTACATTATTTCATTCAAATTCAATTTAATTTGAAATTGAATTACACTTTATATATATAGTTTTTGATCTGGTACTAATAGAGTAAATTCTTTCTTGTTTGTTGTAGATTGACCCGCGTCATCGATATGGACACAATCTTCATATGTATTATGATATCTGGTTTAAAAGCTTAAGCACACAACCATTTTTCTACTGGTAATTAAACTCTTTTTTTCAGATATTTATTTCTTCTTGACTATAATTACACTGATGAAGATTGTAATACAGGAACGAAAGTATTCTATATGGTGATTAACTGTGTTTTATGATAAATAATTTGTAGGTTGGATGTTGGAGATGGAAAAGAAATAAATCTTGAGAAATGTCCAAGAAGCACTGTTCTACAACGGCAATGCATTAAATATCTTGGACCAGTAAGTTATCTATATGAGCAATCTCAATTTTGGATTTTAAGCCTCCTATCTTATCTTATAGTATCTAATGTTAATTATCTTTGTTGTGTTGCCATTGCAGAAAGAAAGAGAAGAATATGAAGTAATTGTTGAAAAGGGAAGGTTGGTGTATAAACAAGATGGGAGGCTTGTGAGTACTGATGAGAAATCAAAATGGATATTTGTTCTCAGTACTACAAGAGCCTTGTACGTGGGGAAAAAGCAAAAGGGTGCCTTTCAACATTCAAGCTTTCTTGCTGGTGGTGCAACCACCGCAGCTGGTAGATTAGTAGCAAATCAAGGTGTTCTTGAGGTACTATTTCCAAATTCCACTCCAGCTTTTCATAAGGATTTAATCAATATATACTTGAAAAAAGTTTTACACACATATATATTCAATCATATCTTACTGTTACGCTGTTATATTAGTTGATACAATATTTCCAAAGTTAACGATGTGGTGATATGTAATATATTGAATATATGTGTAAATACCAATTAAACTCTTTCTATAAATCATCATATAGCTGAAGTTGTTATTAATTATCATCCACTACATAAAAATGCAGGCTATTTGGCCATACAGTGGACACTACCATCCAACAGAAGAGAACTTCAAAGAATTTATAAGCTTTCTTGGAGAGCACAATGTAGACCTCACAAATGTAAAGGTAAATATTTGATCCTCAAAATAATTACTAGCAGTAAATGTTACCCATGTGAAGTACTAATGAAATTAAGATTACTGATGATTGTTTTGCATTTGTTTTCCAGAGATGTGCCATAGATGATGATACTTATTCAATTGTTGGAAATGATGCCATCAATGAACCACAACAAACAAAGGTTGCTACTCCTAAGGTCAATGTCAATGATAACAATGTGACATCAACTCATAAAAAGGATGCTGTTGCAGCATTTAACGCCTCAAGGAGGCTGTCTTGCAAGTGGTCAACTGGAGCTGGTCCACGTATTGGTTGTGTTCGTGACTATCCTGAACACTTGCAGTCAAAAGCATTGGAACAAGTTAGTCTGTCTCCAAGGCCAAGTTCTTCAAGACTCAACAAATTTGGCCCAATTCCTTCTCCTAGGCCTAGTCCAAAAGTTAGGATGTCACCTAGGCTTGTGTATATGGGATTACCTAGTCCAAGAAACCCAATTTCAACTGCAAGTTAAAGGAAACTTTGGAGGGATTGGTTTTTACTCAGGACGCTTTGTCGATTACTCAATTTCTGAAATAAGTCAATCAAAAGATACGATCCGATAAAATCGATGGACTCTTGAGCAATCTGAGGAAGCCGTAGAGCAGTTTACAAAGACAAAGAATTTAGAGGGTTGTTCTTCGATCCAAAAGTGGGTCAGGTTTAGACCATGGTCACAGCAGATGATACTTCATGTGACGGCTACTAGTAAATCATAAAATTAGAGCACTAACTGAAATTTCCTTTTTCAATTTTTTGGACAATTTTTTCATCTATTACTTCATTTTTTTAGGAATTTGCTTTAGTGGGACATACTAGGGTCTAGGTCCTTGACCCAATTTTTGCCTCTTTCTTTTTCTGGAAGGCATGAAAATTCAATTAATTCTTTACGCGATTCAAATTATGTAGCTCATTTTTTCAAATTATGTAGCTCATTTTTTATTTTATATATAATGAAGTTAGTGTGAGAAATATTGGATTTACAAGTGCCCTCATTTCCCTTGTTATAAAATAAATATAATAAAACATTATTATAGAAGGTAATAAAAATATAAATGTGTAGAAATAATCAATTTTGTACATAACAATGTATCAAATGAAACCAATAAGAGAGAGACCTCACAATTTAAAATGTTTATACGAGTTAAAAAAAAAAAACAGTGATATAGAAGTAACATGTTTTTCTTAAAATACATGGGGGAGTTATGGGTTGACTGACCAATTGCACACATTTGTGATGTATTCGGGATATTAAACATTAGCCTTTGTACTTAAACACGTACATTAAGAAATAGTCGATTTAAATAAACACAATTGTTTCCTTCAAATTATTAATAGTTTATTATACATGCAAGATGAATAAGTGAGGTGTTCATGGTTCGAACTTCAACCCCTGCACATATTGTGCATTATCCCTTACCAAATGAGTTAAACTCATGGAACAAGTAACATGTTTTTATTAATAAGGGAGTAGAGTGTTTATAAATTCGTGTTGATTGCACTATACTATCCTTTTTAAGGAGTAAATTTTAAACACATTTAATAAATATAAAAAACCAAACGAAAATAATAAAATAAAATTGAAATTTGATAGTAATTAACTATATAGTTTCTATTTTGAGAAGAGTGTTGAGGGAAAAATGTTTCTGTAGAAGCCAATACTTTAGCTCGAGTAACAACAAACTCTTTGTTATGGGGATGAGTTTTGAAAGGAAAAATTGATGAATCATCATATTATGCATTTTAGTTTTATAGAGTCTTTTTACCATTATATTATAGGTTTTCAGTTGATTTTAGAATGAGATACTGTTAGTTTTGAGAATAGTGATGTTGAGTCATTGCAATTTCCTAACGAGACAACTTCTAGGGTGTTAGTTTTTGTTTTGTTTTGTGTTAACCTCGTTCGTTCCACGCTATTTCAAAGTACTTTATCATCCTTCGAAGAAGAAAAACGATTTAGATTATTAGTTCAAAAAGTTCATGGAGGTATTCACTAAATTACAGGTTACGTTTGCTGATGTGTTGGTCCATGTTTCTGCGTATTATAAGTTTATGAAAGACTTACTCTAAATTTTTGATAATTCCTAGACTAAGGACATTGATATCTAGTTGTATATTATATTTATGCTCCCATAAAATGCTAATTATAGTTTAGCTTTTATATGTAGGCAAGCTAATAAAGCCGCTAATAATCTTGCTACAGTGTTTGTATTTCGGTTTAACCTGAGTTTTTTTATTCTCTTCCTTATTGTATTGCAAACTTTATTATTGATGAAAAGCCGTGAGTTGCTTTCCTAAAAAATAATTTCATAAGATGATACTTTTGCAATATGCTGACGATAGTCTTTTTTTCTCGATTAAAGACCAATACAATCTCATGCTTAGGAAATAAATCCCGCTAAAATGGTAAAACTCATATGGGGGCGTTTGTTTCCCTTCTGAAAAAAATATTCCCAGGATTCTTACCTTGGAATTAAACATGCCTTTGTTTGGTAGATAGGAACAAAAAAACACCCATGTTTACCCACGTTCTCCTCAATTTTATTCCTATGAGATGGGGTTGGGAAAACTTTATTCCCGGTAACCATAAACCCATGAGATGAAATGAAAACCCATTATTACCCTTTAATTTCACCATCGTAACAAACTGAAATGATGAGAATCCCTTATATTGTTGAATTAATGTTAGTTAATGAGTCAATAAAGTGATTGAAAACTCTCTAATACTAAATGCAATTGCATCACCGGTGTATAAATAATAGAGTACGTATAAGTTCTTGACCCAAAAAAAAAAAATTACGTATAAGTTGCTTTATTGTCTACATGGACTAGGCTCCATTTTCG
This sequence comes from Medicago truncatula, assembly GCF_003473485.1. Classification (NCBI taxonomy): domain Eukaryota; kingdom Viridiplantae; phylum Streptophyta; class Magnoliopsida; order Fabales; family Fabaceae; genus Medicago; species Medicago truncatula. The sequence goes on along the minus strand of NC_053045.1, from coordinate 60,500,740 downwards.
TAAAGCATATGCATAAAAATAATAATGCAGAAAGGATCGGATTGACATCATTTACATGTGGTTACTTGCTGATTGATTTCCTTGAATGCTTCTTTGTAGAATTTTCTTTTTCCAGTTCATGTTTAATTAGTTGGTTTTCTATTTCTTATTAAACGGGTAAAATTGGAATTACATCATTCATTTTCAGGAACAAATTTTGCAATACAAACACATTTCAATTATTCCCAGTTTCTTTTTTAATAAAATTCCCAAGAACAAAACTATTTAACCAAACACTTTTTTCATATTTTCCTAGGAATAAAAATCACACCTTTATATTCCAGGGAAAGATAATTCCTGGGAATAAATTGTGTATCCATGAAACAAACGCACCCATATTGTGAATGTTATATAAAGTGTAGAAAAAGAGCGTTCATAATATTACTCCTTAGCTATTATATTTTTTTTACTATAACTATTATTAATATTATTATTAATTATCTGATTGAACTGTTTGAATCATGACATGACGGTCACACCAAACATCATTTAAAATTATAGGAAATAACTAGACTCTAACCCGTGCGATGCGCGAGTTTGCTTCGATTTTCATATATAATCATCAGGTTGACTATATTATTAGTTGTCGACATGTTTAAATGTATTATGTATAACATTTCAATAAAGACTACAATGAGCAAATGCACCGAAGTTGGAACTCGTCATACAAAATCTAAACAATGAGCAAAATTTAAACAATGAGCTAATTAAATAGTTCAAAATACACATCAAAGAAAAAAAGTTACTGTATAAAGTTAGTATGAGAAACATATCAAGTGATTCAACCATATAAGCCTATAAGGGTCACCTACATTTTCATTTTTCAAGACATATGTCATAGGAAAAAGAGGAAGAAATGGATGAAAACTGCAGGCTTTGTGGTTTAGATTGCGAAGCAGAAAGGGGAAAAAAGGGTTCGAAACCGTTTGGAAAAAAATGAAAAGGAATTAATTGGTTTTTTGAAAAGGGAGTTTAATATTGGATATGGGTTCGTGGTTAAAATGCTTTGAAGTAACCAAAACTGCAAGTTGCTACGTGGTTAAAATGTTTTGAAGTAACCAACATGGTATGGGTTCGAATCTATGGAGGGATTTTTTTCATAAATATTTTTCAAAAACCTCAAAAAAGTGCGGGAATAGAGTTAATCATAGATAGATGATTGCCATTTGATTTCTCCCTACTATTTTGTAGAGATTCTATTTACTAATTTTTGTTGGCTTATCTTTGTATCATGTTTATATTGGCTACGCTTTCATTTGTTGTATGGTATTATTCTTGTGTTCATGGTGCTAATTTATTTTTTTTTTGACAAAATGCTGCTAATATTATTGTGTCGGGTGTTTAAGCATTTGCGCTTTTCTTTCGTTTAGTAGAATATGTTCTTTTAAATTTTGGAAGCAATCGTTCATTCATTATTCCAGGTACTCTCTATAAATAAATTTTTCTTTAGGTTCTTTTAAGAAAAATAACAATAAAAAGGTTAATAGGAATAAAGAAATAAGGATGATAAGCCTTTAAAAAAGATGACAGTGAATAGTGTAAACCGTAAAGAAACCATAATAATAATATCATATAATTTTTGATAAATAATTAACCAATAGATGAAAGAATATTTTATTTCTAAAATTAAAATTTGCATCATTTGATCAAGAGGACTGCTATATGTCCCGAAAGAATTTTTCAATAAAGAATCACGAAAAACCATTATATCCAATTATAGTTTCTGTTGGACGGAATACACGACATCCTTGGTGTTATTTTGTTTGTAGTTAAATCTGATTGTTATTATTTTATGATGAAGCAATGATTTTTTTTTTTTTAATGAAGCAGTCAATCATATAAAACTTAATATCCAATCGCTGTTAATCTGCCAACTCTCTCGGGAACACGTCTGTCGGGACATCTAGCATTATTGTTTGATCAAGCATGTGATCATTTAATGAATTGTTAAGAGACGTCGGATTAATGGTTAAAATTTGATGTCAAATTTAATTTAACACCTTGATGTCATTTGATCATGTCCCTATAAAGATATGCGTAAAATCATTTTAAAATAACTTTTGAACAACTATATCATATACTCTAATTGTATTCTTCTTATTCTCTTGTTTTTTAGCAATAAAAAGAAGATAGTAGAAGAAAAAGATTGTTCCAAAATTTGTCATAAATACAAATACGGTTACTCTAAAATTATAGGACTATATCAACCTAGTCATGAACACTCTAGTTTTCCCAGCCAGCTACACCAAAAGAAGTAAACACCACTCGTACAGAACACGCGTGGACATAGTTTTGGAAGTCCGACAAAGGAAAACAATTAAAAGAACCGACGGTTGCAAGAAAGAATAGTTTCAATGCTTTCAATTTCGACAAACACAACAACACAATCATCATCATAATTTAAGAGAGAGAAAAACACCATCTCCATTATCCAAAATCTATTCTTACGCTTTCTTTTTCATTAGTTAATAAACTTGTTTTAACCTAACCCTGCATTTTTTTTTACCAATAATAAAACACAATTACTCTTTAATTATTCATCCTTATCCTATCCTAGATCTCGCTCTATCAATTTTCTTCATTCTTCATTTCCTTTTCATATTCTTCCGTTACACTCTTCTTTCAATAATCATGAATGAATTTCAGTTACAATATAGTATAGCATTTAATTAATAATATTTCCAATTTTGAATTAAGGGTTGTTGTGATTAGGGTTCCAAATTCTATTATTGCTTTTTTTGAATTTGAATGGAACCTCGTGTTGGGAATAAGTTTCGCCTTGGTAGGAAGATCGGTAGCGGTTCCTTTGGGGAGATCTACTTAGGTTCTTTCTTTTTCCTTCTTATCTTCCTTATTATTTGTTTCTATGTTTATGTTTTGATTATTTTTGTTAATTTTGTAGGTACTAATATTCAAACTAACGAAGAGGTTGCAATTAAGCTTGTAAGTTTTTTTTTCCTTCATGAACTTGTTATTATTTGAAGTCTGTAAAAAAATTTCCTTTGATTGTTTGTGAAATTAGTCATTGCTTTGAATTATATGCAAGGGTTTATGATATCAAATTTAGTTTTTTGAGTTGTTGTTTTATGTGGCATTCTTTAATCTTAATGACATTGGTGTAATAATATTGTATACTAGCTGTTAAGAATATTAACTGTGCAAAGGATCAAGTGCGATGTTAAAAAGCTGAGCTGCTGCATTGTCTCATGGTTGTATAACAATGATGATAAATCAGTTTGCTCAAATGATTAGCGTCGGGGGAAAACATGAAACATACTTTGTTTATTCAATTGAATCCATTCCACTCACTTCTCGGAAAAATACTGGCGTCTCCCTCAATTCAAGATTGTGATGAATATCTTTGGTTGGGGATTTAATTGGAATTGGATGTAATGGCATACAATTATCACTGAACACTATGAGGATTGTTTTTTTTGTTGATTTTTTCTTAATTAAGCTCTTGATTGTTGATATATTTAAGTGCACTGGAGCTTATTTTTCATTTGTTTTGTTTCTTGCTGTGATTTTCAATAGGAAAATGTCAAGACTAAGCATCCTCAGCTGCTGTACGAATCCAAGTTGTACAGAATTCTCCAGGGAGGAAGTAATGACTATTTTCATATTCATTGTCTTAGCCTTTTCTTTTGTGCTTTCTTCAAGGACCATAAGGATTTATCGTCAGTTCTAACTCAAGCTTGATTTTGACAGCTGGAATTCCAAATGTTAGATGGTTTGGAGTAGAGGGAGATTACAATGTTTTAGTGATGGATCTGCTTGGACCTAGTCTTGAAGATCTATTTAACTTTTGTAGTAGAAAGTTATCACTAAAAACAGTTCTTATGCTTGCTGATCAAATGGTAGGCCCGGATTGACTTTGCAAACTATCAAATTTTCCCACCCTTTCTTTTAGTAATATTTAAGAACTCCCCTATTTATTTTTGCCAGATCAACCGTGTTGAGTTCATTCATTCGAAATCATTTCTACATCGAGATATCAAACCGGATAATTTTCTAATGGGATTAGGAAGGCGTGCGAACCAGGTAGTCAATCTTGTTAAAGCATTTTTTTTATGTATTGTATCTATGATACTTAATTTTCTGTATATGATAATTTAATGCATATCGACATGCATGTAGGTTTATGCTATTGATTTTGGTCTGGCTAAGAAATACAGAGATAGTTCAACCCATCAACACATTCCTTACAGGTACGATGATTTAGTTGGTGTACATTAAATGAGATGCTTATTTGGTTATTCCTATTTTACATTCCTGATAGCATGGTAAAAGTATTATAGCCTATTTGGATTCACATTTATCCAATGGTAGTTGTAAGTTACAAGTTATCATATCATATATCAAACGGCTGGTCATATGTGGGAAGAATAACGACTAGGGAGGATGCACTATTATAGTTTTATTGGGAATGTAATACCAAATAAATATGCATCATCAAACCTTTTGGTGGCAACCATAGCACCAAGTATATGCATACCAATAATGTTTATGTTTTTTATTTTTCTTTCTGGTCATTCACTCTAGTATGACAGATTTGAATGCCAGTCTATCAATGATATGATTCCACACGATGTATTGTATATAGAATTTGTGATATCTGGGCTGCTACTATATTGGGAATTTGACAAGGACTGGGGTTAAATGTGGCAATGGCATACATGTAGAAACAAGTTGAAACTATTAGGAAAGATTTGGAGATTAATGAGTTGGACCAAAATTTGGTTTATGATAATTTGATCCATGTAGCAGACCCCACTTTGTGGGGTAAGGCTTGGTTGTTGAGATAAATGTATCTAAATTTGAATTGATTTCAATGGTTAATAATCTTACCAATAATATAATTTAATTTGCTTAACTCCTTGTAGTGTTTGGTTAATGAAAGATAAACAAACAGATACATAATCACTGTATGACTGTACACAGTAACTAAGCAATAATAACTAAAGAAAAACTGAAAGACGTGGTGGGATTAGAGACAAATATTTACTTGCAAGTCTTATAACATAAATTCTTGTTAACCCACATCAAAACAGTACACTCTTAATTTTATTGTTAACTTGATCATGATTTCATATATTCCTTGAGGGCTCCTATGTTCCTATCCCTGACATGGGGTATTAATGTCATTCTGTCTGCTTAGACCAGGATTCCTAACTCGTAAATTGAGAGTAAGGAGGCAGCACTTCATTATAAACGTGTTGCCCAAAAGAATGCTTTGTTGAATTCTAGTTCTAGAATATCCTAAATGATATATTCCTGCATCTGATAGTAGAAATTCAATGCATGTCATTTCTTGAAACTATGATTCTTCTCCTATGCCTGCATCCGCTAGAATATCCTTCCAGTTAAAAGAAAACTTGAATTTTATGCATGCATTGCATTGAATTGCGACCCTATTCTTCCTGTCACCATCTATATTTGTGATCAACTTCTCATTTTACACTGGCACCATTGTTTGAATTTGTAAGACATAGTTTATTAAGCTGATGGTTGGGGCCTTGGTGGTAGGAAATGTTATATATGCACACTGTTTTAACGCTTCCTTTCACCTTAGTTTCTTTTTTCTAGATTCTACCAGGGTCAGGTTATGATTCTTATCCACAATATCATCAATATTTCAGCAATTCGTTTTGAAAGTGTAGACCTGGCTGTTACTATTTGAAAATCCTTTTTTTGAGGTGATCTCTGTAACCTATTCAATTATCAACACTGCAGGGAAAATAAAAATTTGACTGGAACTGCAAGATATGCTAGCATGAATACTCACCTTGGCATTGGTATGTGTTAGTTCACGATCCTTCATTGAACTTGTATTTTGAATGGTTAAATTTTGTTATCTAATACTGCTTCTAATTCTCTGGTGAATTTGGTGCACAGAACAAAGTCGAAGAGATGATTTAGAGTCTCTTGGTTATGTTTTGATGTACTTCCTGAGAGGGAGGTAATTATTACTGTCGACCTATACTTTGGTGTCTTCCAGCACTGTGTACTTTATCTGATTCATGTTCTTTTTGCAGTCTTCCTTGGCAGGGACTTAAAGCAGGAACCAAGAAACAGAAGTATGAGAAAATCAGTGAAAAAAAGGTTTCTACATCGATTGAAGTAAGTTAAATTGTATGTTGTAATCAGTCTTTAGTGCTTATGTTATCTACTCCTTCCCAACCTACACTAAGAATTTGCTCCTTACTCCAGGCCTTATGTCGGGGTTATCCAACCGAATTTGCATCATACTTCCATTACTGTCGCTCATTAAGGTTTGATGATAAGCCAGATTATGCTTATCTCAAAAGGATATTCCGCGACCTGTTTATCCGTGAAGGTTTGAAATTATTATCATATAGAAAGGATAACTTTTTCCTCTTTTCTCACGCTTATTAATTATATACTCTCTTAAACTTTGCATTTGAGTCTTATGTGGATCTTTGTTTAAATTTGCTTATATTATTAAATTGACACTTCAACAGGATTCCAGTTTGATTATGTGTTTGACTGGACCATCTTGAAGTATCAGCAATCACAGCTTGCCACACCTCCAGCACGGGGCATTGTAAGTGTTATTCTTTTTCTTCCCCAGTTGTAATTACCATGTCATCTGCAATGGATGAAACTCATAAATGATCACCTGTGTTTAGGTTCCTGGTGCTGGAACCAGTTCTGCATTGCCACCTGCTGTTACCAATGCTGATAGACATACAGGTACTTCATTTAAGATCTCCCATAAGTGTAACAGGCCTTCAATATTTTTTATTTTTATGTTCATTTATCACATTTTAGTTCAACAACAGCAACCAAGCCTTATCCCACTAAGTGAGGTCGGCTAACATTGTAGTTCAGTGAATTTAATTTTGAAGTGGAACCTAGAGGGGTTGGTGAAGCGTAGTTAGGAAGGATTTTGTAGTTAATAAGTTGCAGGTTTGAGCCTCCCTCTCATGTCTTAACTCTTAGGGGTGAGGAAATGTGAGCCCTGTATGTGATTTGAGCTCGGAGACTTTTCGTGCACTGAACTAAGTCCCCATCTCCTTGCCCTAAAATTAAGACCCAAAATAATTCCAAAGTGTGTGATTTTTTTTTCTTTTCATTCTACCAAAACTATTGGCTTTATAACTTTCTATTGTAGTTTTATTAAGTATTTTTCAACTACCCATTGAAGTAGGTTTTGCAATGACACGTCTATTGAACTTCTTCACCCAAGTTTAAATGATATCTACTTGGCATCTTAGCTGGACATATTTAATGTTCTGTCTCTTACAGGAGCAGAAGGGCAACCCCCTGGTTTGGTTTCGGTGGATTCCTCGAGGCGCAGAATGTCGGGACCCATTTTGAATACTGTAAGTTTCTCATAAAAGAATTCAGTCACCATATATTTCACTGATATTGAGGATGTTTTGATGAGCCTTTTAGGCTTTATTTGGGAGTTAGGAGGAAAAGGGAGTGTTGGGAAATGGAAAGGGTGGGGGATTTCTCATTTTGTTTGGGAGAAAATTGTTAAAGAGGAGGGAGAGAAGAATGCCTATGGTTGATATTTTTGTTTGTTTGAGAGTATTATAAAAAGAGGGAAGTGATTTGTAGCATTTGCCAAAGCCCTCTAAAACCTTCCCCTGTATGAAGATTTAAGTTTTTGGTTTGATCAAATTATTGATTTACCCCCCTATATGAATATTTAAGTTTTTGTTTGATTAATTTGCAGGTCCCTGAACTATTTGAGAATTTTTAAATAGTCTCTAAACTGAAAAAATATGTAATCAGGTCCCTGAACTAATTTATAATTTTCAATTAGGTCCTTCTGTTAGTCAACGCTGACGAGGGTGGTTACATGCCAACTAATTTTACACATCATTATATTTTTATTTATTATTTACAAAATTAAATCATATTTCAATATTTCATTAAAAAGTCACGTCGTTACATGAGTGCTTTTCTGTTCTCAGCCGCGGCAATTTGGAAAACCCAGAGCATTGTAAAGTGCAACAATGGCTGAAATGATAAAGAATCATTAAAAGGAGTAATTGAAACAAAAACCATTGTCAATAAAAACCAAAATTGGAAAATGGAGAAATAGGTATATGATAATCTCATCTTAAAATCTGTACGTGACATGAAAAGGCAATGCATTTATAATTGATTTTGCAGTAATATTTAGGGTTCCGCTTAAACATGTTTTTGGACAATGAGGGAAATTGAGTAAAATGAGTATTCAATTAAAAGGGGTAGGTGATAATATAGGGGGGAAATAAGGGAAGAAAAAAAAGATCTTTTTGTGGCACCATTGACTAATGCTAATGTGTCTGTGTACTGACCCACACTATTGTATTTGGGCCGAAAAAAAAGATGTTCCTGATTTTTGGGGTTGAAGGATGTTCCTGTATCTCTCAATTACTTGTGATGGAGAAGCTTGAGTGTTGTTGACTATAATGAAGTTTTATTTGTCCTCAATTTTGGATTGTTATACATACATACATACATATTCACGTTCGATCTCGATTTGAGTTGGAAAATGGGAATGGGTATCACGTGACATTCTAATGAAAACTGGAATATGATTTAATTTTGTAAGTAATAAATAAAAATATGATGATGTGAATATTAGGCGAAGGAAGATGTGTAAGATTGGTTGACATGTCACTGTCCTTGTCAGCGTTGATTAACTGGTGACTAACAAAAGTTTAACGGAAAGAACTAATTGAAAGTTATAAATAGTTTAGGGATCAGATTACACATTTTTAAAAGTTGGGAAATGTTAACTTGTGCCCTTGAGGCATAAGTTAAGAAACCAAATTTAGTAGTATTTTATTGGAAATTGTGCATTCAATGTCTTAAAAGTTTCAAAAGTTATATTTTCATTATAAAATTTATTTTTAATTTCCATTTTAAGCTCCCTATTAAAAGTTTAGGGACCTATTAAAAAAAATCCTAAATAGTTTAGGGACCTGTAGATTATTAAACCTAAGTTTTATTATGGAGAAAAATAACCCCTCATGCAAGGTGGTGGTTATGTGGGGACTATCATTTCTGCAAAGCTCCCTCTCCCCCTCTTTCTCCAAAGCCCTCCCAACAAAGCCTTAGAGTGCATATTTTGTCTAGTTCCTTTTGCACTCAGATCTTTGTTGTGGATTTATAAGATGAATCTGAATTTAATTGCATGTCTGATATTCATGTCCACATCATTAGCTTTTGACTTCGTAAATGCAATAATTGCCTCATATGTGATCATGCAGTTATCAAGTTCCAATGTCTTGGGTCAATCAAGTGGATCATCTAGGCGAGTTGCTGTTTCTAGTAGTCGTGATGCATTTGTTGGTGCTGAGTCAGATGTTCGTACACGCACCGCTGAGGCTAGCCCTGGAGCAGCAGCACATAGAATTTTGAGCGGTCAAAGAAGTTCACTAATCGGATCTTCTGATCCCCAGAGAGTAGCACGGGCTGGAAGAAATGCTTCTCAAGGCAATAACTATGAAAGTGCCCTTAGGGGCATGGACGGTTTGCAGTTAGAAAATGATGAGAGAACCCATTATTAATTTTTCATCTTCTCATCTTGTGACTGTGAGTTGATAGCCTCCGCAAAAGCAAAAGTTGCTTATGTTGTGAAGTTGAGCTGTGAGAAAATTTGGATCCGAACTTGAATTTCCAGGTTTGTATTATTAACTCATCCACTCAAAATGGGTGATTGTGCTTTGCTGTAAAGTTCAGGTTTAATTGGCACTTCACTTCTGGCCGGAACACCAAAGTTTTTAACATATTTTCCTGTATGTTACTGTATTGGTTTACCTGATGTTTACACTTTATAGGACCACAAAGGTCAAAATTATCAAATGTAATTAGCCATTGAAATTGCACTCTTGTTGGATAAGATTCCTTTAGTTTCCACAATGCAAGTGTCTGGAAATTATTCTGGAATTAGAAACTTGGAATGTTTTACCTTGTGTGGTTGCTATCAAGCTGAAATCATATTATCTCTTCAGCTTTCTTCGAGTTATCTTTCATAGTAATCTTCTTTTATTGAACAGAGAATATTCACCCTAAGCTCACAAAAATTGTCATTAAAAATGCGGGTCTTAATTGAACTTCTTTTATTGATCCTAAGAGTATCTACTGTGGTGATTCTCCATTTAAATACCTGAATGTATCCTCCTCCAATTGCACATCTCTTTCATTCATAATTTTTTAATATTAATTAGTCACTAAGATATTTTCATTTCGTGCCCAATGAGTTATGATGTTAAAAAAAGTTGATAAAGTAAAAATTTTGTCATAAATGTATATGATTATAATATAATCAAGTTGTCTTTTCTGTATAATTATATATGATGATAACTTTTAAAAAAAATATATTGTTAGTATCAATACAGAATTTATATATTGGAAAAATCTTTTTTTTTTTTTTTGAGGGACTGAAAAATCTTATATTTATTGACAAATCCTTTTTTTAGAAATGTTTTTATAATTAATGACGGAGAGGATATAATTTAAAAAGTTTGGAAATGTATATTAAATAATTGAACACACCAAATATCACATTATTAATTAATGGGGTTAAATATGTTTTTTTTTCTTATATAAATATACAAACTTTTCGTTTTAGTCTCTAAAATTTTCCTTCGACTTTAATCTTTATAAATTTTCAATCACGTCTCTATTTTTAATTAAATTTTTGTATTTTTTAATAAAATTATGCAGAAATTTATAGAATATTGTAAAAATCACTCCAAAAAAAATTAGAATTTTTTAACAAAACATTAATTAAATATGAATTTTTTAACACAAAAAATATAAAAATTTATATTTAATTCTTTGGTAAAAAAATCTATTTATTTTTTAGATCCATATAAAATAAAAAATCTGCACAATGTTATTCTAAAATATGAATTCTACATATGAGTTTACTTTAAAGAAGAGACTAAAATTGAAGATGAAATTTTTTTGGAGGACTAAATTTTTTTTTTTTTTAAAGGGACTAAAACAAAAATGTGACATATTTATATAGATAAAAACATATTCAATCCTTAATTAGTTATATTGACATTCTCAAAACTTTGTGGATCTTCTGAAATGAATGGGCACTTTTATTTTAACCCGTTGTTGACTATCTAGTTGCAATTTGATACAAAAATGGATCTTCTGTTTGCTTAACCATTCTCCACTCTCTAAATCTTTTCAACTTATCTTTAACAAAAATGGTTGATGCCATACTTGGTGTTGTGTTCCACAATTTAACATCTCTACTTCAAAATGAATTTTCCACCGTATCTTCAATCAAGTCAAAAGCTGAAAACCTGTCAAACACGTTAGATCTCATCAAGGCAGTTCTTGAAGATGCTGAGCAGAAACAAGTCACAGACCGCTCTATTAAAGTATGGCTTCAGCAACTCAAAGATGCTGTTTACGTTCTCGATGATATCCTTGATGAATGTTCGATCAAATCTAGTCGACTTATGGGTTTATCGTCATTCAAACCAAAAAATATTGTGTTTCGTCATGATATTGGAAACAGATTGAAAGAAATTACAAGGAGATTCGATCAAGTTGCTGAAAGGAAGAACAAGTTTCTTCTACGAGAGGGTACTGGAACTGTTAGGAAAGCTCAACTGAAATAGCTGAATGGCGCCAAACCAGCTCCATTTTTACTGAACCGAAAATCTTTGGACGGAAAGAAGATAAAGAGAAGATTGCCGAGTTTCTTCTCACCCAAGCGAGTAAGTTTGACTTCCTTGTTGTGTATCCTATTGTTGGTTTAGGTGGTGTTGGTAAAACAACTCTTGTTCAATTGGTCTACAATGATGTTAGAGTGAGTAAAAAATTTCATAGAAAAATTTGGGTTTGTGTTTCTGAGGATTTCTCTGTCAATAGGATTTTGTGTTCCATTATAGAATCTATTACAAGAGAAAAGTGTGATGGCTTAGATTTAGATGTGATACAAAGAAGAGCGCAAGAATTGTTGCAAGGTAAAAGATATTTGTTGGTTTTGGATGATGTGTGGAATAGAAATCTAGAATTCAAACTAGGATTAAGCCAAGAAAAATGGAACAAGTTGAAATCTGTGTTGTCCTGTGGATCCAAAGGTGCTTACATTTTAGTTTCCACTTGTGATAAGGATGTTGCGACAATCATGGGAACATGTCAAACTCATCATTTATCTGGCCTCTCAGAGAAGGAATGTTGGCTGTTATTCAAACAATATGCATTTGAACATGATATAGAAGAACGAGAAGAGCTAGTGGCAATAGGCAAAGCGATAGTAAAGAAGTGTGGGGGATTGCCTCTTGCTGCACAAGCATTAGGAGGTCTAATGCGCTCAAGAAATGGAGAAAAGGAATGGGTTGAAATTAAAGAGAGCAAGCTTTGGTCTTTATCAGATGAGAATTCTATTTTGCCTGCCTTGAGGTTGAGTTATTTCCATTTAACGTCAACCTTAAAACAATGTTTCTCTTTCTGTGCCATATTTCCCAAAGATACGGAAATCCTAAAAGACGATTTGATTCATCTCTGGATGGCCAATGGATTTATTTCGTCTAAGGAAAATTTGGAGGTAGAAAGAAGTTGGCAATATGATTTGGAATGAATTGTACCAAAAGTCATTCTTTCAAGACATCAAGATCAATGATTATTTAGGAGACATTTCTTTCAAGATGCATGATCTTGTACATGATCTTGCTCAATCAATTGTGGGGCCAGAGTGTATGATTATGGAGAATACAAACCATGATTTGTCAAGGTGCACACACCATATTAGTGTCCATCATACTTATTTTTCATCAGTCAATGAGGTTGCCTTCAAACAATGAATCCTTGCGAACATTGTATCAATTAGAGCTTTATGGCTCAAGAATTTCTGGTTGCTTCCCCACAAATCCCTCTCTGCGAGTTTTACGTGTGAGGAAATTCAAGTTATCATCACTTGGGAGTTTAGTTCATTTGAGGTATTTGGAGCTTTATCATATTAAAACAAAGAAGCTCCCTAACTCTATTTACAACTTGCATAAATTGGAAATCTTGAAACTGAAACATTTACCGGATCTTCTTTGTCTACCAGAACGTTTGAATTGCTTAAAACATCTCAGACATCTTATCATTGAAGATTGTTTTTCATTGTCTTGTATGTTCCCTTACATTGGAAGATTATCTTCCCTAAGAACAGTAAGTGTATACATAGTCAGATCAAAAACGGGGCACAACTTGGCAGAGTTACGTGATCTAAAGCTAGAAGGAAAACTGAGCATTGAAGGCCTAGAAAATGTTAGCAGCTTATCTGATGTTCGAGAGGCCAATTTGATGGGTAAAAAAGACCTCCGAGAATTATGCCTGTCATGGAGCAACAGTGGTAAAACTAAGACACGTGCCAATAATGCTATTGAAGTACTTCATCTGCTTCAACCTCACTCAAATCTCAAGTGTTTGAGAATTCTTCACTATGAAGGATTGTATTTTCCAAGCTGGATTGAGATTCATAATTGTTTAGTTTACCTTGAACTTAGGTCCTGCAAGAACTGTGTGCAATTTCCACCATTTGGTAAACTACCATTTCTAAAACAACTCATTTTAAGCAATATGGATGAGGTGCGGTATGTGGACGTTGATGAATCTCACGATGGTGTGGGGGTGAGGGTTTTCCCATCTCTGGAAAAAGTCTCATTACTAGGTTTGCCAAACTTTGAACGGTTATTGAAAATGGAAAGGCGGGAGATGTTCCGTCTTTCTGATTTGACCATTTGTGGTTGCCCTAAACTTGTGTTGCAATTCCTTCCATCCCTTAAAGACCTCATTGTAATTGGATGTAACAGTCAGTTACTAAGGCCAATATCTAGTTTCCATTGTCTTACCACCCTTCTGCTTAGTGAAGGTAACAAAATGACATCCTTTCCAGAAGGCATGTTGAGAAACTTGACTTGTCTGCAAACTCTTATACTAACTAATTTCCCGAAATTAAAGGAACTACCAAATGAACCCTTAAGCCTGGCTTTAGAACGTCTGCAAATTTCTCGTTGTGGTGACCTTGAGTCTTCACCGGAGCAAATGTTGGAAGGTCTTCAATCCCTTCGAACAATTGAAATATCTAGTTGTGGATTGAGATCCTTGCCAGAATGTATTCGAAATCTCACTTCACTTGAGGTACTGACTATTTGTGATTGCCCAACATTAAAGGAGCGATGTAATGAAGGAACAGGGGAGGACTATGACAAAATAGCGCACATTCCAAAATTTGGTATTGAATAGAATAAAAAAGCAGACATGTTTGAAGAACATTGAGTCAACTTGTTTATTCTTATATACTTCCACCACCACTGTTATTACCTTTGCTTGCTGCTCCTTCTCATTTGCCACATTTCCACCAAATCCGGTAGGCCTATATTCCCTCTCTGACCTTATTTTGATTGTGTTTCTTATAGCTCAGTGACAATATGGGAAAAGGTTACCATTAAACTAGATTGACAGATGTGTTCGTCTTGATCGAAAGTATGAGACTATGTGAATTAAGAAAGTTGTATTAGATTTTTTTTACAATTTATACTATTTTTTTTTAGTTTAACTTTTAGAAGAATTTTTCAAACTCTATTAAAGTATTTGTTTATTAAAAAAAATCTGTGCAATAATTATGAGTATTTTGATAAGAGAAAAAATAACAGAAAATGTTAAAAAATTTCATATATTAAGAGTGAGGTTATGTAACAAGACTTGTCTACACTATAGGGCTATTGAGTCTAAATTGCCGCCTTATACCTCAACTGAGTTGTAGAATTAATCAAACAGAAAGTGCTAACAATATTCTTGTAACTATTTTTTAACACATTTTTTATTGGGTATATTAGATTTGCTGAATCTATACTTAATCAAACCATGAGAGAATTATCATGAGAAAAAAATTAATGCAATTAAATAACTGTTGTCAAGAGTGAGGTTATGCAACAAGACTTTCATACACTATAGGGCTATTGACATTTAGCAGTTGTCTTGAACTTTGTTTGCATTGTTGAGTCTAATTATTGCCTTATACCTCAACTGGAGTTGTAGAATTAAGCAAGCAGAAAGTACTAGCATTCTTCTCTCTTAACTATTTTTTAACTCATTTTTTATCGGGTTTATTAGATTTTTTGAATCTATGATACTTAACCAAACTATGAGAGAATGAATATGAGAGAAAGCTACATTGTTGAACTGATTTTGTTTTAATGAATCTCAGTTACCAATTACAAGTGAAGTGAATCTATTTATAGTTAGAGTAGTTACAGTGGAAGCTCTAAGCTACAACAGGTCTATGATAGTTTAGTGTGAACTGACATGTCAAGAGTTTCTTTAATACACCCTCGCAAGCTTTACAAAGGCTAGGATGGTGATGAGCCACACTGGTTGAGTAGAGATAGAACTGAGAGCTAGCTAAGAGTGGCAGTTCCTTTGAGATATCTAAGGATGCGTTTGACAAGTTGTCAATAGGAGTCAAGTTAGTGGGAAATGTATAGGTAGACCTTAGTCAGAAGTCTTGAGTTTGAATCTAACCTTGGGAATGCATAAATGTGTGTTTTTGTTGACATGTAGTCTGGTCTTTTGTCGTTTCAAGTTGGGTATCTAGCTAAGTCCTAAATCGAGTAGTGAGAAGAAAAAAGAGGTAAAATGTTATTATAAATATGGAGAGTTAATTTGAGTTTTCTTCAGCAAATCAACTTGAGTCTTTTTGGTGTATCGGATGCTTGAGTATAGCTGTATGTCATGAGAGTTTGCAATTGTTTTCACCGTAAAAATTGCACATTGAGTATAAAAAAAAGTTGTCGGTTGTTTTTGTTTCTTTTTACTTCTTTTGTTGGTGTGTTTGTGCCTAAAAAATTCTCGGAGATATAGTTGTTATAGAGAAAATGAAAATGACCACAAATTTTTGTTCTGCCCTGCTCTTACTATTCTATTGCGTTTTATATTCTTTAGTTCTCATAATAGCAAAAAAAAAAATGTACATTATTGTATATGTATATTATTTATACACAGTACTATCAAGAGCAGGAAGAGTATAAGAGTTTACTCCAGACACAATGCATCAGAGTTTCTACAGGGATGGATCTATGAAGTAGGAAGAAAGTAGCTATTTTATTTTCACATTGTAACTTTAGTGCAAGAATTGTAACTTTTAATCATGTTGATGAAGTAATGATTAATCCAATTAATCTGTACATTATGATGAGGTATTTTCTAACATACTAGTATTGATGGAGTAATTATTATACCACTCAAAGTTAAAAGCATTTTCGATTGATACAATTGCAAGACAGATTCATATCAGACAAACCAACAGAAGATGCTGGTTGTTGATTGATGATTACCAAAATAAACAGGTTTAGAGCAGAAAAATAATAATATCCAAAGTCCAAACATGTCTAAATAAAAAAATACCATATGCTAAGATAATTGCAACACAATTTTAAAAAAAAAGGAAAAGAAAAAAAGTCCGTATAATGATCATGTCAGTATCACTGACACTGAATCCAGCTCAATCATCTTGTCTTTTACAAAACTCCAACCACATCATGTCTCAAAAGAATGACAAAAACGAAAGGTAGTTAGGAGGAAACGCAAAATGTAGCTAGTACTAACTAAATATCATATCACAAAAAGCTGTGGTTTCATGCTATTATTGATGCACGGTTGCACCCACCACCACTTCATCATTGGAAATATTATTGCTTCTTTTTAAACAACTCACAAATAATGCATGACAATGATTAATCCTGCTAAAATTAGAAATGGATAAATCTTGCTAAAGTTGAAATCGCAATAAAAATAAGAATTTCTATTACGGCCTTTTTTGATCCCACTCTTCATTCTTCTTAGAACCTATTTTATTTTTTGCACGAGTGCCTCTGTGCACTTTTTATGGATCTTAAAAAGGTAAATCTTTTATAAAAATTTGGGTATTCATTGTATTGAACTATTTGACTTTTTTTTTTAAAGTATTTTCTTAATTTAAAATGTTTAATAAGTGTTCCAGAAGCACTCATTAATTCATGATTTCTCATGTAAAATGTCCTGATCAACATTTTCTTTTTCAATTTCAAATATTGATTAATAGTTGCACATTGTTTCAAGGCCTTCCTCGAGAAATTCAATAGCATTTTTACGATGTTTGCTTCTAATGTCATTGGCCTATCATCTTGGTATATGGACAAAGAAGACAGGGATTTGGATTCTCTCCATTTAAAATCCTCTCAAGTGGAATCTCAATCACCCAACATGAGAGAGAAAATGAGAATTAAATTACCGCCTTGCCATTTAGCCGAGTATATTAATGTAGAGAATCCAAATCGCAAGCAAAATACCAAAAATTTTAAGTGTCATTAATGTATTTCTATGAATATACTCATTAAACTCAAACAAGTGACACAAGCAAGAAATTGCCTGTTTTTTCTTCTCTTCCATTGTTAAACTTCGTAGAGATGCACTTCTCTTCCATTGTTAATAGAGATGTAAGCTTCCAAAGAGTTGGCAATGGGATACCTAAGAGGATTTAGATGATATAACATACGTCTCTTCTAACTTAATATCTGCAATTTTTTATGGCATTAACAATTTTTTGGTATTTTAGACAACTTTACTTGGAACAAAAAGTTGTGCTCTAGTTTTAAAAAGGAACAAGAATTTCTGTTTTTGTCCCTCTCTTACCTCCAGTTTGTCATGTCCATGAAACAGTCTTATAAAGAAAACATTATACAACTGAAATTGGCATGTCTTATGCTTCATTTTTTTAGTAGATCAAACACGCCATTAGACTCATTTTATAGTCAAGATATGATAAAAACATAATATAATATGAAGCTGGATAGAGAATATGATATGAGTAAGATAAACGCTTATTCTATATCAAACATTTGATACACACCTCATAATAATGATGGGATATATTCTTTTTTGTCTTTTAAATTATCAAATGGAAGAAGAACGAGAAACAGATCCGGTCGGCGCCGCCTCACCTTGTCGGCGTTTCCGTCGCATGGCCAGCAAGTGTAAGAGAGAGAGAGAAACGACAACTTGGTGGTCGGTGACGACCAGCGACGGAGGTGGGTTCAACGGATGTGGAAGGTTGGTGCGGTAGGAAGAAGATGAATGTGTGACGAGTGGGACGTCGGTACAGATGACGAGAATGTGAAGGAGAGGGACTTAGGGAGAGATCATCGTCGGGGAAGAGAGATTGGCCGTTGGTGGAGATAGAAGGCTGTGATGAGAGGAGGAAGATGAACGAACATAACTTGGACGGAGCAAAGGGTCAAGAGCTGGAGAGAGAATTGTGAATCAAATGAGAATGGAACATAACAATATTTTTAATCTCAACAATTTATTTTTAATCTAACGGCTGAAAATCATTCTTATCATTCTTACATAAATATAGAGTAAATTAGTCAATTTCCCCCTGAAATTGTAAGTTTCATCAATTGCCCCCTGAAATTAACAAAACTTCAATTACCCCCTTGAAATTTCACAACCTTAGTCAATTTACCCCCTCCATCAAATTTTTCTTTTAGTGAACATGACGTTTTGCAAATACCCCCCCTGAAGTTTTGCACTTATGTGCAAAATGCCCCCCAAACTTAAAATTTATATTATTTTTTTCTTAAAAACAAACAATTAATAGTTAAATATTAAAACTAACTATTAATTTTGGAATTTGGGAAAACTACATGCATATATACATCAAAATAGGCTCCAAAATGGAAAAAATATGTATTTTTTAAATTGACAATAATGGGATGATTTGTGGATTAATATTGGGGATTGTGTAGTTTAAATGGTTTGAGCAAATTGTTGAAGGAGTTGGAGGAGTTAAAAGACTAAGATGGTGAAGGAGAAAATATAAATTTAAATCTGATTATTAATTTGTTTATAAACCTCTAAAAATAATAATTTGTCTATTAGAAATAACCATTATTGTCACTTTAAAAATACACATTTTTCCCTATTTTGATGTATATATGTATGTAGTTTTTCCAAACTCCAAAATTCAGTTAGTTTTAATATTTAACTATTAATTGTTTGTTTTTAGGAAAAAAATAATATAAATTTTTAAGTTTGGGGGGCATTTTGCACATAAGTGCAAAACTTCAGGGGGGGTATTTGCAAAACGTCATGTTCACTAACAGAAAAATTTGACGGAGGGGGTAAATTGACTAACGTTGTGAAATTTCAAGGGGGTAATTGAAGTTTTGTTAATTTCAGGGAGGTAATTGATGAAACTTACAATTTCAGGGAGGAAATTGACTATTTACTCCATAAATATACCATTCTCACTTGACATGCTCCCTATACATATATATATATATATATATATATATATATATATATATATATATATATATATATATATATATATATTAGGGGTATTCAAAACCGAACCAACCCAATAGAAAAACCGCAAACCAAACCAATCCGCACTTGGTTCGGATGACTTTTGTACTGAATCGCATGGTTCGGTTCGGTTTGTGGTTTGCATCTCAGCAACCGAACCAAACCGCAAGAATAATGAATATTACTTAAACATGTACTAGCCCAATTGCATAGCTCAAGAATAGTCGCTTTTGACTTTTGCACTGAACCGCACGGTTCGGTTCGGTTTGCGGTTTGCATCTCAGCAACCGAACCAAACCAAACCAAACCGCAAGAATAATGAATATTACTTAAACATGTACTAGTCCGATTGCATAGCTCAAGAATAGTCGCTTTTGATTTGATTTTTCCATTATTGCACATCAGGTTCGATTCTAACTTATTTCCAACTCTTTCAATTCATATTCACTGATGAATTTGTTTCCTTTACTTTCCAATAATTTGTTTCATGCTTATGTTTCTTCTTAATTTTACCTAATATTTTATCATATAAACAGCAAAATAAAATATCTTATGTTTATATTTTGTAACAAGTTGGCAATATTAGAGTTAATGGAATATTTTTTTATCTTGTGATAAACCGCACAAACCGAACCAATCCAATCCGCATTGGTTTGGTTTGGATGACTTTTTAAAAATTAATCGAACCAAACCGCATGCTTTTTTATCTCACGGTTTGGATGACTTTTATGCTCAAAATCAACCCAAACCGCACCGCGAACACCCGTAATAAAAACTAAAAGACACCCATGATGGTGTCTTTTAGCAACCCACACCTCAAGGTGAGATCATCCACTTTTTAATTATAAACTTGCTAAAAGACACATTCATAAATATTAGTTGGTGTCTTTTAACAAATGCTTATAGAATAACATATTAAATGATACATTCATAAAATGTGTCTTCTAGCAAAACTCTTTATATATATCATAACTCATAGTAATGATGAGATATATATCATAATTAAATAACAAAATTACCATTGTAATGAATTGCATATTTTGACTTTTTTTTCAATTAAATAAATATATTAAACGATAAAAGCACCATCACCGTAGTGGAATTGGGTTAGGTCTGGTGAGAGAACAGAGGTTGACGGTGACTGTCCCATTCAATTGAAGCAACAATAGTAATCAGAGAATATATTATATATACTTATTTTATTTTATGATTTCATATAGATCAATCTATGAAATGGGACAAGAACCCAAGATTTGTTTGTTCCTAAAACGATTTATGAGTGGTTGGTCAAGGTTGCTGGGTTCTGTGAGAATCGAAACATGGGATTGAAAAGTTGTTGTGTGCCAACTTGTTGTCTGAGAGTGATGGGAATTGTATGAATCAATTAATCATTTCGGTGGTTCCTTTCGTCATTAATGGTGGATGAGAAAGAGAGGAAAGGAGGGAAAGAGCGAGGGTGAGAGAGTGGGGAAGTTTCTAATACAACATAAACTTGTGATAGAAATCACAAATGTCAGACAGATAGGATTAAGAAAAGGAAAATGTTTAATTTATCATATCCTTTGGTGCGTCAAACGGAACGGAAGATTTAAGTAGCATATGATATGTTTATCCTATCCTGACCATCAAACGAGGCTCACACATTAGTCTCCAAACTCGAGTTTGATTAAAAAAAAAAGTTGATGATATTGGATGAAATAATAAGAGAGTAAGGTGGATTAAAAGTACTACAGAAACTAAAAGGTGACAATTTTCATCGAGGGTGGCTAGGGTAGAAGATGAGCGGTTAAAGATCAAACAATAAAAATGCAAATAAAAAGGTTAAAATCTCTGAATTTGGTATCTGTAACTGTAACCATGTAAAGGAATAAAAAAAAATGAGGGTAACTTGGCTTTATATATAGGAGTGTGTTCAAAGTTGTTAATATTATCTACCAAGGAAACATGTTGAAATTCTAGCAGATGGATGTGTCAGATGGAAAAGCTAAGGGGTAGCATCTCCATTTTGTATGTAGGCAGTAAAATAAGCTAGTAGTAGAGATTTTGAGTGAGATGTGCTTCCTGTCATATGACTTTAAATCTTTAATGGGGAATGAATTCAGTTATAACTATTGATTTTTTGTTATGACTGAGGAGATGGCTGATGGCTTCCTGACACATTCTTACAACTGAAAGCTATCTAGATTCTAGAATATGGTTAACGCCTAAAAATACAGGTCTAGACTAGTAGACTTTTCCATTGAAGCACTAAACAAGCAAGATTATTTATTAGTTACACTCTTTACAAAAATGAACTGCATATTGAAGAACACATAAATCACAATTCCTCTTCCATATTACAAATTACAATCCAATGATCCTTAAACACTAATCAATCAATAAATAAACAAGGCAAACAAATAATAGTTATTCATATATATAAATATGACAAACCCCAGTTGTTTGTAATTTCGATTCAGATGATGACTCAACACCCCCCAAAATAACAAAAATTAGGGTTTGATTTCAATTTCAATTTCAATTTCAATTTGAAAGCAGTACACTACCAACCATGAACAACTCTGTTGCATCTATCTTTAATCCACTTAAAACTCTTCCTAAGAGAGCCTTTGAGTTTACCTTCAACAGAATAAACCTTGTAACTAGCAACTCTTTTTTTCCTCTGCAATTCAGGATCACTAAAGCTCCAACTTTTTGAAGTTGACCCATTTGTGGATTTACCTTTCTTGAACTTAACATCGTTGTTGTTACCAATCTGGTTTTGGGTTGGATGAACAGAGGAAGCATAAGAAGCGCTGTAACAGCGTAGATCTTGCATGCCATAAACGTTGCTGCTTGCTCCGTTGGAAGGTGCAGAGTAGGGTTCAATTTGCATCCTTCCATCAGCGTAGGATTTGGATCTGAAATCTTCCATAGTAATAGTACTAAAACCCTATCTATCTATCTCTTTGTTCACAGTTTCGAGATTGTTCGATAAAAAGGAAGGAAAAGGAAAAGAGTGATGAATGATGGATTTTAGTATTTTGGTAATTGGACAGTGTGATTCTGTCTGGATTCCAGTTACTGGGGGCGCTGACTACAATGCTTTTTCGTCGGTGCCTAATTTATTTATTACTACTACTTTCTTCATTTATTTATCAACTATTTTGAGAATTCTTTGACTTTAATACTTTCATTCATCTCTCCTTATAAAACCACATGTTAAGTCGTTATTTTTAATTCTCACTTTTTTACATAAACTAAGATAATCATTAAATATTAAGAAATATTTATTACATTTAATATAATAATTTATGCTTTTATTATAATTGTGTAGAGGAAAAAATTAATTTTGATAAAATTAATCATGTACAAATGATTTTCTAGAAGCAATTCTGACTAAGTAATTTGTGTTTGAATACATTCATGTAAAAATGAGTTGAACTTTTTTTTAAAAAAAAAATAAAGCACTGAACTATAAAAATAAATTGTATGAACATTAATTATATAATAAAAAATTACAAATTCTGTTTAAGTATAATCAATTCTACTCAACAACAACCAAACATGTCAGAATTCAATTCTAATTCTTCTAGAAGTGAAACCGAACATACATTTTACCAAATAGAATTTGTCAAGAGATAAAAAGAACGATCTTAAATATTAGATATAAACATGCAGAGTTTGAGCTCCTTAATTTCCTTGAGTAGAGGCAAATATAAAATTCTTGAATATTCATATGACAACAAAACTAGGTTAAAGAATTGGTTGAGAGGATACAAATAGAAATATTATGTTGGAAAATGATGAAAAATGATGAATTTAACTTTTTAAAAGTCAAAATGTTGTTGAATCCAATGCAAACATACTAATTTTGGTTTCCTTAACAAGTGTCTTTAAGAAACTTGTTAGCATACATGTTAGACAAACCCTTTTATCAATGTAATCACTCTTTTTTTTGTAAACGTTAATAACGTTACATCCAAATTGATTTAACACGTTAATATTCTTCAAGTTTTTCAATGAATGATATAATATTGAAGAGTTTTGACTGAAATGCTGATGACGAGAAACTCAACAATTTTTAGTAAAATAACTAGAATTCTTCAAATTGCTCATGAGATCGAGCAAAAAATACAACAGCATTAAATTAAAAATTAAATAATAGTTGTTGGAATTGGACCGTGTGTTCTAAAACTAAGACGATTAAGAAATCCAGGACTCAATATTATAACAGAGAAAATTAAAGAATACCCACCCGGAAGAAGAAAAAAAATCACATTGAATATTTCACATGTTAAGAAACATCATCCGTGGGAGCTTCAAAACTAGGAAGGAATAAATATTTTGTACACAAACCATTTACATTTATGATCTATCCTTCTAATAACATCTACCAAAAACTAGTTCTACTGTTCTTTGGCAGTTATCAATGCCAGGCATTGATTCAAAATTTACATATTGATAGAACTGCCAGAGGAGTTGAGTTAACAAAGTATATAAATCTAGATAAATAGCACTACTAATGATGTAATGCTACTTTAATCAAGTTTACTATTTCTGTTCATCAAGTCGTGATAGTATAGTAGTACACACATAGGTTGACCAAGAATACAGAATGTGAACCAAAAAAACATATTTCCAACCTGGCATGAAGAAAATAACAAACAAATTAAAAGCAAACCAATGAAGCAACATCAAGATAACGAAACGATGAGATACATTATGATAAGCCAATATGCGTAAACAGCACACTTACCATTGAGTTGCTGAATTTATTTTGCAGATAATTAGTTATCAAGACCAAAGGAACCTATATAAAAAAGACGTTCATTATCATGTAAGGCGAACCAAATATTAATAATAAGGATGATCTTTATGATTATCGACTATTTCCACAATGTGGCAAACTAATGTTTGAATCTCAATTGGGAGAGATGCCCACATTTAGTGTGCGACAGTACCCCGAAAAAGTTATTTGCGGTGGAGAGAACCTATGAAAGACTAATAAGAAAAATATTCCAAAGACAGTAGGGATTCCTTACTCTCTACCTAGATAACATTTTCTTTCATTCAGACATCGAAGAACAGAAACAGAAACAATAGCTTTTGTTTTTCTTGGCCAGCTCTTAAATAACGGCTTTTCTTTTTCTAGGCCAGATTGATTTCTTCGAAAAATTGTATTAATTTGACAATAAAAGAAAACTCAAGTTCATAATAACAGATGAGCGAACACAAGAACAACACGGTAATTTGATTTTACCTGAAACATAATTCCACTAAACGCCCACAACTTGAATATGTGGCAAGGAACCGCAATGCACAGCTGCACTCAGACAGACTAAAAACCGTGAGAAACTTGTATAACTCTGGTTGTCATTGGCAATAAAATTAAGTAATTCATATTTACATGCATACTTTTATTAGGAGGAATAAATGACCGATTCATTAAAAACAACATGATTACAACATGCACACAAAATGATTCAGGGCTAAATCACATCATCGAGAGTATCTAGGCGGAATTATGGTATAAACAAAAAGGGAGTAGTGAAAGATGTATATACAAAAAGAGACGAACAACACACCTCATGGAACAAAGCAGAAACCATGAAGGCAATTAAAACAGCAGCACCCTGTACAATAAGATGATAAAAAATTCAAGAAAAAAATATTTTAGAGGCAGAGCTCAAGAAAAAAAAAAAAAAGGATATGCTCAACATGTGAATAGCCAATCCAAAAAATATCAACCGATGAAGATCAATTATCATAGTAAGAAATGTTTGATAACAAAGACCAATGAAAAAGAAAAGTGAAAAAAAAAATGTGTTACGACAGAAGATGGCTAGAATTTAGTTTGTGGCAGCTAGAGTAGTTAATTGATTAGTTAAGAGGGAATTATAATACATAATAAATAGGACACAAGGGGAGATGGATAGAAATAATATTTGCGAACATTTAGTTAACATAGTAGTGGCTCTGTTGTGACTCAGCAAGCCATTGGCCTATAGTTAACATAGTAGTGGCTCTGTTGTGACGTCAGCTAATCAATGACATGGCAGCAATAAAATGACACGAGGGACCAAAAGTCAAGTGATTAATATTTGCAGGGAAAGATTGAAAGGATTAGTAAATTCAGGGACCAAAACTCTAATGACCCCTATTTGCAGGGACTAAATGTATAAATATAAGCCTTCTTTCATTTTATTTTTTCCAATCCATTTTCTTTGGTTCCAAACAAAATGTGTTAGTATGTTTTTGTTCATATAAAAATGAAAAATTTTAGATATTGGTCCCTTTTTAAATTATATTATAATTGTATTCAGTTTTAGTTCTAAAGTTCCAAAGTCATTAATCTGAAATGACAGAATAGGAAACTTCTACTTAGACTATTGTCTATCAATTGAATACTTTCTACACATAGCTCCCAAGTGCATCAAACATATATTAGCATACAACTAGTGTGTGCGCGCGTAATTACAACTCACGCAACGTAAAATCTATGAGAATTCTTCACACAAGTACATGTTTATTGGACTGAAGTAAGATGTTAATTTCAAATCGACAGCAATAAATTGAGATGGTGAACACAGACTGGCAATATCCAAAAAAGAAAATCCATTCACACATAAGGTTTTAGACCGAAAAAGTACAGGGTTTGTTCAGTAACACAAGAAGATGCTTGATTACCTTCGGTATACCAGTCCTCAAACATGGAAAGTATAGGTGACGAATCATCCATTTGTGAACAGGCTGCAACGTGAAAGAAACCGCTCAGATGTACACCAGTGACTTAGAATCATTTATTAACAGATGTAACAATGGAGACATCCATTTGAACACCAGTGATTTAGAATCATAAAAACCACAGATGTAACAATGGAGACAAGCCCTGTGACTACTCCTTTTGCTCTCTGTAACATAGCCTCATAGACATGTTCAAAGGAATTGAAGGGACAAGTAAATTATTTGGAGATAACAAAAATAAAGAAAGGCTTATACAACTTGATCATTAAAATTAAGTCTGACAAAGACATACCATATTCCACATCCTCCAATACTGATGGCAGCAGTGGCACAAATACATCCAAGAAAGACAATTAAGTCACAAATAATCTTAGTAATAGAATGGAAATATTGCAAATAAACAACAATGTATTAAGGTAGAGATTGTACCTCTTCAACAGTTCTTGCATTCCACCAATCCTTGTAAAATTCACGATCACCAAATCGAAGAAGCTCTGCCAATATATTCAACCTAGATTCAAACAGTGGCCCATGGATAAATTGCTTCAAATACTAATCAATTTTGAAAATACAAAGTTTAAATATACTTCCAAATTTCCAATATCCACAACTAAAACATACAGATCAGCATTTGCATGCGTAGACATAAATCATTTTTTAAAAGAATGAATTTATAAAAGAAAAAAAAGGAGCATGAATGAAGAGAAATAAGATATTCTCACAAGACATGGGAAAATCATACAAAATTCATCAATAAAAGAAAGTTCTCCAATCCCTTTATGCATCTGGGTCAGAGCATCACTTCAATTAACCATGAGTGGCGCACCAAAGACAACCGCTATTAAATTTTATTCTACTAAGTAGGGTCACAACTCACAATTCTATAAATCCCTGGGCCACCAAAGATAGACTATAAAAATAACTTTACATGCCATGAGCGTATACTTCAGACAACAACAGTCTGCATACACACACAGCATCAAATCATCTAAGATCTTCCCATCAATTATTCACTTTGAGGGCTTATACTTTATACTAAGATGGATATGATATTGAGGATTGTTTCAAAGATTAATCAATTGCAAACAGATAGATATATGACATTATCAGCATTAGAAAATTGACAGGGCACAGAAGCCAAAACATTAAACAAATGAAACAAGAAATTCTTTCTTTCAAATTTACGGCAAGTGAAGACAATTCATAGTAATGTTTTATAGGAAAAACACACATCACACATGTTTAACTGAATAAGAGATGGAATACCAAAGGTGGAAGAAGCAGTAGAACATGCAGAGCCACACATATAGATTTGGAACAGACAGCTTCAGAACTCTTTCAATGGCATATAGAATGTTACCCTTAAAAGGATGCTGGGAGTTTTTTACAATAGGATTAATATACTGCAAAATTATATGATCAAAACATTGTCAGAATACCTACAGAGTTGGTGAAGTTTAAAATAGAACAACTTAAAAATAAAGGAACAGAACGGTAGAAACTAACACAATCTATTATCAAGGACTACTTACTTGCTCTATTATAAATCCCATAACTCCGGTAAATATTATCAGCTTGACAAATTGACGTAACACCCAACCCTTTCGAATGGAAGGGGTGCGAGGATATCTTGGCTAAAAAAATAGTTCATAGCACACATTAAATGAGAACAAGATACATGTGAGAAAGATCGGGAGAAATTTTGCTCTTAGAAAAAAAAAAAGAAGTGCAGTGCATGTATGTGGGAAAACACAGAAAACAAACTGCCACCTAGGATATCAACACTAAAATAAAATAAGATGGCGCAGCCAATACAGTATTCTCAGAAGCAGAAGAAAACTATGCTACGTTTATATTTTCATGGTAATTAGTATGTAATAGCCAATCCCCTAAAATAGGTTCAGCCCCTAAATATATATATAATAACCAGAAGCAACGACAAATACAAAACACAACCAAATCAAAATGTGACGGTGAGATAAAGGTTAGATATGAGTAGTGGAATGCAAGGGAATTTTGTACAACTGGAACATACAAGGGAACCTAGAAAAAGAATTCGGGAGTTATGCCACAGAGTTCGTATTTGATTCTGCAAATTGTTTTGTTGTCTAAAGTCACACCAAGAGAAAAGCAGAATTGAGTGTGATATGCATGAGGTCAAATGGCCAACATTTGAAGACCAAATGGAAAGATAAGTTAATAATTGGACCCATTTCCTACTAATCAAGTGATCACACGGAAAACTCAAACATTCTGACTAGACTCTTCAATAAAAACCCATTTCCTACTAATCAAGTGATCACACGGAAAACTCAGACATTCTGACTAGACTCTTCAATAAAAACCTTAAACATATTCCATACTGAAGATACATCAACAAGTCCATATGGTTGTGCTTATATAACCAATCTAATGAGATAAAATTGAATGCGAATATCACCAAAAGTAAATTTGGTGAAACTAGATGAGGAAACAATGACAAGTCAAAAGAAATTGCATATTAAAATTAAAATAAATCACTCGAAAATGCTGCTACCTGGTAACATAATGTAGGAGCAACCATAAAGTAAGCCAGGCTTTTGAAGCTTACTTCGTATGCATATTCCATGTGAGTATTGGGAAGTGCTTCTCCCTACAATACAGGAAACAAGATTAAATGGGGTAAAAACAGAAAGCGTATGTACCGCACATTCACACATCTGAAGAGACAAGTCATTCCAGAAAAAAATAAGAGGTGAAGGGGATAACATTGTGGAAGTAATTCTTATGAAGATGAAATAAAACTGTGCTTTTGGCATATCTGATGATATGTTAAGAGAGCATGAGATCCGAAAGCTACAGCTTAGTAAATCAGGATGTTCCTGTTTTAAAACTGAATATCACATAGATTGTGCGGCATATCCTCATCCTGAAGTATTTTATCCTACAAAAAGTTGAAATGATATTCTGCACTAGCTGTCTAACAAATTAAAAGGTGGAACACAAATATTACCTTTTCAATTGAATTTGTAAGTGCTCTCAAATCATAGTTCGTATGTGCATAAGAAACCAGTTTTAACCATACAATGCAAGCAAGTAGCATCAATGTGACGCCTGACACAAAAGCAGAATCACACCTGCAGAGAAACACAAGCATCTTCGCTATAGCCTTATCTATTGAAATGACCAAAAATGCACAAGTATATAATTAGTTTTCCCTCAGTGGTCATCTTTACTTTGTCCCTCATAAAGCAACTCACATGTCTACAAACAGGCTTCCTGTATCATATTAGGAAAATAAGGAAGGTCCTGCTCGTTTTCAATTTTTTTTTCTTTTTAATTTATCAATTTTCCTTATTTATTTGTCCATTTCAACTTTCCGATAATAATTTCCAAGTCCGACATGATAAAAGTTAAGAATCAAACGTGGAACCATGATTCACCCAAGGGCTTCATATCTCTCAACTAAAAATAAAAAATAATGCATTTAAAATTTTGATAGACTCAAATGGTATTGGGAGGAGGAGAAACAAGAAGAATCAACTTACTCGTCCATTTCAACTTTCCAATAATAATTTTCTAGACATTCAATTCCGACATGATAAAAACAAACACTCCCATGGTTCACCCAAGAGCTTCATATCTCAATTAAAAATAATGCTTTTAAACTTTTGATAGCTCAGCTGGTATTGGGAGGAGGAGAAACAAGAAGAATCAACAGAAAAGGAGACTTGTATCATGAATTATTCCCTGGATCAATGTGATCAGAGGGAAAGAATGCCGAAATCCATGCTGCTTTGTGAGCGCCCCAACACTTCCAAACTCACAGACATCCATCACACCCTTCTATTTCCCAATTCTTCCAATTTATTATATTACATCACATCCTCACCCACTAACTAACTAAAGGACTTATGGATAAACTTCCTGTGAAAGATGATGTCACGGTGACAGTAGAGCTCCAATGCAGAAGTTTTACATTAGAAAAAGTAACCAGTACAATACGGGATTAAAGTTTTCAGGGCAATAGTTACTGTAACAGAGTAACATACAGTGGTAGTTACAAAAAAGTGGGAAAATAGGAACTGGGGGTTAGCAGGTATTTTGGAAGCAGTTGTGAGGAGAGTTGCCAGGCTTCTGTAACACCCGGGTACCTAGGAATTAGTGTATCATATTCTGAGGATTTAATTAAATAACAATTATTATCATTGTGTACTTCTTTTAACTTCATATTTCATTAGCAAATTCTATTAAAGTTGACTGATAGTTTAATCAGAAATGTTAAAACTAAGAGAACGAGTCTAGATTGAAGCTCCAAAATCTATTCTGAGGAATACACAAAGTACAAAACTGACCTGAGGATTACTAAAATAGGATAGAGAACTGCAGTTGTTGCAATGATTATATGAAGTAGAACAACAATCTGCAAAATTCAAATGAACATTCTCATGCATTAAATATTTATCATGTAGTTTGAAATAGAACACCACAGTACAACCTACATCATTTCCAATTATTTTAGCTATAAAGGAAACAAGGATCTCATGTGGTCCCCCCAAGCACTCAAAAAGTACAACTGGTTTGAATTCTGATAGCTTACATGTTCATAAATACACTTTCGTTGTGCCAACTTTTCCACTATAAAGGCCGCCAAAGGAAATATTGCAAGACTAAGACTGCAAAACAAGCATAAAGCACTTACTGTCAAATTAAGTGTAAAGAAAGAATCCTAATTCATTCTTCAAAATAAATAATAAATAATTAAGAGACATTACCAACACATGAAGAGGGGCCAATCTCTCAATGATTTTGAACTAAACCAAAAGCCAGTCTTAATCAACCAACCGTACTGCAGAACAAAAAAATCACACATTGAAAAGGGACAAAAAATGAACTGTCAAACCTAGGGCCTGTTTCGATTGGCTTATTTGAGCTTATTTACTGACCTAAGCACTTGTGAGACTATTTCAAAAAACTTTGAAAACGGCTTAAGACATGTTTATAAGCTGTTTTGAGCTTATCTATTGACGTAAGCACTTGGGACTATTTGAAAAAACTTATGAGAACAGTTTATAAGCTGTTTTCAGCTTATCTTTATAACCTCGTCTAGATAGCTAATTAATATTAAACCAGCCTATAACTTATATAGAAACAATATAGCTTTTTTTTATTTGCTATTATTGAAATAGCTTATACATAAGCGCTTAACATGACAAGCGCTTACCATGATAAGTGATTATGCTATAAGCTGGAAATTAAGCTTTTTATCCAAACAGCATCTTAATGCCATAAAGAAACGTTCATCATATTAAAGAGGATAGGAAGAGGGAAACCTTCATTAAATTCTCAATGATAAGTCTGCTGTTCACTGCAACAAGGACTACTATACAGAGGTTGAAGAGGCCAGCATGACTCTGCAACTGATTCAATAATTAGTAAAGAAATACAGTTACCTGATCAGAACCCATGTTCATTTATAACAACAAAACTGAAGCAGAAAACACACAACTCTGCCATTCTATTCAATTCAAAGCATTAATTGATACTGGAGTAACAATTAGTACCGTCTAGTACACTGTACATACACTTCATATTTTTCTAATGTTCTCCTTTTCACATTAATGAAGAACGAACATGCACTTTTTACATGTTCGGTATTATAGTAACTTTGCCAGAATCGCAATGAGCCACTGTGATTTTGGAAAAGCTTGCAAGCTATGAAGTATAACTTTCTATAAAATCGCAATGGGTCATTGTGATTATCACAATCCGACAACCTAACCTATCCTATCGTGATAACAAACATGCACTCTCTAGCTTCAGTAAAATCATGTGGTTCAATGTGATTTTGGTGAAACTGCCAAACATATACTGATTTTGCTCTATTTATTCAAACCAACTTTTTTTCATTGCAATTTTTTATAGTCTCTTGCCAAATTATAATTATAATCTAATTTAGAAATAAAAACAAAATTTACCAACCAAACCACTGCCAAATAAGGTAACATATTTGTAAACAATTTATATAAGCGAGTAATTAACATTGCAATTTACTACAATACGAGCTTATATTAACAGCGAGAACCTGACGGAAAATGTTATCGGAGCTGAGTGGACTTTCCTTGATTCTACGATGAGCGGGAACAGAAGGCCGGTAAGTGAATTTGATCGAAGAAATATCAGGCCCTCGATTTTGATCAGAATTGGCAGCAGCGATGTTTTGGTCACTGCTGATAGAGTCATCGGAACTAGAATCCTTCACCGACTCTTCACCGGAACTCTCGCTTTCCACCGTGGCAGACGATTCGAAGAAGCCGCTGACGGAGGCTGCGCTCGGCCTGCGACGTAAAACAGAGGAGTCGTTGAGAACCTTTGGGTTCCGGACGGCGCCGTGAGGGTCGTCGGAAATCGCCATCGGAGAATAAAAGCAAAGTTTACTTTACTTGGGTCTACTCCTCCTCAAACGATCTGTTATATTTAGATATCTATCTAGATTTACCGAAGAAATAAATAATAATATTTTATATTATTTATTATTTATTAATAGAGAGTTGAGACAGGGGAAAGTGTTGATTCGCAAATGCAGGGAGGGAAGAATAGAATCTGATTATATTTGATTCGAATTCGAATAGTAAAAGGTGGTGGGGAATATTTTAGGGAGATAGAGGAAAATGCTTAAATGGTAATCGCTTGAGGTTGAGCACATGCGAAGCGAAGAAGGTAGGTAGGTAAATGCATGCAGCAAAGCAAAGAAAGGTGAACCCGCACGCACCACCACAAAACTTTACTTAAACTTGAAGGAGACACGTCAATCTTAACCCAGTTATTTTGCTGCTTCATAGCCACGTTTTCTGTTATGCCCTGACTAATGTCGGTTCATCTTCTACTTATTTTATTCAAAAATTCTAATGTGTGACCACCGTAGAGATTTTTTTTGGTTATGTCTATGGATTGATTAATTAATACACCATCGAAGCTTTTGGCTATGTCTAGACGTATGAGTTCTTAGTGTGTTACATTGTAACGTTGTGAAAGTGTTGCAATTACACGCTTTAAAGTTTAGGTAGAGAAAATTGATGGAATAATCAATTTTGGTTTATGGAATTTTTAAGTTAAGGATGTGTGGATACAATTGAAATTACGAGCACACAAGCATTGACCGACATTAATGTTAGATGTGTTGTAAGATTATGTCGGTGGTTCAAGAGTTTCATGCCAACATCGAAATTGCATCATAAATTTTTAACCTGATTTTTGACATGTGGAAATTCTTGGGGTGTTTGGCTTCAAACTAAGTATAACCTTTTACGATGAAGTATGCTAGTTCTTTAGAATTATGATTGTTGATGAAGATAATGTGAAAATTCTTTGTTACAAGACACACCATAAGAAAACACGTCAAGTTTGTATTCAACTTTTTCTTTTGTTTTCTCTTATACTCTTTTTTTTTTTTTTTTTTACCTTTTCTCTTATACTCTTGTCAGATCAGAGTGTTGTGAGATGCAATTAAGCATTTGCTTTGAATGTTGTTGGTTTACTGGGTTCAGTGGAGAGAGTAATATATTTGTTGTAACAATTTGCTTATAATGTTGTTCTTATTGTTGTAACAATTTGCTATGAATGCGCAAAATATTGGATATATAATAGATATGACTCATATGTCGTAAGATTTTAGGTGGAGATCATGTGGATATATGCAGGGGCCGGGGTTCGAACTCCGGACACCCCACTTATTCACTTTAAAAGTGAATTTCCAACCACTAAGCTACTTGACCAAAAAAAAAAAAGTGATCTTTTAATTATTTTTTACTTGCTTTGCTCTCTGTGTCAGCATCCAATATATATTTCGTTGTCTTATAAATTGTTATAAAATAATTGTTCTGATAACACAATACTATAGCTCCTTTGATCCTTGCATCTATGTTACATTTCACGTGATCCTCTTCCGGTGGCAACCACCGCATGTTGTTGCTGATCTTCCGAACCTCGTCTTGGGTCTGTATTGTTGGTCCATACTTTCCAAAAATAGAAGTAGTTGCTGATTTTCATGTTAAGATAG
Source organism: Medicago truncatula (assembly GCF_003473485.1). Taxonomy (NCBI): domain Eukaryota; kingdom Viridiplantae; phylum Streptophyta; class Magnoliopsida; order Fabales; family Fabaceae; genus Medicago; species Medicago truncatula. Next base: position 60,466,608 of record NC_053045.1, on the reverse strand, counting down.
AATAGAGAGGTGACTCTAATCATCAGTTCATTTAAGATACCCTCCCTATAGTTTGAATACTCTCCTTGTAGCAGACGAGGTTAAATTGTTGGTCAATCATTTTCGAGATGGAGAAAGTAGTGTTTAACAAAAGAAAAATAATTTAGTAAAAAAATTCAATTTAAATTAATATGCAGTGGCCAGAATATATCACCATTAAGTATCTTTATCTTTCTTTCTTTCTTTCAAAAAAAAAAGTATCTTTATTTTTCCCCTTAAAACGCAAGCAATGCAATAGAACTTAGTTTGGACAAAACAAAGGACTAGCTTTTCTGTTGATTAATCTTCTTGCACATTCATTTATCTATAAAAAAATGACCCACACAATGATATAATTATTTTATTCTTATATTCTTAATATTTCATAAATTAAATTTCAAAAGATAGTCAATTTCCAGATAAGCCATTTGGTTGTATGATTACTACAAGTCCTTATGGTACTTGTTCGAGACTTGGCAAAAGAAACAGAAGCAAATTTAAAAGATAAAAGCAAGAGAATAAAATGATTCAATTTAAGAGAAGCATATACATAATATCAATGAGTCTAATGGCCACTACGTCTAATCACACAATTTCTAAATACGTTAAGAAAAACATAACAATGTCTTTAAAGTTAAACAAATAAACAAATAACGTTAAAACTCACTCTAGAAAAATTGCCTTCTAGAAATAAGCAAGAGTGTCTAACACCAATTTGGCCAATAATGAATTCAACAATGCAAGTACCTACCCCTTGGATATTCAGACAACTTCAAAATGCAACATAAATTACCAAGACTATCAAACAGACAAAGTTCAAAAGCAGAAATAAAACCAAAAGGGGAGGGTGTAAAGTAAATACTCATAACACATGCCAAAAGTACTAATTTCCGTCTAATATATGGAGGACAAAATCTCATCAGAGAAGCTCAGCAACATTTGATGGCAGCTCCTCAACTAACACATTGTAAAACTTCTGGATATCTCGCAGCATTCCTTCATCTTCCTTCGTGACAAAGTTAATGGCAACACCTTTTCTACCAAACCTTCCACTACGACCAATACGATGGAGATAGTTCTCAGGCTGCGTAGGGAGATCAAAATTTATAACCAGAGACACTTGTTGGACATCAATACCACGAGCCAACAGATCGGTAGTTATTAAAACACGAGAAGACCCAGAACGGAATTCACGCATAATAATGTCCCTGGTATTTTGATCCATGTCTCCGTGAGTAGCTGAGACTGTATGGTCTCGGCTTCGCATTTTGTCAGTCAACCAATCAACTTTCCTCCTGGTGTTCACAAAAATGACACTCTGAGTGATGGCTAATGTCTCATAAAGATCACAGAGTGTGTCCAGCTTCCACTCCTCTTTCTCAACATTGACATAAAACTGCTTAATACCCTCTAAGGTGAGCTCATCACGCTTCACAAGGATCCTCACAGGTTTGTTCATAAACTTCCTTGTGATCTCAAGTGCCTCAGGAGGCATTGTAGCAGAGAAAACTCCTACTTGAATCTTACCCGGCAGCAGCTGAAAGATATCATAGATCTGATAACAAAAAAACCAAGGAGGTTAAAGCGGTTTACATAGATCAAAGCTAGTCCAAATATGACTACAGACCAGTAAGGCCAGAAAAAAGGTTAAATTCTTAAGTTGATTGAAAGAGAATTACTTGCATATTTTATTACATTATTACTATATAAGAAATTCCAAAAGTGAAGCGTTTGTTTGGGAGGGGCAGATGTTTGGGTGGCGGGGGGGGGAACTAAAAAATGAATTCGGGAAGGAATTCAGAGAATTATGGAGGACTTTGAAAAATCCCCTAGATCCTCCTATCTTGTTATACTACTCTCAACAAGTAAAAAATTAGTCATAGCTATTCCAACCCCTCCATGCCCTCTTCACTCTTCCCCTCCAAATTCCAAAAAGAAACAAAACACTTAACATGGCTGAAAATGGAACATATTAAATCAAACAATTATAAGATAAAGCGAGGGAGAAATAGATTTTGATATGAACGAATTTAAACATCAATATAGAAAAGTAAAAAGACAAGTGTGGGTTGTACACATAAAAAACAACACAGAAGGCAAGTAATTGACAAAAGTGAAAAAGGAATACAACAGTTATGAAATAGATAGTACCTGATCTTTGAAACCTCGAGAAAGCATTTCATCAGCCTCATCCAACACAAACATCTTGATGTAATCTGGGTGAAGAGACTGTCTGCGCAGCATATCAAACACACGACCAGGAGTACCAACCACAACATGAACACCAGTTGATAGAATACGTTGGTCTTCACGAACACTTGTACCTCCAACACAAGCATGCACCTTAACACCTAGATAGTCTCCAAGCGCACGCATAACCTTCTCAATCTGCTGAGCGAGTTCACGAGTTGGAGCTAAAACCAAGGCCTGGCACTGAGTCACATTGTAATCAAGTTGCTGGAGAACACCAGAGCAGAAAGTTGCTGTTTTCCCGGTTCCAGACTGAGCCTGTTGAATAACATCAAGTCCCTTGCAGAAGGGAACTATGCCCCTTTGCTGAATGGCAGATGGCTTTTCAAAACCTAAAGCACGAGTCATACTAGTTAAATTATTTGAACCCATCATAAAGAAAAAAAACAGTACCAAAGAAAACATAAAGTGTCTAGTACTAAGTTACTACCATATATTTTGAATTTTTTAGAGTACAACGGTAGAACAATACTCCTTCCATGACTAATTATAAGGACAATTTGGAGAAAAAATGCCCCCAAAAATAAGGCATCTTTCAAATTACTAGATACATCTATTACTGATTTTTTCAAACATAAAACTAATTGATGCTACTAATTTGTCTTGGATACACCTATACACAAAGGGTAATTAACCAATAGTTAATTAGTTATGCACAAAATATACACATTAGTTACAACACAATTTTATTTTATTTTTTGTTTCAAAAAGTTAGCAACAAAACACACATAAACTAAGGCTCTGTTTGCTAAAAAAATAGCGGATAGCTGTCAAGCTAGCTTAAATCTGATGACTTGTAAGCTAGCTTATAATTAACAGCGGATAAGCTAGCTGGTTGAATTTGTAGTGTTTGGTAAAATTAGCAGTTGAACTAGCTTATAAATATGAATTTACTTCAAAAATTATATTTCATGAATTTTTTTTAGTTAAGACTACAAGGGTAAAATTGAGAGAAAAAATTATAAGCTTTAAGCTACTTGAATTAGCTTATCAAAAAACGTTATAATAAGGTAATACAAATAAGCTATGAGCTCACGAGTGAATGATTGTTACCAAACGGGTCATTTTTGGTCGTATAAACATATAAGCTATAGGCTCAAAAATGTGACTTGCCAAACAGACCCGAAGAGCAGAGACGTGGGGTATTGCAGGTTCGAACCCACATCCCAACACATTAAATGTTTCCTTTTTACCATCTAAGAGCAGCCACATCCATGCCACCCATATGAGTAGTATAAATGGGTCCCACATAATATTTTATATTACTTCACACTTTTCAATTATTTAAATCACTCAACTACATTTTTCTAAATATCCATACCACTCTCCAAAACTCTAAAATAGGTCCCACTAATCTTACAATATACTTCAATTTTATATTTTCAACTAATAAAATATTGATAAAAGATGAAAAAGGAAGAGAATGGCACCGTTGCCATTCTTGGCACCGTAGTAAACAATTGCCACCACCACAATATCAATTAGCAGTATCCAAACTGACACACAGGCACACGTAGTCAATACCACTGCCGATATTTGTGCTCTAAGGAACACTTCTACCAATTTTTCTCAATATATGTGAAAAGTGAAAGTGAGAGTGATAAAAAGGGACGTCCATGACAGAGAATAACAATATTTTCCGGATGTAAAGGCCAAAGACATTAAGAAAAATATACTAAAAAGAAGATTAAACTCACCATATGCATAAATTCCCCTGAGGAGATTCTCTGCCAAACCCATAGCATCAAAACTATCATAAACCTCATCGTAAGAAGTCCAGAACTCATCTCCATCAGCTGCAATCCTGAGAGAAAAAGCCATAGAAAAAAGGTAACCAAACTAGTAATAATGATTTCAAACAAACCAAAAATTCCTACATTAAAAAAAACTAGTACATGAAAGAAATGAAGGGTCTTACAAGTCATTCATTTTTTGATCAAATTTCCCAGCATCGAATTGTGACCCCTCGGGTGCAAGTCCAGCCATAACTGCAAGATAGAAACCGTAATTGTTACAATTTATCAACAAGATCAACATGAGTAAGGAGTTGTTTGGCTAAACAACTTATTTGCAGCAATAGCATAAACGCTTATTTATGTATAAGCTATTTTAATGATAAAAGATAAAATAAAGTTAAATTGTTGTTGTATAAGCTAGAAGCCTTTTTCATAAACTATCTTGAAAATAAGCATATGCATAATGTCATTAATTATTAACATAAGTTTGCCCAAATTGTCTTACTTGTGTCATTTAGTCGGTAGATAAGCTCAAATAAACCAGTCAAATCAGCCCTAAAGCTAACCTAACCTAACCTAACAATTATAACATATAACATAAAACAAAACACGCAAAAAACATCATAAGCTAACCTAACCCAACCCAACAGTATAAAACAAAACAAAAAAAACATCATAAGCTAACCAAACTTAACAGTTAAACAAAACAAAAAACATAAAATTTATGAATTGAATAAATAATAAAATAAGATAAAAATAGATGGAAAAGCAAAGAGGATCGAAGAAAACAATAGAGTAATTTATTAACAGAATAGAACGCAGTGATAAAGTGATGAATCATACAACGAAAATAAAAGGAAAATAAAAAAACTATTCCATTGTCGCGATAAAGGTGAAATATGAAAGAGGATTGAAAGGGAAGAACGAGATACCTTGAGAGTGGAGGAACGGAAAAAGTAACGGAGTTAGTGAACGGATTTAGGGTTTCCCAAAAACTCCCCGGATCTACGCCGCGGAGTTGAGGGATGAAAACGAAAGAGAGCAGTGTACGAGAGTGTAAAGTGATACGATAAAACGAATAACAGGGTAAGGTGAAGGGTTTGTAGATGATGCTTTTTGTAATTCCTAATTTACCCCTCTCAGTCAATGCTAATTGGTCAAACTAACTAGATCACTTGATTTATTCTAATTCTTTTCCCTTTCCCTCATTCGACCCAAAACCATTTTACCAAGTGTCATCTTTTCTCACCCCATGATGATGGCTGTGTGCATAATTATTCAACCCGTATAAATTCAGGAATAGTTTCTGCGAGTTGTACTCTAAAATCATTAGATGTACTTAATGGTTTCCAGCACCCTACATAAATCATAGTATGTTTTGTATTAAATTATGTCAAAACCATTTTGCTGTGGAAATGGTTTCTGTGATTGTACTTCAAAATCATTTCTGGATTTATGCAAGATGCGTAAGGATTTCTTTGCACCATAACCGCACCCCATGATGATACCTTTTTTTTTTTAATTAAAATTCTATTTTAGTCCAAATTATTTGTTTCATCACCACTTTTGATCTTTACTTTTTAATCAATTCATATATATCATTTGAAGTTTTGAATGAGTTTTTTCATGAATGTTTATAAAATGATATATGAGTGAGAGACTTATTTGAGTCATCATCCTATAATGTACCATATAAGAATCTCTCTTAAAAAAAAAAATCAATAAAACATTAATTAAATATGAATTTTTATATTGAAATAAACAAAATTAGTTTATCTTAAGGATATGAGTTTTGTCTTCTAATTAACATTATCTTAATAATATTTTATGGCCAAATATTCTGTCATTTTCTCTTATAAGCTATTTGCATGAATAAGTTGTTTTTGAAAAAGAGATCGTAATAAGTTGTTTTGTATAAATAAGCTGTTTTGAATAAGTTGTTTTTTGAAAAGAGGTCGTAATAAGCTGTTTTGGATAAATAAGATGTTTTTAAAAAAGAGATCGTATTAAGCTGTTTTTGAAAAAGATGTCGTAATAAGCTGTTTTGAATAAGTTGTTTTTTGAAAATAGGTCTTAATAAATTTTTTAGGATAAATAAGTTGTTTTGTATAAATAAGCTGTTTTGAATAAGTTGTTTTTTGAAAAGAGGTCGTAATAAGTTGTTTTGGATAAATAAGTTGTTTTGAATAAGATGTTTTTCAAAAAGAGACTGTTTCCCATTTAAGGCAAATTTTATGGTACACCCAACATTTTGAGTGTACCGGTACACCAAAGCATTAAATTAATATTTAAATTAGTTGTTTTTTTGAAGAAAAAAGAAATATTTTCTATCATTGACAATTATAATAATTAAATCTTATTTACCAAAAGCTTCGATGGAATAAAATTTACTCTTTTGAATTTTTATTGCTCATAACGAAGAATATTGATTATTTTTTATGAGAAAATGTTAAAAATTTAATATAATTCTTATAAACAATGAAATTATGTTTTTTTCTCATGAGATGGTGTTTTTTAAAATATAAAGATTGACAAATAACTACTTATTTCATAAAATGATTGTAAATTTATAAATTTATGTAGCAGGAGTATCGGTACACCTCAATTTGTGAGGTGTACCGCAGAAGTTCCCCTGTAATAAGCTGTTTTGTATAAATAAGTTGTTTTTTAAAAAGTGATTGTAATAAGTTTTTTTTTTATAAATAAGTTGTTTTGTATAAGCTGTTTTTTAAAAATAGATCGTAATAATTTGTTTTTCAGAGATAAGCTGTTTTGAATAAATTACAAGATAAATTACAAAGTATAACATAATGTATTGATTTTAAGAGAAAAAAGGGTAAAATAGTAAAATTATAACATAAGTCTTCCATCTACTTTCCTTGTTGGTTTTTTAACTCCCAAACAAGATGAAGGTTTTTCCTCCTTTCTCCCTTCCATCCCTTTACTTCCCTTCCTTTTCTTAGCCTTTCATTTTCTTCCCCTCAAAACTCGCAAAGAACTCTTGTCTCCGACAGGCTATGGATAAAAACTTTGTCGGCATCTGTATAATATCAAACTCTTTGAAACCCGCATCCTCAATTCTTTCTTAAACCAACGGAACAACTTCCCCGTTAATCACCGTTGCCATCACTCCGTTTCTTGCCCATTTCAAATCCTACGTGATGGACCTATACACATGCACCAACTTTTTGAACTTTATTTTCATAACAAATATTACATGTAGTTATAGGATCCTTCACCGCCTTCGTCTCATCTACCACACCTTTTTTCACATGAGCACCACGACCACCTTCTCACCCTTCCCCTTCCTCTCCTTCACGGCCTCCATGCATAGCACCACCTCTTCCACCCATACTCCCTCCCCCTCGTCCACCCTCTCCCTTATTACCCCCACATCCTCTCTTCCAACAACCCTATTACCCAAACTCAATTTTTTCTCCCTCCCCCATGCATATATCCCCATGCTCCCCTTTCAAAATAATTTTTTCTCCCTCAATCCTAACAACTTCCTTCCCCACCGAACTTCCTCCCTTCTCCTCCATCACCACCCTCCTCTCCTCCTGCCCATCAGCTCTATCAAACCTTGCCACTTTCGCCCAAATACACAATTGACGTGTGTACAACAAATTGTTTATCTTAAGGATATGAGCTTTGATTGTAGATAAAATATGAGAGGTCCATGTGAGCTTACCTCAATGGGTAAGGACAATGCAATAATATATGCAAGGTCCAGAGTTCGAACCCCAGACACCATAAAAAAAAAAAAAAAAAAAAAAATATGAGAGAATATTTTATTTAAAAAATAAAGTTTTTTTAATTTATAATTCATGTCAGGAGAAATATACTTTTACCAAATATTCTTCTTTTTGGTAGATTTTTTCTAAATATTCTTATCAAAAAATTTTATTACCCAGAAAAAGGTACCATCAAATCTTACCTTATCTTTTCCTTTTTGGACATGAAGTTATCATCAAAATAGGCAGTTAGTTTTTTATACAGAATTATTTTGAGAAAATAACGTCACTTTCTCTCTCCGTATCTGCTTGTAGGCTTTTGTTTTTTTGTTTAGTTTAGAGTTTAGACCACAAACGCGTTCCTATATAACTTAGCTATGAAACTGAGACTGGTTCTTCTTCTTTTTCATAGAACTATCAAATAAACCTAAAAAAAGCCGAATTAAAGTCCTACGCGTGAGTTCCTTCCCTACCAAACAACATTCTTATTTCTGTTTTGTTTTTTAGCTTTTTCAATTTCAACTACGTTATTAGTACTTACTTGTTAACATACCAGTTTTGTTTTTGTGTTGGTTCCTATGTGAATATTATAGTTTCAAGTTTCAACCTTTTATTCAATGGAGTTCAAATATCGTGCTATCGACAACATCAATCCATCAACCACGCCGCCGCGTTCTCTTCCAAGTAAGTCAATCGCAAAATCCCTTTTTCTTAGTTTTTAAAGATGAATACAATGGTAGTCCTGGAGTTTGGTTAATATTCACCTCACATCCAATGGTAGTCCATTTTCAAAAAAAAAAATTAACGAGTTTTGCCTACGAATTTACCCTTTTTTAATCTGTTATTTATTGTTGTTGTTGTTATGAATCATGATGATTAGTGGACGATGATTTTCCTGCCAGCAATGAGGCATTAGGACAAGAACCTATTTTACTTCCATTCCCTAACCCAAACTCAAAACCAATTCATTATTCAAACCAACAAGGGCTTCCTCCTCGTTCACTAAACTCTTTCGCTTCTCTCTCAGGTGCTACCGCAAATCAAGCTGTTGGCAGTTATCCACCACCTTGGCCACCACTTTTGTATTCTCACTGGGGCAGTGTTCGTGGTGTGAATTTGGATAACTTAAGTAACACCTTGCATATGACTAGACCCCTCTCTCATGAGCAGTTCCCTCATCTTGCTGCTACTATGCCTCCACCTATTGAAGGACACCGCAAGGGTACTAGTAGATCAACAGTTTCAGATGTCAATGGCTATAAAGATGCAAGTGCGAGGAAAAGAAGCAGAGATGATGAACTCACTGTTGTCCGAGACCGAAAAGTCAGAATAACCGAGGATGCTTCTCTTTATGCACTTTGTAGATCATGGTTGAGAAATGGCTTAAATGATGAAAGCCAGCCACCACAACATAAAGGTGTAACATTGGCACTTCCCAAACCATCGCCTGCATCTATGATGGTTAAATGTACCTTGAACAACAAGAAAGATAATGAAAATGACAAAGATGAACAAGAAGAGGATGAGAAGTCTGTTGAACATTTATCAACACAAGATCTATTAAAGGGACATATTAAACGTGCAAAAAGGGTTAGTACACATTTAAGGGAAGAACGATTGAAGCGCATTGCAAGATACAGAAGTAGGCTTAGGCTTTTGGTTCTTCTACCGACCTCAACAGTATAGAAATGACAGCGTTAGAATTATTTAATCTATTATTTTTAGGTTAATCACTATATTTAATTAATTTTGTTTTGACTTGGTCATACTATGATAGTTTGCTATTATTTAACTTACGTATTTTTAAGCTAGCCGTTTTATTCACGTTTCTTTGAACAATGTAATGAATGACTTTTCCTTGCATTTAGTCACGCATTGATTTGGTTTCAGTAGCAACTATTTTTCCATTTTGTTGGTTTCAATTTACACTGAAGTATGAGCTTTGGTACGTGTACATATATGTGGTTTGAGGTGAAATACCGAGAGCATATATTTGACCTTTGAAAAATTACGCCAACTCCGCCACGGGATCGGATACACCGTTTTTAATAGGGTACCTTAGGGAAATAGATAATTATTTTATCTACTGCCAAATCAACAATTATAAATCTAAATGATCTTGTTATACATTGAGCTGGGAATATTTTTTGGGCTTTTGGCTCTTGACTACAACTATATATTGCGAACCTAGCTAAACACATTGGCATCGAAATGTGCACATGTGGCTGCCAAATTGCGAGATTACATCCACAAGACATCCGTAGCCACCAACGGCAATAACCTGAAACGAGCGGAATAGACCAAATAAATAAGCTAAAGCAGACAGTAGGAGCCATGCAGAATGCTTGAGCTAAATAGATGGTTGGTAACCTAAACAAAGATTCTAACCCCGTTTTGAATAGGAAACAGTTTTGAATAAAAACATACCCCTGCTGGATGTAAGGAGATAGAAAAGGCTGATGGAGGAGCAACGTAGTCCGTTCATGTCAAAGCGATTGAGTATAGGATCTGCACCAACTGTCAGAATCTGAAATGCAAAAGTTAACAACGATAATAAGATAGCTACAATAATAGGGACAAATACGGTTATTATAAGAACATCTAATGAGTCAATATTCATAACAGGGCAACAATTCTTAAAAGACAAACATGGATGATAATTAAAATATTGAAATATTTATGGTCAACAGAGAAGGAAAATTCACATGTCAATTACCCCAGAAAAACATAAAAGGCAACAATAAAAAATATGAAGACAGAGCAAGGGTGCTGAAACATGAATCTACAGAATCATCATCCAAGAGGGGTAACTTGATCTTTTTCTAGAGCACCTATCCTTTCTTTTTGAAGTTAATATTAACTTTTGACCCAATAAATTGACACCGTTATCATACCAGTCCATCACACATATATTAAATTAATATCACAAAGAACATTGAACGAAATGGAAATTCACTCCCCTCCCCTCCCCCACAAAAAGAGCACGTAACAAATTACAATTGGGAATATTCAGAGGCTATGCCATGTTCAAAAGAACTGAAATAAGAGACAGGTAGCCAACTAACTTGATTACTGTCGAATAACAGATCCTGTACAGAAGCTCGAGTGGAAAAATTTAACGTGCACTCTGCAGCAGGAAGGTTCCAAAGTGATATATTACGTCCACTACTGCAAGCCTGTAGAACGTTGGCAATGGTGACATAACTAATCACAGAACTAGGAATAATAACAAAACACACCATAATTTCCTAAGCATGTAAGCTTTTCACTAGATTGCATATAGATAAGGACAATCTTAGCACACGAGGGTGCGTTTGATTTGTTAAAAAATGAAGGACAGGACAGAACAGAACAACTCTAGTTGTCCAATGTTTGATTTGTAAAACTGTTTCAGGTACAGGACAAACTGGAGGCAAGGGACAGGACGAAAACTCATATTTTTGTCCCTCACCAAACCACAGCACAACTTTTTGTCCCACGTACAAGTTGTCTAAAATGTCAAAATAACATTTTGTCCCTCAAAAATCGTATAAAACAAATTACTCAATGCCATAAAAAATTTGTCCTGTGTTGTTCTGCCTTGTGTTGTACTGTTCTATCTTGTACTGTTATGTCCAGTACTTGCTGTTTTGCAAACCAAACACACCCGAAGATTATACTGACCAGAAAGGTGTGATTATTTTATTGATCAAATGGAAAAAACATTAGCAACAATAGTAAACGCATAGAATATAGAAATTGTATCATAGCTAGCAAAGTGTTTTCTAAGTTTTAATCATCAATACACCATAAACCAATAGCAACGCATACATGCATAACTATTCTATATTCCAAAAGAAATATAAATTAAAAGTGAAATCATTAATATCTGTTCTCATATCTTCATACATCAGTAGATTCACCCAGTAGTGACCAATATGTCTAAACATTCATGTTCCTTTTACTATAGTGGCACAAGTAAACCAAATACTAGGGACGAGATAAGGTATTACAAAATAAAAGATATTCACTTACCAACCAGCTCTCACTTGCATCTAAAGCAACAGAGCCAACCCATGAAATAGGTCCTTTTAACTTCAAATGTTTTGCTGGATCAATCACTTGGATACACTTTCCACTCTTGCAATCTAGAAAATAAGTCACAATAACATAAGTATTAAGTAACCAATAAAGATTATCCAGTGTATTTAAGAAAACCAGTTTATTTACGCGATAAAATAGTACCCCAAATTCGTGTTGTCCCATCCTCTGAACCGGTTATGATCTGCACATCGTTCAGAAGAAAGCAAGTTAAAATCTCAAGCAACACATCGTGTGTGGGAAGACAAGTAAGATTACCATAAGAGAATTCCATCCCACATATATCTGGCACCAGAAGAATAGTGGAATTTAAATTCTACTACTGGGGTTCACCTTTTTTGTGGAAAAACTATTTCTCCAATGTCTTAGTTTGCTTTAAGTTCAACGGTATATATTTTCCCTTTTTTTCTCATTTCCCCTTCAATGTCCTTTTATAAGGTAACTTTTTTTATTGTTCTGTTTAGATCTCTTGTACGTTCGAAAAGAGTTTATATATAACTATAATATTAATAAAGAGAACATCACATATAGACCATTATTATTTTTAAAATAAATTATAAATTTTACTTTAAATAATTGAACTCTGTGTTATCTCTCCATTCTCCTTATTTTCTTAATACTGTTGTATCTGCTAGGACCGGTTCTTTTTTTTTCTTATATTCATAAATTTTATCTCAATTGCACACAAAATGTTCTGCGCGACATTCTATTGCTTATATGTCTACAAACAAAACACGTATGGAGAAATCTAAACAGCATATTAAAATCAAAAGCGAACATTCTTGAAGTAGTTAATATACAAAGTTTCAAGTGGTAAAATCGTTACGATTAAATATATAAAGATGTTTCCGTTAGGCTCATTGTTTTAGTTCTGTATTTTCAGTTCAATGTGTTATTATTTTATTTATTTTGCATAGCTGTAAAAGTAAGTAAAGCAAGTTCCTTTCTTCACCTCTGGTTTAGCAATTTTCAGTCAATAACCAACATTAAGTCAAAAAAGGAAAAGAAGTATAAGGCTAAGAATCAAGACCTGATTGGATGAGTTGCGAGCAACAATACAATGCAAGTAATCAGAGTGTCCCTTGAATACCGTTTTTAATTTACCAGTTTCCTAGAAACATTAAACTTGTTAGACCAGCATCAACAGAGGTGCGACTATAAGTCAAGTTGTATCAAAAAACTTAATACACGTAAATTAAATTCACCCTCACTAAATGCATACCACATCCCAACAATATGCACAAGAATCACCGGACGCAGCGAAAACAGACCCCGCCTGCAGTTAAGTAAAAAATAAAGACACTACTTCAATCACAAAATAACGAGAGAGAAAAACATTGGGACAAAGCAAAAAGTAACAAACCTGAGTATTTACAGCAATAGCATTATTCTCAGGGAGAGGTGAAAGTGAACCCCAAGGACCTCTGAAAGACAACAGTAAGTGGGCATATCAGCGATAATAAAAAAAACCACATATAGAGGAATAAAGGACTGATGATACTATATAATAAGTTAGAAAGATTCTACAAATGCCCAGATCGTGTGAAGAATCCCTCTCTCTGACAGGTCTCAAGTTAGGCAAATAGCAAAAAAAATATATATATATTACAACCAACAATTGTAAAAAGTAAAAACATACTCCTTGTAAGATAAGCAATAATTTCAAACACCATGCCCTATTTTAAATTATTTTGTTAGGTGCAATTAATAATAATGCCAGGTGAGGAACTCGGATAATATACAGGAAACTGGAAAAATGAAAAATGACTCGGAAGTCAAGAAGGAAACATCATCCCCTACTTCTGTTGTAATTATAGAAAGTATGCATGAATTTTTCTAAACACTTACTTGTGTTGAGGATTTACCACATCAAGGACGGGCTTGATATCATTTCCTGAAACATTAAGGGATATCATATCTAAGACCTTGAACAAATTACCAATCCAAAAGAAAAAATAAGAAACTATATACTGACATAGAAGAAGTAAGTGAATGTGAACAGTGCAACTCTGTAATCAGATCATATGCACAATCAATCCTGTGAGTGTATGGTAGAGGGTAAAAAATATCACGATAGGCCTTCGAAAACCAGCGAAATTTGGTTGAAGCTTAATATTTATATTTGGAAAAAAAAAAGTCAAAAGCCTTATTGCATCACATTAACTATGTTGATGTAAACTTATAATTATAAATTCTTTAAGAAAATGAAAATGAGATGGAACTCAACAGTAAGATGATAGGATTCTTATTGACACATCCTTTTATGAGTCTTATAATGTACAATGTGTTATTGGTTTGTGCTATGTACAAGTTGTAATAGCAAGTACTTGACCTGAAATATTGGTATGAAAATAAATAGGAGTAAAAGTTCAGTGTTTTATATCATAGTACCAATATGATTGATTTTTCATGATATCACTCAAGTTGTATTTCTCTACTCTTTCCATCTTTACTCTATAATTACAAAGAAACAAAGCACAATTCTCATTGACCCTTGGAAATTACCAGATTTAATATTAAACATTTAAAAAATGCAATTACCAGATTTAGCCATGCTATGAAAATGAATAAATCCAAGAGTTGGTCTCAATATAAAAAAAGAAACACATCCAAGTTAAAATAAAATACTGATTTGAACTCCATGAGCTAAGATTCATAGGTGTAGGTGTAACATCACAGACATATACAACTTCATGCAATAATCAGGGAGAGAAAAATAGAGATGTAAGTTGCTTCAGAGAAATAAAAGAGATCAAAATGGATGAACTGATTTGAATTTCTATCACAACTGTAACATATTATTACCTTCTGAAGAAATAGTATACTTGAAGCTTGTAAGTTCCTTCCATCTCCATCCTTGAATCCGCCCATCATCACCACAACTGTCAAATAAAACTACTGTCAGGATTTATGCCAAATGGTAAACTGAACACCCTCATTTATATTAATGCATGTTCACAAAATAGGCCATCACTCAAACAATTGTTTCAAAACCATAATACTAAACACAACATTGGAGAGCATGATGAAAAAAAAAAAAAAAAAACTTAAAAAAACTAAATTCAATTAACCAAAATCAAAATGTTAACACAAAATATAGCAGCTGAAATTCTGACCCTTCAATAGCGGAATCAAGATGATTAGTACAAGATTTTCTAATTCTAAATGGATCTGTAAAAAAATACGGTGTCATCATAGTTGGGATGTATATTTGCATTCAAATTTATTTGTAAAAAAAACTTAGAGGAAAATAAGAAACGATAGAAGCAACTGCCCAAAAACAAATATCATGCTCCAATATTTTAATCTTCCTCTATAATAATGCGTAAAAACTATATGAATGTGGATAGATAAGTATCCTAGTTTAGAATTAGGCCCTATTTGGATAACAGCTTATTTGCAGCTTATAAGACAAGTGTTGATCATGATATGATGTGCCTATGTATAAGCTATTTCTACAGCAAAAGATGAAATAAAGTTTAATTGTTTTTAGTAAAGTTATAAGTTGTTTCCATAAGCTATTTTGGAAAACTTATGAAAATAAGCTGAAAGCAACTTATGAATAATGTGATAAGTTGTTTTGATAAGTTCTTCCAAACAATCTCACAAAACTTACGTCAGTAGATAAACTCAAATAAGTCAATCCAAAGAGACTAATAGTTCATCATAAGAAGTAGTAAGTAATTTGAACCTGAGCAAGAGAGCATTTTCATCATCACCATAGAATTTGACATCATAAGCAGACCCATGATGCGCTTGAAATAAGCAATCTGGCTCAGCCAATAAACTACACCAATCACATTGCAATGAAAACACAATTAAACCCTATAATAATAATAATTACTAATAAGCTTGAACTAATAATAATAAATAAGAACAAAATCAATAACAAATGCAAAATGCAAACTTACTCATCCGCATAAGCATTAACAAAACCAAATGGCTACAACAAATACAAAAAATTAAATATGAATTAGTAGTTTCAAATTAAAAGCAGTGAAATGATGAATTGAATAAGAACAAGAATAGTTAACATTTTTGAGCTTAGAAGCGGTGATGGTGGAAGGGAGAGAGTAAGAAGCGATGGAACCATCACTGGAAGCAACGAAGAGAGATTGAGGTTGAGATTGAGAAGGAGCCCAAGCTGTTCTGAAAACAGTTTGTGTTTGAATCTCTCTTTCTTTCAATACGGCTTCTCTGTACGAATCTTCGTTCCAGTTCGTGGCGTCACCCAACATTGTACCCATCACTCGCTTTTTCTTTCTTCAACCTACCCGTGTTTACATGTACTAATCTAGTCTAACTAATTTTTTTTTTTTTTTTTTTTTGTGTGTGTGTGTTGATTTAGTTCATTTTTATTTTTAAACACTAACTAATTTTTCTACCAACGGAGGGGGTTTTGACACAAACAAACTTTTTGCCTCATTGTGTATTTTGTGTCATAATTAAAAATAGTTTATTTATTCTCTTATGCAAGGAAGGTTAGTTCTCTTTAATTATCTTCATAAGTATTTGTTTATTTAAAAGAGATATCATAAATTCTATTTTTTGAATGGAAGAGAGATGGTTGAGTCGACAAAAGCGGCAGATTGCTAATCTGCTATATAAATTTTTGTATTGAGGATTTGAATGTCTTTATTTTCGTTTATTGATGATTTAGCTTTTTTTTTTTTAAGTTAGAATTTATTTTTCTTATTTGTTTTAGTTAAATACCTTCATGTTTTGGGCAATAGTGTAACTGTAACGCCCTCTTTAATTATTTGATTATTTTAATGAGTTTAGAATATACTTATATGATTTGTGTGATTTATATGATTTATTTTGATGAGTGATATTTTGTTATGTTATATGTTGGTATTTATTAGTATAATATATATCCTATTTGATTTAGAAATATATATGTTATAGAAATATATTTGTTATAGAGATATATTTGTTATTTGTTATATAAATATTTTATATTATATATATATATATAGGAGTTTAGGGGTTGTTATGAGATTTTAGAGAGTTTTGGGGGAGAAAGAGAAATAAGATAAAATAGAAAAGAAAAGTTATAAATAGGAGAGACCTAGTTTAGAAAAACATAACGGACGATCAATTTTGAAGAAAATAGAGAAAAAGCCAAGAGAAGGGATAGAAACCTAGGAAGCTGCGATTTTTATATTCCAAGGTAAGGGTGGGACTAACATTCAATAATCTTAAGTCTATGATTCTGAAAATTGTATTTAATATGTTGTAGGTTTAGTTTTTGAGAATTAGAGAATTAAGGTTAAGAGTGATGATTGTGATGATTTTGAATGAAAGTGAAGTTAAATAATATGGGGTGCTTTTTCTGATTTTTCTTTTCATCTCTGCCCCGAATTTGAAATGAAATCTGGTATTGATAGGTCAAGAATTGATCTTAGGTGTAAACACGAAAGTTATAGGTATGGATGTTAGCTTTCTAATGCCGTTGGTCTGACGTCAAAACGATTTATAGAACTTGAGTTATGGTCAAATTACTGCACGTAGGTCACAGTGAATTTTTATGAATTTCAGCACAACTTTGTCCGAATTTGAAATGAAATCTGGTATTGATAGGTCCAGAATTGATCTTAGGTGTAAACACAAAAGTTGTAGGTATGGATGTTAGATTTCTAATGCCTTTGGTATGACGTCAAAACGATTTATAGAACTTGATTTATGGTCAAATTACTGCACGTAGGTCACAGTGAATTTTTATGAATTTCAGCACAAGTTTGTCCGAATTTGAAATGAAAACTGGTATTGATTGGTACAGAATTGGTCTTAGGTGTAAACACGAAAGTTGTAGGTATGAATGTTAGCTTTCTAATGCCGTTGGTTTTACTTCAAAAGGATTTATAGAACTTGAGTTATAGTCAATTACTGCACGCAGGTCACAGTGAATAATTGAATATGATTGATGAATTAGTATATGAATGTATATGTTTATGAGTATGATGTTGTTTATGATTGATGAATTAGTATATGTATGTATATGTTGTGAATACGATATTGTCCATGATTAATGAAGTGTTATATGTATATATGATGTTTTAAGATGTTGATTATTATTTGATGTTGTTATATTGTGATATAATTGTATATGCATTACTTGAATTATATGTGAATAATTGAGACGTTGTTGACTTGCATTTGATATTATTATGTCATGCTGTTTTTGTATACTGTTGTGTTGCGGTTGTTATTTAACTAAGCTGCATGAGTCGGTCTAAGTTGATTAAGATCATGAAGTTCCAAATTATTGGATTATATAAGAGGTTGTCGATTTAAGATGTTAAGAGGTCGAGTCCATCCATTAGCATTTCATTGTTGGGGGCTTGATGTTCTGGAGCCTTTGCTCAATTAAGTTGAGGGCTTGATGCCCTGGGAGCCTTTTTACGCTCAAATAAGTTGAGGGCTTGATGCTCTGGGAGCCTATTTACGCTCAAATACGTTGGGGACTTGATGCCCTGGATTGGTACCACATGCATATAAGAGGTCTAAGTTGCATAGTCAAGTTGGAGTCGCATTTGTTGAGTCAAAGATGTTTAAGTTGCCAAGTTGTTGAAGCTGTGATTCTTTATATGAACCATTAAAGATGTGATATATGATATATTATTGTCTATGATGAATATTATGATGATTTTAGGTTGTTAAATATAATTGTTGAATTATATGTTTAATATTACTGTTTTATGAAATCTCACTCATTCTGCTTGGAAATGTTGCTCTTCGTATGAGTAACTTGCAGGTGATCGAGATTAAGTTGTTGTTAGATTGCTCTCGTGAGTGGATTATCTCTCATGTGTGTCTTTAGGTGCTCTGATACGTAACGGGATGGAAACTTTGTTGCATGCTTTTCTATTCCTTACGTATTGCTTATGAATTTACATGATTAAGTTGTTAATTGGATTTTTATGAGATACTTTGATGAGGCCTTTGTGCCAAAATTATTTTTAGATGTTCGAATAAATTCCCCTGCGAAGTATTAAATATTATGTTATTGAATTTTGAAGGATAATTAGTTAATTATTCCGTTTATGATTTTAAGAAAAGAATGTGACATTGCGTTTATGTGAATACTCTGATTATTGTTACGAAATTTTTATGTTGGGAAAACGGGGTGTTACAGTAACATCCAACTTACTTATGACGTAGCATTGAAAATATGTATGAATTGCACAAATACGATGTAATATTCTAAAACCCACTTATCGGTAGGATGTAAAACTCAAAATAAATCTCTTAAAACAAGTTCATTAAAAATGTTCAAAGACACAATCATTGGTTCATGATATTGAGGGCGAGATTGAACCTTTGAATTGAAAATTTATCTTTGTTATGAATAAATGACTTTAGTGAATGTCCATCCCTAGTCTTCCACCTTCCTATAACCCCTATTGGTGAGTGAATAGTTAGTGGACCTTAATTTCTTTGATCACTCACTTAGTCATCTTGTGTCCTATAAATAGGATTCATATTGCAGTGTAAAGACACATTTGTGAAGAGAATAATACAAAATGTTTTCATCATCTTCTTCTTCTACTTCTTTGATCTTGTGTTTTTAGTTTATTTTATAACACGTTATAAGCACGAGGCTCTACAAGTACTTGAGGTAATATTGATTCTCGTTACTTCTTTTTAGGCTTAATTGCACTTTTGGACCCCTATCTTTCCAAAAGTTGCGGTTATGGACCCCTAACTAATTTAAATACAAAACAAACCCCTATGTTTTGATTCTTTGGCAGTTTTGGACCCCCAGTCCATTGTTGACTCGGTCAACGCTGACGTGGCACCCTAAGTGAGGTGCCACGTGTCAAATATTTTTTTTTTGTTTTGCCTTGGGGGTCCAAAACTGCCAAAGAATCAAAACATAGGGGGCCGTTTTGTATTTAAATTAGTTAGGGGTCCATAACCGCAACTTTTGGAAAGATAGGGGTCCAAAAGTGCAATTAAGCCTTCTTTTTATGATGCTTTGTTGAGGTTGCTCATCAAATGATATTTGGTTCTAGCTATGAGGTAATAGTGATTTTTTTTATTTTTTTTTATCTTGTGCTTTTAGTTTATTTTATAACAGATTTCATAATATGTAGCATTATTCTT
The DNA here is from genome assembly GCF_003473485.1 of Medicago truncatula. Lineage (NCBI taxonomy): Eukaryota > Viridiplantae > Streptophyta > Magnoliopsida > Fabales > Fabaceae > Medicago > Medicago truncatula. The sequence goes on along the minus strand of NC_053045.1, from coordinate 60,446,681 downwards.
GCACTGTCTAGCATCTTTTTTTTACATGGATAGATAATTTGAAGAAAATGTACAGTTATGGGTGTGCATATCTCTTAATAAAATGACAGACTAAATACCGAATAACCAAATGACACTATTTTTGTTTATCGAACATCTTTTGTTATCGAATCATAATGAATTTTAAATTCTTTTTCAAAATCGAATTAGATTGCAAATATAATCTTTAATGCTTATTGTTAGTATGAGATAATGCTTTAAAATATTATTTATCATTTTTTTTAGATAGACTAAGTGACAATAGTCACTTAAAAAGTCATACACATAAAGTAGAAGAGTCGGAATTCTGACAATGTTCACGACATTCAACCTAATTTTTTTGACATTTTTACTGGTCAAATTGAAACATGTGGACTTATCAATTTTTTAATAATATACTCATTAGTAAGTTACAAATATAAATGATATTTTTTTACATCATAATATTAATTTTATTTATCATGCTATATGTTATATATGTTGTTGTTTTTAATTTGTAATATGTTGCCAAGTTGACCATGGAAGCTTGTGACCTAAGTTTAGACGTTAAGGTGTCAGAAGGTCCACAAAAGTGTGCCAAAACTATTTGTAATATGTTTTTTTTTGGGAAAAAAACTTGTAATATGTTTTTTTTAGGGAAAAACTTGGGCGGCATCTCCGGTCGAGACCGCAATGGGTCGTGTACCATACGAGACCACTTATTTATTTATTTTTTGTTTGCAAAATTGATATGAGCCATTGAATATACATGGAAAGTAGTGAATGACTGTTATTTAAAGGTACTTTAATCGGCTGAAATGTTGTTATTTACACTTTAATATTAATTTAAAATAATGTAATGGAACTTGGAATTTAATAGAGTAAAGGGTGTTTTGGGAAATTGCTTTGAAAAATTTGATATGTCCCCACAAACGTTTGAGAGACATTAATAATTATTTATTTTTGGGTTACAATTTTTACAACATTAAACATCTGTAAGATATAATTTTCTTTTAATTAAATTCATTTCATTAAACCCCTGTATAATTTAATTTTCTTTTAATTAAATTCATTTGTACTCCCCTTTCACTCATATTAACCTCAGTAAATAACATTACTATACCGTTGTAAAAAAAAATTATAACGTAATGTTAGGGTTTTTTTTTTAAGAAAGGAAATGTTAAGCTATAAGATGTTAATTTGACATTTACTAAAAAAAATGTTAAGTTGAAATGAATAAATATTTGTATTATATTAAATTAATAGAATTGGGACTAAAAAGTTTTTTGTGTTTAATTCAACAAAATAAAAAGATTGTCTGAATAAGACAATTTTCGCTTGAGGCAATCGTATGATCTCAATATAAAACTCATTTGTTACATCAATCATTTTATAGTAACAATAAATTACAAAATTCATCAACCACATACAAAGGATTAAATTACCCTCCCTTATGTTGGAGATTGCATAAATTTCCAATCCAATTCATTTGTGTTCAATTGACTATTCTAGTATGAAATCAACATAAATTCAAAATTTGCAATTGTATGTGGAAGTTAGTCTTAAGAAGATTTTTTTCAAACAAAAGTTAGTATTATGAAGATTCTCTTGGAACTCAAGATAGCCTTTGGAGGATTCTCATAGAACGGAAGTCAGTATTTCAAAGTTTCTCATAAAACAATAGTTAGTATTTAGAAGATTCTCGTAGAACGGAAGTTAGTCTTAGGAATATTATCGAAAAATGGAAGTTAGTCTTAGGGATAATTAATATTTAAAAGATTTTCACATAACGAAAGTTAGTCCTTGAAAGATTCTCATAAAACAATAGATAGTATTTAGAATATTCTCATATAACGAAAATTAGTCTTAAGAAGATCCTCAAAGAATGGAATTAAGTCTTAGGAAGTTCTCATAGAACGATGATTAATATTTGGAAGATTTTCATAGAACGGAAGGACAATTCTTCAATGACCAAAACGAGCCCAACTGACTAACAATGTCAAATACAATCAATCCGAACGTTGAATATGACCTAATTCGACTAAGAACAGAGTAGGAACTAGAACTTAGGCGATCAGAATCTTTGATATAAGTCAATCTAACAAATTATCCATTCAAAAATCTGTCAACATGGAAGGACATTCATTCATTAAGTGATCATTGTAGAATTGTAGATTTGAAACTCAGGGTATGCGAAATAGAAAAAAATAGGATTGCTGGTGCAAATTTGAAAACTATTGGGTGTGCAGGTGTGTACCCTCACACCTTATCGGATCCGCACGTGACTCTATGTTCAATGTAGAATTATCATGGATTCATATTAATGCACTAACTACGTCACACAATTGCTTGTTCAGACCGTTTGATCTAAGATCAACATATGAGATTGTTTTGATGGTATATAATCTAAAGCATCTTATTTAGAACAAATGGCTTGGATTCAAAATAGCTAACAACTACGTATTTTTGTAACAACAATCGTTCTTGGTCCATTTATTATACACATTTAATATGCTATAACAATTTCATGTACGAATCCATTCATTCATCTGAGTATGTCTCCTGACTACCATGGTCAGGGAGACTTACGACATTAGAGTCGGTCAAACCATTAACTCGGATACCATCGATGAAGCATAAATGGAGTCGAGTAGATCATCATCATCCTCATCATTTTAGTTTTAGGCAACATAGAAGTGACTTAGACATCACATCTTCATCATATTTATATGTATATATATAGGGGGCTGTTAACTTACACCCACCTAAAAACATTAAGGTGCAGGTTAGTAAGCTACACCCACTTATAATTTTTGTCAATTTTAATTTAAAAACAAAAAAACACTGGTAACTGACTCCTATTTTTACGCTGCTTGCTTTGTGGCCTATATGTACTCAAAGACACTAACTTTTTTAGTTTTTTTTTTTATCAAATAAGCCACTGAAGTTTTTTTTCTTTAATAAACTTGTGCAAAAAAATTAGATTGAAGCTTTTGTGGAAAAAACAAATAAAATATCAACGGAAGCTTTTTTAATATACATGTACATAATACACTACTATGACTCTGACGTTAAAAAAATAATACATTATTAATTATAGTATTGAGTTTTTCTACTTACACCCTAGTTAATCATGGTTGCATCCTAAAATGATAAGATTATCCTTTCATAAAATTTAATTTTCAAAAAGCCTATTCCTTCTTTCTTGGTTACACCCCAAAATTCCTCTTCCAAAACCATAATTCTCCAATCGATCGATTGTGTTCTGCGATGATTTTCAAAACCATACTTTCTCACGTCCATTCATGATTTCAAAGAAAATTCGAAGCAAATCAGGTTAGCAAGTGTTGTTCTTCAATCGATTGTGTTTTTCTTGTTATGGGTTCTCAGTTCTGCGATTTTGTGTATTTAATTAAATATTTTTGTTGCACCAAAGAACATTTAAAAAATTCAATGTTCACCGACTATTTCGCTGGTATTGTTTTTTGTTCTGATTTTTTTTGGAATTGACAGCACTACCCTTTAATTATAAGTTATCTAAGATAATGAAAATTGGGTTATTTTTGTAAAAGATTAGTAGGTGCAGCTTGCTAACTTGCACCCACCTAAGATGCAAGTTAGCAGCTATATATATATATATGAGGTTTGCTAGGATACACTCACTAGTTTTTATTAAGGTGTGTTTTAGCAAATATATAACTAAAAAGTTGTTAAATACACCTTAAGGTGAATGTTGCTAAAACACACCTTATAAAAAATAAGTGGGTGTATGTTAGCAACTCCTATAGACATTTGCTAGGATACACCTACTTATTTTTTAGAAGGTGTGTTATAACAACTTATAACTAAAAAGTAGTTAAATACACCTTAAGGTGTAGGTTGCTAAAACACTCTCCCATAAAAACTAGTGGGTGTGTTCTAGCAAATATATATATATATATATATATATATATATATATATGAGAATGACAATCTTATATAAGAATTATGAGAATACTTCTCAACCCTTAGATTAAAATTAATGGTTTAGATTAAAAAACTCCATTTAAACAATACATGTGTCTCTCCCTACTATATTATTTCTTCTAAACCGATTGAACTCCTCATCTTCTTTCTTGATTGTTGGGTACAGAACGCCGAACCACCATGTGAAAATGGAATTTTAAATTATGTACGATTGCTTTCTTAAGTTAATGGTGTGTGTGAACGTTACAGAACTATGAATTTTTTGTGTTGGATTGAATCGAGGCAAAACAATGGTTTCAGGAATCTGACTGTTTGTGTTGGATTGAATCGATTTAACTATCTAAGCTTCTTCTACAATACATGATTGTCTGCGGCGGCAAGACGACATCAACCACCGTCTCTGCCATCACCGATGCTTCCGACTGCGGTTGTTCCATGAAAACAATAAAATAAAATCGAATCTAAGAGATAGTAAAATTGTTTGCCTTTTGCTTATCCATCATCTCATTGCCATCGCTACTAGGATCCAAAACATGAGTTGCTGTTAAGAATTATTATGGTTTGAGAATTCTTTTTTTGTTTCTTATTTTTTAGAAATGAGGGTTTTAGAATTCTTACGATTGGAACTTGGTGATTTACCGATAAATTAATTAATTAAAACCAATTAGAACATGGTGTGGTTAATTGATGAATTAAAACCAGACATACAATTTTGCAGAACGGTGGATCTGGAGAAGACGATAAAGTGAAAGGTTTCATGTTGATTGAGTGTGGAAAGTTACATATGTGAGTTTTTAATCTCAACCATTTATTTTTAATCTAATGGTTGATGATCATTCTCATCATTCTCATATAAGATTGTCATTCTCACAGTATACATCTATATATATATATATAGGACATATCAAATGAGATGACTCTATAAAATGAGAGGGTGAGAGGGTTAAATCTCAACCCTTGGATCTAAACCAACGCCTGAGATTAAATTGCTCTTTAAAAAAGGTCAAGTACTGTAATCTACACCTTTCCTCTTCTACACTTTGTAGCTCTCTCTCTCTCTCTCTCAATACTGTCTCTGTGTCTTCTTCTTTTCATAATATTGATTTCACCATTTCGTCAACACAAAATTGTAAAGGCTGATTCACAAAATCCATTTGGAATGGCCGATTCACAAAATTAAAGTGAGATCAAGCACCTCTCCATATTGATTTCCAATTGAATTTGAACTCTCCCACCTCTCCATCTTGTCTCGTTTCTGTTTTTTTTTTCTTTTTTTTTTCCTTTTTTATAATTCATTCAATTCTTGTTGGGTAGATTGGAATCTAATAAATTATTCCAACTTCTTTTTGGTGTGATTCCATGCAATGAAATTGCCAATAAATTAGAAAAGTCTTAGTGTGATTTCAGTAGTGTAATTCGTATATTAATCTGGAAGTTTTGGTAATCTTAAATCAATTTCTTGTCATAAATAAAATATAAGAAGGATGTATGAATGCTTGATTTGTGTCGTTGATTCATACCCAGAAGAGAAGGAGTGGAAGAGGCATACTTTGATGGGAGAGAAGGCAATTGAATGAGAGAGAAAGAGTGTCACGTGAGGTGGTTTAAAAACTCCTCTAATCTGAACCTTACATTTAATCTAATGGGTGACATTTAACCCTCTCTCCTCTCATTTTAACATCTCCTCTCATTTGAAACCCTATCACCCTTTGGTTATATCTCCTTGTTCCCCGTCAAAAACCTCTTATATTTGGGAGTTTTTTTTTCTTCATAAAAAATCCATGGTGAGAAACCTCATAATTCTTCAATCGAAGGTCTCTGAAACGAATGGAGATTTGTTCTTCAGAAAAGATTAAATAGCAAGAACTCTGAATTCTTCTTAAAATCAACTGTATCAAATAACCCTTTTAATTTTTAATTTTTTTTCTTCATCAAAGAATTATGAATCTCTTAATTTTCAGTTTTGTATTCACAAAATATTAATGGGTTTTTTAAACAATTTGAGAAGAATGAAGATGCATCATGAACTGGGAAAAAGAAATTGGCAGGACTATGAAGAAAACATAAACTCACGTGAGACTTAATCCATACAATGTAATCTCAACCCTTCATTTTCATCCAAAGGCTAATAATAGCTCCTCTCACCCTCTCACAATAACAACTCCTCTCATTTGATACATCCATATATATATAGCTTTATGGAAGAAGTGGTATTTACCACTGAGACACTCTCACTAGAAGGTCCTGGATTCATAGAATAAATCTTAAGAAGTATTAGATTTAGAAAATGCTAAAGTGTTCCCATAAAGCATTTGTTAAGAAAATTAAATTTGAACTATTCTCTTTCGAAAATGATGGATAAAGCTGTCTAAAGTTTAAAAAATTATTTTTCCAATGCAAAGTTCCAACATTTTGCTTTTTAACAAGTTTAAATTTTTAGCGTGACCGATGACCTCTAGATTTAAAAAAGTTGTATCCTAAGGACACAAGTTAATTAATCTAAAAATAGACAAAAAAAAATTCCAAGTAGTTCACCTTGAAAAAAAATACACAAGACTTTGTTTCAAGGCCTCCCAGGGATCCTCATGGAAAAAAAAAAAATCTAACATGTCGTTTTTCCTTGAAATAAACAAAATTTATAAATGGCAACCTATATTCCAATTTCATTTTCCAAATACATGGAAATATCCTTTACTGCTTTCATTACATTCCTTCCTAACGGAATAAGATAATCATGATTCATTTTAATAGCTTTTCTTTATATATCTGCGGGGATAGGCCTCTTGAATGTGAGGGAAATGAAATCGCCCGTGGTCATTGAAAATATTTTATAGGGTTAGGACAAGGAGCGGGAGACCGATCACTCACTGCCTTACCTTGTCAAATAACTCAATTTGAGTTTACTAATTGAGGTTACTTATACTTAATATCATCTCAAACTATAGATAATTAAAGTTGATATTTTATACATTTTTTTGTCAAGAATATTTTATACATTTTTTTGTCAAGAATATTTTAAACACAGGAAGAGTAAAAATCATTTAAAATTATGCATATACTTATGAACAAATAATCCTTCAAAAAAATGAACAAATAAATAATATTGAAATTATAATATTATCTTTTGCATTGCACGGATAATCACACTAGTTTATAATTTTTTTTTTGAAGAGGCAACACTAGTTTATAATATTAAAAACCTATTTAACCCTTCAATATATAAGTTTCATATCACAAACTTCATAAAAAAAAATAAAAAAAATCATAGACCAGAAAGGATTATAAGATGGCTATTTCAATTTTCTTATATTCCAAGAAGAAGAAAAATAGGCATAAAAAGATATACTTATCCGACCTAACAATTTATCATTTTTTATCATACGTCTTTAGTAACAAGTAAAATTAAGACATATTTTAGAAAATGAAAATAAAAATATTTTCACGAAGTAAAGAGATATTAGATTTTATCCAAAAGTCTTAGTTCAACTGACAAAATGCTGAAATTGTTAGGCTGGATGCTATGATCGGGGTTCGAATCCCGGTACCTCCACTTGTATGTGAGTTTATAATGATTTTGTCATTTTATCTATATAACAAAAAAAAAAAAAAAAGAGAGAGATACTAGATTCTTTTTTTCTTCAAATCCAATCCAACATAAGCTAGAAACAACAATCCTATATTTAGAATTTTATTCATTTTTGTATGATTATATTTTGTTCGAGAAGCACACCCTTACAAACAACATTACAAGTTAGCAACAACAACATAACTGCACTATCACAAGGAAGACACACTCCTAATCTTCCACTTATTTAATATTTTGCAAAGCCCTAAAACATATTTCTACGAATTTATCACTCTACAGCTCTTCCTAATCTCTCCATCAGACCCAGTTTTTGGATTTATATTCCCCATCTTGATCATAGATTTGACAAAGTCTCCAAAGAAAAGCGTAGCATTATCGTTGTAGCTTTGAACTAATGGTTTAGAAGTTGAATTTGCCTCATCAGTAGAAATCAAAATCTGATCAGAACTAAGAAGACCCTTTCCGTTAAGCAAGTTCTTATAGTAATGATTATCAAAGAGATCAGTTGAGTTCCTATCAAGAACTGCAGTTGTGTTTCCATCCCCAGTTTGAGGACACAAATTTTGTAGGTCGGTTAGCATACCGGTTTCCAGTGTACTGTCTGGTGAACCTGTTCCAGAAAAATTGAACAATCTATTGCTAAACAGTGCACATCTTGCTCTCCCAATCGTATGAGCACCTTCACAAATTAAGCATATACATATGAGCAATTTAATTAAAGGTAAAATTAAGCAAGTAGATCGATTCAAGTGTTACTTAAGGTCAAATCGTTTAGGAGCAACAAGTTCAACATTTGATTTTTACAATTATTGACCGTACTTTATGTACCCGATCGTTGAATACCTAGTTACTATGGTTCGCTTTTACTAAAATCAGAAGGTTAATATAAAAAAAATTAAAAATCAAACTTAAATTCTAAGAGTTGCCATCTCTTCCAAACTAGCTAACAATCTTTAAGGGCTTTAGATTTGAGTCTAACTCAATTCTAAAAATAGGATCATCCCCTATTTTAGGCCTATATAATTTCTATGGATCTCCACAGTGAAATTCACTATTTACCTGATAAAGAAACAACATCTGTGAGATTGAGCCCTACATTGGTAAACTTTGACACAATAGTATCTAGTGGGTCAAATGGAGAAGGAAGCACCACATTTGCTAGAGATCCATTTGAGATTGTTCCGTCTCTTCGTCCTAACATAACACTCCATGAAGGACCACCACTCTGCCAAACATTATATAATGGTCATGATATAGTTTTTCTAAAAAGTATGAAAGAAATTTATTATTATAGTCTATATAAGTAATTAATTGAAATTAGATTTCATATTTAGTTTTATGCATGCTCCTTGACTATAAACAAAATATGTATATGAATAAATTAAGAACGTTATGGGATTGGAATATATAATTACAAGAAGAACAGAATCTCTGGCAGCTATGGCAAGTATATCAGCACATGAGACAACTCCGCTACACGCACTTTCCACTGCCGTTTTGATTGTATCAACAACATCAAATCCTCTAACAGAGTTGATATTAGGAAATGCAGACTTTTCAAAATCATCGCCACCATCTAATAATATTGATCCATCACAACCCTGATAATCAAAATAATAATTTGAAAGTGAATCCTTGTTATAAAAAATGTTGTAAAATGCTAAATGTCACAAAATATTGTTATCACGAATTTGTACGTTGTTTTGGACTTTGTCATGTTTGTGAGAAATAATGTTTCCGGAAAAAATTCGCTAGGTAGTTCCTTCGCTAGAAATAGCATTTTTCTTAATACTATGTATGCATATAATAAATAAAAAACTATGCATGCATGTACATGTATCTCAAGTAATTAAGCTTACATTGACAAAGCAATCATGAAAGTGAAGACGAAGCAAAGAAGCACCCATTCTCATCTCATTCTTTAGAGCTTTTACAACCTCTTTCCTTACTATCTTTGTAAGGTTAGGACAAGATGACTTATAGAAGTCTGTTGTCAGTTGGGACCTTACTGTAAAATGCAACATGAACATATTGATTAGCACAAAGTAATAACAGCTCCATCTAAATGAGTTCTTCATCGTTAATTACTTAATTAGTAGCCTAAGACAAAAGCAGCGATATGCAGATTATACCAGAGGGTAGACCACGATGAATGTGGAAACCACAAGGCTTAATTTATAGTACACAACACTCTGATCCTATGTTAGAGTAACACATTTATTTATTCCTATAAATTCACCACTTGACATAATTTGCTATTCGTCTCAGTGCTTATCGTGTTTGATTGAATTCATCACCTTATTACGTAAATAATTTTAAATGGTATTCTTATAGGTGATATTCAAGTTAAATTCAAAGATCAGCGTAGATGACAAAGGCCAATATGAATATTGGCTTATTATTTTAATTTTTTTTTAAGTTGTTTACACCTACAAATAATTTAGCTGAATGAAGGATAGTGGACCAAATACAAGATAGGTCAATCTTTTTCTCGATTTACTTCTTCAAGTTCATGAATCAAGACACTCCAGCTCAATTTGCGCACGCATCAATTATAAAATCCTTAATTAATCAATCTTGTTATATATATTTAAATCACCCCAAGTTTGCTTATAATATATGTACTCATGCATGCTTGCTTCTTCCTTTTATTTGCATACGATTATAAACTATGGCCTAGTCCAATCAGAGCTCTTCTTGTTGACCTAAGTGGATTACAATTTGATCCTTGCTCAATACATCACAGTGCATGTGGGAGTACATTATGCTGCAAATTTGTCTTTATTATCAATATTCAATCAAATTTTTTATCCTGTTGGACATTCCCTCTCGTTATGGCTGATCCACTTACAAAAATCACTTTTCTACTACTACCTCTTCCAGCAAATGAAGTTAATTAATTAATTAATTGACAGAATATTGATGACAGGTAGGAATCCATTAGAATCCACATATATATGTATATAAGTGGATAGTTAATAATAAGCATGCATTCTTGTAAGTAATTACCGAAGGAAAATGTAATGCCTGTGACTGACGAAATGAAGAGTGGTCGTCGATGTATAAGGCATGATAATGAACGGTTTCTGAAAGATTCTAATAAGTAAACTATATTTACATCGGAACGAGGAGTCCTAAGATCGTGCTGATATTAGACATCAAAGTAGAAGAAATGCTAAGAATTGTTTGATACTGCTGTATACATCTTCTTTTTTGTAGCCTATTCAATAAGAACTTCATAGTTAAACATGCTTGATTTTGAGCAATTTTAGGATGGGTAGCCTTCTGATAAGCTTCTCGAAAAGCGTACGAGTGAGAACAAAATACGCTTCGTGTTGATTTGTCGGGTCAGTCGACGATACTTAAAGTCATTTTGGATGTTACAGTGGACAAAACTTATATACAAATTTGCAGTGATAAAAGCGTTACGTCTTACTCCCTCTATCACATTTACAAACAACAAAAAACTTTTTAAGTTTACTGAATAACAAATGTATTCATAAATTAAGGCTGATAAATTAAACCCGACTGTGCTTTAGACTATTATCATCACAACCACATGCTTAAATAAGAAGTTCATCACATTTGCTCAGAATTTGACTAGTTCTGCAATATATTATTTAGCATCTTTCGTCTTAAAGTTTTAGTCTGAAATATAATATTGCAGCCGCAGTACTAAGAAGTTTACGTAATACATAGTACAACGGAATAATTGATAACGATGAAGCCATTGCTAAATCAATGGTTATGGATGGTGGCTTGACTACGGTTTTATTACTTTTATATTAGAACTTAAAATTTCATACTAAAAATTGAAAGCAGAAGCCCTCTACCAAATGGATTTATGTCCATGTGAATTTAGCTCAGTGAGTAAGGACAATACACATAGGAAAAAAAACGTAATAACTTTACGGTTATTTTTCCCGTCAAAAAGCTTCAACTTCCTCCGGTCGCTTATTATACACTAAATACATTAATTATTCAATGTATTAAAAAGTAAAATTTTGCTTATAATAATGACGGAAGAGAGTAACATCTTTGGATCCACTTCTACTCGCAGCCACAGTGCATCTAGATCCACTGCAATCTTGAAAAAGAAAAAGGCTAGATACAAAGTGTAGCTTCAAAATAATGTATGGGACCTCACTTACATTGCGGTTCCAAACACGCTATAAAATATTTTTTAAAGACTAACTTTAAAGAATTGTAGATAATTTACACAACAACTAATGAAAATAAATCATATTACCTTTAAAGAATATCGGACAATTTATCTAACAACTAATGAAAATTTATCTCACCTAAATAAAATTCTTTTTTTGCTTTGCTCTTTTTTTAAAAAATCTATAGGATCAACTTTAGTATCTAATGTCATTCAATGATTACTAATCTTCAAATAAAATACAGTGTATCCGGGACTTTCACTTTGGGTAGCACTTGGGTGATATAGAATTTGTGACATTGGTCAATCACAATGTCAGAATCCTTGTAAAAAAGAGCGGAAAAAAAAAAATCACTTGTACATTGTGGTTGACGAATGTCATCAATTCTATGTCACCCAAGTGCTACCTCACTTTCGTCTAAGAGCACAGTTATACATGAAACAAAGTTTGATCCCTTATTTGACAAATAAAATACATATATACAACTAATCGATAACAAATCCTAGAATTACCATGTGATTTATCTTGGTTTTTATATGTGTTTAGTCCTTATAAATAGGGGTCATTTAAAATTTGGTTCCTGAATTTGTTAATCCTAGCATTTTGTCTATGCAAAATTTAATCATTTAAAATTTCGTTCCTATCCCCATTTAATCTCTATCATGTCACTAATCTGGATTGAAATGACGAAAATACCCTTGAAATGAACTTAGGGGCATTTTGGTCCGTTCACGTAAACTTTTGATGTGTCTGCACTGCCACGTAAGCAGAATAGTGACGTGGCAGTGATTAAGTGGGGAGAGAGACGAAATTTTAAATGATTAAATTTTGCAGGACAAAATGCTAGTGTGCTCGTGATTTTCGGATATCAAACCATTAATTGATTTGAATCGTCAATCTTTGAACTCTCGATTTTTATTCGTGGGAAGGGAAAAAGTGAGTAAAAACCCTTATCGTGACTTTGGATTCGGGGGTTGGTTACGCGAAGGGAAGGTGCTAGCACCCTAAGCGTCTATGGTATTCCATAGGAACCTCTTACCTAATTTATCTTGTGCTGAATTGATTTGCTTATTTGAAAATTATTACCTAAAAATCTAAGTGAAAGAATGGAGGGAGAAGAAGTATGTTTTTGGTTATTTTTATTTGATTTGGAAGGATAAAAATCCTATGCCTACATACCTTTAAAGAAAAGGGATCAAAACCAATGTAGTTCACCTAAAAAGTTTCTTTTTGGTGGGTTAAGTTGATTTTAAGATTTTTTTGAAAATGGGGTTTTAGAAGAGAAAGAGGCCTCAAGGCATGAGATAAAATAAGGTGAGGTTGGTCAAATTTTAATTACAATAAATCAAGTCTATTATGAATATTAATTCAGTGCTTGTGTTACCTACATTATTACATCAACTCCTAGATACATTCTATGGCCTCAAGAGAAATATAATAACAAGAAATAAAAAAAAATGCGCAAAATAAATTACATCAATTTCCTAATTATACACGCTAAAAAATTAATGACAATAAAATGACAAGAAGTTAAAATATGCATGAGATGATTCTAAATAAAAGAATGACAATTATAAAATTAAAACAGTAAATAAAAATTAAAACAAACACAATATTTTGTAAGTTTTTTTTAGATAATTTTTTTTAGCAAAGAGGTGCAGAAAGTAAAAACAGAGGTATAATTAATAAAACTGTAGTGAAATTAAATAACAAATGGGCTCAGACTGGATAAATATGGACCGTCGGATGCTCAGAAGGTCTAGATCTAATCACAGGAAGTCTCATCACAGCCACTAGATCAATGATCTAGGAGTAAAAAAAAACAAAAGGAACACAGGGACCAATAGATTTACGATCTAACGGTTTAAATAAAAAGAACACAGTGAGCAAAATAAACAAGCATGCATACAAAACAACTGAGGAGGCATCAACAGCCGTTAGATCAAAGATCTAACGGCTCACAGGAAAAGCACATGGAGACAATCGTAAAGCGCACACACAGGAACAGACCAAACAAAAAGTACTATAAAAGCAGATCAAACAAAAAAAACACACATAAATCCTTTCAATTCTCTCTCTAAGTTTAACTTAGAGAGAGAAGTTCTCCCTTCTCTCTAAAAATGACAGCGCCCCCTACTTCTTCTTCTCCGGCGAGATAAATTTTCCGACGCGGTGGCCGGTGGTGGCACCACTGCGCCGGAGTTCAAAACTCCGCCGATTCAAAAACAAATTACCTTTTTAAACATCCTTTTTTCTCCTCAATTCAGATATCTACTTAGTTTTTACAAACAAACAACCAAAACTTCTAGATCTAAGTTCAAACTTCTGAAAATCTTTTTGAAACAAAATCTACAAAAAGTCCGGATCTAAACTACTAAGCAAAGAAGAACACGAAATAAACGAAAGAAAATCCTTACCTCTTTCGATCGATCCGATCTAGAGGTTGTGCTTCACGAATTTGACTCGGTTTGTATTCCGGTTCAGCCGGTTCGACTCTGTTGTCACTTTCTTCTCCTTTCACGATCCGATTCAAGCTTTGTTCCTTCTTGCTGCTCAGTTCCGAACCAGCTTGGATTTGAATGTGACTTTGGTTCTGTTTCTGTTTGTTAGTGTATGGTGATGAATTTCGATTTCGAATTTGTGTGGTGTTGAAATCTTATGGCCGAATTTGTGATTTGTTGTGGTTTATGATTGATTCTAAAAAAAAAAAAAAGGTGAAAAGGGATCACGATGAACATTCATCGGTTGTTCATGATTTTTGATGATTTTTGTTTGTTTTTGACTCTAAAAATTGAAGAAAGGAAATTAGGGTTTTTTTTGTGTGAAAGCTGCGGCTGCAAATGATTGATTTATCTGTGAAAGTTTTGTGCGGCCTCCTTTTCTTTCTTTTGCAGGTTTGATTTTATAGGATTAGGGTTGAAGGGAAAAAGGAAATAACTTCAGAAAAAGCAACCGTGTACTGGATTTGGAAACAAAATTTTGACTTCTATGAATCTGCCTGAATATGAGGCGTGAATGAAAAAAAAAAAATTTTTGGACCCTTGCTGGGATTTTTCGAACTCATTGACATTATCGGACGAAAGTAGAAAATAAACTAAAACGAATAACTAATTTTAAAACCAAAACTAAAATTAAAACTAATAAAAGATGGAAATTAAATACTGAAATAAAAAGAAAATAAAGAGAGAAGAGGGCCCGACTCGGAATCAAAAAATGAGGTACTTCAAAGTAATCTCTCTGCCGAAATTTTGTCTGAAACGACGAAAATTCCCGACTTTAAAAATACGAATAAAATGGGTAAGAATAGAGAAAAGTGGTCAAAATTTGGGGTATGACAGCTAGGATTAACAAATTCATGGACCAAATTTTAAACGACCCCTATATGTAGATACGAAACACATATAAAAGCCGATTTATCTTTTTGTAGCAAGCGTTTGTTTTGTTCTAATATGGAAATTAGTCTTAGAGCGAGTTAGTGTCAAGTCAACGAGATTAAATACTTAAAAGAAATGGTGTGTAGATTTAAATCTTCGAAGTAAAGCACATATGACTTTAACTAAGTCTAGAGAGGTAGAGTAGTGGGATATTCCATAATGCCCCGCTTTCCACTATTAGGTCCTCCACTCATCCAGAACTTCTATTGGATGAACTCTATGAATAGGAGGATCCATGCCCCCATAACTCATTCACTTCATTTCCACTTCACAACCGCTAGAGAATTATGTAGTTCTGATTCTCTAAACCACTTAAGGATACGTAAGACCAACGATTCTACATGTCGAGCTTGAATAACAATACTTCACTTGTTGGTTCAAGACCGACGACATCTCCATCAATCATAAAGTGTGTTTGGATGGGGGAATGTTTCGAGGGAATTCAAATATTTTGAGACGAATTTCATTGTTTGGATAATAATTTGAAGAATTTTCAAAATGATGAGAATTTATGAAGTATTGTGTTCAAGTTAAATGTAGAGAATTTCAAATGACACCTAAAAGGTAAGAACTTCAAAATTCTTCATTGTTATAATCTTTCAAATTTTGCATTTTGATCCTCAATTTTTTCAAAATTTTCAATTTGACTCAATAAATTTTTTAAAAAATTATAATTTGACCCCTCAAAATTTTTGAAATTTACAAATTGACCCCTAATTTCAATTTTTAAATTTGGCCAAAAAAAATTAAAATTTATAAAAGTTCCCCAAAAATGATGACATTGAAATTTTTTATTACTCCACCCAGACAAAAGTATTTAAAAAATATAATAAATTTAATTGAATCATTTAAATTGCCTAAAATTTTAAATTCATTAAAAAAATTCAATTACCTCATCATTTAAGTTCTTCATTGCCATCATCATAGCAAGGAGGATCTATGTACTTACCACAAGTACAAAATATGCATACATCAATTTAAATGAATATGTGGTTGAAACCAATGCAAACATGCTATTCTTATACATCAATTTTGTTTTAGTAAAAAAAAATAAATACAATTCTTTTAAAAAAAAAAAACACTAAGACGTTGATTGTTTGGATGGAGTAGTAAGCAGGCGAAGGATAAGTCAAAAGGAAGTAACAGAGTGTCGTTGACGAAGATTCATTGATTGATTCATAAACAAACACCCACCGTGTCTTTGTCTTCTTCGAGAATGTCGACACCGAGATCGGTTGCAGTTGCCGTCAGTGGCGGCTCCGGCGCCGCCAAGGGTAGCCGGCGAGCTTTACAGTGGGCTATGGAGAATGTCGTGCCTCAAGCAGATAGACTCATATTGGTTCACGTTATCCCTAAAATCACTTCTATTCCAACCCCAGGTATCTCAATCCCTAGAATAAATAAGTGCTTATATATAAGTTGTTTTCTATAACCAAAGATAAAATAAAGTGAAATTGTTTTCATAAACTATAAGGTGTTGTTTCTATAAGACTAAGAGCTTACAAAAAATAAAATGAAATCGGCTTAGGTACATGTCATAGTTTGTTTCACAACTTGATAGTGATAACACACATCTATGTCCTTGAGGTATAACTGGATTCTTTGAAAGCTTGATTAGGGAGCTACCATCTCGTTGAATAATAGTTGAACTCTTCCTTTCTAGTAGATATGTTAAATTCTGGCTGTTACTTTTATATTAAGCCTCAATTCATTTCATTTAGGGTATGTTTGGATTGCCAGAATGTTGCATAGCTAAATGAATTCGGGAATTCTGTATAACATTTAAATAAGGCTTAATTCATTTTGTCATTCATCTTCTATAAAGCTTCCAAAGCCTCGATCCTTCCTCCAAAATTATATCCATGAGTGATTTCAAAGTCTTGTTCTTCTTCAACACAATAACACTTGCGCAACTCATGTACAAGCAAACTGCTTTCCATTTTTTTCTATGATCAGGGTGCTGGTTGTACAAAAGAACCATCTGTCATACTTCAATTACTACTAAATACAGAAAATGTCTGTTTCTAATTTAATTCAGGCTCGTAATTGTGCTCCAATACCAGATGTTATGACAACTGAAAAAAAAGAACTAAAAGTAAAAGTTTCTCTACTGCACTCAAGAACTGACTTTGGCTATTATTCTATAGTCTTGCATAACAAAGTACAATAAGAAAAGACACTTCCACATGTTCAGCTCTATACAAAGTGGGAAAGATAATAAAATTACCACATTACCCCTAAACATAGGAATCAACTAAGGTAAGCACACAGAACAACAAAAATAAACCTAACATTGAGGGGCAATGAACCTTAATAATTGACTGGGCAGGAGACTGATATTAGCCAATCACATGGTTGTAAATACAAGCACCTTTATGGTGCAAGTGTTCTGTTAATTTTATATGATTAGAAACTGCTTTTGGTGACTGAAATGCACTGCTTGTGTGTTTTGGGATTTCTACTCACAGCTGGAGGGTATATTCCCATTTCGGAAGCAGACGCCCATGCCTTTGCAGCTTATGTGCAGGATGTGAAACAGAAGTCTGAAGAAATCTTTGTTTCATTCAAAAAATTATGTGAATCAAACACGGTGTGTTTCTCTCTACCATGTACAGATATATGTATAAGTACTTGGTATATGAAGCAAAATAAGTGACTTTGAAAAAATTATGGTCTCTTAATAAGATCAATCTGAAAATTTTGTAGATAGAAACCTTTCTGCTAGAAGATGACAATCCGGCAAATGCACTTCTTAGCTTTATCTCGGAGTCTGGGGTTCAAATATTAGTGCTGGGCTCTGACGACTCAAATTTTATTACAAGGTATGTGATTCTAAATCTACAAAGCATTAAAGCAAGCACTTCGTTTTTGAAGTTTTTTGTTATTAGTCCCTGCTTGAAATTGTAAATGTCTACGAGCTTTTATGTAATAAATTGACTTGATTTTCACTCCCTGCAGGTATCTACTATCTAATTAGATTTTTGCAATCAGGAGTTATGGACTTCCATGCTCAATCTGTTGCTACAACAAAAAACTTCCTTTGGGATTATAGTGGAATTAATTTTCACAAACAATTTCATGAAAGAAATAGGATGGATCAAAGTCAATCCAATATAATAACCCTTTTACAAAGTTCTTATAAAGTTCTGGTTTTCTTCTAGGAAGCTAAAAGGACCTGGCATTCCGACCACCATTCTAAGATGTGCTCCCGACAGCTGTGATGTATATGTTGTAGATAGAGACAGAATTGTATCAAAGTTAGCTGATTCTTTATCTTCACATTCTCATGGTATGGTTGAATTTATTGCATTATAAGATCTTAGTTCCTGCATCAACTAATGGTGTGGCCATCTTATCTATAGTTTAGATAATCCTTTTTATCGAACTAGGGTCCTGGATAAAATGTTTGTGGAATAAGTTATCGAATTTCTGATTTTCTTTTTTCTTTTTGTTCTCCAACAGAGGAAGGCCCAAGGTACACCGTGTCTAATCAAATAAATAAATCAGACAATGGTGCTGGTGTTGGTGGACAAATGTCTGGAATCAGTGCATCCTCAACAGAACTTAAAGTTCTAAAAAATTTCAGATTTCTATCAATATCAGAGCATAGTTACATTGGTCTGCAAACCTCTAGTCGTAGGAGTTCTTTTGAAAATTCTACTATAAGTGAAGAAGCAAATCCAGAAAACTATGGAGACTACGTTGATACTATCAGTCTGCGCTCATTTGATTCCATTGCTTCTGCATATCATGAACCGGTAACTTTCTTTTTCTTGGTTAGATCTTAATGGCTCACAGTGTAATGGCTTGCAGTCACAGTGCTATATTTTGTGATTCTTCAACATGGCATAGCATTCATACGAAGTTTACTTATGCAGTTGGTCATGCAAGAAGTAGAGAGGTTGCAACTGGAATTGCAGAATACTATTTCCATGTACAAACAGGTTTGTGAAGAACTGGTTCACGCTCAAAGCAAGGTGAGAGTTTGATAATTTTTTATTTCTCTTCTGTTTGTAGAAGGAAATGCATGTAGGGGTCTCTAATTCAGCTAAACTATCCCCCCTGCATCACTTCAAATAATTTGTTAGAAAATGAAAATGTTTTTCTGTAATAATATATTATACTGCTTATTAATTATTTCAAGTTTAAATTTTGAATATCTAAAACTTGATCCAGAGCCTTGGCATCAAAATTTAACAAATAAATTATAAAATAAAATAAAATAAAAAAATAAATGGGTTCGGTCATATTCAAACATAACGTATGTGTCATGTATGATTTCAATATATTTTTATTTCAAAATCAGTTCATTGAAAGACACTGCCATCTCTTCTTCACTGTGGTACAGTTTCTAATTTGGAGAATAATATAATTTAGAGCTCGGCACTTCACATAATTTGTTTATGCAATCAGAGTAATTTATGGCTTAATGATACAAAATAGCTCTGTTTACATGTATGCCTTCTCTTTCAGGCCCTTTTACTTTCTTCTGAATCTCTCGAAGAAGCTAAAATAATAAATGCTTCCTTGAAAAGAGAGGAGACTTTGAGAAAGATTGCTGCTGAAGAGAAAGCAAAGTATTTAAAAGTCATGAAGGAACTCGAGGAGTCGAAAAGCATGTTTGCCAAAGAGTCATATGAAAGGCAAATGGCAGAACTTAATGTCCTTAGAGAATCCATTGAAAAACAGAGAATTGTCGACACATTGCTCTCAAATGACAGGAGATACAGAAAATATACCATGGATGAAATCAAGATCGCGACAAACAACTTGTCTGGGGACTTGGTAATTGGTGAAGGAGGATATGGGAAAGTTTATAAGTGCAATCTTGATCACACACCAGTAGCTGTTAAGGTTCTACATCAGGACACAATCAACAAGAAAGCAGAGTTTCTAAAAGAGGTTTTCCTTATGCTTTGGTCTTTTTCTTTTTTTCATTTGAAACTGTTTATGAGAGACTGAGAGAGTTTTTGAAACTTACTGAACTGTTGGGTCATCTGTTGGGAGTTCTTCAGAAGATATTTTAAAGCTCTAAAGCATGAATTGATTTATAAAACTTACAAATACAAGCTCAAGTAACCAAGTCACTTTGGAAACTTTTAAAAGTGACTACCCCACTAACCCAACTGACGAGGTTGACTGATATTAAGTTACCGATCAGCAAATCTTGACTCATCTAGCTTCATTAGAATTTATTCTTTGTTCTCTGCGCAGCAATAACCCTCATTTCAAATCTTGCTGATTTAAAAGTTAAATGATGTTTTGTTCTCACACTCCCTTAGGTCGCATTTTTCATTGCTTTCTAATGACATGCACTTTTCATATATTTCAAATGAACGTAACATTTGAATGCTGCAATAATAAGAGAAACCGAGAAACCTTCCTTATGTTGTTTTGAATGCTGCAATAATAAGAAAAACTGAGAAACCTTCCTTATGTTGTCTCCCATTTATTGCAGGTTGAGATTCTTAGTCAACTACACCATCCAAATATGGTTTTGTTACTTGGAGCCTGTCCTGAGAATGGTTGCCTTGTTTATGAATATCTAGAAAATGGAAGCCTAGAAGACTATCTTCTCAACAGAAATGAAAAACCACCACTTCCTTGGTTTTTTCGATTTCGTATAATTTTTGAAATGGCTTGTGGTCTCTCATTCTTGCATAATTCAAAGCCAGAACCTATTGTTCATCGAGATATAAAACCCGGCAATGTCTTGTTAGACAGAAATTATGTTAGCAAAATTTCAGATGTTGGACTGGCTAAACTCATTTCCGACGTTGTACCTGACAATATCACAGAGTACAGAGAATCCGTGCTTGCCGGTACTCTTCATTACATGGACCCAGAGTATCAAAGAACTGGCACTGTCCGACCAAAATCAGATGTATATGCTTTTGGAGTAATAATTCTCCAGTTGATAACCGCTCGCCATGCACGTGGACTTATTACGACTATTGAAGATGCAATTACTAATGGATCGTTCCGTGATATTTTAGATAAATCAGCTGGAGATTGGCCACTGAATGAGACAATTGAATTGGCTGAAATTGGCCTTAAATGCACTTCCCTTAGATGCAGAGATAGACCAGAACTTGATACTGAAGTTCTTCCACTGCTCAAAAGACTTTCTGATATGGCAAATGCTAGTGTCAAGATAGGAAGAAGTAGTGCACACACCCCAAGCCAGTATTACTGTCCAATCCTTCAGGTATAAACCTGCAGATATGATAAACATGTGATTATTGTGTTGTCATATCTATGTGTTGCATATATCTTTTTTTTCTTGAAGATGTATTTTTTCATTATTGATTGACTGATGACTGGTGAGTACCGCAGGAAATAATGGATGAGCCATATATCGCCGCGGATGGTTTCACTTATGAGCACAGAGCAATCAAAGCATGGCTCAGCAAACACAATGTGTCACCAGTAACAAAGCATAAACTCCAGCATTCTGAGTTGACTCCAAATCATACTTTACGTTCTGCCATTCAGGAGTGGAAGTCAGAAGTGACCTTACTTGATTAGCAATTGCATGCTGTGAATTCTCTACCTCTCATCTCAACCCTCTTTAACTTGCAACGTAAAAACTGTCAGGATTTGGACTGTACAAAAGAATTGTAAATAATATTGGGAATTTTTTTACGAATAAAAAAAATATCTCGTGCCATTGTATTTAGCTCAAATTACTGAAATTTGTTGGATAAAAATGTAAGTTTAATCTAGATGAAATAAAGTTAAAACATTCGTGTTGACAAAAAAAAAAAGTTTAAACATTCGTGTACAATGAGACATTGTTCATTATTAACAACCAAGGCAATTTTCAAATGTAGTCTGCTACTGATCCTAAATTTTGGCATAAGCATTTAATGTAGACTAATGTGATATTAAAATATTAATTAAATACTAATTAAACAGCATAACTATCCATTACTAGTTTTTGTGGAGTAATTAACAACCCATATATATATATATCCACTAAACCTGCAATAATCCTGCTTATGATCTTGTTGCATTGCATTACATTACATTTCATAGGTGGTGGTGTAGGTTTAGTTTTGGCTGTTTGTGACATTGTTGGAAGAAATAATGATTACGGACAATTTCATGGATACCGAAAGCGGTATCGAAATCAGAATCTGATCCCTCTTCTCCTTATATGATCCAAAGTATCTCGTTCTTTTTTTAGAGGAGAAATCACAAAAATTGTTGAACCTATAAGTTTTCCTTCCAAAACTTCATAGTTAAATTTTTTGATAATTTTACAATTGGTTTTGATTTATGATCTCAATCATTGATTTTTTTTTATATTAAAACAACAAAAACTAACAGTTTGCATTACACTTTATCTTGTAAAGTGAACCCCTCATTTTGGATCCATTTGTAAAGTATAATTAGCAAACATTGGCATACATGTAAAAAAAATGGCATAAAATAAACATCCGAATATATGCGATAACCAGCAACCGTTTCATCATCATTAGTTCAGACTGGAATATTAGAACTGAAATAGTCAAAATATTAATAATCCACAATAGATAGATAAAACAGCTAACTGAAGTCTGAAGCCCATTAAAAGGTCCTACTTCTATCTTACTCATAGTATATTTAATGCTATTCAAAGTCAAGGTACAGCACTACATTCCCATGAAAATGATCCTGCTTTTCCATCTCCCCATTGAGATAAGATGTACTTCTCCCCTGCAAAACCTCAAGATAAACTAGCTCAGAATTTAACAAGCATATTAACTGAATTGAAATGAGAACTTGCACAATTATGTGTAGCTGTCTAAATATCAGAAACTTTTCCTTTCTGAATAAGATTAAAAAAAGCAGGTGTATTATATCAGTCATTGTTTGATTTCCATCATTTGCTTTTCAAAATTATCCATGACAGGAACAATTGAAAGGCCCAAGGTCTAACAAACCAAATACCTTTTGAATTTTGATGCAGTGATTGCCTAGCACAGGAGCATCAACATATGTCAGGTGTGAAGCTTGAGTTTGTTTGACATAGACCTATCTTATTTGACAAACTTGTAAACTAATTTGTGGTTACTCGTGGTAAAGCTTTTAACAAGTAGTTTAGAGTAAATAATGTATATAAAAATTAAAATTCATATATATAAAAAATCATATGAACATATCTTTTATGTCATTTTATGTTGATCAGTTAGTTTGCTAACTAATTTTAACAACCACTTGAATATCAATCAACTAGCTTTTCATTTATAAACTTTCAACTGTAGTCCATTAGCTACTAGTTTAACTTATAAACTACTTAAACTATTGCCAAATAGATACTACAGAATGGAGTGTGAATAAACTGACCCAAGTCACACCCTTGACTCATTTATGGAAACCAATCATTTCATTGTTCATAAAAAAATCATAGAATAGATTGATGTATTGAATTAAAATGCACTATTAAGCTATTAACTAATTAAATAACTCATTCTAGATATTAGACGACTTTTAATATAAACTTAAATTAGTATATTATTTAATTATTTAATGCTGCACCCGACAAGAGTCTAAAAGTTGTTACATGTGCCTATGATTGCAACTGGGTTACCATGTCATTCTTTCCAAATTACTATTTTAGTCCGTGAAGCTATCAATGAAAAATCAATGCAATGCTGAAAAAGTGCTCAGCTGAAATTCTGAAACATACCTTTTTCCTATCCTCTCTTGCGCTTAAGTTGCTTCATATGTTCCACGATATAAGTAATAACTTCTTTTAGTGTTGCCTTCCTCTGTTCCTTGAAGTTCCACAGCTCATATACAGCATACCCACCACTTGGATTGTATTCATTTACTTCTTTCAAGGCTGTTTCAACAGCTGAATATATCTCATCTCCCCATTCCTGCTTGAGCTTTTTTAACTTCTCATCTTCCTCATTCATGACTGACTGTGTCAATATAATAGTATTACCGTGTTAATTATTATACTATTTCTACATTGAGGCATAACTACTGCAAAAACACAGAGCATGTCTTTATGGTACATACCACATGGCTATCATTCTCTCTGACGACTTTAAAAGGGTGCCAAGCTGAATTCTTCACATTCTCCTGCCAAAAAGAGCAAAGCTCCATGGCCTTCATCCCAGCTTCTTCTTCAGAAAGAAATCTTTTCTTGCAGACATTCACAAAAACTTTCTGATCAAGGTCTCCCATTCTTTTCGTCCCAATATTAGTTTTATTATTACCAGTCAGCATTTCATTTAACCCCTAAAAAAAAAAGAAATTAGAGAGAGAGAGAGAGAGAGAGAGAGAATGAGGGGGGAACAACATTAGTCTCCACAATATACTCACAGCAGAACAACAGAATATCAAAATTCTTATTTCCTAAAGAAAGGTGGAGACAATCTTCACGAGGTACTTTATAAGTTAGCGTGAAGAAATATATGCACCTTGTTTGTTAGTTGGTTATCGTTAAGAATACAATAAGATAAAGGTTAAAAGGATGCAAGAATATGAGTAACATTTCTTTTGATATAGAATTAAAATAAAATCGAGATAAAGTAAATGAGATCATACGGCTATTAACTCTTTACGAGCTTCCTGTAGTTCATCATTGCTCTGGCGCTCCTTGGCAATGAGGGTTTGATTCATAGACTCCATATCCTCCAAACTTTCTATTTTGTCTGCCAATTCAGTACTCATTTCTTCCATTTTTTTCTTAACAGCTTCATCATCTTGATCTCCAAGATGTTTCATAACTTGCAATTTCCCTTTTAATTCCTCAATTTCCATTTCTAATTTTTGTTTGGCATCTAGTTGCTTTTCCAATTGAAGGATCTTGTTTAAGGCCTCTTCTTTTTCTCTCTGGTAGTTTGGAAGTCCACATCAGTAGAAGACATTTGCAATGGATGATAACATTGATAAGTGATAAAAAAATACGCTGTTGTAGTATTTTCTTTTTATAAACAAGAGAGTAAATAGAGGGCAAACCTTTTGCTCTTCAACAAGCCTGAAGACATTCTCATCGGCTATCTTCTGCTCCTTTGAAGCCAACATGAGTGATTCATTCCTCGAGTCTTTCTAGAAGGACAAAGAAGTAATATTTGAATCTTGTGGAAGCACACATGAAGGCTGATGATTTTAAAGTCTTAAGGCACATCAAACAAGTAAAGATTAGAAAGTGGGATGACAGAAAGCACATCTAGGAGATGTGGTTTTTTATGGATTTTAAAAGATTAATTTTCAATCCAAAAAAAAAAAAGATGATTTTTCAAATGACAAAATCGCTTACTAATATTTCATATACCATATGAAACTGCAAATCTTTATAATGAAATTTCGACATAAATGAGGTAGTTAAAACTAGAACCATATATTTGTAAAAAAACTAAAACCATATATATAAATTGATATTTCCTCGCAATAATCGGAAGCTTTTGGCATAAAGACTCTCGGTCAAATTAGCAGATGGTGGAAGACCAATAAAAGTTGGGATTCACTTAAAGGGAGTCAATAGGATCAAAATAAAGCACTTTGTTATGCAAATCAAGAGCAACCAAGGACATTAGTAGCAGACCATCGACAAAGACGGGTCTAATTTTTTGCAAGGACAATGGTAGATAAGAACATATGATCAGCAACAAAAAATATTTAATATGGGCATATATTAATTGAAAAATGTAATATATGTTACCTTCTTCTTGTCCTCTTCCAGTTTCTGCCTCTCTTGATCAGTTAGTACCTCACGTTTATTCAGATCTCTGCTCCAGGTATCTAGCTTCCGCATTTTTTCATCCAATTCATTACGCAACTTTTCTTGTTCTTCCAAGATCCTTCGTACCTCTTCACGAGCTTTACGCTGCATGCTCCTTGACTCTGAAAGAAAAAAAAAAAAAAAAAAAAAAAAAGAGGGAGACCTTTTTGTAGCATTAAAATCTAAGCAAAAGTTTTTTTCTACTCTACTGCTTCAATGAACGTACAAGAATATAAAAACATACATGGCCAAACTTGAAGCACACGGCCTTTACATACAATAAGACAAAATCAGATTCTAACAGAAATTATACAAACCTTCAACAAAAGCATTGTGAAGCCTGTCTTTCTCCTCCAGCATCCTACTTAAAGACATGGTCTTCTCGTTATACTTATATTGCATTTTGTTGAGGTTTTCATTTGTAATATCAATTTCATTAGCCAGGTTTTCCACAATGCTATTTCTGCTTTCAGATGCTTCTTGAACAATATCTGAAATTGTCCTCAGCCTTCCTTTGTTCCGAAGGTACTCCCCGATTGGCCCTCCACAATTATAATCATCTTCACGTGCAACCCATCCATAAATGTCTGAACTGGCCTGCATGTCCATTGAATTCCAGTCCTTCTTCCCATGATGTTTAGTTTCAAAGGATTTCTCAAATTCACTTGCATTCATGAAACCATTCCAGTCATTGTTGAAGTCTACTACAGCCTGAGTGTCACCATCCATGAAGAATACATGGACATCCAATGGTCTGTACTTGGCAAATTCCTTTAGCCAGTATCCAGAATCATTCAGTTTGCTCTTAATATTAACAATTATGCCTGTCCATGGCCAGACATAGTTCTCAACCTGTGGTGCAGGTTGGTTGACAGCTTCGGTCAAAGGCGGGGGAGGTATTTGGTCTGCTTCATTTGCTAGGTCAGTCTCCAAAAACTTTGCCAGAGCGAGGTGGTTTGCCTTTTGTTTGGCGTTTCTGTTTGCTGAACCTTTGCTTACTCCAGTTGCATGTTGCATCAAATCCTTATATTTGAACTCTTGCTTCTTTTTTCCAGCACAATATGGACACCTGAGTGTACCGTTTAAATTCTTCACTTTGTATTTACCATCCTTTAACTCCTTATAAGGTTTGTCAGAGTATTCCTCAATCTCAGACTCGCTGATATCTGACTCTTCTTCAGAGCTGTAGTCCATTGAAGCTCTGCATACAATTACAAATGTCAGTTCGTAAGTATAAAGTTGCATATAATTTGATGAGGAATATTAATCAACAATGACCAGTAGCATGTAATTTAAAAGAAGAAAAGAACATTAATCAACAATATACAGTTGCATATAATTGAAAGGAAAAAACTAATAATAACAAAACAAAGGTTAAATTTTCGAATAACTCAGATGGGATATTTTTGACTGGTAGTAAAGGGTGGAATATGCAGGTTAATTTTAAAAAAAGAGATATCCCATTCCATTCTATAACACCAATCCACATACCCTAAAAAAGGACACTTTCACAGAATATGAATAGGTTAAAATAAATAAAGTTGGTTGAAAAAGAAAACAGAACTTGTCATTGACAATTTGACTTTTGGAATGGTGATTCTAAACAACAAATTTTAAATTGCGGAGGAATTTGTCTCAAACATTTGCAGATGCCCGATAGAGAACAAATTCAAAGAAGCACACCAAATACACAGGTATAAAGAAGCATCTCTCGATAAGGGCATAAAATATATGTTTTACATAAAAGAAAACAACATTATAGTGAGATAGATAGACATGAGAGATATACATGATGCAATTAGGAAAAAGAATAAGATATCCCCCAGAGCAAAACAAACTAAACTGCATAAGTGCATAACATGCATTGTGCACAATATACAAATACAAATTCAGAACATATAAGGAAAACTACAGCCATGCATGAAGCAGAGATACATCGTGCGCTACTTATTAAAAATATAGATTCAGTAACATGCACTCTCCTCCCAAAAGAAAAACCACACACAACTAAATAACTAAAAATTGTTAAAATACAGTCTGCTTCTAATTGAAAGAAAGCTATGAAACACTGACATAAACACTGGACACGACATAGACACGTCATGGAGAGAACGAATTATTTGTACATAATCACATGTGTCAGTTTCGTGTTAGTGTCCGACACCGACCGACAAGTGTGGGACACTGAACACGCCTTTGATCAGAGGTGTTGGTGCCACAGAGTAAGAAAGACTGGTTGAAACTAGGAAAAATAATAATATACAAATAAAAGACCTTATAATACCCTAGTTGCTATCACAAAAATGCAGAGCTAGGAATGGGAAAATAAACGGATAGAAAAATAATAACATTTAAACTTTCATAGGTATTCAACTAAAAATCACATATCTCCAAAATAACATAACCTCTGACATAAAATTAAAGTAGTAAATATCAAAAATAAAATGAAAAACACAGAATCTAAAAAACAAAAAATAAAATTGTTGCCGTTCATGCACAATGCAGAATTTACTTCAAGTTCATGAAGTTCAACATCCACTATTAACCTAACCCTCACCAATTAATAATTAACATATTTAGTACGAATATGAGAAACCACATTTGCAAAAATAACTTAATCGAAAACAAAAATGACTTGTAACGGCGAAAATCACTAACAAAAGTATCACATAATACATGCAATTCTACAGTAGAACGAAAACAACAACTATTTAAGCTCAGAGAAAAACAAAATGGGGAGTAAGAGAGAGAGAGATTTACTTTGAGGTGGTTACTAGAGAAGGGTTACTCGTCGGGAATGCCGAAGGGCAGCGGTGGTCCGATCAGAGTAGAGTGTGAGGTGACGTGGGACCTGGCTTCTCTTACAAAAAAGAGAAAACTTTCTGTATCCTGCTATCTGTGTTTGTTTTGTAATAAAAAATGGGAACCCATAAAAAATTTGATTTTCTCTGGTAAACACCCAAACTTTCATTAAAAAGTAAAGATGTATTTTTAACGATTAGATTAATAAATTATATTATATCTTATTTAATTTATTGATTTAATAGTGAATACTATCTTATATACATAACGGAGTGTATCGTGTATAAACGGGTGAGTTATTGATATTCAATTTTGTTTTATATTTAACAGATTGATTAAGGAAACGATCTTCTAACTTTAACGTGTGATGAAGCAATGTCCAAAAGATAAAAAGATTTTTACTTAGTTTTCATTGATTTGAAGATGACATATAAAAAAGTGTGTAAGATTTTGTTGAAAACTCTAAAGAAGAAAAGGATTAGGCTTGCTTATATTAGAGCTATAATGGATGTGTATGATGGAACTCTAGACTAGTGTGGGGACACATAATGGGGTTATCGACGATTTTCGCATAATAATAGGATTGCACCCGTAGTCACTTATAAGTCCTTATCTTTTTTACTTTAGTTTTTGGATGTACTTAGGAACACATCCAAGTGTTAGCACTAAGGTATATACCCTCCGGTCACTATTGTAAATAGAAATTTACATTTGATATTCATTCAATTAAGGATGCATGTGGTCTTTATTATATACTACATACATCATTTATTGAATGAATATAAAATGCATATTTTTGCTTATAATAGTGACCGGATGGTGTATATTTTTTCTTCTCCAGATGATGTAGTACTACTAAGAGAGTCGAGGGATAAATTTAATGGAAGATTACAAACTTGGAGACAACCCTTAGAAGTGTACGACTTACTCCATCCGATTACATTTATAAGTAAAAACTACTTTTTAGGTTCATTGAGTACTTAATGTATTTGGTCTATGATACATATCAAATTCATTAAGTATTCAATGAACCTAAAAAGTATTGTTTTGCTTGTAAATGTGATCAGAGGGAGTATGCCTCAATGGAAGCAAGGCATGGTGCATTGAATGTAACACCATCAAAAGGTGAACCCAGGTTACACGATTTAAATATTTTGGGTCTAAAGTACAAAATAAAGGAGAAACTGAAGCAAGTGTAAATAATCGTATTCACGTTGTGTGGTTGAAATGGAGAAGGGTCTCGCATGTTTTGCGTGGTATGAAAGTACCGCCCAAGTTGAAGGAAAATTCTATCAAACAATTGTCAAGTTGGCGATGTTGTTTGGTACAGTGTGTTGTGCGGTTAAGAACCAACACCAGAATAAAGTAAGCGTGACAAATCAAATTACGTCATAATGTTCTAACATAAATCATATCTCATTAATTTATTTATTTTTTTAGAAAATATCTCATTAATTTATGTCGACTACATATATAAAATTACATCATAATTTTTTATGATAAACTATAGTTTGGTCCAACTCATTAATCTCCAAGTATTTTTTAGAATCTCTTATAATTTTATTAGATCTCTATGCCCGTAGGGATCTGATTATCCTCGATCTTTGAGGATTTTTAGTCTTACTATAAAAAAAAATCCACACTTGCCTTATTCCTCAAATCAAGCAAAGTTGGTTTGATTAAAACAAGTTTTAGAAAAAAAAATATGCATCCCTCCATCTTTTTAGAGCATAGCTTTCAGTCTTTCACTACCAAAAAAAAAAAACACGCAAAATAACATATGTTTTTTTTCTCTAAAAAAAAATATGTTTTTTAGAATCCCAACTATTTTTTTTTTGGGTTACAGGAATCCCAACTATTTGAGTTAAAATAGAATACTCTCACATCTGGCTTTAATAATTCGGGGGTTAAAAAAACCCGCTATCCAAACACGATTTCCTTTATTTGTTAATAAAAACGGTTAAATAATTTTGTTTATCCCTATAAATACTCAAACCTTGTTTTTTGTCACTCTAATTTTTTTTTAGCAAAGTTTTGGGCTCAAAAATGTTTTGTGTCACGATTTTTCCCAATTCTTTAAAGTAAACATGCATATATTTTTCAAAATTTTGAATTAGTTTTTGGAGTTATGTTTAGTATTACTGCAAAGGTTTAAGTTTTTTAACAAAGTACAAATCAAAACTTGTTGAGAAATTGTAGAATGAATAAAAACTGTTATAAAATAAAGGAACAAAAACAAAGATGAAGAAGGTGAAAACTTTATATATATTATATTCACATGTGTGTTCTTTATATTACATATTGTAAGTTACAAATATACGAAGAGTCGTATAATTAAATACCAATGATGGTGAAAAAAATAATTTATTGATAGAATTTGAGAAATATATAAAGCTTAGGGACAATTGACATCACATCATACTAATATTATTCATAACAAAAACGAAATTTTAAAATATTTAGAGATGAAAATTTATTTAACTAATTAAAGAAAAATAATCTCCTTTTCTCCACGATTTATCTTTTTGAAAAATGTAAGCAACACTCACTTTTCAACACTCTCTGTATGTTCCACAACTTTTTCTGGATTCAATTTTCAAAGTTTAGACCCACAATGATTTAGATCAATAGGAGAGTGAATATTAGATAGAGTGTTTAAAAAAGAATGTTGCTACCATTACTCTTATCTCTTTTCACTTTATAGATTGATTGATGAGATGAGACTTGACAAAGTTAAAACCAAAGACCAAGATTAAAAGGTTAAAAAAACATCCATAAATAATAATAGGAAAATGTTAACGTGTGCCTTTGGGCACAAGTTAATGATTTCACTAATAGAAATTATGTTTAAGAAATTGTGTTAATTTATTGCTCAAAAAATCTAATACTATTTTTTTTTCAATTAATACTTACCATTAGTGGCAAAAATTTAATGCTTAACATGTGCCATAAGGGCATAAGTTAACATAACCCATGATAATTAGAGCTGTCAAAACGGGTCGGGCCGTATGGGTCGGCCCGTTTAGCCCGATTAATTACAGGGCTTGGGCCTTAAATATTGAGCTCGAATTTTAATAGGGCTTCATAGCCCGACCCTAAAAAGCCCGCTACCCGTTAGGGCTAGCCCGAAGGGCCAAGGGTAGCCCGCTAGCCCGCATAACAAAAAAAAATCCTATAAATTATATATATATTTCAAATAATTCTTTACTTAGTTAATTATCAAACTAATAAATAAAAGTAAAAATTCAATGAATTAACACAAATATACATGTAATATAAAATTATATTTACTCATTTCGTTATTTATAATTTTAAAGATCGAATATATAAATATTTATAACCATAACGTATCTAATTTATTTACAATTGCTTTCATCGCCGTTTTAGTTTACGACGTTTGTACGAAAATGTTTACAATTTATATTTGTTCTAGGTATTATTTAAACATATTAAAAATATTATTTATATAAAAAAAAATTATAGGAGAACTTTATAGTACTTTTTTTAAAAAATATATATAATTTTTAATACGGGCCGGCCCGTTAAGCCCGTGTAGGGCCGGGCTCGGGTAGTATATTTCAAGCCCGTTTTTCAACCGGGCTTTTTGGTCTGGTCCGATAAAACCCGAAGCCCGATAGGGCAGGCCCATACCCTAAATGGGTCGGGCCGCCCGTTTTGACAGCTCTAATGATAATAAAGCAAAGTATTTTGGCAAGTTTGCCATTTGTGAGCAAATAAGAGTGATTACTTCCTTTAAAGTTTCTATTAGTAGAAATATTTCCTTAGTTGTGTTTTAATTATTTTTAATTTATTTGTTATTACTCTCTCTGGCCTTTATTATAAGAAAAAATTGACTTTTTAGATTTATAGAATAATTAATATATCTTATTGTAAATATAGACTAAATACATATCACTTATATAATGAATCAAAAAAGTTATTTGTTTAAGGACGACAGAGAGTGAGTAATATTTAATGGTTATTTGAATATTTCATTCTCTACAAATTCCAATAGCAAGAAGTAAAACTACGTAATGGTTTTCAACATTTTCTTTTAATGGGATGTGTACTTTCAATGTTGGAAGGGTTGATTGATGTATTAAAGGTAAACTACAAACCGTTTTTTGAACCCACGGGTGTATTGAACACGCCCATACTTGCCACACTCGATTTATTCCTTTTCTTTCCCAAAGATTTCATTTTTCCTCTTAATTCATTATCCAACCTTCTCTCTTCTCAAAGATTTCATTTCAAATATGAACCCTCTCTCTTTATCTACCCCCCTGTTCCATTCTCATTTCTTCTCTTGCTTTTCTTTATTGATTATTCTAGGTTTTCTTTGCTTCATATTCTCATATTTATCATAGCATTTGATTTTATTTCTAACTAAAATTTTATTTTTTGGAGTGTAATTGAGGAACAACGTAGTCTGAATGGAGCTTTATTAAGGTAAGATTTATATATTAAGAATTTCAGGTAATGATTTTATTGATGCAAATGCAATCACTTTTCAGCTAGCAACGTGTCTCTTCAAGGGAATAAAATGGAATTGATTGTTACCAACACGTAGTGTTGCCTTTTGTTACTGATTGCTCTCCATTTTCTCCTTTCAAAATTCAATCAAAGCATCAGACTTTCAATCATAAAAATGGTTTTTCTGTTCTTTAGGGGTAATTAGTTAGTGTACATCATAGATGAATTGAAACTATACTTCTTTTGTTTTATAAAAGTTCATACCTTTTTTGGGTTTTAGTATTTGCTAAAATTCAAAGGCACTAAATGGGATATATTTTTGTTGTCGTACTTTTGTGGAAGTTGAAGAACTGCTAAAAAAAACATGGGAAAATGTTAACCATCAAGTTGCTATGCGCA
Source organism: Medicago truncatula (assembly GCF_003473485.1). Classification (NCBI taxonomy): domain Eukaryota; kingdom Viridiplantae; phylum Streptophyta; class Magnoliopsida; order Fabales; family Fabaceae; genus Medicago; species Medicago truncatula. The sequence goes on along the minus strand of NC_053045.1, from coordinate 60,413,141 downwards.
TTATACTTTTATATTTCTAATTAGTTTAAATCTATTTGCTTAGGGTTTTGTATTAACCATAAGTAATACGTGTATCAGTTTTCCTTTTGTCAAGTCAAAATTGCTTTGGATTTGTAGTTTAACCATTTGGATATCTCTTGGCCTCTTAGAGTTCATTATCCTTATTTACAATATTTTGTCTTTTATTTAAAATTGTTTTAATCTTTTATACTTGGATAATGCACAACTCTTGAGAGGTTGTTAAAGGATTTTATTGTTACATTTGTTACTTGGGGGATGTTTTCTGCAGGGCATCTTCTGGTTGCTCTAGAAATTTTCTGTTTTTTACTAGAATGAATTGCTATAACATGATTTTAGTGTTGTTTTATAAATCATGTTCTATGTTAGTCTGGTCAATGCACAATTATTGAAAAATATATCTTGAGAAATAGACTATGCACTTATTAAGGGGAGAGAAGGAAAATTTCAAAGTGGTCTTTAATACTATTCCCTTACATTTTTGCATCACTTTATTTTTTCCATTTCCATTTTGTTTGAAATAGATTGAAAGGAGGGATCATCTTTATTGAAGAACACCCTCTCCATGGAAGTTGGACCAATTGATTCAACTACAAGTTAGAAGAGTGAAGCATCGAAAAAGTGACAATAAAGAAATGAAGAAAATGGAATCCAACATTAATCTAGGGAATAAATATGTGAGAAAGGTAAATTATTTTTAGCAATTACTGTAAGTTTTATTTTGGAAAAACTAATGTATATATGGATCGCCTTACAATTGTTGTAAGTTTTCTCACAGCCTCTTTAAGATTTCTGCCAAAGCAAAGTTAGACAAGTTTAGGCTCTTAGATCACAACCTTTTTGGAAGCTTCTTTCTTTTCAAGTCCATACATATTATGACCGGAATTTGTTTTGCATCTTCGTTCAGCTTTTTATATTTTGGCAGAATCTTATTAAAATTCAGTGTCTTACATTATCACATTACTTTGGTGGGTTGTGTTTTTATATCTCATGAGTTTTTTTTATACCAAATGTGTTAATAAATGTGCAGGTTGACAGTGAAACTACCCTTGCAAGGTACAAACAATATATGAAGTTCAAGTTTGTAGCATCATCACATGGGATATTTCTTTTAGTTTATATAACATGATAAAAAAATGTATTTATTTTAGTTTATTAAGGGATATGCTAATTATTTGAAAAATCAACTTCATTGTACTTTTGGTTTCCATTCAATTGCGACAATACTTTGATACATCTAAATTTGCTCATACTATGAATTGTGCATGCAATGCTCATTTTCTTCATAATGTTGATGATTGTTGATTAGGTTGAAGAAAGTGGTTATGTTGAAAGAAGTTGTAGATTTATATGTTATTTGTAAAAGTAATTCAAATAGATGTAGGCAACACTTATTTTTTAATAGAAACACATTATTGCACTTTATTATTGTAAAATGTTTTCAACGTATTCCATAAGGTTGGGATTCAAACCTCGACACACCATAAAAAAAACGTCTTCAATGCATATATTTTGTTTTGATTATTGTTTCGCCTCTTTTATTATGATTATTATTGGTTTAAAAAGAGTATATGCTTCATTCCCCTCTATCCTAATTTCACTGTTTTCCCCTCATTATTTTGAATATTTGTTATCTATATTTTATTTAATTAAAATTCCTTTCAATTTTTAAATAATACAAGATATAATCTCCCGCGATGAAGCATTATCTTTCCCCTCTCCTTTCTGAAACAACACCCCCCCTTCTTCTCATATAATCGCTGCCCATCCCTCTATCGCCGGCGTAAAAGCATCAGCAGCCCTCATTGCCTTGCCGCGAAAACCTTATTGCTATTCTTCATCTCCTTTGGTAAGTTTTATTATGCTTTCCTTCTTTCTTGTCTCTCTAAAACATGTTATGTAAATTTCAACTCATATTCCTTCTTTCTCATTGTTGTTTGAGTGAGTATGGTTTCTAATACATAGCTGTTAAGAATTTTTTTTTTTTTTTTTACTAATGGGATTTGATTTCATGTAATAATAGATAGGCGTGAATGTGAAATGAAATGAAAGAGTGATATAGTGTATGTATGCTAGTTGTTGTCCTCCAACTGTTTGTCAAATTGCTTCACTTAGTAAAATCATCATTGCAGCTACACATTCTGTTAAGAAGGATTCATAAGGAGTAAAGGGGGGCACAAATTGATTATGTATCATTATAAGACATTTTGATAATATTTAAAATTTTATTTGTTTATTGCCAGTTGGAGATTTTATGGGGGCTGAGGACTCATGTTTGGTGTATAATCAAAAGAGGAACTGTGTTAAGGTGAGTGCTCTTTTGTTCCGGGGTAACCATAATCCGAAATTTATCATGCCAATTCACTCAAATGCCCGCCTTAATTTGGGACTGATGAAAATGCTTGAACATCAGGAGTAATTTAAACGTTCTACATTTATGCAGTGATTAAATTTTTTTATGACACAATAGCATATTTGTTGTGCGATGTTCAGTCACTTTTCAGGAAATCAATAAATTATTTGCTTATATATGCTTTTGCGTTGAAACTTATAACATATGGTTTTGATATGTTTATAATATAGTACTAATAATTCTACTATTACTGATATAGTGAATTGATTAGATTACGTTAGCATGTTAATTGATATTGACTCTGTTCAGTCCAACTACAGTGCTTGTGTTCTCATTTGTGAAACCATGTTCTTATTCTTAGAAAAAACTTAAAGTTATCAACACCAAATAAGTGTTTTGTTCTCATTTGTGAAACCATGTTCTTATGTACTGGTGATTATGTGCTTGATGTTGAACACTGTAGGCCTGTTTGAATTGGCTTATTTTTGAGCTTATGCAAATAAATAAACTTTTATGTATTATTGATAAGCTTATCAAGGTAGTTTACGAAAAAACAGCTTATGAAGATACAATTTTCGTCAGTGAGAACTTATTTATATGCATAAGCTATTTTTCATAAACTAAAAAATACGGCAATCCAAATGGGTTCTATATTTCATGAAACATTAATTCATTTTTTTTTTTTGAAACACTGATTCATTTACTTACGTTTACATATTTGCTGCAGGGGAAACATCTTAGCCACGAGCCCTGAAAAGAAAAAGAGGTTTAGTGGAGAAGTTGGAAGAGTTAGGATGAAAATCGAGTTTCCTCCTTCTTCCTTCACCACCATGCGATCAAACGACACCGTTTTCTATGCCATATACCCCGATTCCCTTACCACCACCACACCCACCACCCTCCAAATCTTACAAACCATTTCACCCTTCACCACTGACTACATCTGGCAACACCAACCCTTCACCCTCTCTCTCTCTCCATTCCCCCAAACCCTACCTCCTCCAACTTCCCTCACCTCTACGGCCACCTCCGCTACGGTGACAACCTCGATGGCGAATTGTTCACTGTCTTCCTCCTCTTCCACTTCTCCAGCCACTTCCCTTCCTTTTCCATCCGCGTTTGGGACTCCGATGGTGAGTTTCTCCTCATTGAAGCCGCCTTTCATCTTCCTCGTTGGCTTGACCCTGAAAACTCCGACAACCGTATCTTCATCCGTAACGGCCATATCCATATCATCCCCCGTAATCGTCTCCCTACCCCCTCCCTAATGGATTCACTTAAGTTCCTAATAACCTCTGAGTCCGAATCGCGAGCCTCTGAACCGGTTCAGACTGCTGTTATGAACATGATTAAGGATTACCCAGACCAGGCTAAGAAGAATATGCATACGGTTAGGGTTAGGGTTCCGGTGTCGGTTGCAATGGTTCTTAAACACGAGCCGTGCTTGATTTCATTGGCAGTGGAAGGTTTCTACGACAGGGACATTGATTCCATGAAATTTGCGGCGAAGATGGAGAAGTTTTTGGAGAAAGGGAGGGAGGAGGAGTTGGTTTGCGTTTGTGTGAAGCTGTCAAGGGCTATGTATGCACAACTTGTTCAGCAGACATTTCGGGCTCCAAAGGTTTATCCGGAGCTCCCGAGTAGAGACCATAGGGAGGAGTATGCAGAGGCGGAGTTGGGGTTGAAGATTGCTTGTGGGATGGAAATGATGTATCAGCAGCGGAAGCGCGATGGGGTTGAAGGGAAGGGTTCTACTTGGGAAGCGTTTAAGCAGAGTTTGGAGAAAAGTGGTTACTTTCAAGGGTTGCTTCCGGGTTCCAGTGAGTATCAGAGGTTGATGCAGAATGCTCAAGAGTATTATAGAAACACTTCTCTATACTCCAAATCCAGGTTGGTGAACTGTTCTTTGGCTCTTTCTTCACTCACATGCATGATTTACCTTTACGTGGACTCATTTTATTTGATAGAATAGAATAGATAGAAATTATAAGAATATGTAGATACTAACAAATCTCCTTGGATTTACTATAACTCTTAATATTGAATACAGTCTACACCCATTGCGTTTCAAATCAAGTCTTGTTTTTAAGTTGGATTAGTTTGTGATATTATTTGTTTTTAGCTCACGGGTTTACTTGGTTTTTGTTATTTTATTATTGCTAAGCTAAGGCTGGAAATACTATTTGGTTAAATTTAAAATGACTTGGACAGAGATCCAGTTGAATGGATAGGATACGTTTTCTTTGCTTTTGTTATAAATATTATTTCGTATGAATGGATAAAAATCTGAATTTACTTTATCAAATTTAGGATTTAGTCCCACAAGAAAGTCATAGAACCTATCTTGTTCAATAAACTCCTCAGGGACTGCTGTGTCTTCTGCACAACGAATCTTTATCACTATAATGATCCAATTCCATCCATCCAGAGATTTCAACTGAGAAGAATTGCCTGCTTGCTTTCATCTCTAAAACAGAAGTTTGGATCGATTTCAATAGCTCCTTCATATATCCTTAGTTTAACAGTTGAAATTAATTTTCACAAATTGATTATATAATCACATTGACCAGAGCTCTAGTTCCATGTATCTTATATATGCTGTAATTGGATACTTGGATATATATGATATCCCATTCAATGAATACAATACAGAAAATTAGTCACATATATGGTTGATATACTTTTTTTCCAAGTGTAGAAAACTCATAGGCAATTTCATACTTCACAAAATGAATTTATGATAATTATGTAATAAATTTAGGCTCCCATGATACACAATGGCTAATGTAAGACGCACAGACGAAAATGCAAGAAGGGCGAGCAAGGGAAGAGTTGATGATCAACTGATTGATTACAATTCAAAATCATAACAGCAACTGCTAGTTGAAATCCAAAGATTTCAATTGGTCAGCAAATTCAGTAACCAATTTGTTGTTTCCTTGCTTTACAGCAACTGTTATAACCTTCACATCATAGACTTGGGCAGCATCTTTAGCCTTCAATAGCATCTCAATTTTCCTTTGGAGTGCTAACAAACATGCATGTATCACTGATCTATTGAATCATTAAGTTCCATAGTCATTCCGTAATCATCGAGTCTTCCTCATCACATGTAATACATGTTGGGTCTTCCTCCATTGGTCCAGTACCAGTTAAGTGATTGAGTTTACTTTTAGTCAATAGGCAAAGCTGAATGCTCTGGAGTTCTCTGACTGATTATTCTGGGGTTGAGAGCTTCCTCCTTGAGCAAAAGTGTATGAATAGTTGCCAGAAAGTGTACAAATGGTTTCCGGAAAATTACAGACGGTGGTTAATTGGAATAAATTGAGTGTGTGCGGTCCCCAGTCAAGAGGATGCTGACCGCAAAAACTACGTAGCCACATTTCTTAGGAGTTGTATACAGAAGTAGAATTCCCTAGATCAGGAGCTTGTGAAACCACGTGATAATAGAAAGAGAAGTTTTCTGAATGTGCTTGAGTTTGTTTCCACTCAGCAGCATGCTAAGTTTATAAACACATGGTAATTACAATGATAATAAATTAACAAATGCAATTTAGAAGGGAGCAGTTATGCTAGCACTATTTGCTAAGATACTTTGAACTTAGCCTGCTTGCCATACAGTTAACCTAAGCTACTTGGAAAGTGGAGTATTACTATGTTTTAATTTCCAACAGTGGACTTCTGTTCTTTTATCATTGCTATTTGCTAAGTTGAAAATTTGTTGCAGTGACTTGATGAATGCTCCTGTTAGACGCATCGATGAAATTCTTGCTCTGCCTTATTCGGTGGACGAATTTAATGGTCAGGAGCTTCCTCCATCTGATGATGATTCTTGGCTTTACAACGGAGAGGAAGAGTTAAATTCTGCTCTTATGGAAAGACAAAAGGAGATGGAACTTTATGACTTAAAACACAAAGGTAAAGGGAAAGAGAAAAGGGGTCAAGATACTGGTTCAAATGCTGACGAGTTTGATCCTAGTGATTTAGCAAAAAGCATGCGGGCATTTGTTGACATGGTGTCAAGTTTTGAGGGTGCTGAAGCTCCTGAAGACAGGTCAGTTTCACTGCATACATATTTAAGTATGGAAAATGTTAACAAGTGCCCTAAGGGCATTGTTTAAGCATATAAAAATAGCAACTTTTGCATTGGAAATTGTACGAGTATGACTGTAACAAGTGTTTGACTTATATTTTCAAGACATATTTTCCTTTTGTGGGTTCCTTAAACAATGCCCTTAGGGCACTTGTTAACAAGACCCTTTAAGTATTACATGTTTGATATGCATGCTTCCATGTTCCAACGGTTATTGTGTATGAATTTTTTCTGTGAGAGAATTTGGGTCATGAAAGGGTTTATTTTTCCATGATGTTTGGCCATTAGTGTGGATTAAGTTCCACATATTTCTAAAATCCAAGTCGAACACTCCAACCTTTTGATTTAGACTGAGATTCAGACAAGTCTACGTGTCCTGTTTGAATGAGATTAAATTTCAGATTATATATAGGCTTATCTACTGCTGCAAGTACTAACGAAGTATTGTGCCAAATAAATTGCTCATGAAGTATTTCTATCCGGCACAAATGAGCTTATTAATGTCCTCGTGAGCTTAGCTCAGTTGGTATGGACAATGCATAATATATGCAAGGTCTGGGCCTCGAATCCCAGCCACCACAGAAAAAAAAGAGCTTATTAATGAAGTTTTTTTGTATTCCAAAAACAGTGTTGTGCTTATTTTAATAACCTAAAAATTAGAACTTTTAAAACACATTTATGCGAAAGCTAAAAACAGTTTAAGTGGTATCTATTTTTATAATAATTTCTGACCAATTTAACCTTGTTGAAATTTTATCCTTCAAAAGCATTTCTCAAAGTGCCTATTCAAATGTTATGTAGCTTACTTTAGATCGCACTTACATAACATTGCAGCTTATTTAACAAGTTCTACTATAATACTATAATTAGTACACAGCTTTTCGTTTTTAAACAGAAACTGACTTAGGGTAAAGTAGGTGCTGATATCTTGTTTTAAACAACTAATTCCATTTGATATATGATAATATTAATAAGCTGAGCAGCGGTTTTTCCAAGTATACATAGGAAGAAGAAGCATGCTAGCAAGGATGGGAGTGGGAACAATAATGAGCAAGAGTAGGATTACTGTTAATTTGATATAACAACATGTTTGCGTGATTAGGAATAGGGATTATTGTAATAATAGAATGTGTGAATGGAGAGAAGATAACGGAGTCTATGGGTGAATGGGTGAGTTGGTTTAAAATATAAGGGAAAGCTAGGGAAGTCTAAGGGGAAGGAGGTATTAAGGGTTCTTTTGCTGCCCTTGGAAGTGTTGCTTATTAATTATTTTTTTCTTTCTTTAAATTTTATTTCTCTTCTATTATGTTTGTCATTTTCTTGTCGCGAGTCACTGGATTTCTTCCTCCTTTGTTCACCCAACAACAGTGGGAATAATTTATTTCAATTTTATATTGAAGATTCAATCAAATCTTAATTTTCTATCCAAACCAAATTACCAGTTTTCTAACGTTGCCTTTGTGGTTTTGCTATATTACTTCATTACGATGATATCTATTTATATTGGGACTTGTGAAGGAATAAGGAAGTGAACTTTGATGCGGATCAATTTCTCAAAGATATGGAATCAGTAATGAAGCGTCCAGGTGAAGCTGACAACAGTAATATTGAAGAAGGATCATCATCTGACCTGGACTTGGGTAAGATTTTTAAGTCTATGTTTATTTTGTAAACTTCAAAAGTTTTAGTGCTTTTTTTATCCAATTGTGAAATTTTACTTAAATAGATCTTCTCTTGTTTCACGTCTTTTTTGAAAAATAAACTTAGAAATGCATATATACAATTACAACGCTTTACTCTCAGGTGCGATCATACCAGCACTAATGCACCGGATCCCATCAGAACTCCGCAGTTAAGCGTGCTTGGGCGACTTGTCTTTATTTTTGCTAATGATTTATTTGTGGAAGAGCTGTGTTACCAACTCTCAAGGTGGGATTGTACCTGGTGTTGGCGCTAGATATTCCCAACATTAGTCGGCTGATAGCATATTGGGAATACCTACTCTCAAGGTGGGATTGTACCTGGTGTTGGCGCTAGATTTGTTAAGAACAATGTTATTTTCTTGCCTTGTTTGAGGGAAAAGCATGATAACCCATATATGGATGTAGTAAGTTACTTGGCCTTGGTAAATTTGAAAGTAGGATAACCTTATTTTTAAATATATGTAAATCAGAACAAAGGGTTATTATGTTGAATTATTACGCACAATTTGGATTGTGTATGGTAGTTTCGGAATGAATTAAACCCTACAGAAGGGGTATCTGCCTGGTATTGCTGGCATTTACTTGCAAGATCATTATTTATGTCAATTTTTTGCTATCCACTGTTACCAGTTTGACGATTACCTCTTTTTATTTTAATTTTAAGGTTGGATTCCTAGCCATGAAATCGTTAGTTACTGGTTATCCGATTCCCGGTTCATGTTGTCAGCCCTGTTTTGTTACATAAGCTTCATATTAAAAAGATAATAACAAAGAATACTGATAAGAGTACAAAGAATCTCTTCCAATAGTTCAAAACTCCTTAAGGATTTTAATTCTCAGTCCAGCCAGTCAACCCTCTATGCCATCATGCCTAACAAAACAGCCTCTTATTGGCTCATTCTAACTATTGCACAAGCATACTAACCAACCTGCCAGCTTAGGGGTTAGTATTTCTCTTACTACCAATTTTCCTCTTCCTAGAAAAACTAACCAAGTCCTGGAATTATTGGGTTTGAGTCCACATCTTAAACAGTACTAGCGGCATTAAATGCTCGTTGTTTTTTCACAGTTTTGAAAATCTTTCAAGGTCAAATTTTATATTATTCTTTAGTTTTAGATTTCAACAAGTTTTACAAATAATGTCAAATTGGTCTTTAAATAACAATGCAAACTACAATGCAGTTGTTTAAGATGGTAAGACGATAATTTACTTTAGCTTTAAAAAGACATTACTTTTGTACCAAGCATGAAAAATTAGCATACTTATGGCAAGTTAAATCATCATAAAAATCCAAGCATGAAAAAGACAAAAATTCCATTTATAAAATACCAAGCATGTATCACACAATAAAATGTACTACTGCTAAATATAATTACCAAAATAAAAGGTACTACTACTATAAACCTAATACTTGCTTGCATCCTCCTAATTAAGAGCTTTTGTCGGATAAGGTTCCCATCCAAGCAGGAGGCAACATGCCTGTTTGCTCATGGACAGTCTTAAACAAATTTGGTCCCCTTATTAATTTTTGCACCATAATCAATGATCATGTACTTAATCAATGATAATAATAATATCCAGATGTATACACATACCATAATATCAATATCTTACATTAAGCAATCACCATTCACACGTATCATAAACAATAATCAATCACATTTATCATGAACAATCATCAGTCACAATTCACCAAATCGACTCATGTCATGATATGCACCTAGTTCGACACATACATGCATGTGGTACCAAATCACTTCAAGGTCGTCACCTATATCTAGACCATCAAGGTCTCTGCAAGGCCGAAGCCCACAATCTAGATCACTAATGGATCTCTGCAGGGTCAAGGCCCACAAACTAGATCACTAAATGATCTCTGCAAGGCCGGAGCCCAATGATGCAACAAAAACATCATATAAAAATCCCAACACGACTTGATGCATGGACATGTAGCAAAGACTCGATAATGCGACATCACTTCACAATTTTCACCACAATATAGAGGATAACTTCCAAATATATTGATCATCTCTACAACAATTGCATTATCAAGAAATTACGTCCACACAACGATCAAGTCATAATTCAAATAGGAGTCATTATCACATCATCAACATAATCATCAATAATCATTAACATCATTCAACATTACATTATAAATATCATATCATATCCCATTCACACATCTTCAAGTAGTTATGTAAAACTGGTCACAAAAGTCATAAGGTATTTCACTTAAAAGACTCATTTCCAAAAGGTTGTATCAAGTGGCAAACGGCCAACATTGATAATTCTCACGACAAAGCAACATAAAGATTCACTAGACCCTTTACACAAGGTTAATTTTTTCATAAAAGCACCCCTAGATGGTTAGGATAAAGTCCCTACACTTAGGAATAAGTTTGAAAACAATTGGATCGAAGAAAATTGCATTTTTAAGGTTTCTAGTAAAACAACATCGTGGCACGTTGGTCTCCCATCGTGACATGATTTTTTCAGGATCAGAAAGACTGAAATCCTGATCAAAATCGTGGCACGATCATAGTTTGACAGACAGCATAAGATTTTCAACCTTCACGTTTTCGCGCATAAAAATCAAACCGTTAATCCGTTTTCGATGTCGTTTTCACCTACATGTTCATGACACTTAGCCCTATCTTAATGTACAGAAAATTCAAGTTTCAACAACCCCAAATTCATTTTCCAAAGCCTTACACAAACACTCATTTTTCCAAAACGGTTAACAATTGAATTTTCACCCGAAACTCCCGATTTCTCCCAAACGACTCGACTATCACAACTACAACATAAAAACAGAAATTCCATCAAGTTTAACTCATCCAACCACATCGACAACTCAGTCAACAACTTTGTATATCAAATTTCATTTTGGGTCCTTCACATGAACATCTAGCACAACTTCACCAATACAAGCAACAACCTCACCAATTCAAACAACAACTTCATAAAATGGAATACCCATGGTATAATTTAACAACAACAACATATCTAATTCAACAACACTTCATTTTGACATGAATTCAACCATAATTCAACAACACAATATCTCAATTTAACAATTTGAGCAAAACTCATAAGTACCCATTTTCACCAAACCAACAACATCAACTTATTTCACATCATCAAATCATGAATTATGAACACCCAAGCCATGAATCATCAACATCAATATCACTTAGCAACAACAACATCAATTGAACATGAATCTTATCACAATTCAACAACAACATTGCATAATTCAACAATTTGAGCATATTTCAACATATACCACTTTCTCATACTTTGAACATAAAATTTCTCTAACAACAATTCAATTATCAACAACTTCATGCATTCAAACATAACATCATAATTAGAGCACGAATTTCATCATCTATGAACAATTAATCAATTACCCAATTAAACACTTATTCATACAATAATTGAAAAATTGCAATAAATGATTATGATGAATTCTAACCCCCTTACCTTAGTCAGATTAATCTCCCTAGCTTAGGCTTCAATTTAGCTCCTAGCTCTCTTCCAATCTTTGATTCTTCAAGTTCCTCTTCTCTCTAACCCTTTCTTCCTCTTTCTCCCACTTTCTCTCTCTAACTCTCTCAAAAATATCTTGTAATGAAAGTGTGAGGAAATTTACTCTAAGACAAGGTTTTTATAGTATGTCCCCTTAATGGGCCTAACCCTAAAGCTTAATGGATTAACTCATTCCAACTCAAATCTAAAATGTTTCTATACACTCAACGGTAAATTACTAATAACGGTCACTTAACGGTAAAATATTAATTACTACCTTAGTAACTTAGTAAAATAATGATTCCACTAAACACTCAAAATAATCCTCATCAAAAATCACCAATTTACCCGTACACCCAAAATGACCAAAATACCCCCTAAGTCCAAAATGACTAAATTACCCTTCTAACACGGAAACCCATAAAAATGCACTCAATGATGAATAATCACACACAAGCACATATAAACATACAATAAAAGTAATCAAAATAAATATAACGAAAATCAGACGGTTACAGGAGAGATAGACAATTTTTTTTTTTCTAGATTTGGTGCTTGTGTTTGGGTTTGTGAAGGAACAACATGAAGAGAAATGACTCGGTTTGTAAAAAAGTTTAATGAAAATCCCCAAATTAATAATTATTTTATGAATTTTTATGTTTTTTCTTTTAATTTTTAATTATATAATTAGGTGTCAATTAATTACACGCATGAAACAATTAAAAAATATGAAAAACTAAATTATATATCTAGTCATGTGCCACGCCAGCGCCACATCAACAAATTTGGTGAGTCAGATGGGTCAGGATTTATTTCTGAAGAATCTTGATTTTACAAGGACGGAATCTAAAACTTTTTTTTTACAGGGGCAAAATCAAAAGTGGCCTATATTACGGGGGGTAAAACACTATTAGTCCTATTATATATAGTTAAACTTTCTTAAAAATTCATTTTTAATACCAAAAGGGAATTTAATCTCATTAATTTATTAGTTCGCTAGTTTATTTAAACTTATATCACATTACTTATTCAAAGATGTTCATATGAAATATGTTTTTAAATAGGCTAGCTATCAGTCGTATTAGACTTTCAAAAAGTCAGACTCGCATAAAAAATAAGATTATGATATGTCACAGGCTAGACTTAGGCCTTAAAAAATTTAACAACAAAACTTAGGTCTTGCAAAGTCTAATTTGACCAGCTAATTCTCACCATTGTCCGCACCTGCTCATTTTTGCGGAAATTCATAAGTTAGGTTTTTACCCTACTCATTGTGATTTTATTTTTTTCGGATAATCAATGGGTATTGTTGGGTCATGGACTCATGAGAGGAGCAGAAGGACCACCCGCATCAGACAAGAGCAACCACATAAATGAGAGAGACATCACATTTTTAACCAATATAAAAGTTGAGACATGATATTTATACAATCATTTTTTGATAATTTTTATAACAACTTTCTCTCTCATACTCATATTATATTTTTATAAAATTATAATTATCACACAAAAGTTATCGATCAAATAGTTGTTCAAATAACAGAAGTCATCGCAGTTTTACTTGGCAATTGCTACACAACCCTTATGAGTTTCGTGTGGACCCTAATTATTAGTTAATGTACTGGTCAGGTCAAAGTACCGCGTTCACATTACCTCACACTAATAGAAAGCATTATCACTTCCAAAATTCTTCGGCATTCACACTTCATTTTCATTCATTAACAAAAAATAAACACCAAACCTCTAATAAAAAACCAACATCATCCTCTCTTTTTTCAACTCCAAAAGTCTTTGGCGTTCTCTATAACAGAAACCAGTATTACTCTCTCTTTTTCTCAAAAAACTCAAATTCTTAGCTGTTCACACTTCATTTTCATAACTTCATTCACAAGAAACAAACACATGGATATTGGGTCCACTCCATTTCCAAATCTAAATGTTCATTCTTTTTTGTTCCCAGAAACAGAACCCAATGTAAACACAGAGAAAAGAAACCACCCTGAAGAAACTTCACAAACTCAATGGAACGAGTCACCAACAAAGAAAACACGTGTATGGGCTAAGGACCGTTCCAATAACTGGTGGGAACTATATGTAGCCACCCTGATTTTCCGGATGACGAATTCCAGAAATCTTTTCGGATGAGCAAATAAACCTTTGAGTTTATATGCAGAGAACTTGATTCAACTGTCACCAAGAAAAACACGACGCTCCGCGACGCTATTCCTCTCCGGCAGCGAGTAGCGGCTTGTATTTGGAGACTTGCCACAGGTGATCCTTATAGGCTTGTTTCAGAACGATTTGGTTTGGGTTTATCCACATGTCACAAGCTCGTTCTAGATGTTTGCTCTGAAATAAAAACCGTTCTTATGCCAAAGTTCATTCTATGGCCAGATGAAAATAACATGATATTGGTTAAACAAGAGTTTGAGGGTCTTTCTGGAATACCAAATGTTGGTGGTTCAGTTTATACTACTCATATTCCCATAATTGCACCTAACTCCAATGTGAATTCTTATTATTTCAATAAAAGACACACTCAGAGGAACAAGAAAAATTCTTACTCTTTTACTGTTCAGGGTGTGGTTGAGTCTAAAGGGATTTTCACTAACGTGTGTATTGGTTGGCCTGGTTCTTATTCTGATGAATAGGTTTTCGAGAAATCGGATTTGTTTAAGAGAATTGTGAAGGGAGATTTGAAAGATGCTTGGGTTGCTGGAAATTCTGGGTACCCTTTAATGGATGAAATTTTGGTTCCTTATGCACATAAGAATCTTACTTGGACGCAGCACGCGTTTAATGAGAAGGTTGAGGATATTCAGAGGATTGCTAAAGATGCATTTGCAAGGCTGAAAGGGAGGTGGTCCTGTTTGCAAAAGAGGACAGAGGTGAAAATTGAGGATTTGCCTAAGATTTTAGGTGCTTGTTGTGTTTTGCATAATATTTGTGAGATGAGAAATGAGAAGATGGATCTGGATGGAATTTTGAATTGTTTGATGATGAAATGGTGGCTGAGAATGGTGCGAGATCTGTTGCTGCTGTTCAAGCTAGGGATAATATTGTGAGTGTACCATAGAAGTTCCCTTTCTATTATGTCAAATGATTTCAATATTTTAGCTATGACTTATTACTAGTCATTCATATTAGAGAAGAACAAGACTATATTGTGTGGATCTATTGTTATATATTAGTTTATTTGATGGAGACATCTGTTTACAAGGGCGCGGATTTGAACTCACGACTTTCCATTTTATTCACATCCGTTTACAAGGGCACCGATTTGAACACATGACACACACAATATGTAATACAATATATGTTTGTCTCTTTTAAATTTTATCTTCTACAACTTACGCATATATTAAAAATCAAAGGACATTGTGTTTGACATCAAAATTTAAATATCTACAAATCATTTCTCATATATGGTATTTGTTAATTTACATCCACACATTTTTTTATTAATAAGTTACACCCGGAGCATTTCAGTGAGGGCAACATATTGAGCTTCCAATGTGAACTTAAAGGTGCTCATAATGTCAAAGTTGTTCGCGGCAAAAGCACAAATGATACACCCTGTTGAGCTCATGATATTCTTGAATTGCACTCTTCGTGTGAGTGTGTAGACTCCTAACGAAATTTAGTAAGGAAAGAAGGAGAAGTTTAAAGGGAGAAAAAACCTTCTTAATATTCATCATAATCATTGGTTCCAGCACTTATAAAGCGAATACATCAAGCTAGCCGAATAACAAACTTGCAAAAAGTAGATGAGGAAAGTACAGAAGGAACAAAACGGTTAATAATAATCACACTATGGTGTGCAATTCACCCATGCCACAAAGGCTCTGTATTTTTCTTTCCGCAAACATAGTCCTCCATCCACTGAAATGGTCCACAATCACTGTCTTAACATTCTCATTTGGCCTTCCAATAATGTCTTGAGAGCATTTGCTACTAGGGGTTGTACACCATGGCTCCTATCTGTAGTAAAGAAACTCAGCAACTTTGTTCCGCCTTTACATATATACTTCATACAATCATCTGTACATTTATTTCTATCTTCTACTCATTTGTTTTGCAGACGCCAAAAACATTAGTCGTCTATTTGTGTAAACTCTAGAGCATTGGCATCGGGATCACGAGTAAAAATTGCTGGTCTTCCAGAACGACTAAGTGTGTAGGGGACACCTGCAAACAAAATAGGAAAAAGCACAGAGAAAATGACATAAAATAGATATTAGAGAATCTCCTTTGGAAAAACAAAACCAGTCATTTATAAGCCTGCAAATCATGGTCTGAAACACCACAATCCCGAGGTATGTCATGCATTTGTCTCCTAAATTGTAGGGATCAATCTATTTTATCTTTGAAATAAATAACATTTTTTATCACATTATTATTTTAGAATGGAAATTATCCTTGAGTACTATAGTGATCAAGTATTTCAATTTTATTAATCATTTTAAAGTGTTTCTAATTTCAAGAGGGAAATTATTTGTTCATCCCTATAATTCTAAAGGCTGACACTATAGTTCTTAAGACTAAGACTCTCGTTGATAAAAAGTCTATAAAAGACTAAATACAGTGTTCAGCTAAAACTAATAAATAACAAGTTGATAAATAATAGTGATAAATATAAATGACAAACATATTTTAATTAATATTTAAAATTTTCAATTAAAATAGTAAGAGTAAAAAAGAGATACAAAATTATACACTCAATTGTATGAGAAAATGCTATAAGCTACTGAAAAAGTGCTACAAGCTAAAGTTTGTGAGAGAATAATCATTACCAAATTAGTCATACAAACTTATACATTATAAATTATCTAAATCCTAAGATTTACTACTTATTTTAATTTAAAGAAGTAGAGAAGGAATACCAGCTTTATCAAGGATTGCTTTGAGCTTAGAAACATCTCGGATTGCAATGCAAGTGTGACGATCTCGACCACCATGTTGAGGTCTTCCAGTTAAAGGGTCAGGATTTGGAAGTTCCATCAAGTGAATCATCTCAGACCCTACCCACAACCAAGTACCCCTGTATGGAAGCTTATCATGAGGCCTTGCTTCATTTATCTTCAGACCTGTATTTCATTTTATTCATTACTTATTATCAATCAATATACTTCTAGCTAGAACATAAAAATATCAGTTTAGATTCAAAGAGCTGCAGGCATACCTAGAACGTTTTGATAGAAGTCAAGTGATCTTTCTAGGTTTTCACATAAAATTCCAACGTGGTGAACACTAACAACCCCATAATCTGAAAAATACCCAAAAAAATTATACAAATAGCAATAGCAATGATAACACAAATAAGCATTAACTCTCAAACAGTTAACAAGAGTCTTCCAAGTATTTTCACTGGTCCTCAACTATCTTATTTTTATAAGCTACTTTCGGTTTTATGCAAATAAATTTGTTTACAGTAAGGTATCGATGATTTTGTCAAAAAAAAAAAAAAAAAAAAAGTGAGGCATCTATGATTGGTTTATTTGAGTTTATCTCCTCGTATAACTATTTGAGACCGTTAAGAAAAGCTTATAGAAATAAATTATGATATGTTTGTAGAGTGTATATAATATGGACCTCTCGGGTCCAAAGGTAGACAAAAAAATAGAAGGGTTCACCTTTAGACCGGGGGCCATATTAGACAACCTCGTGTTTATAAGCTATTTTCAACTTATTTTCATAAGCTCTCCCAGATAGCTTATAAAAACAGCTTATACGGAAAAAAAATTGACTTTTTTTATTAAGTAATTATTTTATGTTTTGTTAATAGCTTATGCATAACTCCTTATATAAATAACACATATGCGCTTAATTAAATTGTTTATCCAAAGAGTGCCTAAATACGTATGTATTACATAAATGTTTATCTAAGCAAATCATAAAATTCTGAATGAAGTATAAACTAATTACATACCGCTTTGTTCATTGGAAGAGAGTGATTCATTGTTAATTACATCACCTTCAACAGCTGTCTGAGCTTTTACCGTGATGCTGGGAGCATTCCATCTCTCATTTCTTACACTAACATGGTTGAATTTGGGAGAAAAGCTGACATAATTCAACTGCAACAGAAGAAGGAAATTTTTTTTTTATTTATTTTTTTAACAAGCCAAAATGAGATGTATTAAAAAAAAAGTCACCCCGCACAAGATGTGCAAAGATGATTGACCCAAACCCATTTACAAAGTCTGTGATGCCATAAAATTACAGACACCATCCAAAACAACCACTAAAAGGTTACAATTGAACACTCATACATAAAAGAGGGTGTTTCCACCAATCATGAAAACTATATACAAAGGAAATTTTTTAATTATAAATAGATTGATTGATAGAGTGGTAGAAACACCTATTAATGATGATTATTAGATCACCAATTTAGCAACTTGTGAGCATGTATCCAAAACCCAGAAGGGTAGAAATGGCAAAAATTGATATAAGATTGCGGAAAATGGTGAATTACAAAATTACCTTATGGTGCAGAGGAGAGATAAAGGAAGATACTTTGAGAAGAGACGCCATGGCACACCACCACCAAGCAACCACTTACTAATCTATCCACTTTGTTTTATACCATAGCTTAAGCTTACTATTGATTGGCTCACAAATTTCAGGGGAAAAAAACACTAAAACAGTGGCCACACATATCCCTAAAATATTATTATAGTTAAGGTTTTGTATAGTAAATGATATTTCACCAGTATGAAATAATGATGAAATTTATTAATTTGGTAGTGAAAACTAATTTGTACAAAATACAAGGCTCACTTATACACCATAGTATTGATATATATAGTTAAAGGAAAATATTTAGTTGCATTTTTTTATGTGTTCCGTTTATATTTAAAAATAGTTGAAATTGTTAGTATAAAGCGGGTTGTAGTTGAATTAGGTTTTTTAATGTTCATGTAGATTGATAAAGACTATTCAAATTAATGACAACCGGATACAAATGAGACGAATCTTTATCTAATTCAAAGATATGAAGAAGGTTGTGAGAATGTCTTGCCAATCTAAAACATATGAAACTTGACAATTCAATTATAAGATTCATGTTCCATGTTTTTACCTTAATGATCTAAAACAACTATTTTATTTTCCTAGCATTATTAGAAACAAATGTGGGGTGTGTCACTTAGTGACGTAGACCCACTAACAAGATAAAACACAAACCACGTGCGAGAATAGCTAAATAAGACGGGTTATGACTCTTCGCCATAACATGTATCTTAGTGGTTTAAAGAGTTTTTTTTCCTAGTTATTTTAAGGAATTTAGAGGTTTCTTGTTAAGTTATTACTCCCTCCATTTCTTTTAAGTGTCATTTTTTGAGAAATTTTTTATTTCTATTTAACTGTCACTTTCAAAGTTCAATGCAACAATAAATGTTGTTTTACCAACATTATCTTTAGTTATTTATTGCGGAGAGAAAAATATATGAAATAAGATATTAAATGACTAAGGCTATTATAGTAAAAGTATAAATTATTGTATAAGAAAAAATAACATTTATTGAGTGTCTTAGTTTATGTAAAATGTCAAAAAGTGACAGTTAAAAAGAAACGGAGGTAATCATAGTTAGGAAAAGCTATGTCATGTATTGAAAATAACCATTGTGAGTCATCATATTTTCCTAAATAGACAACTATGTAGGGTGTAGTGTCTTTTTGGTGTTAACCACCAGGTTGAGGTGGTTGATCCTATCAAGATGGTGCTATATGGATTATGTTCACAATGAATAAATGAAGTTTAGACAGCTTGGAGAAATTTTGTCTCAATCCCCATTAGCAAGTAGAAGGTTTATTCTACGGGAACTTCTATGGTACATTCATAATTTTGAGTGTATTGGTACTCTTGTTTCATAAAATATATAAATTAACGATCATTTTAATGAAATAAAAAGGTATTTGTCAATATTTATATTTTAGAAAACATCATTTCATAAGAAAAATCATCATTTCATTGTTTATAAGGATTGTATTAAAAAATTTACATTTTATCATAAAAAATAATCAATATTCATTGTTATGAGTAATAAAAATTCTTAAAAATTAAATTTTATTTCGTCGAAGCTTTTGGTAAATAAAATTTAATTATCTTAGTTATCAATGATAGAAAATAATTATTTTTCTTTAAAAAAACAACTCATTTATTATTAATTTTACGACTTGATACATCGATACACCCAAATTTATTGGATATACCATAGAATTTGCCTTATTCCACCTGACAGATGAAGAATTGAATTGCACAAAGCAATTTACTATTGGAGCATGCGCATCGGGCGTTGTATTGTGCATAAGGCCTTTTCCACGCACGGCGCTCTTGTGCCAATGAGAATTTTTCAACGCATTAAAGAGCATGTGCCCGAGGTGAATAAATCTGTGCACACGTGCACGGAGTTGAAAAGTTTTCTATATAAGTCTAACTTCAGTCAAATGCAATGGTCTCGAATTATGACATACTCCCTCCGTTTTAAAATATAAGCAAATTTTATTTTTTAGGTTTATTTAATTAATGATGTATGTGATTCATATTATAAACCACATACATCAATAATTGAATGAACCTAAAAAGTAAAATTTGTTTATATTTTAAAATGGATGGAGTACTAAACAATTCAAGTAATTTTCAACCCTAACAAGATTGAAGACATATACCATCTATATTAAATGTATTGTTCTTTAAACCTTTGATTATGTTTATTACTATTATGAGTAGCTAAACTCGTTAGATTCAAATTAGACGATGAACTTATATGGGAACTATTTAAATTATGTATTATGTAAGTCATAGTATATGCAATTTGAGACCTAAGTTTATTTGCTATATTTTGTGTTTAATGTCTTTCTTTGTGTGATCAGCCTTTTTTAAAAAAATTTGATGTTTGATCCAGGATCAACTAATTCGAGGGGTCCAAATCCATCAAGTTTATTTTTAAACAAAGGTCATGATAGGGCGACAATGAGGAGTCATTTGAAAAGTTTGTAAATAAATGACATGATAGGCCGACAATGAGGAGTCAATTGATGGTGAAAATCGTGACGTATTTAAGCTAGTGTAAGAAATAAAGCAATACTATGATTGTTGATATGTTTCATCGAGTAGAAGGAACTCTGCACTCAATTCTTATAATCCATATTGAGATTAACGAGTTATCATTGTTAACCATGAAAAAGGGATAATCCTAAGGCAAAACTTTCGTTACGCGAAATTTTTAATTTGGGATGATGCATCAATGATGTACCGATATTATTTTGAAATAGTTGACCGATCAATGCATGACATCAAGATAAAAATAGATCCTCGCGGTAAGTATAAATCGTTTGTTGGGATGACAATGATTTTGGTTGGTAATTTTAGACAAATATTTTATATATATATATATATATATATATATATATATATATATATATATATAATTAGTAAAAGACAAAATATGATATTGTTATTTCTTCAATTAATGTTGAGACTTACTATGAATATGAGATTGGGGGATCTTATGTATCCAACCATGCATGGGTGTGAATAGGTCGGGTTGAGCCGGACTTTGTTTAAATAGGCTGAGGCTAGTTGAAAAAACTAAAGCTTAAGTCTGGCCTATTAGTCTGTCAAAGGCTTTATTTTAAGTTTGGCTTGACCTTTTTAAAAGTCCGGTCTAGCCTATTAGTTTTTTTTTTTTGACAAGCTATTAGCTTTGTTTAAATGCGTAATTTTTACTAACAATTTTAAATATAACATTTGAGATGTTTATAAAAAGGCTAATAAACATATATGTTTTAAAAGGGTAATAAATCAATAAAATTTTGTAAAGCATGTACATCCATTCCCCCACCCCACTTTATATATATATATATAGGGTGTTTCAAATGAAAGCACTCTTATAATGAGAGGATGAGAGGAATTAATATTAACCATTGTATATAATCGTACGATGCAGACTTCATGATGAACATCAAATAATGTAGAAAAATAAGAATATCATTTTCCTTTCATCTCTTGTACCTATATAGACACAACTAAGATATGAAGGTATGTCCACCAAATTAAGTGTAGCTCCAATCTCCATTAAAGGGTTTTGTTCAAGACTTACGGTGTTTCGGCGAGAGAGAGGAAGGAGAAAGGGTAGGAAAATAGAATCACGTGCAATTACTTTTTCCATGAGCTTTTGAATCTGCACCGTACGATTATATTCAATGGTTAATATTAATTCCTCTCATTATAAGAATGCTCTCATTTGAAACACCCTCTCTCTCTCTTTATATATATATATATTGCACGTATATCCATTAAAAATTTGTGGAGCTAACACATCCATTTTGTAAAAGCTAATATGCATGTATTATATAATGTGGTTGCAGTATATATATAATTGCACATATATGGGTTGGCCTGATAAGTCTAACTAGATTTTCTATAAGCCTCGGCCTAGCCTATTTAAATTAATGAGCTTTATAAAAAGCTTGAGTTTAACCTGTTTAATAAACAAATTAGGCCGAGCCAGACTTTAGGTAGGCCGGGTCATAGGCCCCTGACGAGCAGCCTGGCCTATTTCCACCCTATGCATATTTGTTCATGTCCTTGATAGATTTTGCATTTTTTTGTTAGATATTAGTTTGGGTGAATTTGGCTCGAGAGGTTTACTAGGGTGAGTAAAAGCTTCAAGGGTCAAAGTGCGCTTTACGAAGGTACTTACAAATCAAGCATCAAATAGGTCCTGACATTCACAACGAGAGTTGAACTCACGGTCTTGCAGGTGAGTCAATTCCTTACCAACTGAGTTAATCTTCATTGACAAAGTTAATACAACTATATAATATATACATTTTTACAAAAACTATACAATAGTATAATTAACTTTATAAATCCACTTGAGTTGGTCTGATGGTATTGACTTGGGATATGAGAGTGTGCTCCTCCTTGAGGTTTCAGGTTAGATTCTCTCCAGTGCCAATGTAGGCGGGCTAGTTTAGCTTCTTCAAAAAAAAAAAAACTTTATAATTTATGTAAATTTATATGTCAAATAACTTAAAAATACATTGATTTTATGTGAAATGTATTTTTGTATGACTTAATTTTTAATTTAATTTTAAAATAAAATTTTTATTAAATTTTGTTGATGCATTAATTCCACGTACTTGACACGGATATCATCCTTGTCTTGGTCAATTTTGTACATTAATTATAATTATAATATTAAAATAATTCTTTTTCAAAATCAATAAAAGGAAATATATCTCACCATTCAAACTACTCCTAATCAACTATTGGTCTATTTTTTATTAAAGAAATATATCACACATATTAAGGAATGAAATAAAGTTGTCAAATGTCATAGTAATTTTACCAAATTATCCTAATCAACTATTGGTCTGTTTTTCATTAAAGAAAAAATAATACCTTGGAAGTAGTGGAACATAATATTAATTGAAGGGTACAATTGAAAAAAAGAAGAAGTTATTATTGCATTGGAAACTGAAAGTGACATTCATTTTGAAACAATTTTTTTTGGCTAAAACGACATTCATTTTGAAACGGAGGGAGTAAAATGTATAAGAATTGTATTGTCGGTGATAAATGTTTCTCCCGTGTTTTTTTTATATTAATTATAAGTGAGATGTATTTATTAATGTTTTTTATTATGATTTATTTCTTTTAATAAAATTTGTTTCTCCTAAATATTGAAACAAATGTAATTTTTCATTAGATTATTTAAAAAAAATAATTGAGAGAAAGGTAGTTCCATTGCATCAAATAGATATGATGCAAGATAAAAGTAGATGAACATCTTAAAAATTATTTGTAGTAAATGTAAATTAAATATAATGTAATGCTAATTATTCTCTTTTACGGTTTTTAGGAAGATAAATATTTTTTTAAGATAATTAGTATTGTGCCTCAAAACATAAAGTCGTGAAAACTGGCGAGTCGTTATTGTTTGGTGTGAAAAAAAGACACAAAAGATAAAAAGAAATGGTGAACTTTCAGACAATTAGAATGAGGCATAATTATTTTTTATTGGTAATTAACTTTCATCGTTAGAGAATAGATAAATCTTTTTTTAGTATTAACCTTTTGGTTTTTTAGAGGAAGATGATCCAAAATCGAACTCAGATTCTTCCGAATGATTCATCATTTAGTGAAAGTCATTAACATTTAAGTTTAATTGTTTGGTTAAATAATATATTAATATTATAATTATTTGACTCGAGTATTTTCTTTATTCATTAGTAGTCTTAGTCAATCTTGTACATTAATTGTAATATTAAAATAATTCTTTTTCAAAATTATTAAAAGAAAAAGTATATCACCATTATAACTAAAATGCATAACACAACTTTCAATGTATCAATTTTTTTAAGCAAAATGTATCAATTGTTAAATTTCTTCTTATAGCCCTATGTGGGATTTTATTTTAACAAATAAAAAACTAGCTTCCATGTACATTCATTGAGTATTTTTAGAAGAAAAAAAAAAGAATATTAATAACTCATTCAAATCCAACTTTTTAGTCTTTAATAGCAAAAAATTTCTTTTTAGGAAAAAATAACAAAAACCATGTACTTTCATTGAGTATTTTTAGAAAAAATAATATTAATAATTCATTCAAATCCAACTTTTTAGTCTTTAATTCCAAATTTATTTTTTTGGAAAAAATAACAGAAAAATTTCTTCCATGTACATTCATTGTGTATTTTTAGAAAAAGGAATATTAATAATTCATTCAAATCCAATTTTTAGGCTTTAATAGTAAATTATTATTCTTTTTTATATACAACAATTAGTTGGTCAAAATATTAGTATATTTAGCAATTAGGTTTTTTTATTATATGTATGATTATTTTAATGAACATCACGCCAATAAATAGAGAAGTGATTTAAGCTTTTTGGACACACCCTTGGTCTTTGCATGTAGTAACAGCAGTAGTATAGTTTTTGGATTTATGCTATGGCAAATCCTAACTACACATAGTTATACTTTTTGTTGACCAAAGTTAGCTTCTGACACATTTCGTTCCCAATTTCCAATGTTTTTCGTTTTTTTTTTTTTTTTTTCAAACGCGTTGAGTTACAAACCAAACTACTATGGAGAGAAAAAAACACGTTTTTCTTTTCTCTAAACACACACTCATTATTGTAGAGTCGTAGTCAAAGTACCGCGTTCACACGCTTTTTTCCTTCACTCATATAAACCCATTTTCTCTCTTTCCTTTTCTCAACTCACCACAATATTCTTCAGCGTTCACACAAAAAAAGTACTAATACTCATTTTTCACATGGAGATTGATTCACTATTTCCTTCTTCTTTTGAAGATTATTCCCATTTTTTCCCTGAATTGGAACAGCCAAATGTAAACACAAAGAAAAGAAATCACCCCGAAGATTCATCACAATCACAATCGGAGTTACATTATCAATGGATTGATGTGAAAAACACCAACAACAACTTCAATGATACTAATTCTTTAAACAACTTCCTTACTACTCTCATTCAAATGGATACACCACAACAACAAATACCAACAACAACAACAACAACAACAATGAACAACTCTAGCTTTGAGATTGATTTTGACTTCGACGAGTTGACATCATCACCTCCAAAGAAACAGCGTCGCGACACACATGCTGCTGTCGCGACTGCTAGTTCTTCTTCAGTAATGGGGGGTCCAGTAAGACGGTTATGGGTGAAAGAACGTCCAAAAGACTGGTGGCAGAAATGCAGCAGTCCAGACTTTCCCGAAGAAGAGTTCAGGAGATGTTTCCGGATGAGCAAAGCAACGTTCGAGTTTATATGCCAAGAACTTGAATCAGCTGTTTCAAAGAAAAACACTTTGCTAAGGGATGCAATTCCGGGGCGGCAGCGCGTGGCGGTTTGTATCTGGAGACTCGCCACCGGTGATCCTCTAAGGCTGGTTTCAAAGAGGTTCGGTTTGGGTATATCCACCTGTCATAAGCTGGTTCTTGAGGTTTGTGCTGCAATCAAGAAAGTTCTTATGCCAAAGTTTATTACTTGGCCTGATGAAAATAAGATGAATTTGATTAAACAAGAGTTTGAGGGTCTTTTTGGAATGCCAAATGTTGGTGGTTCAATGTATACCACACATATTCCAATAATTGCACCTAAGAACAATGTGAATTCTTATTTCAATAAGAGGCAGACTCAGAGGAACCAGAAAACTGCATACTCTGTTACTGTTCAAGGTGTGGTTGATGCTAAAGGGGTTTTCACTGATGTTTTTCTTGGTTACCCTGGTTCTTATAATGATGATCAAGTTTTGGAGAAATCTGTAATGTATCAGAGAGCTATGACAGGGAATTTGAAAGATTCTTGGGTTGTTGGAAATTCTGGGTTCCCTTTGATGGATGGAATTTTGGTTCCTTATACACATCAGAATCTTACTTGGACACAGCACGCGTTTAATGAGAAAGTGGAAGATATTCAGAAGCTGAGTAAGGATGCGTTTGCAAAGGTGAAAGGAAGGTGGTCTTGTTTGCAGAAGAGGATAGAGGTGAAGATTGAGGAGTTGCCTGGTGTTCTTGGTGCTTGTTGTGTTTTGCATAATATTTGTGAAATGAGGAATGAGAAGATGGATCCTGCATGGAATTTTGAACTTTTTGATGATGAAATGGTTGCTGAGAATGGTGTGAAATCTGTTGCTGCTGCTCAAGCTAGGGATAATATTGCTCATGATTTGTTGCATCGTGGTCGTGTTGGCAATACTTTTTTATAAGTTTTTTTATGTTTTCTGTTATGTCATGATGATGATGATATATTGTTTGTTGTAGTCACATTTGAGAAGAGACATTAGTGATGTGATGTTATTAGTTCAATAAAAAAATATACAAAGGGGGGGGGATAGATTTTTTTTATTGAAACAGAAAATGAATGAATGAAACAGTTGAATTTTGTTGGCTTAAAGACTTTTTGTTTGTCAATTTTGTTAGAATTTTGAGTTCCATTTATTGTTAATATATTGACTTTTAATCTTCAAAACAAGTACTAAGGTATGTTTGGTTTGAAGTAGATGTAACAAACAAACAAACACCAATCCATGTTGTTTTGTTGTGTCCCATAGTGTTTGACCCTTGACCCTTGAAACTCTAGCTCACTAGTTCCCTATCAAGATTACACATGTGCTTTTGTTGTTGAGTTTTGACTTTTGTTTACTTTGTCTTGTTGGGACAGGGCAGGGGTTAGGGACCCTTTCTTGAAATTCTTGTCTATTCCATTTAAAAACTGCACTTACTAGTTTGAAACACTGTTATGATTGTTGGCATAAATTTGTACATCATGGGGAATGGAGTATTGAACAACTATTTTCCTCTACCAGGCATAGAGAATCGGAGTTCAAATTTCCTGCTATTAAGAGATTATTCATAGTGAATGGCACTTTGAACCTGAAGTAGAATTAGAGCTCACCCCAATAGTCTTTCTGAAATATCCATGATCTTCTGGTTCTTCAAATGGATGTGCACCAACTAGCATGCCATAAAGTGTCACACCATAGGAACACACATCTGCAATCTATACAAAAATAGTCAAAAACACTAACTGAATCGACAATTTTTACTAAACGGTGAACTTTTTAATCGATATGATACTGTATTATTATATTTGTCAATTGTTAAACGATGGTCGTTAATAGCCATAAAAAGTGATTTGAAACGTGGTTTTTAAGAAAATGATTGATAAAACCCGAGATAACTTTCCGTTGTACTCCTTTCGTAATAAAACCTCTGGAGCAATGTATGCAGGAGTTCCATCCAAGGTAGTCAGGAATGAGTCCCAGTACGTAGGATCGCACGATCTTACGTGCCACAGCACCTCTACCGTGCTTCGACTTCACTCTGGTTCGGATTTACTCTGTTTTATTGCTTGGTTCTCTGTTTTTTCTCTAGTATCTCTGTTTTTATGTTTGGTTCCTCTGTTTTCCCTCTATTTTCCCTATATATTTCTCTCAATTCTATCGACAACCTATCGATCCTACTGACGAACCGTGTTACTATTTACCTTAACAAAATCATGTATTCTTCTAAGTGCATTTGATTTCATTAGTACAAATGTTACTATTTACCTTAACAAAATCCTTCTTAATGTTGCTAAGTTTAATTCTTAACTATCTGGCACAAAGTCTCGCATTTCCTATTTAGTTGCATTTCTTTTGACAGGAAAGTGATGCTATTAGAAAAGAAAGTAAAAGACTGTCAAACAGGAAATCAGCTAAAAGATCAAAGATAAAGAAACAGGTACATACTAGACCTATTAACCTTGAAGTAATCGAAGTTGCAAAATTTAAGTCGAGGGGATGGATTTCCATCCAAGAGAGTGTTTTTCAATTTGAGATCTCTATGACGAATTTCCTAAAGTGTAATATAAGAGAGTGCTTGGATACCATTGAATGATAGTAGCTAACACCAGATATTTTGTTTTTGGAATAAACATTTAAGTCTCTTTCGAGAAAAGTTTAAAGAAGTGTGTAAAATGAGATCAGTGAGCAATGCATAAAGTAATGCAGATAACCAAATATTACATTCGAAATGCCCCTCCAAACCTAAAGAAGAAACAATTTTTAAAAAATAAAACTCTTACCTCTTTGAATCTGTAAATATTAGGATGCCTTGAATTACGTTCCAAGTTGAAGATGTTGAAATTCCTTGATTTGAGCTATAACATGTTGTCAGGACCTGTTTCTGAGACACTTTTTGGTTTGAAACTCATTGAAGTGTTGAATATTTAAAGTAACTCGTTTCCTGGTGAGTTTTTCCACCTTGGTGAATTTCCACGTCTACTTGCTCTCAGTGTGAGTAACAATTCATTCACTGGTGGATTCAGTTCTCAAATTTGCAATTCTTCCAAGGTTCTTCACACACTTGATTTATTTTAAATCATTTTAGTGGTGACCTTGAAGGTTTGAATTTGAACAACTGCACTAAATCTCTCCGAAGTTTGCATTTGGTGTTAATCATATTTACCTTAAACTCGTATAAAGAACGGGTAAATAGTATTTTTTTTTTTTTTTTTAAGAATCCAAATGCAAAATATAATAACAACCAAACCAGTTAAGCACAAAATGTGCCTAATGGGAAATTGTACAAAAAATCATAGTAACAAACATGGCAATACAGAAACTACAATTACAAACTGGTGTAACCTATATAAAGAGACGACGTAGACCATTAATAATGAAAATCAATAGAGAAATCCGGTTTATGCGTCTTTAGCCACCATCAAGAATGAAACTTAAAACTATGGAGAAGTTGATCCTGAGAAGATACGTTGAAAATTCTCGAATTCCGCTCCTTCCATTTGATCTGAAGACACGTCTGCCACAAATGTCCTTCTTGAAAACATGTGTTCCAGCAAGTTGTTGCGCGTGACATCTAATGTATGATGGAACAATGGTAGTTATACCCAACCAACAATGAAGAAGATGTCAAATGCTATCAAAGAAGTCACATTCCAAAAATAGATGATTGATGGCTTCCTCTTCTCTGCACCCGGCTAAACACAAAACCGAAACAAATGGAATTACTCATCTTTGAACTAAGTTGCCCTTCGTGGGAATTCTCTTATTAATTGTTCTTCATGCAAACACGACACTTTGAGAGGCACTGCTTTGCTCCAAATTAAGTCTGAATGGTTGTCGACAAGAAGCTGATGTGTAGGCGTTAGGTTATGATACTCCCTCTGTCTCACAATAATAGTCTTTTTAGCTTCTTTCTTTCTTAAAATAATTGTCACTTTACAAACCAATAGAACATTTATTATTCTTTTCCATCATTATACACTTATTTAATGAATTTCATTCAACTTAACTACTCCACTAACTACAATTAATAAGGATATTTTAGTAAATTGTATTAATTTTACCATTGAAATTAACACAATTAATCATTTTCTTAATAATCGTGCACAATCCTTAAACGACTATAATTTAGAGACGGAGGGAGTATACACCTTTTACTGGGTACCCTTCAACGTGGTCACGTTTCCAAACTCATTTGTCATTTACGTTACCCTACAAAAAATGTTATCAAGCAACCTAGCACAATCTACCAATTGTTCCTCTTCCTAAGCAAACAGTCTTCTTCTCCACCTCCAACCCACCTCGTCAACCTCCCAACCTTCCATCCTCATTGTCGCCACTGAAACATTAAGATCCTCACTTGACTCAAACAAACGCCTAATTCTATCCCGCAACACCCCAACCTCTAACTAGTAGACACAACAATCCATCGATCTAGCAAAAGTATAAAATAGTCTTTATTATGCACTCCGTTAATCAAAATAGTTCAAGACAATTCAATGTTTCCTTTAACGCCACAGCCTTGGAGTGATTGGAGGGTTGAAGCATGGTGAGTTAAAACAAGGAGTACATACGAAAGATGTAAGCATTTCTTCATCGAAAATAGGAACAATTGTTCTTGTCAAGAGATTATTTTGACTAACCAAGTGTACAATCAAAGACTATTTTGTAATTTCACTACATTGATTGACACTAATGTGACTATTCATTGTACATTCAAGGACGTAAATGATTATTTGTCATTTAAAAAATTATACGCGATTAATTGAAAGAAAACTTCAAAATTAATTTGCTTTTTTCTATATCACGTTTTCATTTTTTTTAAGATTTTATATCATCATAGCACCTTGCATTACACGTGAAGCGTTAGTTCAATAGCAAAAGGTAAATCCAAGATATTGGATTCAAATTTCTTCAAACCAATATATATTTTTTTCTTCAAACCAATATATTTTTTATCAATGAGAAAAAAAAACAGAAAAGATAAAAGAAAACTAGAAGTCTAATGAAAGATACTTCCAGCTCTCAAATGCTAGCAAATAAAGGGGGACAAAAACAAAAAATTATAATCTCTTTATCAAGAGTAGTTCGAATCAATCAATTGGCGCAAGAGTTTTTTTTCCGTAAGGTGTGCACAAGTATAATGTTTCAGTCCCTGGTCAGTAGGGATCTGTTTTTTTTTTTTGGTTACTAATATAATCAACAATCGCAACATATTGGTGGGTATGCGAGACTTTGTCTTTAATAAATTTTATTGTGGAGAGAGAATCAGATTCACAAATTATATATCCGTAATCATGTGTCCAAGCTAGACCAAGACCATGTATATAGCCTAAAGCTCGACATTAATATTAGACGTAAAATAACAACTTCTGAAAAAGCCAAAATCCAACCCCCTAACAAGTTCTTAAGAGAAGAACCCATAACCACACCAACCTAAATTATCAATAAAACTCTTCAAACCAAATATGAGAACTTTGCTTTGGGAATTTTTGCGGAAGAAATATATTTTTAAACAAAAAATCACTTTTATTATTTTAATATATTTATTATAAAATAATAGAAGTAATTTTTTTAGTTAAAAAATATATTTCTTCAAAAATAATTCTCTCTAAAATAATAACAAATGTCTCTAAAGTGATCTAGAACAAACGTGCACATTTGTTCAAAATTATTTTTTAAAAAATATTCATTATAAAATAAAACCACTTTTGTCATTTTTTTAGTGTTTGTTTATGATTTTTTTTTTTAAATATTTTATGGAAAAATCAATTTTTTATTCAAAACTAAAAGGCTATTAGGATTAAAGATGCCTTTGTTTAAGTTTAAGAAAAAAGATTTTGGGTTGGAAGAATCCAGATATATTTTTTTTATAAATTTTAAAAAAAATCTAAAGTTATTTTCTTTTATTTTTTTTATAAGGCCAGAGACCGATGACATAAAAAAGGAACAGAAAACGGTTCAAAAGTTGGAATGTCTTGTAGATTCCAATCTATGTCAGGTATTCATATATATTATTAAAAAAAGGTAAAAAAAAAAAAAATACTAAAAAAGAACTCGGGGGACATAAACCTAACCTAGTCAATTCACACAAAGTGTATTCAAACCCAATCGAGTGATACAATGAAATAAAAACAACATCGGTGAATGTCTAACAAGTGGTGTATGGACAAACCGTCAACATAGAATGAATCCAAAAACCAACATCTCCTTGCGAAAGCAACAAGCATAATGTCTCTTTCGAGCCAAGCAGTCCGACATTAGGTAGACTGATGAGAATTATGAAACCTCCCCAAGTTATACAGAGAAACTTCGTACAGGTGTGAGAGATTCTACCGCCAACACGGATACAGAACCCCACGCCTACAACCCACTATGCTGCGACAGAAAGCTTTCACGACCATTTCTAGCCAAATCCAATAGAAAGCAACTCAAACCAATTGAAGGTCATATCGAGGGATGGTCGATCAACAGGTCTGAGTACCACGAGCACTGCCAACACGGTAACACTCGCATCCTATTCGCAATAACAGCGGACAACAAGTGCATTGTTATTTCTAGCCTAGAAGCCCTATTACGAAGCATCCATGATCCTAGAGGACCAATACCACAAGTTTTCCGTTCTGGAAGTGAATCAGATTGCCAACACGATAACATATCCACCGACCAAAGACTCAATGCGACGAGAACATCAAGTTTACGCAGCCATTTCTAGCCAATCAATCTGAATCATCCGTCATAGGAACTGTCAACACACAGACAGGGGTAGTCCGCGACGACGTCGACTACTTAAACAACCCCGACGGCATAAAAGAGGCAACCCCGAAAGATCAAACGAGTCTAACGAGGCTTGATGGTGGTGTTGCGCTGATAAGCCTGCGCACCACCTTGGCAAACAACTATATCAAAACAGATATGGATACCAGAAACAGGGAGAAGAGAACCATGCTGGCATGATAGAACTCCTCCACAGTACCAAGAATCTGATCCTCCAAGAGCACAGACAACGACGGACGATGAAGAACTCGTCCGTTTGAAGAAACCGACCGCCGGAATGTTCGTTGGCGATTTGAAAGTGATGCGGAGGTAAAGAGACTCCTCATCGCATCACCGCCAGAAATCTCTACATTGTGAAATCCAAGGATACGAATGAGGGGATAAGTGAGGCGGCTGAACAAAGGAGGAAGGCGATGGAGGCGGCTGAACATAGGAGGGATTCTCAAGAGTCACGACCCGTTCTTTTATTTCTTTTTGTTCCCTATCATAAAAATCAATTTTTTTAAGACTTGAAGCTCTTATACTTGACTTCCTTGTCTTTAGAAAAAATAGATTTTGAAAAAACTACTAAAAATAGCTTTACATTTTGAGACTAAATGTAACACCCCGTTTTCCCAACTTAAAAATTTCATAACATTTATCAGAGTAATCAACACATAAACGGAATGCTGCACTTCTTAAAAACATAAATGTGATAAATAACTAATTATCCTTCCAAAACTTTGCAGCGGATTAAATTCATCAACATAAATAAGTCTTGGCACGCAGGCCTCATCAAACATCTCATAAATATTCAGTTAAACAACTTAATTAATTAACATCATAAATCAAATACGTAAGGAATTGAAAATAGCCACTAAAGATCCCATCCCGTTACGTATCAGAGCACCTAAAAGACTCAGTGAGGGATAGCCACTCACGACAGCAAACACATCAACCTACTTTTGATCACCTGCAAGTTACTCATACGAAGAGCAACATTTCCAAGCAGAAGAGGTGAGATTTCACAAAACAATAATATTAAACATATAATTCAACAATTATATCTAACAACATGAAAACATCATAATATCATCATAGATAATAAATATTTCATATATCACTCCATTGACAGTTCATATAAAGAATCACAACTCAATATCTTGGCAACTTAACAACTTTGACTCGACAAATGCGACTCCAACTCGACTATGCAACTTAGACCTCTTATATGCATGTGGTACCAATCCAGGGCATCAAGCCCTCAACGTAATAAGTATTAATATACTTCCAGGGCATCAAGCACTCAACTTAGTTGAGCTAAAGCTTCAGGGCATCAAGCCCCCAACGTGGTGAGCAAAGGCTCCAGGGCATCAAGCCCCCATAAATGAATGCTAATGCCTGGACACAACAACTCGACCTATTAGAAACAACAACCTCTTATATAAATCCAATAATTTGGAACATCTTCTTTCAACTTAGACCGACTCATGCAGCTTAGTTAAATAACAAACAGCAACATAGGCAGTATGCAAATCAGTTCATGATATAACAATATCAAATGAAATTCAACAACATCTCAAACATTCATATATAATCCAAGTAATGCATATACAATTATATCACATTATAAACAACATCAAATCATCTTATAACAGCTTCACAGATCATCATTAATATCTTATACAATCTTCATTACTACCCCAAAGTTCAACTCTTTACGACTCGTGCGACAAAGATCGCAAAATCCTAAACAAGCATTCTGTAACTGGGCAACTCGCGAGGCGAGAGCCTCTACTCGCTATGGCGAGTTCAGGTGTAACTCCCAACAATGCATTCTTAAACTATTCCAGGTTCAATCTCATTCTAGAATCTTTCCTGATCATTATTATACATGTTCAGGCACTCGAAATCATCTAAATACCAACTTAAAGATCAAAACTACGAAATCATGTTGACTCTCTGGTCACACTCGCTAGGCGAGTGAACTGCTCGCTGTGGCGAGCTGCAAGGTGCAACTCGCGAGGCGAGCGATGAAGTTCATCACTCGCTATGGCGAGGATCATCACTCGGGAGGCGAGCGATGAATGTAGGCTCGGGCAAAAGTGCAGTTTTCACGAAAATTCACCTATTCACATGGTTTTAAGCCTAACATTGATTCATGTAATAATCTTATGACTTATCTAAGGTCTGTAAACAGTTTCTACATCAATCTAACAACTTTTCATCCATTAATCCTCAATTTCTCTCTTTAACCCTAATTTTCCAACTTCTCTAATTCAATCATACACTTGTTAATTATAACCATCAGAATCATACAGATTAATAGAATTGAATGCTAGTCTCACCCTTACCTTAGCAATGAAAATCGCAGCTCTCTAGGTTTCTTTCTCTTCTCTTGGCTTTTTCTCCCTTTTCTCCAAAAACTGATCGTACGTACTGTTTTTCTAAACTAGGTCTTCCCTATTTATATCTCCTCTATCTATTTTATCTTATTCCTCTTTCTCCCCAAAAACTCTCTAAAATCTCAAAACAACCCCTCAACTAAATATTTATTTTATTTTCAAATCTTATTTTATTAAACAATAAAATAAGTCACAACTCCTCATTAAATCACATAAATCATGCCAATCATATAAATCATCTTAAATCACACGTATCATATAAATATAATATAAACTCATTTTAATAAATTCTAGACTCAATTAAATAATCAAATAACTCAAAGAGGGCGATACACTGAATATATATATATATATATATATATATATATATATATATATTTAACAAAATAGAATTTTATAAATCTAAAACAAACCCAACAAAAATAAAAAATATCCCAAACAAACGGGCCCTAACTTTTTTCAATTTTTTTTTTTTTTTAAGAAATAAGGAGGTAACACCTGAATAAATTAAAATCCTTTTTTTAGTGATTTTAAGGATAGTAAACAAATGGGAATAACTTTAGATTATTTTTTTCTTCAAAATCTCGAGAAAAAAATAAAAAGATTATTTCAAAGCAAAATATATTTTTCTTAAAATTGAAATAAATGCACTCGTTTGTTTCTAATTAAAAATATTTTTTTGTTAAATAATCATTTTTATCTTAAAATGAAAAGTTATTCATACTAACTTTTTAAAATCAATTTTTACTAAAATTAAACAAATTAAGTATCATAGTTTTAAATTTTTTGAAAAATATTGATTTTTTTTTTATAGTAAGTAAATGAAAATTACCTTCAACATTTTTCCAAAATCTTACTTAAGAGAGAAAACATTTTTCCAAAATCTCTAAATTTTTTTTTAAGTCAAAACAAACGCACAAAATAAAATGGTCGATTTATCCAGCCATAATAGTAAGATAGAAACGGTGATTGTTACTCCCTCTGTCATTAATTATAAGTTACTTAAAAAAAAAATGTCTAAATTATATGTCTCTGTGTAATTTGGGATGGAGGGTGTAATAAATAAAATTGCTGTTTGGAATAGATTAATTAATTAAGGCTCATTACATCGTTTGATCCCTTATTTAATTTCATGTTTTCATTTTGATTCCACAATTAATAAAACGTACGTTTTGATTCCTCATCTTTTCCTCCGTTTGCCAAATAAATTCCGACCGTTAACTTTAACTCCAAATATCTATGGTGACCATCCTTAAAAGTGGTCCATGATAGACCTTATTAGTTTTGTTAATTTTATCCATTCGATCTATTTATCATAAAAGGGACAGTTAGATTTTCACACGTGAATTGACTGTTTTGTCCTTAACGAGACCAAACACATGGGTAATTACTGATTTACCCCTCTCTTCTTCATATCCAAAACTGAACTTCCAACCTTCATCTTCTTCTTCTTCACAGGCCAAAACCCAGCTTCAATTTCTTCTTCTCATGGGCCTTATTCACATCAACAGCTCAATCACAGTTTCATTACTTCAAACAAACCCTAACAAATCCGAAAAATCAATGGGTATTTAAATCCAACAACATAAATTAGGGTTCCTCTTCCTCCATTCATCCTCTAGATCACAACGCTTGGCTCAACGCATGAAAAAAGTTATTAGTTTGGCAAGTTATGCTACATAAGACATAGCTCGCTAAAAATTAAATCCCAAAAATTATTAAAAAAAAATAAAAAATTCAATATGCTTGTCTTGCAATACGAAGCACAGAAAATCTATATGCTGATTATAAAGAAGTGACTGATTATACAAGAGGGAGATAGATAGAACCAGAAGAAATCATGTGTCACATATTAGTTCTCCCGCTCATCGGTTTTGCAGAGAAATTGACTGAGAGCTTTGAAAATTGACAAAGAAATGTTGAAAACAAAAAAAGATTTATTTATATCACCAAATAACATTATTCGTTGACAAACCACGCTGCAGAAATACACGTTCGAAATTCTATTTGTACGTGTTGCAATCAAAGACCAGAAATTAAAATAGTTGAACAGGTCAATAAAGAAATTTGATTTATCTAACTGCATCTGTTTTCTTGTTCCTCAATGTTATATCGAGATGTTCATGATTTCAAGGATGACCGCACAAGAGATTAATGCATCAAGAAGATGATGAAGATGAGAGGGATGAAGATGATGAAATGGGAAAAAAAGTTAAGTATTGTTGGCTCACTGGAAGATACGGTAGACATGCATGATATAACGGCTATCTTTTAATAAAAAAAAATCAAACGGTTTAAATTAAAAATATTAATAGGATCTATGGTGGACCACTCTTAAGGTTGGTCCACCATAGACATCATTTGGGTTAAAGTTAACCCTTGGAATTTATTTGGCAAACGGAGAAAAACCTGAAGAACCAAAACGTACGTTTTATTAATTGTGGGATCAAAATAAAAATTTGAAATTATTTGAGGGACCATTAGATCAAATAAGCCATTAATTAATTACGAAGATACTAATTGAGAAGCACATGTGTGTAACACAATGCCAGATATACGGTGTCGAACAGCGACATTACCAAAAACTCCTCAATAAACAAGGTACCATAATTTTCTAAAAGACATAAAAGAGAAGGGTAAAACAGTAAATATAAAAGACAACCCAATTTCAGCGATGAATGATCAAAAACACCGTACTCTTCGTCGTCCTCGGTTTTGCTTCTTACAAATTTGAACCTATAAACTCGTTCACCACCGT
Source organism: Medicago truncatula (assembly GCF_003473485.1). Taxonomy (NCBI): domain Eukaryota; kingdom Viridiplantae; phylum Streptophyta; class Magnoliopsida; order Fabales; family Fabaceae; genus Medicago; species Medicago truncatula. The sequence continues at coordinate 60,375,696 of NC_053045.1, read as the reverse complement.
CGTCATTCAAAGTTTCAATTTCAACCATTCTTCGATTTTCTCAATCCACGATTAAACCCTCTCTTCATTGCAACATTCAAGGTCTTTCAACTTTCAATTTCGCTCTTTTTTTTTCAAATTCATTTCTAGGGTTTTATTTTCTTGCCAATTTTTAATGCCTTTACTCTCCCATTAAGGTTCTTCGCTGTTTCCTTCTTTTCATTTTATGTTGATTTTGATCTTAGGGTTTCTAATTCTTACTCCTAGGTCTCGTTTTTTTTTACCAAATGAAAAGATAATTAAAAAATCATGCTTTTCAGCAAATTGAGATGGAACCAATAGGGTAGAAGATTTATCTGCGTGTATGAACTTGCTATCGCATAGAAAATAAAAGTTATATACTTGCTTTCTCTTTTTTTTTTTGTTATAGTTAGTGTATCAAAATTTGATTTTTATTTATTATCAAGCTATCATATTGTATATTATGATTTAAATAAAGCAAATTCTTCTAGTTCAGATTTTGTATTAGTTTGTAATTAGTTGTCATTGCTTAATGTGGTAGTAGATAATGTATTGAACTGAGGAAGTGAATTTAAGAGCAAACGAAGATGGGTGTGATTTGTAAGTGTAGGAAACGAAATTTATCAATAAGAGTGTGCACGTGATGTTACTGCTTGGCACACTAAGAAAGTGGGTCTTGATTTTTTTTTTTTTTTTGCCGGGTTGGAAAATGAGCTGATTATTGGAAAGATTGATCGTTTGTTTTTCTTGTGAATGTGATTAATGGAGATTAATGAATGGGGTAAAGTTAGTTTTAGAAGTATTGTCAGCATATATGGCTGTGGTGATTGGTTTGCATTGAGTATATTGTTACCAAATCTTCATAGCATATGTCAGTATGATGTCAGTTGAGTATTTATTCATTTCTATGAAATCACATTTCTGTATATGATAATGATCATGGTGCCGGGTGATGTACAATTGATCTGAATTGCATAACTTCGACTAATATGGAATTTGGAAAAGTTCTTACATGATTATGTAATTCACATTTTGACATTAAATTTTCTTTGTTAAAAATTTTGCAGCTTCAAAAGATACCTACATTTTCTTTTTGAGGGGTGGATAGATACCTACATTTATAAAAGAGCCGAGGAAGGAAGATATATGCTTATAAAGACTTAAGGTAAGAAGTATATTACATCTTTAAAACTTCATGGATGATTCTTCCCCCCTTCAGAATGTATTTGGAATGAGTCCATCTTTGCTTCATTTGCCTTTGCTCAATTTACCCCATTTACCTTCATGGATGTGTGACACGTGTTAAAAGAATATCCAATGGTTGAAATTAAAAAGGGAAAGACAGGTAATAAAACAAAATCCCTAGCCTACTGTTCACCTTCTCCTTCACGTCCCCTTCCCCTCACCACCTGTAACCAGCCTCTTGTCGCCGCCCACCGGTAATCAATACATCACCGCCATCTCTTTGTATCGTTGTCGTCAACATCATGAATCAGCCCATCACCGCCACTGTCACGAATCAACCAATCGTAGCCGCCGTTACAAATCATCCCATCGTGGCCGCCATCACAACGACGGCGTTTTCATGTGATTAAGAAACAGGTTGAGTTTGCGTGGATTATCTACCCCGTGTCATTAAAACTAACCGCTGAATTTATTTGTTGGTTATTTACCACAGAATAATTAAGTTTTGTTTTAGATTTTTTTAATTATAATTGTTGGGTAAAAGGATAATACCAGAGATCCACCGCCGAAAATGAAGCTTCTTCTATTTTGAAATATGCATCAGTTATGGAAAAATATACAGAGGCAATCTGGAAAAAATACAGAGATTGTGTTTCTAAAAGTAATCACATGTGTGTTTGTTTATCTTTCCTTTTTAATTTCAACTGTTGGATATTCTTTTAACATGTGTCACACATCCATGAAGGTAAATGGGGTAAATTGAGCAAAGGCAAATGGAGCAAAGATAGACTCGTGGAGCAGTTTATTTGTTCTGTTCTCCTTGATTCTACCTTAATTGAATCAAAATGTATACTTTTTTAACCTCATGTTCAGTTTTGTTTTATTTATACATTGCACCCAATGTTTGGTCCTGTTTTAGTTCTAAAATAATAAAATGTACCAAATATAGATTAGAACCCATATTTTCCATTTTGTATTGTCGCATCTTGTCTACCAAGTACCTACTTTACGATAGTATAGTTCATTGAATTGAACTTAAGATAGTTAAAGTCATTTAGGAAAATGTTCATCTGCTACTTGGACTTGTTGTGATCAGTCTTGTGTGAGTGTTATTAAATGAGATTTTGTTTTCTGGATATATTTTTTTTAGTTGGAGGCGGTATACTATATGGAGCAATGATATATTAGTGATATCAGAATGAGGACGTAGTCCTGTATATAGCAGTTATAAATATCATGTAATTTAATCCAGCTTTTTTGAGATTAATCAAGTTGATTGAAGTTAAGGATTTATAAAAAAAATTGGGTTTCCATTTTAAGTAGCTTTGTATGAGAATAGTGTTGCTAATACTGTTAATTACTTCTACAAATTTTGACATCTACGTGGACTTCTAATCTTTGGAAATAGTATATATGTCAAATATATTTAGAATATATATGTCAATTGAGTTTGATTTTTCTATTATGATTTTGACCTTTTCAGGTAATTTTGTCTTGAAGGATGTGTGTGAACTAGTACAATGGCAACATCTAGTAAGTTTGATGCATCTTCCAGTAGCCCGGATAGACCTCTGTACGCTGCGCAGCGTGGATCCAACATAGCTGCTTCATTAGATAGATCAGGTAGCTTTCGAGAATGCATGGAAAATCCAATTTTGTCTTCTCTGCCCAACATGTTGAGAAGTAGTTCTCCAGCAAAACATGGGGATGTGGAGAGCTTCTTTAATTATGTGCATTTTGATCCAAAATTACTAGTAATAGACCATAAGTCTAATCGTCATGTGGATTATAAGCGACATGTTAATGCTGCTCTTGGAATTTCACCTGATGAATCTCCATCTAGTTCTGCAAAAGGAAAGCTACTGCCATCCCCAGTACCAGAAGACGTCAAGCGTATGAGGGATAGTTTGTATTCAAGCACTGTGAAGGCGAGGTAGTTCTTTGTAGGTTATTTACTTGCATTTAAGATAGGTTTATGTAATTACGGAATAACATTGCATAATTATGCATTTTAACAGGGAACGTGTGAAAATGTTCAATGAAGCCTTATCTGTATTCAATGAAGTTTTCCCACTTGTAAATGTGAAGAAGAGATCTCGAGTTGAAGGGTTTTCCAATGATCGTTCTAGTGTCATGTTAAATGACCGCTCAGTCTTGGGGCCAAGCGTGGGTAAGGTTGGCGTTCAAGGTCATCATGTCACCGGTGGTTTTGAACTAGATCAGCAAAAGTCGGAAGAAAGGACCAAAAGTCTTGGCCCAAACAAGCGCCCTCGAACTTCTATGGTGGATGTAAAGGTATGTGTCCGATTTTTTCCCCACGATTGTTTTCTTGTGTTAACACTGCACAATTTCATTCTTTCTTTTAATTCCTTTTAATGTTTTTTATTCAATTTTATATTAATTTGGTTTGAACTTCATTCTTTCTTTTAATTCCTTTTATTGTTTTTTATTCAATTTTATATTGTTTTAGATTGAATACTGCATTTATATTAGTATACTATATATACCTTGTAGTATATTTTGAAACATTTGTTCTCCATATCTCCAACTGACGATAATTGGTTTTGTTAAATTCTCTATTCTCAAAAGATACGTGCTAGAACATTTCCTCACTTGTGTGCTAGTAGATATATCGCTTCATATATAGAACTTTTTATGCATAAAAAAGTATGGTATATTTGTTGTATACAATTTGTATTAATCCTTAAGCTTTGTGTTTCATTACCTTTAGTTAGTTTATGCCTTTAGTGTGCATATATATATTTTTCTGAAAGTGGCGAAATGCCGAAATGTAGATTTTCTTCCTGTTCTAATGAGGCACAGGTGTGTGTCGGTGGCTTTAAACTTGTGTTATTTCTTTTACATGTCAAGTCAGCTTTAAGATTAACATGGTGTGCACAGAACTGACCGTGTTTTGAAAAATTCTAGATGGATGTACGCACCAATTCTCTTGTCAGGCCATCGGGGACTGTTGATAGAGATAAAGAAAAGCTACGGATTGCCAATAATGGTGTAGTTCAGAGTGAAGAGCGAAACTTACCTATTGTAGGCGATGGTTGGGAAACATCAAAAATGAAGAAGAAGAAGCGTTCATGCATCAAATTAGATGTTTCTCCAAGTACTACATTGAATAAACCTGCGAATGGTTTCCAGGAAACTAAACAGGGAATGCAACAACGACTTGCTACTGATTCTCGGTCGAAATTGAGTAACGATTCTAATTCTTTTAGGTATGGAAGTATTGGATAAATTGTTGTTGTTGTTGTTGTATGAATATTTTAAGTGATTAGTGCAATCTTTATTATCACGTTTTTCAATTTAATAGTTTTTGTAGATATTGAAACATGTTAGTAAATTATTATCACGTTTTTCAGTTTAATAGTTTTTGTGGATATTAAAACATGTTAGTAAATGGTGAAAGGATCTATTTGAAAGAAAGAGTTCTATTGTTAGGGATTTTGCTAGGTTCTTTCTTGTTTTTAGGACAGTGGCTTTAAACTCTAATGGAAGATTTCATGTAACAGTATATTTTTTTATCATCATTATCATCATCATCAAATTCTTATCTGTTTTGCTAATATTTAGATTATAGATATAATATTTTCATGTATCTTTATATAGGCTGGGAGTTTCTAATGGAACTGTTGCAGCTAGCAAATCAGATGGAATCTCTCAGCAGACTGGGTTGGGTATACGTACCCCTACCCACAGAAACGGCCAAGATAACAATTCCCTTGTGAACGATAAGCGGGGTCGTTCTGTTAGTTCAGACAAGGATAGGGTGAACTTCAGAGCTGTTAACAAGTAAGCACGCAAGCTGTGGCTCCCATTTTCTCCTTTATATGATTTTTTACTTTGAGGACAAGATCTTTCCTTGGCTACATTTTTTACGCGCTGCTTCTTATATTCTTGTCCCATTTCTATGTGCTTTTGGAGCCTTGTGATTAGTGATTAAAACCTCTTCATGTTTATGATTTGAATTCTGCAGTTGATTAAGTTTCCATATCATGTTTTATGCCCAGGGCAACTGTTCGTGACGAATTCAATTCAGCTAGCCCTACCTCAAGTGCTAAAATGAATACTGCTATTCGGGCTCCACGGTCAGGTTCAGGAGTTGCCCCCAAGATGTCACCGGTTGTTCATAGAACAGCTGTTCCTAATGATTGGGAGCTTTCTCATTGCACCACAAAACCCCAGCTGGGGTTAATAGTACTAACAATCGCAAACGTGTGGCATCAGCACGGTCATCTTCCCCACCCGTTGTCCCCTGGCAGAGGCCACAAAAGAGCTCCCGCACTGCCAGAAGAACAAGTTTTGTGCCTGTTGTTTCGAGTAATGATGAAGCTCCTACCGTGGATGCTGTTTCTGATGTGGCTGGTAATGATATAGGGTTAGGATTCGTGAGACGCTCAGCTGGCAGTTCTCCTCAGCAAATTAGATTAAAAGGTGAACCTTCACCTTCGGCAGCTTTATCTGAAAGTGAAGAGTCTGGGTTGGCTGAGGTTAAACCAAAAGAGAAGGGCAGGAAACCAGAAGAGATAGATCTGAAAGCTGGACAAAATGTTCCAAAAGTGTCTAACTTGGCAACCAGAAAGAGTAAGCTTGTTTCTGGTGAAGAACTTGGAGATGGTGTTCGGAGGCAAGGCAGGACGGGGCGCAGTCTCAATGCCACAAGGTCACTGGCACCAATGACATCTGAGAAGCTTGGAAAAATAGGAACTGCGAAACAACTAAGAAGTGCAAGACAAGGATGTGACAAGAATGAAAGGTTAAAATGCTTCTATCTCCTGCTAATTTTTTTTTTTTTGAGCACATGAACCGAAGTCTTAAGGTTTTTATGGAATCCTTGCAGCAAGGTCGGTCGTCCACCAACAAGGAAGCTTTCTGATCGTAAGGCCTATGCTCGTCAAAAGCCTACTGCCATCAGTGCAGCAGCAGATTATTTTGGTACTAGTTAAAACATTAGAAAATTAAATAACACAACATTTGTATGTTTAGTGTAAGTATCCTTGTTCATTTTTTTTGTTTCGTTGGTTTAGTTGGGTCAGTAGATGGACACGGGGAGTTATTGGCTGCTGTAAAGGGTGTTATCAAATCTGGTATAAATCGTACTAAAACTTTATAACTATTCTTCCTAAATAATTTCCCCCTGATGGAGTAATTTAAAGCATTTTTATTACTGCAGCCTACTCCTTCTCCAGCCCATTTTGGAAGCAGATGGAACCTTTCTTTAGTATGATACCCGAGGAAGATATTACTTACTGGAAGCAGAAGGTACTGATATTCAATTTTTCAATGATGGAGTTCACTTTTCTTTTTTAACGTTTGTGACAGATCAGTAGTCATGCTTGACTATTGACACTTAGTCACGACACTTCCATAGGAATTATGATGGAAATTAGTACATTGCAGCGATGCTTTAGATTTTTGTGATGGTGTCCATAGAATTGCACATAAAGTAGCAGATTAACTATATCATGTGTAAGTAATTATTGATGAGGAAGACCTTGTTGTGTTATTGTATGCGGTTACTCGTAGGTTCTGTTTTGTCCTATTAGATCATTGGTTAGTTCTATTGGATGCAATGAAATGTGTCTTAGGCTGCACTGCTATAGGAATTGGATCAATTAAATGATGAAACATTGATTCTCATCCTCCATTGCTCAAGGATCTGAATCTGAAATCGGGCTACAGTTTTGATGAGAATTACAGTAAAAGGTTATCTCAATTCCAGGATTGCAGAGCCGTGGTCCCACTCCCGACTTTCTTAAAATTTGCCGTACCCTGCACTCCTCTCTCAACTTCTTTTATTCTGTTATTTTCCCTCTTGTTAGATGTACCTAACTACGTAACTGTCACTAGCAGAAACTGACTCAGATTCTATTCTCTTCATTCCTATTTCACCTAACATACACCTTAGTTACTCTGGGTTTACTAGTATTACTACTGACTACTGAGAATTGTTGAGTGTCAATTAGAAGATAAGCGCAATGGTTCCTTTTGTTTTAGACATGTATTTGATGTTAAAGATATGACATTGCAGAATAATGCAGCCCAGCCATTGACTGTTCTAGTAAGATATGACATGTATATTTCATGTTTGTACACCAAATCTTGAAAGCTTACGGAAATTAGCTTAGATCTGGTAAAGTAGTGGCTGTGTTTTAACCTTTTCTTCTCTATATGATGGAAGTTTTTGGCTGTTATTAGTTCTACCAGCAAATTTCCTCTATAGTCACCATAATATGACACATGATTGATTATTTTCGAGTTAGAGTGATGACAAAATTCTTGTTACACTTATTCACTACGAATGTTTGTTATTTTCTGAACCAATATGGAACAGTACTCACTGCATTTTATTTTTTGGTCTTGTTTTCTGTATATCTTTTCTGCATTAGTTTGTTGTGAAAACCTTAGCTTCAAATCTATTTATTTTTTTATTGATGATTTAAGCATAATTGATTTGGTTCGAAAAAATGGAATTTCTGAGACAAATCTAGAATACGAACCAAACCAAACTTCTTTAACACTTACACTTGCCCTTTTAGGTAAATCTTGAATCAAGCACTCTGACTCCAACTCCGGTTCCTTCAAATATAGATGGTTGTGAAACCGTTGTTAATAGATATGGATTGATTGGCTGTGAAAGAGATGTCAGGTCTGATGCTCAACGTAGTGCTGGTAATAATACAGAAAAGTTACCACTGCCCAAGGGAGATCATAACGTGGTACCTCTCTGTCAACGACTTATAGCTGCTTTGATATCAGAAGAAGATCGTAACGGTGGAAATGAAGATTTGAAGTTTGATGCATATGATAATGAATCTGAGCTTGATGGAGAATTAGAATTGAGTGGTTTAGATCACCATTCACTATCTAATTTTCAGTTTTCTTGTCATTCTGCTAATAATGGTTATGGGATTATTGGGAAACCGGCACATGATGAAAGTGATATGATTGATAATCCTAATTTTGGGTTGAATCCAAGCTTTGGCAACTCGATAAATGGTTTTCTTCATGATAAAGCATTAATGTCTAGCTTAGCCTGTTCAGAGTTGCAATACAATAGCTTGGGTATAAATGATAAGCTTCTATTGGAGCTTCAAAGTATTGGACTTGACCTCGAATCAGTGGTAAGCTTACTTGCCTAATCCAGTGATTTTTGACTATATTGTTCTAGCTTGTTTGCTATTTTTTCAGAAATATCTTTAATTTTACTAATGGATTACTTACAAATGTTATGACTTTTGTTTCATATTTAGTATGTTACTATGATCTTAACTGTTTTTTTTTTCTTATAGCCTGAAATGGTGCAAGAAGATGATGAAGCCATATCGGAGGATATTACTAGGTTAGGCGAGCTTTACCAAGGACAGGTACAATTGATGCTGAAGTCAAGTTATACTGTGCTAACTGTCAAAATCCCCCTACCCCCGCAACTATTATTGTTATATGACATTTCACACAGTATAACCATTTAGATCGGTTGTAGAGCTGGAGAGATTTAATTAATAAAATTCGTCAGTAATGAAGTTGATCTTTTATCTTATATGATTTAGTTTGTGATTTTTTATTTTCTTGTGTATTGTAGGTTTCCAAGAAGAAAAATTTGCTCGATGGATTATTGAAATCTGCATCAGCAGCAAAAGAACTTCATGAAAAGTAATTGCACTGCCATTTTTACTCGTTAAATGCTAATTTTAATTTTTTTTGTCTTTATTGTTCTAAATATAAACTTGTTTGACAGGGATTTTGATCAACGTGCTCTAGACCAACTTATTGTGACAGCTTATGAGAAATACACGGTAATCTTCTTGACATTCAAAATTACTGTTTGTTCATATAATCTGGTTGTCAGCTTTAGAACAAGATTTTCCCATGCTAATTTAGTTTTACCCCAAACCTCTGGGCTGAAGATCTAGCTAGAGCTATATTACAATAGTTGCATAAGATGTTGGGGATATTTATATATATATATTTTTTTTATTATTAAAAGGGGATATTTATATTACACTACTGGGTAGTGAATTCAGAGTGAGGGCCTGTTTGGTCTCTCTGTCATTGTTCAGGTATTTTTTCTGAGTGGGGATTAGAAGAGAAATATTAATGTGTGAAAGGATCATATATTGTGCTGTGTAAACATTTGACAGTAAGTGATCGTCATAGTGCTCCTCCTACCTCATTATGAAGTATGAAATCCTACCATTTACTTCTGGAAATGTTGAATCTCAAAGGATTCTTACTCTGCTCTTTAAATTTGTATGCGACAGTTTTGGCCTATTCTTGGTATTTGTAAGCAAAACCAAAATTCATGCTTTGACCTATTATTTGCCTAAAATGATTAAAATTGGCCTTAGGAAAATCGTCCAGCATTCTATTTTCTATTAGGGTCGATAAAAGGGTTGCCCTTGCGTGATGATGAAGTCCCACGTTTCTGTTACCAAAGTCTAAAACTCGAGAGAACTAAATCACAAGCTAGGAACCTTAGTGTTGCAGTTATAACAAGGCTCTCCCTATAAAATGCCCTGTATTGCATAATTACGTCATATGTCAGAGTGGCTTGACAAATGATTAATTGACAGGCTTGTCGGGGTGCATCGAGCGGAAAAAGTTCAAGCAATAGCAAAATGGTCAAGCAAGCTGCAATGGCATTTGTTAAATGGACGTTGGAGCGATACCACCAATTTGAAGATACAGGCAAGAGCTGTTTCAGCGAGCCTTTATTCAAGGATTTGTTCCTAACTGCTTCTTCCCAGCATAGCATTGTTAGGAAATCGGATGGATTGGAGGCTGATTCTTCAAAACCATATGCTTCTCCTCTGTCTCTGGAAGCAACACCAGGTTCTTCATTAATTTCTGGCCTACATAATTTTATGTTGTTTTTATTCTATATCTGTTGTGTCAGTCACACTTACATACTTAGATAACAATTTATACACGCCATCTTCTTTGCCTGATCTATAATGTCTTTTTTTTTCTTCCTTTTGCTCCTTTCAGCACACGCTAGATTTTGATATTTTGAATTATATTTTTTCTTTCTGCAGCTTCCATGGGTTCACAGCCGAGCCCATCACCATTTTCTCAGAATTTGGATAATCTTGATCTCACTTCATCAGATATGCTTCCTGCTTTAAATAATTCATCTGAGCAAACCAGTGGAAATGAAGATTTCTGGTCAAACAGGGTGAAGAAGAGAGAATTGTTCCTTGATGATGTCGGGGGTACTCAAGGTAATTCAAGTACTCCGGGGATCGGAAGTTCTCTAACAAGCAGCACAAAAGGAAAGAGGAGCGAGAGGGAAAGAGATGGAAAGGGACATGGCAGAGAGGTACCATCCAGAAATGGAACTACAAAAGCTGGTAGACAAGCATCATCAAGTGCTAAAGGAGAAAGAAAAACCAAAACAAAGCCTAAGCAGAAAGCAACTCAGCATTCTGTTTCTGTAAATGGCCTCCTTGGCAAGTTGCCAGAGCAACCAAAACCGGCATTGCCTTCTGTTTCAAAGTCTACGGAAAAGCCTAGTTATAGAAATACCAAGGAAAAGGATGAGTTTGGATTGGGTGGATTGGATGAGCCAATTGATTTGTCCAACCTGCAGCTGCCTGGAATGGACGTGCTCGGCGATCCCGGTGACCTTGCTGAAAATGGTCAAGATCTTGGTTCATGGCTGAATATTGATGACGATGGATTACAAGATCATGACGATTTTATGGGCCTTGAAATTCCCATGGATGACCTTTCAGACTTGAATATGATGGTTTGAAGCTGCTTTCTTTGTACAGAGTTCATTATTATACCAATAACAAAGGAAACAAAGTACTCTGAAGAAATAACCAGTTACATAGGGTGGTTTTATGGCTAATTCTGTCTGCAATTAGGTTATATAGATTCTTTGGTAAATTATTCTCTCCAAGTGTTGTTTTCGAGTGACCTTTTCAGCTGTTCAGATTTTGCTCGTGTTCAAGTTTGTGACTTCCACTGTAAAGATCTTTTTGTTCAAGGTAGAAGTTAGTATTCCTAGTGATTATATGTTAGAAAACATTACTCTGGTTGTAGCTCTTACAAATCAGAGAACAAGGCCTCATGTACATACATTTAAGTTTTATAATAAAATCAGCTTTTTTGTTTGCCGGAATGACATTAAGTTTGCTACTTTTTGTTGATCTCCTTCCTACCCCCTCTTCCTTTGGTTTTCTTTTGGATTTTGCATTTTGCAGATGCATACCTCAATGTGATGTGGTGCAAGTGGTTTGCTGCAGTTGCTTCATCATGGTGTTATCCACATTATTCAAAGAGGTTGGAAAATTTTAACGACTGATGTGAGTGTTGTGAACTGATTATTACTTGTGTTTCATCAGATAATCCATTGTCGCTTGCCTTTGTTACTTTAGAACACTATGGCGTCGTTTGATTTATGTAGCCGACCTCATTTAGTGCAATAATACTTGGTTGTTGTAGTTGTTGTTGAAGCAGAATCTGGGTATCTATCCTTACTCTAGCTCTTTTTATTTTATTTTTTATTAATATCTTGGAAGAAAATGTACACAACACATTTTACTTGATTTTGTAATAATCTATTTGCATAGAAGTTCTTAGGCATTGAGATAATTGTTAATGTCCTTGTCCTTCTAGTTGATTTTAACTTAACAGAGGTTCTTATTGATGCAAGTACTCCAAATATTTCTTCCATAATAAGCTTTCCTGATTTCCATTTTTCTGTTTAAATTTAAATTCTGCTATTATCCATAGATAACTAATAGCATGTGCTCACATGGAGTAGCTTCCTCCTTTAGCACGATTTTCTGTGCGTAGCTGCATATTTTATGTTCCGGACCCAGGATTTTCCTATATATTGGGACTTGATGCCAATTTATAGTTCTTATTGTGTGCATGTATGTTACATTATTACCTTTATAATAAGTGTGAAGTTATTAAACTTATTAATTAAAGGTAATATAAAACTTACCTGACAATCGATGAAACTTAAGTTTTTATGTACAGAATAAAAATGTAAATGGTTGTCTATTTCTACAAATGTTATTCCCTCCATTTCAAAATACATGTCGCAGTCTACCTCTACACACATGTCAATACCCAACTTTGACCATTAATATCTACCTGTAATAAAAAATTATAATTGACCATTAATATCTACATGTAATAAAAAAATATAAAAATTTGATATTTTGAAAATATTCATCGAATCAAATCAACCATCTTATATGCTAACATTTGTATTTATATATTAGATAAAAAAAATATTGTCAAAATAAGATATGTGAATAGTGGCACATTGTAAAATTGCGACTTGTATTTTAAAAGTAATAGTTTTAAGAGTTTAAAGGGGATGCAGTGTTAATGTAAACCAACTTCAAAGTTTAAACATACATCTAATAAAAATATATTGTTCTGACATTAGTTTTATAAATGATCCACCGGAAAAAAGTTTTTATAATGGAATCTTAAAATTAATGATATAAATTGCAAAATAATGAATTCTCGTTAAAAATATCAGTGTAAAGTTTAAACATGATTTATACCTATAATGCATGTCTATTGATCTCTATTTTTAAAAATAGAATTTTCCTACTGAGTATTTTTTTATCGGTACCAAAACTTTTGCGATTTACGTTAGTGAATCAAGAAGGCATTCCAAAGCATATAAAATTATCTTTGCTAAAATTTTAATGTAAGAATAGTTCATCTAATCTATCTGTTTACTTATATTAAAAGGTTTTGGGGTGTCACCAATTCGATTTTTCCGTCCAACCAATGAGAGAAAATACATTCTTTCTTAGTCACAACAAGCCTCTTTACTAATAAATTATTTGCAGTTATTGACTTCATAATTCATGCAAGTCAGATCTTGACTTGGATGAAATTTGAACGATTAATATTTTACTTATAAGTTGTATTTTAAAGCCAAATCACTAGTTTATAATATTTGCAACCAATCTCCATCTAATGATGGAAATCTTGATAATCTAGGATCGATTAATGGGTACTACTAAAGTCTTTGTTTTAGTCCTATCAATAAAAAAATTAATTTTTTATATTAGATTTTACAAGCAAAATGATCTCATATTCTACTCCCTCCTCCCTGTATCTAAGCTCCCATTTAACTTTGTTTTTGTCCTTAAATGTAAACACATTTTCAAATTACTAGATGCATTTATTATTATTTTTCTTAAACATACCCCTAATTAATACTACTAACTTGTCTTGAAATATGAAAAGTCAAATTTAATACACATATAAACAAAGGACAATTTGATAATATTAACATATAAAACAGACACATTAATTATACTGACAACATTTCTTAAAAAATGTGAAAAAGACAATAGGTACCTACATTAAAGGACGGAGGGAGTACATAATATATCTTGTATCTTCAACTTTACTTTAGGTTTCACTTAAGTCTCATTTATTATTAAAAATTATTTGATCGACTTTTTTTTTAAGGAAGAATTGATCGACTTTTTGATGATCATTATGAATCATCTAATTTATATTTATAGCTTTAAAAATCATTAAACTTCGTAATTGTGCTAATCTCTTAAAATAGAAAAGGTATTGGGTGCTAGGGTTGGGAATAGGCCAGGTCAGGCCAGACTTTGATAGGTCTGAGTCTAGTCTACGAAAAAATTTGCAGGCCTGAGCCTGGCCTATAGCCTTTCATAGGCCTATTTTTTTCGCCTGGTCTGGCCTGAAAGCCTATTTACAGGCCTACTTACTATTAAAGTCACTAAACATTTCATTTTATCTATTTTTAAATAGGCTCAATAGGCCTCAAAGCCTATTTCAATCTAAGACTTGTCTATCACTACTATAAGGCCTTAAAAGCCTATTTCACTATAAAGATTTAAAGCCTATTTAAAAAGTCCACTATGAAGCCTAACATGCATAAACATGCCGGCCTATTAGGCTTCATAGGCTTTTTTGATAGCCTAAGCCTGACCTATTTGCTTAAATAGGCTTTTCAAAAAGTCTAAGCCTAGCCTTTTTAATAAACAGGCCAGACCAAACCAGGCTTAAACAGGCCAGGCCATATGCCCCTGTAGGCCGGCCTGGCCTATTCCCAACCCTATTGGGTGCCATGTGTTCATCTTTTTGATTTATATTTATAGGGTTAATTAAGTTTTTAGTCCTATAAATATCTGCAATTTTGTTTATAGTCCCTATAAAAATAAATCACATTTTTTAGTCCCTATAAAATTTTTTGTTAGTGTTTTTAGTCCCTGTTAAATTAAAATTTGTTTAATTATGCTTAAACTTCTAAATTTTTGAAAGATTTTTTACATACAAAGTTCATAACATCCTAAGACACTCTTTTATAAATTTTTTTAAGTTTTTTAACATGTAATGAATTAAATATGAATTTTTCTAAAAGCAAAATTTTCAAGATTATATTAATGAGAATTGGGCCTAATAATAAAATTTTAAGCTATCCCTTAAAATTAAAATAAAAATTTAAGTTACTTTTTTGCGGATGAACTTTGTATAATATTCTAAGTAAGTATGTGAAAAATATGTTACAAATTTAAAAGTTTAAGCACAATTAAGCAAATTTTAATTTTACAAGGATTAAAAGTATGTGTTGGTCCCTATTAAATTGAAATTTTTTTAATTATACTTAAACTTTTATATTTTTAAATAATTTTTAACAGACATGTTAAGAACATTATAATAATCTTTTTTATAAAAAATTAGAATTTTTTAACATGTAATGAATTAAATATAATTTGTTTAAAACGCCAAAAATTCAAGATAAAATTAACGAAAATTTGGACCTAAAAATAAAATTTTGAGCTAATTTATTGTTGCGGAACCTTTTATAATGTTTTAAACAAGTATGTAAAAAATCATTAAAAAATTTAAAATTTTAAGCATAATTAAACAAATTTTAATTTAACAGGGACTAAAAACATTAACGGAAAATTTTATAAGGACTAAAAAGTGTGATTTATTTTTATAGGGACTAAAAACAAAACTGTAGATATTTATAGGAACCAAAAACTTAATTAACCCAAAATTATTTGATCGATTTTTTTTTTTTAAGGAAGGATTGATCGACTTTTTGATGATCATTATGAATCATCTAATTTATATTTATAGCTTTAAAAATCATTAAACTTTGTAATTGTGTTAATCTCTTAAAAAGTAGTGATAATGTGAGAGAGAATAAGAGTATAATGTGAGTATGTGAGAGAAAGTTGTCAAAAAATTATCATAAAGTGGTTGTACTAATATCATTTCTTTCTCTTAAAATAGAAAAAGGTATTGGGTGCCATGTGTTCATCTTTTTGTTTTCCCGTCCAATCATTTAAGAATACGTACGTTGTCATGTGTCCTATGCTAGTTTTTTTTTCTTTCTAGTTTAATATTTAAGAAAAAGAAAATTTTAGAGTCAATGTGTCATGTAATCAAAGTTTAAGAGATACCAACGTATTAATAATGAAATGATAAGACTACTAAGCAATACTTTTGTAATATTAACTTGTATTCTCAACCTTCTAAAATACGTAGAGAAGAGGACATACATACATACTGGTAGAGAGAGAAAGAGAAAGAGAAAGATGCAATATGATATGGTCGGTTGGTCAGCACGCATGATGGAGAACACGTGGAGACAAAGAGAAGGGATGTTCAAGCTCTTCTCTCTCATCTCATGGCTTTCGGCACAAAACTATATGCAAAATATAGAGAATGATTCCTCATACCTGATTTACATAAAAAAAAAAAAATTAATTAAATTTTTAGCCTATAAATATTCATAGTTTTGTTTTTAGTCCATACAAAATAAAATTGCACTTTTTAGTCTCTGTGATATTTTTCTTAAGCATTTTAGAGATCAAAAGTGTTGATAAAACTAAAAAATGAGACTAAAAAGTGTGATTTTATTTTGTAAGGACTAAAAATAAAACTGTGAATATTTATAGGACTAAAAACTTAATTAACCCTTAAAAATAAGAGTGAATTCTATAAACAAAGAGTTGTATTATTTGAACAATCATTTCAACAACTAATTGAATAACCATAATTTACAAAGAAAATGAGGTATTGATACAAAAACCAAAACAATACAGAGAAAGTAAAAACATATTGTGAGTATGAAAATGAAAGTTGTTATAAAAATTTGTTTAAAAAAATGGTTGTACAAATATCATTTTTTAAAAAAATAAAATTAAGATAATGTATTTTTATGTCATTTGTAATAGTGAGAGATTACACATTACTCAATTACATGTAAATCAAACATGGAATTATCCATTTTTATTCTCCCTCTACCCCATGTTAAACAAACTTTTAAACAAAATCACGAATATCTTAAAAAAGTTGTTGAAATAATAAATTTATTAGAAATGTATGTTATTGTTAAGTTACCTTCGAGAATATACTTAATGTTAAATTTTTATATTTTAAAACAGATTAAAAGTATTAATAAAAAGTATATTTAAAAAAAACATAATTTAAAGACAACAAAGTTTTTATAAAAGATCTTATAATTAAAGACGAAAATAGAGTATATTCTTTACGAACAAAGATTAATTGTTAATTTGTCAAATGAAGATAAATTGTTAACAGCAAAGATAGAAGTCTTTTTATTAAATCTCAACGAGCATTATATGCAAAATACATTTTATAAACCTCAAAATTGAATTATCTATGATCATTAAAATCACACATTTATATATTTGGAAAAAAAAAAGTACAGACCGAACAATAAGACAGCATATCTTTATTTTTAAATTTAAAATACGAAACTTGAATTTCAATCGAACAACCATCAATATTCTAAATACATAGAAGATCATTTGAACCGAATACTATTTTTTTTTAGTAAAATATTAAAAAGTGCAAGCATCCTCATGTTGTACGCGTCAACTGTCACGGCTTTTGTTTTCGTGTGTCTGTATCAATTGAATTGAATTCATGATTATGATCAGTTCATGCATCTTTGTTACACAATTTCTATATACAGCAACAATTGTTATGTTCCATTTCCCATTTCCCATTTCTATGCTATATTCTGTTACTTTAGTACATCTCCCTTGGACCCTCTTCTTGATTTTTGTACCCACGTGTCTTCCTCGTACTGGCCTTTTACATTTCCATGTTTGCCTTTTCAGATTGGACACTCAATAAAATAAATTCTGTTGTTGATTTTTCCTATTAGAAAATCATATAAAAATATGCAACGTTGGGAGCTTGATCTTTTAATAACACACATCCTTAATCTGTACTTATAAGATTTGATTATATAAATTATGAAATAATAAAAATAATAACAATACTAAATTAATTAAACAACTATGTTATTTGTTCAGATTTATTTTTGTGCTGAGAAGCTAATTTATTTCTTTTCATAATATTAATGTTTGTAGTAAATCAAAATGTAATGTCCAAACTTATGTTATTAAATTTCAAAGAAATGACTTTAATGGGTGCAAAAGAAATAAAAATTTAACTTGAAATCTTTAGTGAAACTTAAAAAGAATTTAGTTTTACAATCTTTAAATGAATTCTACAACAAAAAAAAACATTGAATTACAAACGTAATCAAAAAAATTAAGACTCTGATTGATCCGTTTCGACTCAAAACGTTGAACGTCTGATGAGTTACTTTTGTCCCAACCATAGTGAGTATGAAACTCAGTAACATAGAATCTCTATTAAAACTTGTATAAAATGTGCTTAAATGTTGATGTTTGATGAAGATTTATGCTCTCTTTCCTATTTGCATGTGATTGATTCTTGCTAAACTTATTTAGTTCAGTAATTAAGAATTTTAAGGTTTTAATGTTTATATGATATAAGAATTATAAATATTTCAATAAATAAATAATTAATACAATTAGAAAGACAAGAAAACTACCGTGTGAAAAAAGGAGGTGGTATACTAAGATATTTTTGTTTTTGGCTGAAGGTGGTATACTAAGATAAGAAAGAGCACATTGCAAAAGATACTAAAGTCCATAATGGATGAGAGAGAGTGAGATTAGAATGACTTACACGTCTTAATCTTTGTATAAAAGAGTTTCTTAGGAAACGATGTAACTAAACTCAACCCTACAATTAAATATTATTTTCAATAAAAAGAAAAGGCTAGGTGTCAAATTCTTACATCATCTATGCCTGGCTGAGAGTAATACATTTACTTTTTCTTTTTGTTTGCAAATAAAATGAGTTTAATTTAACTAACAAAGATGCATTTAACAGAAAGGTTAGACTACCATAACATGAATAATTTTATTCAAATTTTTATAAAAAAAAAAAAAAAAAATCAAATTTAATGTTTGATAATCTTGGATAAGACTAATTAATATGAATAGTAAATGTAAAAAAAAATAAAAAATCTATACATGCAACTGGTCAAATTTAATCACATAGAAAATTATGAAGATATTTTAGAAAATAATATAAGAAAGTAAAGACAATACCAAGATATAATTTGATGACCATGTAAAACCTTTTTACATGGTGGTGCATATCTATTAAATCTAAATAAAAAAATTAGAAATTATAAAATAAATACATAAACAAAGTCATCTGTTGCGTATTAATTTATTTATTTTTGAAAAGCTGAATCTTTCTATATATTTTATTGCTAAAAATAAACAATTCTTGAAGGAAATAATCATGAATAAATAAGAACACAAACTTCATATCTAGTTTCTTTGTTGAGGTTTCTGTTCCTCCTTCATTCACCTGCACTGTTTTTTTTTCATCCTTTGAAGATAATAATAATAATCAACTCAGGTTAGTCCTATTGATTTTGTTTCCTTTCACTCTTTATTAGAGATTAATTAATCAAATTCAAAGTACACTTAGATAACAAATCTTGACAAAGAAGGTACTAGTTGAAATCATAATATTATTTGCCTTAAAGTTTTATTCATCATGTTGATATGAAAAGAACAATTTGGTCAAATCAAGTATAGGAAATTTCATGGCCGGTGTGACTTGTCTCAGATCTAGGGAACCGTTCTTCTCTTTTTTTTGTATCATTTCCTTGTTTTTTGTGAATTTTTATATAATTGGTTTCTTGAATAATGAATAATATATTGCCTGATTTATCTGCTAGAAGGTTTTGATGTATCAATTATGTCTTTAGGATGATTTCTAAATGATCTTGTATTGTAGGTTTTTCATAATTTTGATTTTGATGTCCAAAGAGGAATAAATAGTATTATAATTGACTTTTGTTACACTTATTTGACTTTTAAGAGGTTGATTTCTAAACCCTCTAAATTTCTTGCCGTAGGAGAATTCTTGATGTTTTGATGCTGATTGTAACCATATATCATAGAAAAAAAGGCTTAAGGAAAAAGGGAGAAAAAAGTGGTTAAAGGCTAGAAGCTTATAGGGTACTAGAGACTTAGGTTATTGCTAAAAGGCAAAGTAAACCAATGGAAGAAATATCTTCAAGTGTTGCAGTGCCATTTACACTTGGAAATTTGATTCAAAAGGATGCTGCAGTTACAACTCATATGGAGATAACCGGGTTGAAGCTTATGGCAAATACAGCTGCAGCTTTGATATTAAATCCTACAGTTGGTAATGAAAACCATGCTGATGTTAGTTTGCAACATCAGATCACGGTATCCGCGGAGGTAAAGGAGAATCAAGTTGGTGCGTCCGTTCTCTCAGAAATGTTGATTGAATGTGAGAGTAATTGGATCTTGAGTGAAAGTCATAACCAGGCTATAAAGGATGATGAGATCATGTTAGCTGTGGATTTTCAGTGCCTGCATAATTCAGGCTCTCAATCTGTGGCAGATTCACCAATAATCGTCACGGTTGGTGATGAGATTCATGGTAAGTTTAGCATAAACGAGGTACTTCCGGCACTGAAGGCAGAGCAGAATACGGTTTCTATTGCAATGGATATTGAGAGAGAAAATCGAAGCGTGTCAGAAGAGGCTGATCCAAAACTATCTGCTATACTTCTTGATCAGTTGCCAAAGGAGAACAAATCATTGAGAACAAGCAACCAGAATGGTTTGGAATTGAGTAGTGGCCCTCTATGGGGTTCCTCATCAATCTGTGGAAATAGACCGGAGATGGAAGATGCTATTGCTGTCAAACCTCAGTTTTTTCAAGTCCCTTCACAGATGCTAATGGATGACCATTTGAATGAAAACACAAAATACCCACAAGCCCATTTTTTTGGTGTCTATGATGGGCATGGAGGCTTTCAGGTATGCGCCTTAATCAAATCATACAATTTGTATTATTGAAATTTTTATTTATTTCGCTGAGTGTTTTGTTTCTGATAGGTTGCTAATTACTGTCAAGAACGTCTACACTCAGCGTTGATTGAGGAGATTGAAGCTCGACAGTCAAGTTTGGATGAAACAAATGGGAGAAACAATTGGCAGGAAAATTGGAATAAAGTATTGTTCAATTGTTTTCAGAAAGTAGATGATGAGATTGAAACTCTTGCTCCTGAGACTGCTGGCTCCACTGCAGTGGTTGCCATTTTAAATCAAACCCACATAATTGTTGCAAATTGTGGGGATTCGAGAGCTGTCTTGTATCGTGGGAAAGAAGCCATTGCGTTGTCTTCTGACCACAAAGTAAGGCATTTCATAGTTATTTCACAATATTTTTGAATTTATGTCAGACGCTGAAGTTGGCTGATACAAGAAACTGTACTTCACTTTTGCAGCCGAATCGAGAGGATGAGAGGGCAAGAATCGAAGCAGCAGGAGGAAGAGTCATACATTGGAAAGGATACAGAGTTCTTGGTGTCTTGGCCATGTCAAGGTCCATAGGTATGTATCTGTTGCATGATTGGTTTTCTTTTAACTTTATACTACTTTGCTCGCATGTTACTGTATTCCGTTTGGTATTAAGGGGTCAAAGTTTATTTATCATATAAATCAAATGTTTTTTTT
Source organism: Medicago truncatula (assembly GCF_003473485.1). Classification (NCBI taxonomy): domain Eukaryota; kingdom Viridiplantae; phylum Streptophyta; class Magnoliopsida; order Fabales; family Fabaceae; genus Medicago; species Medicago truncatula. The sequence goes on along the minus strand of NC_053045.1, from coordinate 60,354,604 downwards.
GCTGAAGTAGGACATAGGAACAAACAGTATTCTCTGCATGTCACCAACACATATTTGTTTTAGCTTTTTAAGTTTTAAGAAAGAAAGGAACACTTTACCAACAATTGTTAGTTTATTGATAGTAATTCGTGGTCAGTTTCTTTTAATCAGTATCTCAAGGACCCATGACTTTGGAACAGAAAAAGACTTTGGTATACTTCCTTGAATGTGATTTCAGCCTTTGGATAGGATATATTCTTTTTGTTGCATAAATTAGTTCTTGTTTGAGTTAAAAACTGTTTTAAAATCACTCCATATCACAGATCTTCATCTCTGTCATTAATGCATTTTTGTTTTAGACTTTGAAGTTTTAAGAAAAAAATATTATAGTGCATCATGGCAAGTTTCCTTTATGCAGAAAATGGCTGAATACACTTCCTTGAATGTGATTTCAGCCTTTGGACATTATAAACTTGTTTTGCTACATAAATTAGTCCTTGTTTGAGTTAAAACTGTTATAAAATCACTCCATATCAGTAATTGAGATTAATTTTTCTTATTGTCTTGTTCAACAGGTGATAGATACTTGAAACCATGGATAATTCCAGAACCAGAAGTCAATATGGTGCAAAGAGAGAAAAATGATGAGTGCCTTATTTTAGCAAGTGATGGTTTATGGGATGTAATGACAAATGAAGAAGCATGTGATATTGCAAGAAAGCGAATCCTTCTTTGGCACAAGAAGTATGGTGACAACGGAGCAACAGTACTTGACAAAGGAGAAGGAGGAGTTGATCTTGCATCTCAGTCTGCCGCAGAGTATCTATCTAAACTCGCCCTCCACAGAGGAAGCGGCGATAACATCTCTGTAATTGTGATAGATTTAAAGGCTGTGAGAAAATTGAAGAGAAAGACATAACATGTTTTTAGCATGTTGAAATATCTTCATTTATGCTATTGGTCTATGGTTTGTATTTCAGAATTAGAACTATTTAGCCCCTCACTTTTTCACAAAGGGCTAAGTATGTTATGTATGCTATAAAATTTTAAGTGTACAAGGTTACTGAATGAGACTTTTCCAAGCATCACAAACGTTTCAATTGAAAAAAATAAATTAGAGGGTAAAATTTTAAAGTTAGATACTCAAAAAATTATCAGGCGATTTGACATGCTTTAACCAAATAAAAAACGTCAATTATAACTTGAGAGCAGTTTAGGCATATACAATTTCACGTTCATCTGGGACAGCCTGAAAAAACTTGTAACTCTAAAATTATAAATTTGTACAACAGATAATATTTTCTGCATAGGTAAGTTCTGTTGCAATCATAAAATTTCAAACATTACGCCCCAAGTGGCCCTTAATAATCAACGTCTATCATTAAAATTCTTCACCAAGTTCCAATCATGGCAATTCCTTGAATCTTGCATCTATGAGTTTCTCACAATTTATTGAACTCAATCACTAAATAACATAATACAGTATCTTCGGCATAACACTAGGAGCTGGTTTATCAGACTCATCCACAAATGCAGCTCATATGCAGCGTCAATCTACAATGATAAATAAAAATGAATCATGAATACAGTTATATATTAAGTGGCATTTGTAGTTTCAAATTGTCATGTATTACTATTACTATAATTCCAACATTTCAGAATTTAGGGGGAAAACGGTATTCAGATTATACACATGCTAGTATATGAAACACAGGTTGCAAAGAGTGCATATTTCATTGTTTGTAAGTCATAAAGAAGGAAATTGCCTTCAAGTCTACTAAGAAGCCTAGGACAAGCTTGTAAAGGATGGCTTTAGTTGACAAACATAGCTCCAAAACATAACCATTTAGAAATTAGAATCCTCATTACAGATTGTATTTATATATTGATCTACATGCCTGATAAATTGGTAAATAAAGGGCATAGGAATTATATGTTACTTAAATTTAAAACAAAGTCCAAAATTGGAACATACCATCTTTTATAAGGTTGCGAGTGGAGATCCTGCATCGGAGAAATAAGCTGAGAGATCCACATGCAAGTCATCATACATGCTGATGAAAGGAAGTTCCTGGAGTTTCAATCAGATTTACAGCATCAGAAAGACTATTGCACATGGCATATGCATATAGATAAGATTTTCACATACCATAAGTTCCTGAGCCGACAGTCTGCTTCCTGGGTCTTTCTGTAGACTAAACACAGAAAATTGAAAAAGGAGGATCAGAAGAATACTCATGAAAAGCACACGGTAACATAGAGTACATGGAAAAATAACCAAAAGAATTGCGATGGAAGGTGCCTATTTTTGAGTATGTTTAACCGCAAGATTAAGAAACATATCTAAAAAATTAATATAATAATACATGAAAATGCATTCATAAAATTAAGCAAATGCATTACATTTTCACTATTGTTATCTCCATAGACGTTCTATAAAATTAAGGCTCTTCAAACATCTAAACAAATATCTGGATAACACTTTAGAAACTGATAGTGATATTTAAAAGTGCAGTCTCTCTCTCACTCTCTCATTCTCTCTATGTATGCAAGGACATGTTCATTCTTTGGGTGGTTTTGAACTTAGAACTCTTTACTGTACAATGTACATTACTAGTTAGCAAACTAAACAATTACCATGCAGAGATAAATGAGCAAAATTCTGAGGAAAATTGTTCAGATGGAGCACTAGGAGGAGGTTTATCCACAATAGTTTCAATAAGCTCAAATATACTTTCCCATCTTTCGCTTTGATCTGGTGGTGTGTAAGGAAACCGCCCCATAGCACACTCCAGCAATATCAGTCCCAAACTCCATATATCACTTTTGTAGTTGTAGCCACGTTGGCTTCCATTGATTCTCTCTGGCTGTAAAATTCACAGATTGAACGTTATTTTCCAGGAAATGGCGGTTCTTTTTTTGTAGTAAAATATATGCATATATGATTGCATATTTTACTTACAGACATATAGTTGTATGTGCCAATGAAAGTATTTGCTTGACCAGATGTACTTTCCATAATTGCACTAACACCAAAATCAGTAATCTTAACCTCGCCTGTGTGATTAATCAACAAATTAGAAGGCTTCAAGTCTCTGTGGATAATATGTCTTTCATGGTGAAGATATATTAAACCCTTCAGAACCTATATCATAACACACAGAATAAGGTAATTAGCTCCTGTTAAGGGTTCAGTAAAAAGAACTATGAGGGGAAGACTAAAAAACAACAATGTCTTACTTCCCACCTGCTTACAAATGGCAGAAAGATAAGGCTCTGGTATTGTTTTAACTTTCTTCAGAAGATCAGCCATGGAGCCTCCATCCATGTACTCTAAAATGATTGATATGACACCATTGTCATAGAATGACTGGTAGCAGACAACAACATAAGGACACTGTGCTGCTTGATTAATTTTCAGCTCTTTAGCTATCTGCTTGCGCACGGACTCTTCAATATTCATTTGAATTATCTTCAATTGTAAAGAATGCATAAGGAACACCAGAACAAGGTGGAATGGACGTACAAGATAGCATTAGGTTGTTATGTATCAGATAAAAGGAAAGTAATTAGTTCACAAGTTTCAATAGCTACTATTAGAAAAATCATGAGATAGAAGCATCAGCCTTTCAAGCTCATATACTAGTACACTAGATTACTAAACTAACAGAGATAAAGAGAAATAACTAAAATTTAAAATAACTAGAAACAGGGGAATATCAATATGGGACATGTTAACTTGTTGAAATTTGGGGCCTAACTCATCCTTACAAAACCGGCTTGTAAGGTGAGGAGTGCCTCCTCTTTATAAACTCTTATCAAGAGTACTATCTACCCAATGTGGGACTAATTCCACCCCCTCAAAGCCAACACAATGAAGGTGTTGGAGGCTGCAATTAAGGCTAACCAAAGGTCGCAATTTAGGCGACTAGGGGCGGACCGCAATTAAGGCGGAATTTCCAACATAACTCATCATTGCTCTACTTCCAAAAACTAAAAGGAAAAAGGGGGGATGGCCAAAGAAGTAAGTTTTTAATATTGAGGGGCGGGGAATTGACAACCTTAGTGCAAATGTCATCTGAATTCACGTTATAACTTATAGTTGTCCCGTACTCTCATTCAAGTTTGATTAAAATATACAAGATCTGTGTTAACAAAAAAATATATATACAAGATCCGAGGGAAAAGACCTCTGTCTAAATTATTAGCTTCAATTAAATACAATTCAAAGGTCCAAAGTTCCGTGAACAGAAATATGACGTTCTGACATAATGGAAAAGAAACCACATGCAACAAAATAACAATCAACTAAATACACGAATGAAATTGAATGGCTCGTCTTAGAATTTGGATTGGGTCTAATTCAACCATACTAATTTTCAGGTTATATTTCATCCGATGTGTAACTCTTGACACATCCCCTCACGCCCAGGGCTGGATATCTACAGCGTGACCCGAGTGTCCCGATAATGGGTGACTCAATGGATGTTTTATAAGCTCTGATAACGTCTTAGAATCTGAGATGGGTCTAACTCAACCAGTATTAGGTGAGGACTTCCCATTCACTTGTAAACAAATTTGCAGGCCATATCTCATTCAATGTTATGTGGGACTCTTAACAGCTCCTAATGAAAATAAAATACGAAGTGATAAAACAACATTTTCTGAAAGAAACGGATAATGTGCGCTTTAGTGACACAAATCATGTAGTGGACAAGACAAGTCACAGATGTCCTTGCTCAACTTAATTGGTGTTACGGTAGAGCAAAATTAGGAATGATATTATGCTTACAGGTGTGGGTAGACAATACCAATACAAAAGCATAAATCAGAAAGAAAGAGAGAAAAGAAGATACAAAGTCACAGCAAGGTATGCAATATGCAACGAGTATACCTTTAATGCAAAAAACTGATTAGTCCATTTGTGTTGCACCAATTGAACCACCCCTCCGTTTCCCTTTCCAACAACTTTCACTATGTCTATGTCTGCCAAACTTAACTGGTTGTCTGTTGCCTTGATTGGGGGTGGCTGAAAACATATAACACATGTTAACTTAACTCCATGTTAACTTAACTCCATACATAACATATTGTCAAAATTCACCCAATACATGTAATGTGACCAAAAAATAAAGCAGGACCAATGATCAAACCTCTTTTCCATAATCATACTGAAAACCACAATGGCTGGGGTTATCAGATGAATATTTTTTTAAGTAACTCACTTATAAAAATGTGAATAGGAATCAATTCTTGGTCCTCATTGACATGTTCATGTTTCTATCATCAATTTATTCTGCTTTCTAAAATGTATGAACAAACAAAAGCATCGTTGAAAAGTATGCATTGAAACAACGCGATAGTGAGGTTCTTTCAAATGATTCTAGAAAAACTCGCAAGATTATGGTTGAAACATAGGGTTCATTACTTTGACACAACAGCACAATATGTTTGGGTGGAGTAGAATGTAATAAAATATTCCATAGCATCTATTTTTCAAAATCCGACTAGACTATTATTTCATACCATTTCACTCCATCCTATATCATCGATCCAAACATACCCTTGGCAGTTAGAAACCTTCGAAAATCCCAGCTAAAAAAAAACATAAAAAAGGTAGGGGGAGGAATAAGAAAATCTAACATTGTCTAAGAATGCAAACAATTCCACAACAAACTTTGTTTCTGTGTAAACGTTTTCATTTTCATGCATTGAATTGAATGAATTAAAGACTAATTTTGTTGAATGCCTCATCTAGTGAATGACTTATGTTGAGCACAGTTTTACATCACAAACTTGCAAGTTGTTCCATTCTTGTTCTAAATAATAATGAAAACAAAATCACAAAATCTGTGAGACACCGATAAATTCGTGTAAAAAAATATATCTGATTCAATTCAAAATAGTAGCAAAACACACACAAACAAACACCCTAAAAAGACAACTTTTTGCATTTTGATTTTACCCAGATAACAAGTAAGAACAGAAAATAACCCACCAAACTAAAATTCCCCAATTGGGTTTGAAAATCTCAAAATAAGAAAGCGACATAAAATTCAAAAATCCTCTTTCTATAAGAAAAGCTAATACATCAGATCCAAAAGATGAAACAGACAATAATCCATGAAAAAGAAATGAGAAATGTAATTACAGCTTCAACTTCAGTTTCAGAAACAATTCGAACACCATCTCTGTTAACAAGCAGATCTCCATCCTTAAACGTTCCACTTTCAGTCCTACAACAATACCCACATGTCAAAATTTCAAATTTTTGAAAATCAAAATTGAAACAATCACATTCACAAATCACAGAACAGAGATAGAGAAAGAGACTCACAGAAACTTTGCAAAAGCAACTTGATCAGTTTGAGGAACAGAGAGTTTGAGACCGAGACCCAAATTTCCTTTCTTCATGATTATGATTATGATTATCAGAAGATTATAGGGTGTAGGGTGTTATAGAATAAAAGAGAATAGAGTCTCACTTGAAATATTTCACACTAATAAATAAAAATTGAAAACTCTCTCTATCTAATTAAAACATACTTTGATAAATATATTTATAGATAGATATAATATAATAATATTGGTAAAAATAAAAAATGCTAAGATTGTGATTGGTTGGCAAAGAGAGCAGTCACCATTGACGAAATGAGGATAAATTGAAGGAAGCAGCTTTTGAGGATGGAGACTCTTGTTTTGTTGATTTTTCAGACTTTATTTCGGTCTATTTTAGAGTTCAGTTCATATCATTTTTCTCTAACAAGTTTTTTTAAATAGTTTTAACCAAGCAATTGATTTAATGAGTTTCATCGTAAGAAAACATTTTTTGACGGAACAATTTTAATCCAACTTTACTTATTTCTATTAGCTTAGCTCAGTTAGGAGAGATAATATAAGATTTTATGTTTGAATCCCGGACACTATAAAAAGAAAACTTCTTTTCCTCAGAACCAACAACATGGTTAAAAAAAACTTTAGAAATTGATTTTTTTTTTTTTTAAATAAGCTCTATCTTCTATCAAAATTTCTTCGTTCCCTTAAAAAAATATGGCGGTTTTGGTCATTTTTTTCGCCAAAATAATCCAAATGCACCCTTTGCTTCCCAATTTTATTCTAAAAAAATGATATATATTAGGTTATTTGTATCTTAATGTGACATTGTCTTGTTCGTCGTCTTCATGTGATGTTTTATGATTTTCTTTTTTATTGTTGTGTGTGTTTAATTGAGATTGGTAGCTCAGTTTCAATCATTCAATCAATTACAAAGTTGTTGATGTTGTATATCCGAAAATATGATCATTCTAATCACTATAATTTTGTGGGTAATAGCAACTTTGATCTCTAAAAGTATAACGAGTAGCCACATATATTGAAACTTTAGAATGGTCTTTGATTGTGTGTTATATTAATCAAAATAGTTTCGAACGTTAAAATGTTCATTAATATTGTCATATTAGTCTCTCGATATACTTACATATTACCATATCAATCCCTATAAGATATTTACTTATTATCATATTAGTCCTTATATGAAACGAGTGAAGGTCAACATTGAGATATTTTAACGGCATTAACTATTTTGACTAACGAAGTGTGTAGACAGAGACTATTTTGAAATTTCGATACATCAAGGGACTACATCGGCTTCTCGTTACAACTTCAGGGATCAAAATGACTATTTGCCCGTTATTTTCACATTTCAATCACTTGATTTTGTCGCATTATTTGTAAGGAGTGTGTTGGTTCATGTTATTAATTTGAATTTTGTGAGTTTGTTTGCATATTCATCAATTTTTTGTTTTTAATGATGTTGAATTTGTGTTTGTTTTTGACGTATTATATCAATTTGAATAAATGAATATCGTTTCTTTTCATAAAAATGAAAATTAACTTTTATAATTAGTTTGTATACACAAGAATGTTCATGTATGAAGTGTCGGCTAAAAAGTCTCATGTTCATTGAAAGAGTATATGTTGAACAACATATAAATGATATGACTTATATACTTAGTATCTTACTACTATTTTGGATGAAGATGTGATGTTCAAACTATGATTGTTCATCGTCCTTTGTGATGATCCACCATGTGTCCTAACAAAATAGTGTCTATTACATAATACAAATTATATTTTTGTATTTTGTGAATTGATATTTATTTATTTATTCATTTTTACCTTCATAAAGTTTTTATCAAATTTTATAAATTAGATATTTTTTTTTAAAATCACTTTCTATCTAATCAAATAAATCATATTAACACCACCCAAAAAAACCGTATTAAAAAAGAGGAATGCTATATAGCACGGAGAAACAACAATACAGAATTCACACGATACATGCGGACGATGTTGTTATATTTTTAAAATAAATAAAAACTGAAATGTTTTACAATCTAACATATATCCTACGGCTTATCTACATTCGTTGTTTTTCGTTGCTGCAATTCCCGTACCAAGAAGCTTTTCCCTTAAAAAAATGTAGTTTTATTTTCTTTCACTAATGAAATAAAGTATAAGAGTTTCGTTAAGATCCCATAAGAAAAAAATTCATTAAAAAAATAAAGCATAAGAGTTGTAAATGTAAATTGATAATTTAGTTAATAATCTTGATCTGACTACTTGGTTAATCTTTTACAAAATTAATTTCTATAGGATGGGGTGGTCTATAGATGGGAAGGATGGCGTTGGAGTTTTGCTTGGGAGGAGGATTTAGGGTGTGAATGTAATATATATATATTTTTTGTTTTTGTACCGGTTTCTGACCCATCAATGATGAACGATTAATCTGACTCATGCGTAGAAGCGTGCGCACTATCCAAGCGTTGTTCCCTGTGAATGCAATATATTTATTTGCAGTCTTTTGTGAGTGAAGGGTGGTTTTGGAGGATTGATATTAAAGACAATTTATACGATCCAAACAAAACATACATTCAAATTCCCTGTTCGTTTCTCGAAAGGACTTCAATTACCGGAAGAAGAATTGTCAAGAATCGTGTGAAAGAGAATGGTAAATTTTTGTCATTTTAGATAATCAGTGAAAACAAAAATTAAAACCACTTCCAGTCAAAAAATAATAATCAAAATCGTTAAAAAATTCCAAGGAAGACTCTGGCCCACAGAGAAACACATGGTTGGAAAAACTTTGGAAGGAATCGTGACTGAATTATTATTTGAAACACTTTTGCTAATGCAAATCCAAGTCATTAGACTTTCTTTGTCAAAAAAAAAAAAGTCATTAGACTTTCAATCACTATCAATGCTGCTACTTGACTTGGAAACTGGCCTTCGAGGGTTTTGTGAGACTTTCAATTGATCAATAAAATTATCACGCTGCTAGAGGTTAATTAAATAAAAGTCAAAATTGAGATGAAAAAAATGCATAAATAAATCCTATATTAGTAATTTTTTTTTTGTGGTGTGTAATAAATTTAATTTATATACATTGTCATCATTTATATAATTATTTTTTGTACTATAAATCAATCATAATCGTCTTACTAATAAAAGTATTTGATTCTAATCGTAACTACTTATACGATTAAAGTCATTAGTAATTGGCTGAACATCAGGAATAGGATTCCATGCTGTTACAGCAGGGTGCCGTAATCAATGACAACATCCGATCATAATTTGATGGTTGAGATTGTTTTAACTAAAAACACAAAGTTTTCAATCTCAACCGTTCGATCTGAGATGAACAGTTGAGATCGAAAATTGTGTAAAATTGCGTGTTGTTATTACAGCAGCAAAACCTGGTCCTCAACAACATGCTTACAATATTTATTATATATGGTGCGTACGGTAGTGACTTTTGAGTTTTGAAGCAATTAAAATGCCAGTTATATAATAATGTTCACATGATACATGTGATTGTGAACAAAAATATTATCATATATATATATATATATATATATATCACCTGTCAAGTGAAAGCAAAGGTGTGAAAGCAAAGGTGTGAATGAAGGAAGGTGGTCGCTATTCAAGTGAAAACTTCCACAGCAGTCAACAACATGTACTAGTACTATATTATCAATTGGTGATTTAATCTCACACCATGCATAGATAATTGGATATGAGGGAGATGAGGAGAAAATTCTTTATGAGAGACTTTTGTTCAACTATGGTTAATTGCTAAGAGCATAAAGAATATTTTACCTTTTACAGTATGTTAATAATATTTTACCAGGTTATGTTGAAATAATATTTAAAGCATGGTTTCAAATAAAAATTAGGCTGAACTTTGATAAAATGGGTCAGTTACATGCATGTGATTGTGACTGAGAATAGTACCTTCAAAGAGGAAAAGAAAAATATATAAAATCAGTTTCCTTGAACTGAACTCTGAAGCATGTTCTGGTAAAAAAAAAAAAAGTGTGAAATCTTTCAAAAAATTCCGTTGCCGGGACTTGAACCCGGGTCTTTCGGGTGAGAGCCGAATATCCTGACCAACTAGACTACAACGGATGGTGTATTAGATTTGAAGCAATTCCTTATTTATACATATATGAACCGAATGCTTTCCTACTAATATAATAACGAATATTCATCTAAAAGGGGCTTCCTGCAAGAGAGAAAACAAAAAACTTTTAAGTTATAGTTTCAAATAGTTGGTTGGTTTAGGGTATGTCATAAACATCAGTAAAAGTTAATCTATCTATTATAAAAGAGCCGGAGATTTGGACTTAGGCCCTCTTTGTTTAAAAAAAAGACATAGTTGGAGACTAATTTTCTTTTATATATATAAGAGACTAATTTTGATAATATTTTTTTGTAAGGGACACCGCGAGAAAATTATGATGGATAAAATTGGATCATTAATCTATTTAAAAACGTCAACAAACTTTATTCATTTTTCTAGGTATGTCACCAAAAACTTGGGAAATCTAAATGGTAAAACTTTTTAAAACGGCTAAGTTTAAAACAATTTCCATTATAATTTTAAAAAGGCAAATTATACCAGTCGAGTTCTACACTAATAAGCTTGGAAATTGTTTAATGTTAAAGATTGGTTTTCATGAATTGGAAAACAATCTTTCAATTCTTTTTACTTCCTCTCTGATCGCTGGGAATCTATTTACTCTTTCTTCCAAGGCCAGTATTACACCACGAGCAGATTACACATTATTAGTATATATATATATATATATATATATATGTGTGTGTGAGGACATATCTAGTGAGAATGGCTTAGTTACATGACAATGGTTAGAATACTTCTCAACCCTTGGATCAAAAATAAATGGTTCTCATCAACATATTCATTTGTTCATCTTCCCCAAACAACAACGCTTTCTGATCCTTAAAAAAAATGTTTTATCATGAGTCCATGACTCCACCACCATTTGTGTTGAGATCACTCTTCCCAGATCTGTATTTTAAAGAATTACTTTAATAAGGTGTTCTTCAAGTAAACAATCGAGTTTTCTTTCTCACCTCGTCTTCAACACCCACCTTCGCCTCCCTTCAAACACTTCTCTGTTCATTATCTCACCAGCCACAGTGACACCCATATTCTCTGTTCTTTCTGTTTATGTGTTGAATTGAATTGATTTTGTTGAGCACTATTGTCTCAATTCATTGGATTAAATCCAATCTCATTTAATTGAAGTTCTTTTTTGTCTCAATTCATACCTGCATCGTTGAGAGAAGACAAGAAGGGGCAATAATATATTATTTAAAAAAAAATTCAGAAAGAAAAGGGATTATTTTGATAGAGTGGATCATTAATTTAAAATTGAATTCTTTTGATGGACTGAAAAATAGAACCAGAATGATATGCAATGATTTTAATCTATTTGGATAAGTTGGTGTTGTTCAAAATAAAGTCTATTTGAAAGGTAATATCTCCAATGATTTTAATCTTGTGCTGGAAAATTAGGAATAGTGTGAAAATCTGTTGCAGATGATGGTCGATCCAAGAAGATGAAAAGGTGAAACAGGTTTATAAAAAATGATAGACTAGAGAGAGACACATGTGAGTCTTTTTAATCTGAACCATTTATTTTTGATCCAAGGGTTGAGAAGTATTCTCACCATTCTCATATAACTAAGCCATTCTCACTAGATATGTCATATATATATATTTACTTGTATTGTAAGCTACCAGCCTAGATTTTTTTTTTTTTGAAAGAAAGCTACCAGCCTAGATATTAGTTTTAGTATCTACGTACTTGCTATATAGTACACCTTAGATTAGTGTAGAGGTGCATTAGGTGTTCTTTGTTCACGCCTTAAAATAAATACTTGCAATTTTATGGCAATGCAAAGGGAAAGTACCATAATTAGAGATCCAGAGGACTTCTAAACTGTAATTTATGATTAGCCACTCTCTTCCATTTCTCTCCTCTCCAGTTTCCATTCTTGTCTATTTATGTGTGCCTATTTGCTCATGCATGCATTCTCAGATGTTAAAGTAGCATAGTTCACCTATCAAATACACATAATTAAATGTCACCTAATCATTTTATTTTTTATCGTACATTGCTTGTTTACTATGCATTTATTTTGAATAGAACTCAAATTTATTTAGGAAGATGAAAGATTTTACTGGATGGTGGATTGGTGGAAGGAATGCTGCATAGTGTAGGTTTTCATACTAGAGATGTAACTGACAAACGACGATGAGAGTATGTATACCTGCAAACGATACGATGTTCAAGTCGGTATAAACTTGGGATGAATGTGGGGATTAGAATGAGACATAATGTGACAATGACAGGTCGCAATGCAATACTTATATAGTATGATGGATGTGGTACTGAGCTTGACCCAATCTAAAAGTTCTATCCAAAACACATTTGATCTATAGTATGAAAATCACACAATTTACCATGAATAAATACCCTTACGAAGTTTTGTTGTTTTCCTCTAAAAAAAGACTTGTGTAGTTTTCTTTTTTTGAGCAATAGAATTGTGTTTGTGTAGTTGTGTGTTTTATGTAAAGCAGAATAAAATTTTGTTTGGTTAATTTAGATTTATGCAAATGGCAAACTCAGCAGCAGCGGTCATTGCCGGCAACAATTTGGCCCCCCTTTTTTATGCGTCTGAAAGAATATTTAAATATTCAATATTATTTGTTTATAAAATCATTTGCACAAAAATGCAAGGCTAAAGTCAATAAAACTGACTGATTTCACAACCATCCGCGTACGTAGCAATCAAAAGAGAAGAAGAAAAAACTGAGTCAAATCAAAAGGGTTACAAGTCCATTACAATTTATATCAGTTATTTTTCATCTTTGGTTATTTGAATATATAAACGATATTTAATATTTAATAAATGCACTCACCAACCAAATGACACAAGTTGTGGCCACAATCGTGTTTACAAGTCTCAACTCAAAGAACCAAAATAACAGCAACACCACATTCCATACAGCTACAAACACATTCTTCAGCACCCCACCTTTGAACTTAAACAAACCAATATAATTAAATAAAGTGCAATATTATTTGAACAATCTTTTCTTATGATAACTTGTTGGACAACCAAATTATAAAAAGAAATTTAAGTAGTGACACAAAAATCAAAGCAATAGAGAGAGAAAGTAGAAAAACAATGTGAGTATGAAAGAGAAAATTATAACAAAAATTGTTAAAAAATAATTGTTCAAATATCATTTCTCTTAAATAAAAGTCGCTTTTAGCATTCTCCTTAAATAAATTTAAACACAAGAAGTGAAGAGTTCGAAACCAACATATGTTAGAATTAATTAATTAAATTAATCATACAAGACTCGTAATTTATCCTAACAAAGACTAATATAATAATTAAATAAAAATATACCTTCATATAACCAAATAAAATATGCAATAAAATATAACAGCCACGAATGTGCTTAGTTTTTGCAGCGAGAGAAACTCACTGTCTCTATGAGTTTCCTCACTTACTTGTTAAGAAGGATCGTTTTAGATAATTTTTGACATAGAATTACTTTATGTTTTTTCCCTCTTTTTTTAATCTAAGCAAGTGGTTTTCACGTATATCAATTTTTTTTTTTTTTTAGTTTTTCGTGATTTCGTCATTTGAGTGTGACGTTGAGTTGTTCGTCGTCTTGTGTGACATTGTTTGATTTTGCGTCTTGTTACGGTGTTCGTTTGATTACCATTAAAAGATCGATTTCAATCAATGATTTAGAGTCTTGTAGACATTTTATCTTATATGCTATTAATTTGGAATGATCCGAGTTTATTTGTGGACAATTTGTCATATATGATAACTAAATTTAGTGTATAACGGATTGACAATGTACCAATACCAAATAAGATTACTTTTTTTTTTATAACAAAATAATGAGAAACCGAAAAAAAAAAACTATAATATAATTACTAATCATTAACTAATTAACATTTCTTGTCAAAAAAAAAAAAATACTAATTAACATTTGCATATTAAAAGAAGTACACCTTTAGCAAGAATATTGATACAGCTCAAGAATGTTGACAAAGACTATCAGAAGCGAGAAAGCAGACAAAGGAAATTTTCATCTTTTGAAAGCAGCCAAAGAGTAAAAATAAGAAATTAGTATATTTTTTTATTTACCGATCGTTTTGTTTTTAAAACGTAAAGAGTTAGAGAAGGGAGAAAGGAAACAAACAAAACAAAAAAATAGTCAGCTGAGTTCTTTCTTTGTTTCTACGGAGTCAGTATTAAGCTTTCAAATTGTTTGACGTTAAAGCTCCGTTTCGCGTATAACATAACAAACAGATGAATTAGAAAACAATCTTCTTCATTTCAGTTTCTTTCTCTTTCTTTCAAGGTTACTTTCTCTTCCATTTTCTAAATTTTTCTCTTTTCTTCGTTACTTTTTTTGGCATCTTCTTAATTACGTTATTCAATTTCATACTGTTTTATTCTCAATTTCGAGATCATCATTGCTGTTGAACAATACATGATTACTATCTTAATTGCTTAATTCAGATATTTCGGATTTTTTTTTTTTTTTTATGATTATAATAGTTTTGTTGATTCAAGTCAAAATGTTGTTTTTGTTTAGGGTTTAGGTACAATACTATTACAATTCTGATGATTTGATTGATTTCTGAAGGATAAGCAGAATGCATATATCTGATCTCACAAGTCAATATAGTTGCTAACTCTTTTCATGTATTTATCTGCTCTTACAGTTCATCTTTTTATGTTAATTTTGATTCAATTTTCAAAAAACAGGAATTCTGACTGTTATTTGAACAATTCAAGGCTTAAGTGAGCAAAGTATCTACAAAATCCATGGATAAAGGTGCTGAAATGTTTTCGTTGTTATTACCTGACTAATTGGCATAGATGTTAATACAATTGCATGTGCTTATTTATAGATTGTAATTATCAGTCTCTTCTTTTCAATATGTTCAACACCTTGCCGTGATTTTTCTTTTGTGTCACACATTCTGAGATAAGTTATGATAACTAGGTCATGCACTTGTGGGATGCATTAGTAAAAAATATGTGTTTTAGCACTGGTGTGAGATGCCGGGGAAATTTAAATGTTGAACATCATTTGGTCTTCATGCTTTTACGTTTATCATTGTTTGTATCATTGAGCTACTAGGTTTTAAGGTTCTAAAAATTCTGTTTGAATAAAGAAATTCGAGCTATTGTTAGCATTTAGAAAGCTATAAACAAACCATCAAAACCATGCGAGTGTTTCATAATATAATATGTTCCTAATGGCCAGACTGTGATAATTATTCCTCCACTTAATAAGTTACAAATGGAAGGAGGAAATGTATTCGGTCATCAGACAATATTGTACATTCACCAATATGAATTAAGGAATTGTGTATTTGTTCTGTCACTGATAATGAAATCTTTGTAAATTATAATGTATGCCAACACTATAATTTATTCAAGTGATATGTATCGCCATACTGGTCTGGTCTCCAAGCTTTCAAGTTTATGGTCTAGTTTATCATTGTTTGGATTGGTTGACTGAGAAAAAAATGTGGAGTTAGCGAGGTCCATCTCCAATAAGCATTTTCAAATGGAATTTCCTTTGCTGTTGCAGATGGTAGGGTGGAAGAGAATGTTGATTTAAGAAAGGGCGTGGAATCGGCAAGATCCATTTCTGTTAAGAATTTTGATCTTTTAAGGCCCTTTGCTCGGAGTAATTCAAGAGGTAACAATAGGAGTCATATGTCAAATGATTTTTCTACTTAAGTATTCATTACCTATTTTATTTTTAAATGACGCATGTTAGTCATCAGTTCTTATTTTGTTAGTGGAGGAAGGTGAACCTTTGGCCTCTTTATCACTCTAGTTTCTATGTTCCTCACCCAAATCACCAAGTCGCCTTATCAATCCTAGTATTTATTATACAGATTAGAATCATAGATTAGGATTTGAATTAGCAAATCATATCAATTTACAATTATATCATTGGTTTTCGCCTCTGCCGAGCACAACTTCCACCTGGGCACCTACTGCTGCCACTGCAGCTACTGGACGATTTTTCTTTGACCTTTTTTGATGAATTTTCTCTCTCCTCTACAAGGATCTGCCATGGTTTGGTTCTGCTGTGACCTCTTATTATCTCTTTTCATCCGGTCAACGTTTTTGTCCTACTTCTGTCCTACTGTGCACATCCATTGTGCTTCATCATCCCTTGCTTCTCTTTCACGTCAGTGGGTTTCTCTTTGCATCCAGGAAAATTTGATTCAACCAGCTGCACTTTCTCTAGAGAGACCCATTTTTCAAAACCACCAGTCAGTAGTCACCTTTGAAATCATCCAGTGAGCCCAATTGTCTTT
The DNA here is from genome assembly GCF_003473485.1 of Medicago truncatula. NCBI lineage: Eukaryota > Viridiplantae > Streptophyta > Magnoliopsida > Fabales > Fabaceae > Medicago > Medicago truncatula. The sequence continues at coordinate 60,337,877 of NC_053045.1, read as the reverse complement.
GCTATAGTGTGACCTCTAGTCATGCTACCGTTTACGGCTGAAGCTACGGCCTTGTTGTTTGTATTTTCTCTACATTATATCCACACGATGTAACAAACTTAAAACTTAGTAAGCTTTATTTTGAGGGGGAGTGTTAGAATCAAACAACCAAATCCTAATATTCACTATTAGGATTAGAATTATAGATTAGGATTTGAATTGGGAAATCATATAACATGTAATTGTTGCATCATAAAGATCAAGCTCCTCTAAATCTTTCCTAATAGTTTCTCTTATAGTCTATTCCTTGAGTGTGTTGCGTGCTCAATTTTCCTTTGTAATTGTTGCGTCATAAAGATCAAGCTCTTCTTTGTATAATTGATGAAAGAAATTTTCGATGTTCTGCAAGTCATTTACAGTGGCGCTTAATGCCGACTTCCATTATATTGATATAGATGAATCCATTCCCCCTTTGTCTTTTGAGTTTGATCTTTTTTTTTAAGAAGCTTTTTGAGTTTGATCTTAGGGTATTGTCTTACAAAAATTTAAAGAACTTGCTCTATTACGTACTGTGAGTAATATGCTAATGAATTATGCCTTAGCAGCTCCTAGTTTAGAGATAATGTGCAGAATAGATTCATTAAATACTGGAATACAAATCCAATTTTATTTTTCTTACAAAATGTTTCTTGCTTAAATTTCAATGAATTCTGTGTTCACACCCTTCAAATAAATACTTGCGCTTTATGTGGCAGGACAAGCAGGAGATCCAATGGCTCACGGAAAGGGAAAGTATGCCTTAGTTAGAGATCCAGAGGACTTCCAATCAGGACTTTATGATAAGCCCCTCCCATGCTTTGGATGCGGAATTGGATGGTTCTCGTAAGTAATTTAATTAAATTACCTTCTCCATTTCCTCGCTGCTATGATTGTTGAATTGCAGATTTCTTATATTTGTTAAATTGCAGATTTCTTTTTGGATTTATTTGCCCTCCTATGTGGTTCTATGCAACAATTCTCTATTTTGGGAATCATTATCGGAAGGACCCTAGGGAACGGGCGGGGCTGGGAGCCTCTGCAATTGCTGTAATCTCTCTTCCCTTTCTCTCTCTGCTCTCTCCTTGTCTATTTGTGTGTATCTGTCTGTTTCCTCATGCATTCATTCACAAATGTTAATGCTGTGCATTAAAATAAGTTAAACTGCTAAATAGAGTTGGTTTGAGCATAGCCATAGTAAATACTATTAGCTCAGTGTAGTTAAGTTCAAATAAACAAAGGAAGCTTTGGTAACTCCAGTTGGCAAACCATGTTTCCATGGATCAAATACACATTTTATGAAAATAAATAATTTAAGCAAACAAGCCATATCATTTAAGCTGGCATAATGACCTTGAGTGGCTGTAAGTTGTGAGGAAAGAACTTGCTAACCAAGTTCCGTTTCTGGCATTGCAGATATCTCATGTTACTATATTTTTGGCGAAACTACGTTAGGAGTCATTTAACTTAATTTAAAGTTTTATATATGTCATTTATCTTTTTTTTCCGTATCAGTTAGTCTTTTACGTTTACACTATTGAGCCAGTTTTTATTCTTGTCCACTTTTGTTACAAATTTGTGTATAGAATCATTGAATATATTACAAAGAACGTTTAACCACTCATCACCACCAATTAGACCCTTGATGACTACAATGAGGTCACAATCAGATAAAAACTTAAAAAGATCATGTTAAATTGGATGGATTAGATGCATCCACAACGGAGACACCCATTTTTGGGTTCTTAAATGGGTCCCACGTGCACACGTCACTCATTTATAATTTTTTAATAGTAGTACCTAATAAGCATTCAATCACTCCAACCCAGATCTCACACAAAGTTCTTAAATGGGACCCACTAATCCACTATCAATAATTATATATCATTATATTTCAATTTTTTAATATTAAAAGAGTGCGGGTCCCCCTTAAAAGTAGGGGTCTTAAGTAAGACCCCGGGTCTTATAAGACCCTGAAGAAGTATAAGACCCTGAAGAAGATTCTCCCGATTGAGGATACCTAATAGGTAGAGGGTCTTAAATAGTTAACAATCATTATGATGTAATTTAGATGCTATCTTGATGAGTTGAAGATATAATTTGTCTTTTTGAATGGTCAAAATAAGAATTTTGGTAGCATATAGTTTGGTCCAACATTGTTGACGTTTTTAACTAAAATGACTAACTTGACATGAAAAACGAAATAAAGATAAAAGACATGTTTGAAACTTTAAATTAAATTAAATTAAAGGACTCTTGATGTAGTTTTGTCTATATTTATTTGTAAATTATGTTATTGTATTTCTCTTTGCTTTAGCGATGTCTAAATTGTTATGGTGATGAACTTGCAGGCATTAGTGTGCTCGGTAGGGATGCTAATATTTGCCGCAATCCTTCTGTTAAAAAAATCTTCGTCGCTCTATTTTTAATTCAAATGCGAAGGTGGAAATTGAGAAGCAAATACATTTGAAAGCGATTCTGACTGGATATATAAGAAACAATTGAACATAAGTATATAACAGCTTCAATATAGGTGAAAAACAAAGTTGCGTTTTGTTTGTGAAGGTGATCCAGCGCTGAAAATGTCTGCTACACTGAAAGTTGGGAGAAAATGATACGTGGCTTTCCTTCTTATTTGATAAATTTTTCTGAATTGATGTATACCTACTATAAATTTGATGGTGTGTACATTATTATTATTTTTTTTTAATATAGCAACTGGAATGTTGAAGTGCATGGCGTCGGCAATAATAATAATAATAATAATAATAAAGCAAACAAGATTCTTTTGTATGATTTGTTGTGCAGACTTCAAAATTGTCAAGACTCCTAGTATTTAATACTTCCTCGGTCCTTAATGTAACCTCTCTTTGCTTTTTTCACATTTCTTAAGAAAAGTTGTCAGTGTAATTAATATGTCTGTTCTGTGTATTAATATTACCAAATTATCTTTTATTTGTATGTGTATTGAATTTGACTTTTTATATTTCAAAACAAGTTAGTAGTATTAATTAGGGGTATGTTTAGGAAAAAAATAATAAATGTATCTAGTAATTTGAAAAGGGGTTTACATTTAGGGACAAAACTAAATCAAATGGGTGCTTACATATAGGGACGGAGGAAGTAGTATTGTGTTGTGTTTGGAGCTTGTTAGGATTATATGACATTATGGAGGAAAAGTCACCATGACTTTCTCTCTATCACTCTCAGTTTCCTCCTCTTGACAGAAAATACTTGTGATTTTGTGTTTTAATGAGTTTGGCTATTTTAGTGTATTTTAGATGAGAGATAATGATAGATAAATGATTAAAATAAATTATTTTGATGAGAGATAATTATTGGTTAGAATCGAGATAGAGATAAAGTCGTCAAACTTAAAGTCACCCAAGTGAACCCCGTCTTAACTATCATTTCTCTTTCATCTATTACTTTTATAAATCGCTCCTAAATACACTAAAATCATAAAAATAAAAAAAATAAAAAATTCCCATCCAAAGTCATCTAATCCCAATCTATTTGGAGCCATGTTCAGCTACACATCGTCACTTTTAGATATGAAGTGACCCTAATTTTACATATAGATTTATTTATTAACATGACATGTGCCATGAGCAGTGATAACCAGACACAAAAAATTAGACACAATACTGACACCGTATAGAAATACGGTATTTTTCCTCTTTCTTTTTTCTTTTTCTCTCTTTACATCTTCCCCCTTTTCAGCAACTCTCTTTACAACTATGTCTCTCAATCTTACCACCGTCTCTTCCCTCTCACCACCGCCGCAACATTCGCTGTCTCCTTCTCTGAGATTTGACCTCCGCTCTCCACCGTCTCACCATTGTCTCCTGCTTCTCAGATCCGATCTCCACCACCACACCAAACAGCAAGTTTGTCCCACCTTCCATCCTTATCGCCTCCTGTAGCCGTCGCTGTCTTCTGCGACTCCGAACCCCACCATATCGCCCTCCTTCTGCGACCACCATCCTTTCTACCTCGGTCACAATTTCATTCTTCTGCGACCACCAGTCAGGGAAGAGAGATAGGGGAGAGAAGAGGGATACCGACGTACTATACAAAGAGGGAATTATTCAATTGAAACCCCGATTTTGCCCTTATACTTTAATGAAAATTACAATAAAAGCCACTATTGTCGTATTTGTGTCTGAATTTGCGTGTTCATTTATCATTTCTGATGTGGCATATTGTTTGAGAAGAGTTGTAAATATAGCATAGGACAAAAAAGCTAGAATAGTCATCATCGTGTTTATCTATAGCGTTCTTTAAAATAAATTTTGTCCTTTCATTCCATTGATTATTAGTTTAAGAAATCACACAAGAGCATCCACAATGGTAATAAACTAATAAGGATTTTTAAATGGATCTCACGCGTCCATGTCAGATATTATAATTTTTAAACAAAAATACATTAAGGACTCAATAACTCCATTGGTGCTAAACCAAAAAAAGTCCTTAAATAGGTTCATTAATATGTACTTTAACATGTGCATTTAGAAAATAAATAAAAAGAAATTGAAAAGAGAATGAATCATATGAACTTGAGATGGTGGGAGCAACTTTTATGTACTTTATTTGATATTTTGATTGTCGGACTCGTTAGTTGTTGAAGATAGAGAGATCATTCTTATATAGTTGCCGGTAACTAATAGATTCCCACTTTTTTCTTCCTCCAATAGGTATCCTTCCTCTGTCATGTTCATGAGGTTTAGGATATCAATGTTAAAATATTTAGGTTTTGTATCAAGATTGAATTTGATTTCTTGATTATGCGCAAATGAATGAGGATGTGACAGTGAAGATATATGTGTTTTGAATTTGATTGTTGGGTTTTGAGAAATCATTCTTTCCAACTCATTGTCGCCAACTCAGTGCCACATCATTGATGCGGATGCCATATCATTTATATTGGTGGGGGACCAAAAAATTTCGTTAACTTTCTTAATAAAAGGACCAAAAAGTTGATTTTTGAAAATATATAAATAGGGAGATGAAAATTGCATTTAAGCTTACCTAAAAAAAAATTGCATTTAAGCCAAAAAAAAAAAAAATAAATCTATTGTTTGATCTACAATATATAAACTAAACTTTCCTAAAAATATATATATAAACTAAACTTTTTTAAGAAGAATATATAAACTTTTGTCTAGTACTTTTTTTATATTATTTTGAAATATTTTAACATACATACTTATAAAATCTTCATTTAATTGGACACTTTTTCAGATAACAATAGCACTGAATAATCCGAATTATCTATAATATTTTAAGTACTTAATCAAACATTTTACTAGTTCCACGGTTACATCAACACAAATATCTTTCTTTATAAACTTTTACTTAAAAATCCTCAACAACGAGTGTAAAGTTATATTCTAATTAATCTTAAATTAAAATTTCTGATTACTACAATAGGAAAAAGAATTTGATTAGAAAAAATTTAGCTTAACGGTCAGAGTCGTCTAGCAACCCTTAATATGGACCCTAAAATTAAACGACTAGTCGTGGACCTCATAGTATGACTGGCTATGGCCAATAACCTTCTGTCCATCATTTTTGGGGTAAATGACTAAAATATTTGGTGGCATGAATTTTAATATTTTCTTTTTCTTTATGTTTAAGTTTCCTCTTCTACCAACGCGCATCTCAAGCAAAATCAATCAGCAATTGATTCTCGTCTAAAGAACAGTTAATTACCACTTCAATACGAAAGAAGTGGGTGTCATTTTTTGCCTTCGAAAATGGTCAAAATAAGATTTTTGGTAAAATAGAAAGATATAAAGTTTGGTACAACATTGTTGACATTTTAAAGCTAAAATAACTAACTATATATATTTCATGTTATTGTATATCACTTTGCTTTAAAGATGTCTAAATTGTCATCGTGATAAATTTGCAAGCATTAGTGTGCTCCGTAGGGAATTGAGAAGTATACATTTGAAAGCGATTCTGACGGCATATCACAAACAATTGAATGTGAATATATAACATCTTCAATATGAAAATTTTTATGGTGAAGTTATGAGAATGACTTTTCTGATGAAGTTAATCTTATGACTAATCTATTTCTCTTCTTAAAGTTTGCTTTGATAATTAAAAACAAATTCAAAAATGTTTGTATTCTTTATCTAAGATTCCAGATTCTTTCAATGATGTCTCATGAAAACATATGCAATAATCAATATGTGTTGAAAGGTGCAACCATAAATTGATTCAGATGAAACAAGATAGAGTTCAAGAGGTTAAAGCCACCTATCCAAGTTCAACATAAATATAGCCAATCAATCAAAATCGACGATGTCTTCTAATCATAAACTAATAGGTTAAAAATTATTTCAACATATGGATGTCTTACAAGTGAACCCAAAAGTCAAAAACAAAAGGTAAGTAATGAAAAAGATATACAAGAAAGTGTTTAATTGGTGAAAAAAGGAAATATGTGGAAGGGAGTGAATCCCAATCTATCACATAGAAACAGAAATTGTTTAATTGATGGTTCTGTCAAAATTCTTGCATAATCCTAGCAAGTCATTTACCTAGTTTTTTTTTTTTTTGAAGGGAAGTCATTTACCTAGCTATATATTGATAAAACATATTGATTTGTAGTAAGGTAAAGTTTAATCTTAAAATAGTTTATGAGCATGACACAAGCTAGTTGATATGGAATCAAACGGTTATACTATTGATTAAACAAAATAATTTTTTCAATTAAATAAAATTTCTTAAAAAAATAAAATAAAATCCAATATAGGTGAAGCTAATGCGTGCGTAGATGTGTTGGTTAATATGGAAAACGATCATGAGTCCGTTTTGATTTTTATGAGCGCAATTATGTTCAAGTTAAATTCTTGTATTTGACTGATTTATGTCTAGTTTTATGGGCTCTGCTCTCTATCTTTCAAAAAAAAAAAAAATTGCAAACTGTGAGAAAATGATACATACTATATAGCTTTCCTTCTTATTTCTTGAATAGGAACTTTCCTTCTTATTTGATGATTATTTTTTTTAAATGATGTATATTGAATAAATTTTATGGTGTCCTCACAAAAATTATGGAGTACAGTGTTTTTTTTTTATCAAGAGTGATTTACCCCTGTAATATAGAACATTTCCGGATTTTTCTTTTGTAAAATTTTCTTTTTGGATTCCGTCCTTATAATTTGAAGTTTTTTGGTTTTGAACCTTCATGAATCCGGATTTTTCCTTTGTAAAATTTTCTTTTTGGATTCCGTCCTTGTAATTTGAAGTTTTTTGGTTTTGAACCTTTATGAATTTTGACCGTACAAAATCAATGATATGGAAGAGGAGTAAACCAAAATTTTCTCAAATTAACAGGAGGTAAACCGAAATTTGCTCAAATTGCAGAGGATAACCCAAGATTTTCTTAAATTATAGGAGACAAAAATTTTCATAAAAGTCTAAAACAAAAAAATCTTCAAATTACAACGACCAAATCCCAAAAAAATATTTTACACAAATTCATGAAAGTCTGAAACCACTAATAAGAAACTGAGAAATAGTAACGACTCCCAAATTCACACAAAAATAGCAACAACACCCTAACATTTCTGTAGTTTCACTCATTCACTCCATGACTCAACGTTCATCTTCTGCATCCTCTTCCCCAATCAACAAATTCGATGTCTTTGATGTCAAGGTAGAATCGAAAACCGAATTCGATGTCTTCGATTTCAAGGTAGAATCGAAAACCGAGAATCTTCCTGAGATAATGCTCAGAAAATTCAGAACCCATGTCAAATCTCCTTCTCCTCCCATTTCAAAATACGATTTTCTTCAAGCATGTAAGTCACTCTTGTTGCTCCATTCCTCTTTCTTTTTCCTGAATTCAATTCATTTTTTCGTCATTTTTCATTCATTCAATTTCGATTCTACAGCTGTGTTTCGTTCAAAACCTCAATCGAAGGTTGTTTGCATTGATCTAGGTATCGATCGTTCATGCAAAAATCTTTCGTGAATTTTCAATTGCATGATTTAGGTTTTATTTACTTTATCTCAATTTATGTGTGATTTTGAAGATGATGATGATGATGATGATGTTGAAGCTCAATGCACACCGGTGAAAGTTTTGAGCAAACTGGTACAGGTTGACGAGGACGTGGACGATACTTGTTTCAATGTGCCGGTAGAATGCTTGTAGCTACATTTTGTGAACATTTCCTTCGGCATTTGTTATCCTTGTTTCCCTTTGGTATTCTTTTAATCTATACATCTATTATAACATTATTACAGGAAGAACTAAACAAACATAATAATGGGGCTCAAGCTTCTCAACCGGTCCAAAAGACACAAAGTCATATGCCTCAAAAGGTTGACATTTATTCCCAAGTAAAAGGACCTGAAAAGAGGGGATGTGTGCATTGTATAGGAAATATTCCTAAACCTAAAAAACCAAAAGCTTCTTTGTCTGAAAATCAAGAGTTGAGGGATGAACTTAAGAAAATGCGGGCAAGCCTCGAGAAAATGTGAGAAAGTCAAGAGAAGACAAATATGTTTATGGCAAATATGATGTTCGTGATACAAAATCGATTATCTCAAGAAGATTTGAATGTTCTTTTACAAGCTGCAAAACAGGTATATTATATTTTACGCTTTGAGTTCATATTTTGAATATTAGGATAACATGTATTAAGTTGAGATTGTAACGTATTCTCTTTTATTTTCAATAGGCTACAGATGCTTCTAGCGCCTCAAACTAGACAAATTCTTCAAGTTCATGCAGCGATGAAAACGGAAGAGAGGAAGATTAAAAACTACTTTCATCTTGGATATGTTTGTGTTCATCTATTGGGTGTTTTTTGTGTCGTAGTATCTATCTATTTTGGTGTTTGTTATTATATGTAATTGACATTACTTTTTATTTTAATATGTTTCTAAGACTTGCTATTTTGATAATATAAATGAATTTTTCTTTGATGTTGCTTTAAATTTTGTGTGGCGCATATAAAAAGTATTGCCAAAAGTTTATTATTAAAAAATATTATTTTAGGCAAAATTTTATTTGTAACGGATAATCCGGTCATATACCGACAGATATAGGTGGTGGGTAAAGCTATTAATTAGGTGTAATGTAACTAACCATTGCTATAGCTTCAAAGTTTTCTCCAAAGACCTAAATTTACCGTTGCTATAAGCTATTGGGACGGCATTTTACCGTTGGTGTGGCGAATTTTAGTTGACGGAAGCAAGCGATTGTTGGTTGGCATAGGTTTTATGACCTTTACCAAAGATTCTTTGTAGTTGGTATATGATAAATTTCTTGTAGTGTTTGAATGAACCGTTGAAAGTGGATGACGAGGAGGATGATACCAGCATTAAACACCTAAGGTAAACATTGTTGTTTTAGATGGTTTGTGCATGAATGGGCAAATAAGAAATTTTAGATTTATCTATTAACACAATCATTTTTCATATTGTTTGAAAGGAGTTGCAAAGATAGCTCAAGAGAAGTCGTTTTAAACTTAAATTAATAAACATTTCACATATCATTAAATAGGCTAAATACCATCTAGGCCCTTTAAATTATATGTTTATAATAAGTTAGACCTTTAACTTTTTCTGTTACAAATCGATCTTTAAGATTTTTTATTATAAAATAAGATCAATCCGTAACAAAACAAACATAATACTAACTTGTTATAAACATCTAAGTTAAGTATCACATATGGTATTAATTATATTTTCTATTTGATTAAAAAGTAAGTTGTATATAAACACTTGTAAGATAGTGCTTGTTTGTTTTTTTATAAGAAAAATACAGATTAGTGGAGACACACCTTCATGGAGGCTATAATCTATCAATTGCAGAACTTTAGACTTAAACTCTAATAATAATAATTTTACTAAAATAATGTCATTTATTCATTTAAATTGGTAAAATACATAGATCGAAAGCAAATTAAAATTTACTAAAACAAAAAAAGAATAAATTTGTGAACAAACACAAAACATCCAGGTTAATATTATACTAGGATAAAATGTATATAGATGTGACAACGGCTACACATATGATGAATTTAAAGTGCGCACATACCTCCATACCTATAACAATGAAGACGTCAATGTCACTGTTTAATCTACACTGGATCAAAGTTACTCCGTCAATCTAAAATGAACGAAAGTAAGACGAAAAAACAAAAGAACGTTGCGAAACAATGTGCCACAATCCACATAATTGAAATATGCTTTTGGTGTAGCTGTAAGAATATCAATACTGTACTGTAAGCTAAATGATCAACCGCATATACTTTTCATTTCTTATAAGGTAAATATTTATAATATAAGAGCCCTTATACATGGACCACCTTAGGTGGCATATACCTTTTAACAGCCACACAGAATTGTGACATGTGACAAAAACATTGAAAGAAAGGATAAGAGGAGATGATGATGTGATGCGAAATTACTAAAATACTCCTAACATATGGGGTGTACACGAGAGGTGTATAAAAAAGGGTGTCTTTCAATCTTTTTCCATAATATAAATAGATATAAATATAGATAGATAGATAGATTTCCTTCGGCAAAGAAAACGAATGCACAATCCGCTGGCAAAGAAATCAGAAACTACATGCAAATGGTGTTCTTTCCTTTTTCTTTTTTTTAGTGAAGAAATGGTGTTCTTTTCTTGTAACACACTTGTACTCTGCTTATATTACACCATGAAATATTATTCTAATTGCTTCTTTTACATATAATAGATAATATGCATAAGTCATATTACATAATTTGATGCTGATTACAAATCATGAAACTCCTTTATTCTATGTTGGTTGATTGCATCTACTTAAATTGACAAGTAGAATATATGAATATAAAGCAAGTAATTGGACTAAAGTGGTTAATGAACTTTATCAAATCATGAATTGTTTATGAGAATCCGTGTTCAATTTTTGGATGGAGCAATTATTTATCAGATTTTACTTACATTTCATTTGAACTCCAGATTACTAAGATCTCTTTCCCCTCTAAACTGAAGGATTAAAACCAAAAAATATATATATGAATAATTCATCTGGTCATAAGAAGAAAAAAAATCATTTTATGTTTATTGAATAGTTGATGTGTAGAATAAATTGGTCATAGCCAAAAGCACCACACACCCTCTTGCCTCTAGTCATATTGCTGCAAGGATTTAAGGAAATAAATGGATTATATAGATAAGCAGAATTGTATTGATAAGCAATAATCAAAGTATAAGATATGCTAGGATTATGCATACAACATACATTGACATAAAAATAAGAGTAAACCCTCATTTGGGTCCCTGAAAGTGCATCTCGCTATCAGCCAGATCCATGGATCAATTAAACGAACCAAAAACTCCCCCAATGTCTGTTTTGTTAGTCAAATGCATCCAAAACGTTAACTTGGTGTTAAATGTGCTGATGTGTCCGTTATACTCATAGACGAGGGACCAAAATGACAACAATCATGTTTCTGCCTTCATCTTCTTCAATCTTCTTCAATGCCCTCAATTCCTTCATCTTCTCCAACACTACTCATGAACTCATGCTCACCAATACCTATGCAATTCAAAATCAAAATTCAAAATTGATTTCCCCCTTTATCTTCTTCTTCATCATCAATTCAAAATCCATAATCCAACAACCCAAAACCATAATAAAAATAAAAAATCTTAAATTTCCTCTTGTTCATGCTCAAAATAGAAACAACACTCTTGTTCCTCTCCTGTCGTGGTTACGGCAAGTTGGGTGAAATTAGGGCACACAATTTCAATTTAATTTATTTATAATTTCTGATTGAATGATTCCATCGAAATTGAGAAGCAGCGGAGATGTGATCCAATCCAATAATTGAATTGAATCGAAGTAGGGTGATGTGGGATAGTACGAAGGTGGTGATTCGGCACTTGCCTCCAACAATTACACAAGACTCTCTTATGCCCTTAATTGACTCTTCCTTCGCAAAATCACCATGTACGTACTTTTACTAATTCTATTCTTCTTGTTGCTCAATTTAATTCAATTCAATTTTCTTACTTTCTTTCTTTCTTTCATTCAGCCACAGCTTAAAATGACTTCAATACCCCCGATGACGTTTTAGATTTTGCTCACTTCTTCATGCAACCTGTTGCATGTAGGGAGGTGTGTTATTATCCAAGTTTAGGCATTTGTTTCCTGTAAAAGAATAGAGAACAATTATTAAACCGATAATTGAGAGATAACAGACTTGATGGTTGATAGAGCAGAGATAATGATTGTAAAGAACTTATTTTTGTCTTTTGGAATGTTTTGAGATGGAGGGTATGAAGGAAGATGAAGATATGAACTTGTTAATTTTTTTCAGAAGATGGAGGGATTACATTCATTCAGGTCCCTCTCCAATCACACTTAACGTTCAAGTTAACGTTTTGGATGCATTTGACTAACGGAACATACATTGAGCGAGTTTTTGATTTGTTTAATTGATCCAGGGATGTGGCTGATAGCGAGGTGCACTTTCAGGGACCCAAATGAGGGTTTACTCTAAAAATAATTATTCCCATCCCACTACTACAGCCACAATACCAATCAAATACATCTCTTTGATTGGAATTCCATCTTAATCTCTAATAATTAAGGGCAGCAACTCTGTTCCTATTGAGCTCCCAAATTCTTCCTGCATGTAGGTAAACAAAATTCTAATTTGTTGATCAAACATGTCAATAAATCATTGCACGGAACATAAATCTAGGGACCAATACATATTTAATCTCCTCATTCTCAACTTCAACTACATCATCCATATTATCTAGACCCTAACACATGAGTAACCCACTTGGCAAGAAGAAAAATCAGTATTTATATCCTAAATTAGCAAGAGGACAGTGCCATTCATACACAAACATAAATATCGAAATTTAAGATCATTGTTTCGAGTAAGAGCGTGATCTTCCTACTGTCACACAATAATAGGATTTAATGAATTGTGTCTATGATTTTAAGCTCAATTCAAGAAATAATATCTATGTCACAATCCACTTGTCTATGATTCTTACAACAATTTTCCACATAACTTTGTCCTGTTTAACCCTAAGGTGAAAAATACAATGCAAAGTAAAACGATACATCGCAGATAGTGTTATTATGAACCAAAAGGATAAAAGGTGAAAAGTTAGAAAAAAGAAACATTATCAGACCAAACAAAGGCATGAAATAAAAAGACAGGTGTAAAATAGAACAAAGGTATCAAACAATCTACTTAAAATATGATACTCAAATATCTAAGTCTGCATGTGCCTAAAATTAAATTTTAAAAAATACATGATTGAACAATCTACTTAATACTTTTTTTTTTTTTTGAAGGAATCTACTTAATACTTATAAACTTATTACGACTTTTTTTTGTAAATTAGTATCAGTGAAGCTCCTATGAAGTGAATGACTAAAATTACTGGTCCAACATGTGATTTAAGATGTACAATCAAGTTTTTTTCACAAGTAGCAACTCAAGTTCATATCAGTTGTGAATATTCTATGAGCTAGAAGTTAATTCAAACTAGTTGTACAAGTGATTCAAGATGCACACGTCAACTGCATACATTGCACACAAACATTTGTTGCACTAAAAGGGTTTTGTAATGTATCCCCTGAAACTAAGTTATTATAACCAGAGACATCGTGGGAAGTAGAAACAAAAAAGGATGCAAAAGTAAAATTACTAAATCAATCAATCTATCTTTAAAATGTTGTTGAATGTACATTTCACCTTTATAAACCTATGATGTCAACTTTTGCCGAGGGTGAGTTTTGAATCAAAAATCCCACCATGTCGTCATCTATAGATGAAGTTCGGTCCGTTTTTATTTTCAGTGACTTCAAGGTACACAAGGAATGGAACTCAACCTTCAATAAATCAGGAACTAAAGAAAGAACCTAAGCAATCAAGAAGTATTACGATCAGTTTAATGCAAGTCCTATTTTTGATCAAAAATTATAAATACAATATAAAAAGAAGCATCAATGGTACAATATAAAATACCTTGATAGTATTTGAACAGAAACTCAATGATTCGATATTAGCAAGCTCAACCAGCCAATTGAGTAGAATTGATGAAGTCTCCCGCGACTCCAAGTTCAAATAACATCTTAAATCAATACTTACATGTTTGATAGAAGAGAGAACACTCTTGCTCCCAAAAAGTTTTGGAGTATAGCGACCCGTAAAAGCAAAGGTATGAAGACTTGGAGCATATAGCTCAATTCCAAAATAGATTCCAACATAGGTCTCAGGAACAGAATCCCACATAAGTATACTTAAATTGACAAGTTTGGCACTTGATATGCAAAGTTTTTGTGCGTCGAGAACTATACAACAGTCAATGACCAAACTGTTCAACATTTTAAACGTGGAAAAGGGCTCGACACAACCATCATCACCTCGACAAAAGCCAAAGTACTTTAGAGACAAGTTGGTTAATGCTGGCAAATTCAGAGAATTTCGAAATATCGGTTTATGACTTAAAATTGCATTGTATATGAAACCAGAAAGATTAAGAGACGTTAAAGTGCGACATGAAAAGATGCAAGAAGGAAAGTCTTCAATATGACAAGTGTAATCAAGTATTAAGTGTTGGACATTGTGTGAAACAGTGTATTCTATGATCCTTGGGAGTAGGGTAGGCTTCATGTACTGACGACGATACAAATCAAGAGTGTGGATGGCGGTTGAGCCATCACGAAGAGAGAGAATCTGAGACACAAATTCATCAAACTTTTTTTCCGGACCTAAAGTATGAAGAACTTAGTGTAAGAGTGGGAAGACTCCTCCAGAGAATGATCCATCTTTTGGACAAAATGCAGGTTTGAACGGCCTGTTTTGCGTTCAGAAAGGAGAGTAGGTGGAGGAGAACAGAATCAGTCAAGTCACTGATAATGTCTTCATTTTTGTTGTCTAATTTAGGTTCCTTCTTACACCGCCTTCGTCTCGCAATTGTCTAATAAACAAACAATTCTACCAGCAAACATGTAACTAACCGATGAAGAAATTTAACCTAAGGGCCAAGTCAAGAGAAAAGAAGTTGAAAGTCCTAATAGAGTAGAAACATAGAAGAGGGCCAAGTTGGATGGATGGATGGATACCTTGTAACCCTAGTGTGCCTCTCGCGAGTCGCGAGCGATACCTTGCAAAATTCTTCCTTTTTAGTTTCTACTTTCTCCAGAGATTTTTATTGTTTTTCTTTGGACGATAATGTCCTCTGTCTGTTAGATAATCTCCACCAACTCTCTTTTTGTTTCACAAAAATCTTAGTTTTTTTTTTCTTAAGCAAAGCTAGTTTAGTTCTTTTTTTTTACGTAAAGCTTTTTTTTTTAACGTATAGCCTAATTTAGTTGGTGGAATTTAATTTGTAAAACAAAATTAGGAAAATACTCGGGTGTATTTTTTTGGACGCTTTTCACATGATTCTTAATTAAATTGATATGATTTACTCAAATCAATAATTTTTTCACTTCTGTATGTGTTTGTTTTCAATGGCCCTTGTCATTTAGTCTAACAATAAATTCCGATTGACAAATGCTTGTTCAGTGAGGTTTTTCTACCGATGATCCAACACAATGAGCACAAAAAGATTATAGATAGTTTAAATGTTTAAAGAGATCAAGAGACTACCAGATTTAAATTTACTTCAGATACTTTTACCTCCAATTATTTCTTATGATTTATATCCTCTTTTTTTTTTTACTTCATTTGAATATTTTTAGTTTTTTATTATATATTTTTTTTTAAATTATGTTTAATTTTTTTTTATTTTATGATGATAATATTTTAAATATCAGACTTTGGATAGAAATTTAAAGTTTGCTCTTATCATTCCAATTCATAGGGGAAAGAGAATTTGATATTCAAAAATTTAGTTTGAAGGTTAAAGTCTATCAAGTATTGTTAAAATTACAGATATAATTTGGATACTCCTTATTGATTATTTTAGAAATTTAAGTGATGTGATAAAAACACCATTAATAATTTGCTAAAAAAAAACACCATTAATAAATCATTTTAAATTAAAAAAATAATAATTTTAAATATTATAGAAATCATAGGCTTTTTTTTACAAGTATAAATCATAGGCTATTGTTTCTTTTTATTTCTCATGTATTAAATATAACTTTCGATAAACAACACCATAAAACAAAGTAACACCGAAAAATAAATATGACTCTCGGAGTCATGCATCTTAATCACTAAGAACATCACCAAGTATATGCACCACACAACCAACATATATCTCTTATTATTTATGTATTAAATATGACTCGAAGAATCATGCATGATATGTGAGAATGAATAATATGTATCTTAAAAATACAAAGTGAAAGCATATTTCATAACACCTATTATATTTATGTATTATGCATCTATTATCTATCAAATAACTGGATTTTTTTTTTTTTATAGAATAATCACATCAATTTTATAACATTTCATTATTTTATGAACAAATTATAATTATTATCAATTGTCACTTTAAACTTAGATGACGAGTATCATCAACATTAATTATTTGTTCAATATCCTATTATATTCATCAATTATTTTATACTTACTTCTTTTGGTTTCTTTCTTATTTTTGCGCACAAATACATAAAAATAAAAAAACACTTGAGCGAACATACATGGACCTTGTCAGTATAGGTTGTTCATATATCTAAATCGAAATATAATTAAAACCGCAAATTAATCTAAAAATAATAATTAAAAATTTGAATAATTCATATCTAGTATATTTTATTTTTAGAAAGTAGAATACATTATTTAACAATACAAAATTTATATATTTGTATCCTTAAACAATGCTCCTAGGGCACTTTTTAACATTTTTTCATTTGGTTGTATTTATACATTGTTTAATAATAGAAAATCACAAATAATAAAAAATTAGTTTTTTTTAAGAAAATAAAAAAAAAAATTAGTTTTTTTAAGAAAATAACAAAAAAATAGTTGTATTTAATATTTAGCAAACTATTAAATAAGTTTTTTTATATAGGAGAAATAAGTTTATGTTTTTAAACTACAAAAGTTTTACTTATATCAAGTCGAACCTTCACACAAACACGTTTCAATTTAACCAATCCACATTCAAACAAATTATATTTACTGACAGCTCACAATATGGCGTACAGCTATTTTGGCCAATCAACATAAAGTAGTTTAAATATGTATCAAGCATTTTTGTATATTTCATCCTAATCAAATAGGGTAAAAGCTAATAATGTAAATGTTAAATACAACGATCAATAAAAAAGACTTAAAATTTTGATTGATATGCATATTTTAGATAAAGGAAAGCGAGATACATATAAATATATCATTCAGATCAAATTAAAAACCATGCCCCTACAATGAAGCAATATATATATATATATATATATCGAATCGATTGATGACATTCATATATTGGCAACACAACGATACGTCATACATGTAAATACATACAAATAAATGAAATTCATAGATCCGAACGTGGAAAGTGGATTGATAACTTCATAATAATCAATATTCATGGATCAATTCATGAATAAAAAGTAAGTACTACTCCCTCCGTCCCAAATTATACGACGTTTTGGCCATTTCACACGTATTAAGAAATGTAATTAATATTGTGTGAGGAAGAGAAATTATGAGTTGTTTTACAAAATTATCCTTAATAAATGGTATGGAAAAGATAAATGAAATAATTGAAAGAAGAGAGAGTAATTAATAGTTAAGGATATAATAGGAAAAGTAACATTAATATTTCATTGATATTGTAAAACGACATATAATTTAGGACAAAATTTTTTTCCGAAGCGACATACAATTTGGGATGGAGGGAGTACTATTTATATCTTAATGTCATATATGAATAAAAAGTATTACATACTCAAAACACATTCACACCAATTCATGTAATGTTAATGTTATATCATGAATAAAAAGTAAAAGTAAGTAGAGCAATAACAGAATTGCAAATAAAAAGCAAATTACCTTTAGTTCACGTTCCCCAATGCCCAAAGAAGTGCTAAGGATGTTAGAAGCAATGTCTGCACTAAAAATCTTCCAACTTTTAGTCTCGTACTCAGTTCAATATACGACATTAAAGTTTTGAAAAGGTGTGCTCTTAAAAATTCGGCTAAATACCACGTTTGGTCCTTTTAGTTTTACAAAATTCTCAAGTTAGTCCTTTAAGTTTCGAAAGTTTCAATTAGGCCCTTTTAGTTTGACAGAATTCCCAAGCCAGTCCTTTAAGTTTCAAATAAGTTTTTTAAGTTGATAAACTATTTCACCGTTACCCCTGATGTAGTATTTTTGTATCGTCTCCTCAGGAACTAGTGTGGTATCATAAATCGTTCAGCATAAATTATCATTTTAAGTTAGGGTTTAATTGGTTGTTTGTTATAAAGACTACGAAAACTAAATTGCGATAATAAAAGGGGAGAGTAATAAGGCATAAAAACGTTGGGATTAGAGTTCGTTGATTAAGCATCGAATATAATCTAATGAACACGTATATTGATTCTAGTGTTTTACCGATATTATCATGTATCACTCTACAACATCATTCATGTCTAAATGATGTTGTGAGATCAATCGTATCGTTTAATTGACGATTTCTCAATCTATCATACGATCTGAAAGCTTTAAGATTTGATACTTTGTGTGATTATCAAAACATCAATTTTATGTCTAGAATCATTGTTTTGATAGATGAATATTTTAAACCTAGATTCAAAAGTATTTGTCAATAGCAATTAAATCAAAGATAAGAATGAAATGCAAGAATAAACTTAATATCATCTAAATTACTAGAATCATATATTCAAGGATCAAAAGATTACATTCTAAGCCTTAATCAAGTACCTCTAATCCCAACAAAGGAGATTTAGTTGATCATTGTCATGATAACATTACAATCATGGAAGAAATGGTGAAGATTCATGCCAAGATCTTGATTTCTCAAAGTTTCTTGATGAATCCACCTTCTAACACTCTTGCCCTATGAAGTACAGATATTTTCGCCTTATTCTCTCTCTAAAATGAAGATAAGATAATATCTTAAATGAATGAAAAAGGCTTTTATACATAGTCATCTTCTGCTAAACTCGCCTCGCGAGATATGCTCGCCATGGTGAGTTGATGTTTCTTCACCAGTGGGTTTCTGCCATGTCAGCTCTGAGGAGTTTTTGGTCGCCTTAGCTCGCCATGGCGAACTCTGATCCTCTGCTCTCTGTTCCTCCTCACCCTGGACTCGCCTTCCACTCGCCATTGCGAGATTTCTCGCCTTCAACTCGCCGTTGCGAATTGGGGGTGACTTGTCTCTGGAACTCTCTGCCTCTGCTCGCCATGGCGAGTTAACCTTTGCACAATTTCTTTGTTTTTCTTCCTTGCTTGGTGTCTTGCCATTCAATTCATGCGCAAATGGATAGAGTAAGATATAAAAAGCGTAATAGGGCAATTATTCACTTTTTCTCGACTTTTCCCTAAATAACTTGTAAGACAAGTAACAAAAGTGCCTTAAATGTAAAGTGATATTAACTACTTTCTGGCACTTATCAACCCCTGCTGTCAGTTAATAATTAACTGATGTTGATGTAGCCGTTAAGTTGTTGACTTAAATCAAAATGATGTCTTTTAAAAGCTCCAGGGTTCAAAACATTATGTTTAATAGTCACAAATGATCATTCTAGCACTATAAATGATCATTTGTGACCATTAAACGTAGCGTTTTGACACCCTGGAGCTTTTAAAAGGCAACATTTTGATCAAAGTCAACAACTTAACGACTACATCAACATCAATTAATTATTAATTCACAGCAGCGGTAACGGTGAAATAGTTTATCAATTAAAATGACATGTTTGAAACTTTTGAAACTTAAAGGACTAACTTGGGAATTCTGTCAAACTAAAAGGACATGATTGAAACTTTCAAAATTTAAAGAACTAACTTGAGAATTTTGTCAAACTAAAAGGATCAAAAATGGTATTCGACCTAAAAATTCCAACTTAGTACAAGTTAGAGTCTTGCAGTAATTGTGTTTGGTTGCTCCGATTGATGGAGGCATGATCATCTTTGGAGGAGGGCACATGAATTAATTGCAATGATTGATTTCATAAATTATTGCCCTCTTAAGGAATGGGGTCGATCAAATGTTGAATGTGATTCAAAGTAATTGTTGTTCATTAAGAATTAAGGGACGGGCGGAGGCAGGTAGAGCCTTGTGTGGGCACCTGCCTCCACAAACTTTTGTAAAAAAAAGTAATTTCAATACTCGTAGGTGGCTTTATCTTCCAAACTGTCATAAAGATCACTTACAATACATGAAAACAAGATACTATCAAAATTACTTAACTACCCATACTTAATTTTCTTTCAAACTTTTTCCTTTACAACTTTAAGGTTATTTTTGTCAAATCCACTATCAAAACCCACTTTACTAAAACCCACTTTCTCACCTTTCTTTATTTAATACTACCTCCGTCCATAATTATAAGACCATTTTGAAAAAAAAAAATTTGTCCCTTTTTATAAGACTCCTTTGATATTTCCAAGTACATTAATTATTTCTTTACCAACCTACCCTTATTTATTTTGCATCTTTTTCCTCAATCAACAATAAGTATTATGTTGAAAACATAAATTAACTCTCTCTCAAGGATAAAATTGTAAAAACAATAGTAATTATATATAAATTTAATACTACAATTAGGGATGGCAATGGGTACCCAATGGGTAGGGTACTACAATGTCCGTCCCCATACCCGCATTTATAAAAAATATCCGTACCCGTGCCCGTACCCTCGTGGGCAACAACTTTAGTCCCCTTCCCCATACCCTATGGGTACTTAGGTACCCATACCCGCACCCATTACCCGCACTTTAACTATGGAAAAACAAAAAAAAACATCACAAATGAAATAAAACTACGATCCCAATTTTTTAAAATTAACTCATAAAATAATATGAACCGTGGTATTTAGTCAAATAGAAAACATCCGAAATATTCCTAAAAAATTATACACCGGCATGATGGAGTTGATATTGTATTAAGTAGTTGTTTGGTTTAAGTTTAGGTTTAGGCTTAAATAGCTAATAAATAAATTAATTAATGATACATAAAAAATAAATAAATAATTTATGATATTATATAAATATGTATATGCGGGTATGCGGGTCTGGGCAGTATAGTACCCTTACCCGTGCCCATACCCATTTAATTTTGTGGGTATTACCCGTACCCATGCCCAGATCCATAAAAGCGGGGTTTTACCCTACCCATTGTGGGTATTTTTTGCGGGTATCCATTGGGTCTGGGTCCAATTGTCATCCCTAACTACAATCAACTTTCTTAATCTCCGCAATTTTTGCAAAAGGCTCATATATTTAGGAACGGAGGTAGTAATAAACTTTTCTCTCTCTCATCTTTCTTTATTTATAATAATAATCTTTTATCTCTCATCTTTATTTATTTAATAATAAACATTTCTCTCACCTTTATTTTTTAATAACAAACTTTTCTCTCTCAATCTCACTCTCCTCTCTTATCTTTTTCTTACTAACTTTCTTCATTTTTCATTTTCTCTCTTTATTTTCAACTCTATTTTCTCTACTAATTTTAAATTCGGTTTTACTAACAAGTTTTTTTTTTTTTTAGAGGAAACTAACAAGTGTTGTTGTTATAGCAAAATATGATTTTGTATTTTACGATAACACTATTATATAATACGTTAATTATGTTTTTTCACGGGACGTATATTAATATTTTTCACACTTAAACATATTAGTAAATAAAATCTATGATTATTTTTATTTATTAGCTTTGTTCATAACGTCAATACTAAAACAAGAACAATATTATAATATACTATGATTAATCATACTTCAATTTTTTCTGTTGTTTTTTTAAAATGTATCACTAAAAAATCCGTTGGAGTGTACAATTGTAATACGAGACCCATTTCAGTAACTACAATGAGTGATCAGTTTTAATTAGTATTTTTTTAATATCTCTAATTAAACACCGCGATTGCCTAAGTTTTATTAATATATTAATAAAATATATGTGTGTGTATGGACTATATATTAATAAACATATATATGAGTATATGTTTGTTTTATGAGAATATATTGATATATTCTTATTTCTGAAATTTAATGGGAACTATATATTGATAAAATACAAATGAGTATATGAACTATATCTTAACAAAAATATATCTCACTATATATTTTTTTACGGGAATATGTTAGCATATAATATTTATTTATGAAATGTATTTTCATTTATTAGCTTTTTTAATATCGTCAATACTAAAACAAGAACAATATTATAATATACTATGATTAATCATACTTCAATTTTTTCCGTTTTTTTTTTTTTTTAAATGTATCACTAAAAAAATCATTGGAGTGTACAATTGTAACACGGGACCCATTTTAGTAACTATAACTAGTGATCGGTTTTAATTAGTTTTTTTTAATATCTTTATTTAAACACCGCGACTGCCTAAGTTTTATTAATATATTAATAAAGTATACGTGGGTGTATGGACTGTATATTAATAAAAAAATATATATGAGTATATGTTTGTTTTACGGGAATATATTAATATATTCTTATTTCTGAAATCTAATGAGAACTATATATATTGATAAAATATATATGGGTGTATAGACTATATATTAAAAAAAAAATATCTCACTGTATTTTTTTTTACGGGAATATGTTAGCATATGTTTTTTTTTTTTGAAGGAGCATATGTTTAGTTATGAAATATATTTTACGATAACAATATTATATAATACATTAGTTATGATTTTTTACGGGATGCTTATTAGTATTTTTCACACTAAAACAAATTAGTAAATAAAAACTATGATTATTTTTATTTATTAGCTTTTTTAATATCGTCAATACTAAAATTTAATATATATATATATATATATATATATATATTTGTTCATATTAAAATTTAATTATTTTATAATTTTTCATTACTACCGATCAATATATACATTATTATGCTTTAAATACTTTATATATTTTCGCCATGGACAAAAAAAATCACTATGCCAAGCGCAGGTATCTCGACTAGTAGGTAAACAAAATGGCAGCTCAAAAAAAATAAAATCACTATGCTGTAGCACGGGTATCTCGACTAGTAGGTAAACAAAATGGCAGCTCAATGTGAATTTCAATTGGTGTAGATAAATATGATACCTCTTGCCATTTCAGAGGAAGTATATGTACAACATCTTGACACATATACTTATCATAGATATTGTTTTTTTTTTTAATCTCCCATTTTAGAGGAAAAAGGATGGATTGGAGAATTAGATAAAAAAAAATTATTTTCTTCACACAGATAATTATATACTTTTATGTCATTTTATATTTAAAAAACTAAATTACCAAATATGTGAATTTCAACCAACTAACTTTTTAACAATAAACAATCAAATATCTTAGAACTTGTGTCGCCACTCTCTAAATCAAAGCTTTATTTTAATACAAAATTTACCTTTTTTTTTCGTAAAAAATTTTCCAAAAACACCAATTAGCATGACATGTTTTCTTTATTATAACAAACAACAATCCAAACATGCTCCGCATCAAAAGAAGTGGAAACTTGCGATCCTGGTTCCACGACCAAAGAAACAATACTAAACTCACACCCGGTCTAGTCTTCCTTCTCCTTCTCCTCCTTTTATTTTCTAATCTTGTCTCTTAAATCCTCTTTTCCCTTTATTCTACTATACATTCCTTCATTACTTATTTTCTAAGAGGTAAATCTAAAATCCCGTTATTTTAAATTTAAATTTTACAATTAAATTCCATTATTTTAAATTTAAATTTTACGATTGCAATCTTATGTATTCTTTGTTACAAATTTATATATATGATGACCCCACTATCCAAAATTTCTAGCTCCGTCACTGAATTAAGGTATAACCTTAAAATATCATTAACTTAATAACATAACCATTTAATATTTTAATTTAGCAATTTCATCTTAAATTTGAAATAGTTAAATTATATTTACATAACATTTTAATAAAAATGATTTACATTATACAGAAATTAAAAATGATTTACTTATTTTGTTTTTTGATTGTTAACCTAATTCTTTTTATACGCTAGAGTCAGAGATCAAACCCGTGAGTCCGCACGTTCCAATTTGTACATATAAAGTAATTACATTAATAATTGATGAGTAAATAGGTAACTATCCCTCCGAAATTATAAGTTTCGTCAATTATCCCTCTAACATTAACAAAACTTCAATTACCCCCTAAAATTGCACAACGTTTATCAATTTACCCCCTCAGTCAAATTATTTTGTTAGGTAACATGGCGTTTTGCAAATAACCCCCCCTGAAGTTTTGCACTTATGTGCAAAATGCCCCTTGAACTTGAAAATTTATATTATTTTTTCTTATACTTGACTCAAAAGATATTAAAGGAAAACTATTAGCAGTTAGCTTTAACATTTAAGTTATTTAAGACGCATTCTCTTAATTATCATGATAGAAACTGGTACCAAATATAGAAATATAGCATAAATATATAACTTACTTTTATTGATGATACAATGGGTTCCCTAGAAAATTGAGAGTTTTGGGTCTCTCCCTCCAAGAATTTGGGAGTTTGGTCTCTCCCAAACCAATATCTCGTCTCAAATAAAATGCATACTGGTTTTTCATTTGATTTCCATATTTATTCAATAACTTCTTAATAATAACTGCTGCCTAATAACATAATAACTTCATCCTAATAACATAATAATCGGATGTCTAACACATCATAAGAACACTACAAAGTAGAGTCATAATATAGCTGGTTAATCCCGTTTTGTATCCATATATGCAATCCTACCTAATGGGTATTTTGAACTTCTTATTTTTCTATCAAAACAACGTTGAATTGATATTTTTTTTTTGGAATTCTAGCTTATGACTCCTAACATAGGTGTCAAACACATCAATATTGTCAAATAGTGTTAGGCTCCATAGGGCAATGCTTATGTTGATTGCCACGTGCTCATTGTATTCACAAACGAAATATTATTAAGTTTGGATTTCCATATCTAATAAAGTATTACAAAATGGTTATAGATTATTATATTATTTTGCTTTTTGTTATCAGAAATATTGAATTGTAATAAAGGATTCAAATGTTAATTGTAATACTAGATTGTAATATTGTAGAGTTTAAATATTAGAGTTAATTGCCAATTGTTTGTCTTAAATATCTTTTGAGTCAAGGATAAGAAAAATTATATATATAAATTTTCAAATTCATAGGGCATTTTGCACATAAGTGGGGGCATTTGCAAAACGTAAATTTGACAGAGGGGATAAATTGATTAACGTCGTACAATTTCATGAATAATTGCCTATTTACTCAATAATTGATATAAGAATGTTCATCAGGTTCTACTTTTATTGTAAGATATGAATAACTGCACCTATAAAAGGACAAAATTAAACTAAGTAAATAGAATAAAACAAAATAAAAATCTGATCATGCTCTCTAATACGATTGGCCATAAAAGCACCCAAATCACTGTGTGGTACTTGTAATTGAGCATACAAACCAACGGAATCTTCATCTAAATATTCTCTTTTGTTTAAAAACAAGATATTAACTGAATTTTGCACCAACAAACCAATAAATTATCCACACTTTCAAAAAAAAAATAAAAATATCCGTTCACACATAAATTCTAGGAGATACTTTTGAGGGACAAATGTTTATCAAACAATTGCAGACAAAAATTAACGACTCTTGGTCATGACATCTCCAACAGGAATGTTCAATCTTTGACCACTAATCGCACATGCTTGTTCTCAACTGCAAAGTTGGAGCTGGAGTTTATCTGTAAGCAAAAGTTTAACGTAAGAAAATTGACATTATTTATTAAAATTATTACTAAAGGACAATTTAACAGAAGCACAACTCACTAGATGGACAATGACATACCTTCTGCTCAATCGCCTCGCTCAATTCATTTTCATTTACCACAATGCTAGATTCCTTCAGTGCTTTGAAGACAACTTTTCTCAGTTTCTTCATCTTCAATCCATCAGGATGCTGCCACAAGTAAAACAATAAGGACACTATCTACCGTAGGAAAATTATATGTACAAAAAATATAAAAAACTTACTAAATTTTATGGGGAAGTTCATTAAAAATGCAATTTTAGAAACTATACTTGAGTCCCCCTTAAAAGTCATTCACTATCTCTATATGACCATACCATGCTTAGAATAAACAGAAAACAAGAAAGGATGTTCCAAAATTCAACACACATACAGATTTCAAGGCTGCTTTGATAAACTTCTTCCACTTTATTTTCCTCTCTCTTGCTTTCTCGCCCTGAATTACTTCCCCATTTTCCGCGTCAACTGATGTGTCATTCTTGCTTTTTTTAATAACATCACCCTCTAATGCTTCACGTTTCCTCTTTTTCTTTTCAGAAGAAACTTCATTCCCCGGTTTCAGGTTATTTTGTTCAGACGACTCGTGCAACTTTGGCTGCTCTGCAATTTTGTCATCTTTTGACATACCATTAGAAGCTGTCTCCACTGCATCCTTTGCATCAGGGGCAGAATTATCTGTCTGGACTGGTGGTTGCTTCGAAGCATGGAACATTCGGGCTTTCGCCCCGTGTTTCTTTCCTTCAGCATGGAGAAGAAGTGCTTGCTTACTGGTAGCTTTTGTATTGCAAAGACTGCAAAGCAACAAATAAGTAGAGCATAATTAATAAGACCAAACTATAAGAGTGAGATAATATCTAGAAGAAAAATAACAATTGGTAAAGAGAATCATCTCTTGCTTTTTTATTACAAAATAGTCTCAGACCACTACAATATGCCTTTTTTGGTAGTTGACACTCATAACATTTACAATCGAAAATTTTAAAAAGGAAAAAAAGTAAATAACATGCGGTAGTGCAAATTATTCAAAGAATAAATGTAACCAATTAAACTAAGAAATGTATTTGGAACTCTACTAGCATGCACTTTCACAAACAGACCTTAATCCACAAGAGACTTGCAAGCTAATAACTGGTTTAGACTCTTAACTGATTAAGACTAATATCATGCACTTTCATAAATAAACCTTGATCCACAAGAGACTTGCAGGCTAATAACCAGTTTAGAATCTTAACTGATTAAGACTAACATCATGTACATTCACAAACAGACCTTGATCCACAACCACAAGAGACTTGCAGGCTAATAACCGGTTTAGACTCTTAACTGATTAAGACTATCATTTACAGCTGTAAGTATTGTAATAGAGAGAATCATACCTCAAAAACCCATTTGTTTAAAAAAATAAAGGTTCAATGCCGATGTATGATTCACATGATTTTACGTCAAACGTAAGCATGGTCACTAGATAATTCAACCATAAGTTAAAAAAAGCCCAGCTAACTTTCTACATCCTATGTTTACATTTACATAAAAGATTTAGATAGTTGTCCTGCCCCATTTATGATCGCATGAACCATCAGAAATAATAGGAGGACTCAAGAATGCAAGGACTTAAAAGCCCAACTCCCATCAGAACAGGATATGTAGACCATGATAATTATGTTTCTCTCTTATAAATTTTTAAAACATAATACAGCATCTCAAATAACATTTTCTCTGTAATTTGAATGTCACTAGTGACTATAGTGCTAGCTAGAAAGTGTATCGCATAGAGTATATACCTACAGAACCACGGAGGTCGTTCAGATAAACCCACATTAATATCAACTACTGGCCTTTGTTTGCCATCTTTGATAGGCTTGGAAGCTGCAGCATTCAAAGTTTTTCCTTGGCCTTTTGGACCATACTTTTCCTGAAAATCAAAGCAAAATGAGCCAGTAAAGTGGAGAAAATAAGATCGTTATATATTTCTCTCTCAACAAAAAAAAAAGATTGTGGTACATTTTAAAGTTTGAACTTAACATAAAAATTCAATATGCTGGCAAAATTAAATGTAGACCAGACTAATAAAGTGCAGTCAAATAGAATAAACCTTCAATTTGGTCCTTAAACTATCACTCTCTCTCTCTCTCCGATTTGGTCCCTGAACTATTGAAATATAACAAACAGCCTTAAAATAATATAAATCATCCAGTCAGTCCCCCAACTACTTACAAAATAGAAGAGAGTGATAATTTAGGGACTAATTTGATAGATTGATAATAGTTTAGGAAATTTTAATTTCATTTTCATAGTTCAGGGACCAAATTTGAGAGAAAGATAGTTTAGGGACCAAATTGATAGTTTCTTCGAGTCAAATACTAGAAGTGATATCTCAGAAATACATTTTACGCCTTTAGTAGAAACTAGAATGCCCTAAAGTAGTTAAAAGATGAGTTAACAATCTTAACTCCATGACTATAATGATATGAGGAAGAAATGATAATCCTAAGTTAAAGGAAACTTTGAACAAGATCCTAGCCACATTCAGGAAGAAATAGCGACGCCGACGAGTAAACCCTATCCCACAACAGATAGGTACCCTTTTCACAAAAGTCCAACCAATTGAGAAGCTGAATTAAGGGGGGAAACAACCCATAATTTATTTACATAGGAAAATAAATGACCAGACTCCTCTAGAGTGAGTAACTCACTATAGAGTTGAAGTAAGCATTATCAACCATTGATTAACAATGTTAAGGATGGATATTAGAGGTTCATTATGACATAATTGTGAGTTAGTTAAAATTAAAAAAAAATAAAAATAAAAACGTGATTTTCTCATTTTAGAGAGCTAAATTCAAAATAGGTTCAAATGTAACAACCTAGGGCATTTTAGGATTGGCTTATTTGAGCTTACATACTGGCATAAGTATTTGTGAGACTGTTGGGGAAAACTTATGAAAACAGCTTATGACATGTTCATATAGCTTATGAAAACAACTTATAATTAAATTCATCTTTGGTTATAGAAAGAGCTTATTGTGATAAGTGTTATGCTAAAAGGTGCAAATTAAGTTGTTTATCCAAACAGGGTCCTAGTCTATAATTATTAATTGACAAAGATAAGGCATAAAGGTGATTCTCACCGCTTCTGTAATACACTGTGTGTGGTTCTGAACAGTGTCTCGACCAAACATTTGTCCACAGTCAATGCACGAAAGCTGCATAGCATAAACAACGGAAAAATTAAGCATGGTATAATTAATTAATTAATGAAATGAACATGAATTGAATAAGAACGAACCTTGTTGGCGGGGCATGATCGGAAGTGATTGGGCAACTTAGGTTTTTTGAGGTTGTCTCCACAGTCTTCGCATTGAAACCAAACCATAGTCTTTGCTTTGATTTGAACAAAAAGGTAAAACGATGGCTTGGTTTGGTTTCAATGCGACTGGCGTTAACCTGATTGGGGGTGCCAAGCTATGCTGCTATGCTAGGGTTTTCCTTCCCCTTTATCGTTTACTCTACCAATTTACCACGGGGAGCTAACAAACGTTTGATTTTTGCCCACTTGCCCTTTAATTTTTACTTGAATAAATCATCTACAGTATATTGTTTTGGGCAATATTTACTCAAGTAAAAATTAATTGTGTCTAGTCCAAGCTCAATTGGCAAATGTCAAAATTGTAAGGCCAGACGTCGTGATTCGGGTTTGAACCTAGAACCTCACAATTGTGTGTGAGTTTAATTTCAGTGGATTACCACTTTATTTAAGACCAAAAAAAAATTAACACGTCTCGTGAACTTAGCTTAGTTATTAAAGATAATACATACTATATGTAGAGGTCAGGGTTCGAATGTGTGAGCTGACTGTATTAATTGACACAAAAATTAATTGAATACAAAAGCTCAAATGTCTCGAAACATTAATCATTAACCCAACTACTTTGGTCACTTTTTTTTTTTACAAGATTGGTCGTATATTCTTATTAGCTTCAAAAATTTATACAGCAAAATAATATTTTATCTTCATTTTTCCTCTCAAAAAATATTTTATCTTCATTTTTTGAAGCATAAATAAACATTAAAAAAATACAATTTAGCATAAGAAAAAGAAAATTGCTTTTCTGACATTGATAACATCACAATGACACATATAATTTACTAAAAAGCTCTTAACATAGTTAACTACCGTTCTGCAAACCAACAACAGCTGAAAAATTGCTTTTCAGTTTACAATTCACACACATGGCCACTTGTTCGACCACCAACTACAATTTTTTAATTAATTAATAATAATCAATGTTCTCTCTCTTATATTTTCTATTTTTCAATGGAAGATCGTTGTGCAAGGATTCAAAGGAATGCTTCCTTATATTTATAATAACAAAAAAGCAATTTTCTAAGAAAAAAAATGTAACAACTTTATATGACTAAAAAAACACAAGAAATATGTGAATGGGCTTGGCAACTAATAGAGAGAGGCCCAACGAAGTGAAGTAGAGTTGAAAAGCTGCATCACTTCACTCACTGTGTAGTAGAGAGCAAAAGAGCAAAGAATTTACAACAGTTGCAATGAAACTCGCCGGAATCAAATCGATAGACAACGCTCACGACGACTCCGTTTGGGCAGTCACATGGGCACCGGCAACCGCCACCCGACCACCTCTCCTTCTCACCGGCTCCCTCGACGAAACGGTACGCCTATGGAAATCCGATGACCTTGTTCTCGAACGCACCAACACCGGCCACTGTCTCGGCGTCGCTTCCGTCGCTGCTCACCCTCTCGGCTCAATTGCCGCTTCTTCTTCTCTTGATAGCTTTGTTCGTGTCTTTGATGTTGATTCTAATGCCACTATCGCTACTCTTGAAGCTCCTCCTTCTGAAGTCTGGCAAATGCGTTTCGATCCCAAGGTAATTCAATTCTCTCAATTTGCTTCAAATTTATACAATCAATAAACTACATGTCTTGCTTTTCAAATTTCTGAGAATTCTATCATTTTTGTTGCATTATCAAAATCTCTATTAGTTTTTTTTGGTGCTAAAACCTAGTTTACATCATGAAAACTATTCGTTCTAGTGTTGAAGATCCTTGAGAATTAGTAGCGTTGTTGCAAAAAAAAAAAAATTGTTAGATTGATGGTGCATTTTTTGTGAACTTAAGATAGTATTTGATTGACATGTTAGAAATTAGAATGGAACTGAACCATGTATTTTCTTTTAAGTGTTAGGTCTATTTTTAGAATTGAATTGAAAATGAGGTAAAAATGTAGTACAGTTTGATTCTACTAGAAAAGTAGAATGGAAAAGATAAATAAGAACAAAACTGTGTCTTTTATTATGTTTTGTCTAAGTTATCCAGGGAAAATATCTGTTGGCTAAATCAGGACTTAACTCTTCTAAGGGTATGTTTTGATGGTAAGTTTTGGAGGAGAGGGGAGGAGAGGATGTATCTTTCCTTTCTAAATTAAGGAAGGTATAAAATGTTCACAAAAATTAATCAGGTGTGATTTGAAATGTAATATGATCATCTTTCACTGTTATTCTTTCAATTCGTTTAAAATCTCAAATATATATCAAAATATTGACTTAGGCCTTGTTTGGGTAATTAGTTCAATTTGCAGCTTATGCCATGAGCACTTATATGCCTATGAATAAGCTATTTTTATTACTCATGATAAAATAAAGTTAAATTGTATTCATATAAGTTATAAGCTGTATCCATACAACTTATGAACATGTATAAGTTGTGTTCATAAATTCTCTTAAACAGTCCCACCACAAGTGCTTATGTAAATAGATAAACTCAAATAAGTCAATCCAAACAAGTCCTTAGCCCTCCAGAATCTTCAATCCAAACATACATAAATTCTTATGTTATGAATCAACAGCTAATACTTTCATTCTCATATAAATGCATCTGTTTTTTGGAGAAAGTATTTTGCTTTCAATCCTGCCACTTTTTAACATCATTGTTGGGATGGGCTTAACGACACAAAAACAAGTAGTAACCGGCTAACTGCCCTAAAGTAAAAGCATTTTTGCCAATATTTTCTTGTGACACTCACGATTTCACATTTGTAGCATGCATATTGAAATTTTCTTTTTTTTGGTCCTGCACTGGTGTGTTTGCAGTTGGCAATTTCACTTGTTTAAATTTCACGTGTTTTAAACCTATATCTTATGAAGTTGATTGGTTAATTCTCGGATTTCCTATACGTCAGTTATCTTGATTAAAACATATATTACCCACTTTATGTTAAGAATGTATCCAACTAATTTAAGCATGTAACAAGTCTCGGAATAGCCCATTATTGCTTACAGGGGCTTGTTCAATTCCTCAGTTCTTCTTATACTGAAAGCTGCTAGAACCATTTAATTCCTTGGACCATTGATTCACTGTTAATATGTGCCCTTTTATGTGAACCATACATGGTCCACTATCTATTCATAGGAGATGTCATTCAATGCCTTTTGACAGTTGTATATAACGAGAATTTCTTCCAGAATCGATAATATTTTTGGCTACACAGTAGTTGTTTAATCATTAAAAGTTCTCAACCTTCAGGGTGCCATTCTAGCAGTTGCTGGTGGAGGTAGTGCATCAGTCAATCTTTGGGACACTTCTACGTGGGAACTTGTTGTCACCCTATCAATTCCTCGTGTAGAAGGACCCAAACCCAGCGACAAAAGTGGCAGCAAGAAATTTGTCCTATCTGTTGCATGGAGCCCTGATGGAAAACGACTTGCTTGTGGCTCAATGGATGGCACCATTTCTGTTTTTGATGTGCAACGAGCCAAATTTTTGCATCACCTTGAAGGCCACTTCATGCCTGTGCGTTCTCTTGTTTATTCTCCTTATGATCCAAGGCTACTGTTTTCAGCTTCAGATGATGGTAATGTTCACATGTATGATGCTGAGGGAAAAGCCTTAGTTGGGACCATGTCAGGACATGCTAGTTGGGTTTTATGTGTGGATGTGAGCCCAGATGGGGCAGCTATTGCCACAGGTTCAAGTGATAGAACTGTTAGGCTATGGGATCTTAACATGAGGGCGTCTGTGCAGACGATGAGCAACCACACGGACCAAGTGTGGGGAGTGGCATTTAGACCACCTGGAGGAAATGATGTGCGAAGCGGTCGGCTTGCTAGTGTATCAGATGATAAGAGCATATCGCTGTATGATTATTCCTGATTTAGATATCTCTGTATCTGTACTTTTTTGTTGAGTGATATTAACTTGTTAATGCTTTCTCTACTAATTGATTTGAAGGAAATGTTTGGCTGGACTTTGACAGGCTGTATGGGTATTTTGATTCTGTTTTCTTGTTCATTAATGAATTCTTCCTAGTCATTGCATTTAAAAATCGAACTATTTATGGATCATGCTTCTGTTGGACAAAACTGTTAAAATGGACGTGATCCTTAATTGATATTTACCAAAGTTTATCTTGATTCTAGACATTGGGTAATCACACATTTTCGGTACATTTTCTGTACATTGCCAACAAATAACAACTGTTTATATGTATGATTTAGGAAGTAATCATAATCAAAATCAAATTGTTTTTATGATTGGATGTTTACGATTGACTGCAATGTAAAAAAGTGTAAAAAAAGAAAAATACACTGACATTGTATACAAATTAAATTGTAATAACCAAAATATAACTACACAAATGGGGCTGGATAGCTCACTTGATTGAGCTAAGGGATTAAAGGAGTTCAATGTTGTATAGTTTGAATTCTAACAAAGAAGAAAATACTAATGTAACATTTAACATGCTTACATTGTCATTCTGAAAATAAAAAGTCGAGTCTACACATTTGTCCAATGTTAAAAACGTTGAGAATATTTTATAGACGTGCAGACTGCAGACGGTGATTACCTCAAGAGCTTATCGGAAAAAGCATGAAATGAATATCTCAAACCATAGTATGTTCGTTTTTTTACTCAAGCTAGCATGTGTTAGGCATTAGATTTTAGAAAAGCATGATTAGATTCAGTAAAGTACTTTATACTTGACACAATTCAGCTATTGAGTGTTAACAAACTCTAAAAAAAAAAAAAAAAATTGGCGGAAAAAACTCAAAACTGAAACTAATCAATAACAACAGACTAAACATAGTAAACTGAAAGTGTTTAAATAAGATGACACGATTCTCTTTTAGGTAACGTGTAACTAAAAACTATTGTTTAGGTCTCTTATATTGCTTACAAGTTCCCCGATTTTTCTAAAATAACCCTTAGATGGAAGTTAGGTTCCGATGCTATTCGAAGTCTATTACTGTTGTAGTATCATTCATTTTCCACCTTCCAATTATTGTGAAACTTTACCGTCAACCACAGCAGCCAATCACGTGGTCTTAAAAATAATACTTATATTGAGTCCTGAGGCCTACCACGCTGAGTTTCATGATTCAACTCATCCAACTTTAACTGAGAAAAATGAAAATTATCAAAGGTTCATTTGACATGTAAATATTATTACTTGTGCAAACTAACCAGGCAACCCGCTACTGTTACGCATGATTATCTTACAAAATTCATGGTCAAACTAACAGCGTAATCATGTGACACAAAGAGATAACCTCAAAATCCATCCCACTTTCGTTTTTAATAAAAAACAATACATGATTCAATTTTTTTGAGGGGCCAGGGTGGCTGGGGTTCCTTTCATATATTTCTAAGCTACAGTAACTCAACGTTTATTTCATGAAATATAAGATCATTATTACACTAAAAAAAACAATAAAAAAAAACCAGCTCAAAGAGCTTGTTTATGTAAGTTTGGTATTTTCTTGATGTTTTAAACTCAATCAAAGTATAACGTACGAGTGTAACTAATTTTTCTAATTACACAAAATGGTTGACACTGGATTTGTCTCTTACTTCGTTCTTGTCCTTGAAGAACTCAATCAAAGTACAACTAACAAGTGCCCCAAATTTTTAACAGGAGTCAACTTAATGTGTAAGTAGTTCTCAAGAGAGCCAAATTTGACAAGTAAAATGTGTTCATTCATAAACTCAAACCCTCTAATACTTGAACAAAATTGTACATGAAAAGTCAACACAAACTTGTCAAGTCAAGAAAGTATAACTAGAGTGACATGTACTATAGGGACAACTGAAAAAGTGAAAACGACAACTCCAAATTAACCTACTACAAACTACTTTGGTGCTTTACTCAACAGAAAATCTTTCAACACATCCATAACGGAACCAAAATCAGCCTTAACAGAAACAGGTGGATTAGCAAAACGACCAATTCCAGCAATATTCCCAGAATGATAATCAATCTTACTATCTGCAAATTTCAAACCATGAGCAGTACTAACAACCACAACCCTTTCACTAGCTCCAATAACCCCATTATTCCTAAGCTTGATCAAAGCAGTTAAAGCCACACCAGTATGAGGACAAATAAACATTCCAGTTGAATCAGCAAGTGCCATTGCATCCATCAATTCCTCTTCACTAGCTTCCTCAACAATCCCATCAGAATTCTTCAATGCATAAACAGCTCTATCAATTGAAACAGGATCACCAATTTGAATAGCAGAAGCAAAAGTTGTTTCGGCTTTAATTGCTTTAAACTCTTTCCAACCATTCTTATAATACAAATACAAAGGATTTGCATTTGCAGCTTGTGCACAAACCAGCCTTGGAATCTTATCAACAAGCCCTAAATCTTTACACATTTTGAAACCTTTGTAAAATGCATAAATATTCCCCAAATTTCCACCAGGTACAATCACCCAGTCAGGTACCTGCCAATCAAACTGCTGCAAAATCTCAATAGCAGCAGTTTTCTGTCCTTCAATTCGCAAACTATTCAACGAATTCGCCAAATAAATCGGCAATTCAGAAGTAATTTCCCTAATCAGCTTCATGCAACCATCGAAATCAGTGTCAATACTAAGCACCAATGCACCATTTGAAACAGGCTGAATCAACTGGGCGGTTGAGATTTTATTCGCTGGTAGGAAAACAATCGAAGGAATTCCGGCTGAAGCACAATAAGCAGACAGTGCAGCCGAGGTATCACCGGTGGAAGCACAGCCAACTCCGACCAAAGGACGGTTCATTTTCCGGAGGCGATTGACCTGACTAACAAGCACAGTCATTCCAAGATCTTTGAAACTTCCGGTATGGCTATTACCACAGTGTTTAACCCAAAGATCGTTCATGCCTACAAACTGTTTGCCAAAACGTTCAGCCCAGAAAAGATTAGAGTTACCTTCAAAAGCGCTAACGATATCATCAGGGTGGATTTCTGGTAGGACCCATTCCTTTTTGCTCCATACACCTGAACCATAAGGCCAAGTGGTTTTACCCACGCGCGAATCGAATAGGTTGCGCCAGTACGCGCCGTCGAATTTTGCCAGTGCTTCGATGTCATGGTGGACGTCAAGGAGGCCGCCGGAGTTGCTGCGATAAACGATTTCATCGAGGGAGTAGGATTCAGGGGAGTCGAAGGTGGAGTTGAATGGGACGTATTTGGCAGTGAAGTTGTTGGAGGTGGCAGGGTGACGGCGGGCGATGTCTTTGATGTTGTCGGTGGCGAGATCCGGTGATGGAGAGTGGTTGTTGGTGGTGGCGGTGGCGACGGTGAGTGTGCGGTTATGTGTATTCGGTTTAGGAGCGTTAAAAACGAGGGTGGAGAATGAAGGATGAAACAGAGAAGACACAACCATTTTGAATTTTTATTTATTATTTTTGTTTTTGAGAAGATTGTTATGATGAGACTAAAGTAACGGGTGGTGGTGTGTTATTTATGCGTTTTGATGGAGAGGGTGAGTGAATATTCTCGTTAAGGGACCAAATTATGCACGTTGTTTTTAGACAACACGTTCAAATCACGAAACTAATGCAATTATGCAGTCAAATCTCCGTCAATTCATTACATTAATCCCTCCGGTCTAAATAAACCTCACATAATCCTTAAAAAAAAAAATAATAATAATTCACCTCGCTTAATCTTTTCTGGTTATGCTAACGCGTTGTTAAAAAATTAAAAGAACATGTTTTGACTTTTAAAAATTAAAATTTATCAACTCTTATTCCATCCGTTTTTAAATATAAGGAAAATTAAATTTTTAATTTCATTCATTTAATGATGTATGTGGTCCATAATCTTTAGGTTTATTTATTTAATAATATGGACCACATACATCATTAAATGAATGAACCTAAAAGGTCAATTTTGCTTATATTTAAAAACGGGATACTATTTTTCAATACAATATTTCTATTATTATCCTTCTATCTAATGCCCGAACTCTTTAATTTTTTTTTAAAAGAATAATATTTTCTTATTTTTCCCCAACTTATTCCTACTTTTGAATATTTTTCCCCGTAAGTTTTTTTGACAATAGAACCTGTGACCTTCCTTTAATCTATACTTTTTCCGTTATCAATTATAAGCAAATTTTAATTTTTTTTAGGTTCGTTCGATTAATGATGTATGTGGTCTGTAATAATATACATCATTAATTGAATGAGCCTACAAAATCAAAATTAGCTTATAATTGACAATGAATTGAGTACGTGTTTAATGTGAATCACTTCTACCATAATTTACAACTTTACAAGAGATGCAGTCGTTCTAATAGGAGCCTGAGCAAGTTTATTTATTGTTTTTTTAGTCGTATCCAACGTAATTTAGCCACTTGTTTATAGAGCGGTAAAAAATGATCTGGTTCATTAGCCCACATTTTAGACCGAATCGGGTCTCAAAAAGCTCACATAAAATATACCTGAGCTTTTTTGGCCCTAGCTCATTTAGCCCATGTACAAATTAGGTTGGGCTGGGTTAGCCTATCGGGCTTCAGATCGGTCCGCTATCAATACTTCAATTATTTTTTTTGACAAGATCAATACTTCAATTATATTTTTGTGAAAATAAATTATATTTAAAAAAAAATCAACTAATTTAAAATTTATTATTAAAAAAATTTAAATGAATAAACGTACTTAAAATAGATAAATCTAGCTAAAAGTTTTAAAATTCTGAAGTTTATAAAATATTAATTTGAAGTAATATATCAAGAGTTTAATTAATATTTAATGTTAATGTAAAAATTAATTACACATAAATGTCAATCCAATCACATTTTAGCAAAAAAATATTTTTTTTTACAAAAACAAAAGATAGATGTGAGTAACTAATATATCAAAATACATAAAAAAGAGTGAATAAATAAAATAATAAGAAAACTAAAGTGGGTCGGATTGAGTCATGGCCCACATGGTTTAGACCAGACTCTAGAATGAGTGGCTCAATTGTAAATGGGCTGAACTGACCCATTTGTGTTGTTGGTCCTCCCGGGTCTGATCGGACTGGATCAGACAGCCGATTTGACACATCTGCTTGCTGATGTAT
The DNA here is from genome assembly GCF_003473485.1 of Medicago truncatula. Lineage (NCBI taxonomy): Eukaryota > Viridiplantae > Streptophyta > Magnoliopsida > Fabales > Fabaceae > Medicago > Medicago truncatula. The sequence continues at coordinate 60,299,534 of NC_053045.1, read as the reverse complement.
TGGATTCAATGTTTTAAAACCCGGACCGGTGATCGACACGGTCAAGGCACTGGGTTACTAGTTCATTGGTCAGATCACATGACTATTGATCTGGTCTATATACAAATATTTATGACCAAAATTTACATTATGAACGAAATTTTGATAAAAAAAATCTTGTCATATTTTTTTCTATTTAAAGTTCGTACATTAAAAAATTTATATTAACAGCTGCAAGTTAATTTCTTAACTACAACACAATTCAATTTCAAGCTAATTCCAATCCAAATTCAAATTAACTCATACATTAAACAATAGTACTGCATAAAAAATCTCACAAATAAGTTCTAATTCAGATTCCATCTTTAAAAGTTAAAACATAGTATGTTCTAAACATTGTTGGAAATCAAAATATAACAGACTTACAAACCCAAGTAAGTTATGAACATATTCAACAAAAAATAATAGAATTACAAACTGAAGTAAGTTCTAGACATAGTCGACTAATTAGAGCGGGTTAAACTGGGTCAACGGTCTGCCCACTGACCCGGCTGGGTCACACCGGATTTCAGCGGCTAATTGCATATCTGGTCCTGTAGCCTGCCCGAACCGCTGCACCCTCCGGTTCCCAGTCTGACCGATCCGACCAACCGAATCGATCTGGGCTTTAAAACATTGATTGGATTAGAGAGTTGCTCTTCTCCCATTTAGAATTGTTCATTTCCCTAAAAAAGACGAATGTGAGTTAACACGCATATGTGTATTTTTCAACATAAGTTCACTCAAGTAGCACGTAAATGAGTAAAAACAAAATGGAGAAAAGTAATTCTCATTAGATTGTCTAATCCTAATTAAATTTTCTAGTTTTTCTTTGAGGGACGTAAGCCCACTCTCTACAATTTATCACAAAAATATCTTGATTTATTAAAAAAAAGACGAAGTTGTCGTCAAAATTTATTTTATTGATCATTATTTGAAAAATCTATATTTTATCAATCATAATGATTAATAAAAATCTTTATAAAACTTTATAAAACTTGTTCTCTGAAAAGTATTCCCTCCGTTTTAAAATGAATGTCATTTTATGCTTTTACGCGTATATTAAGAAATGCATTAGTTAAAAGAACTAGAGATGTTATTTTACCAAATTATCTTAATCAAATATTGGTTTGTTTTTCATTAAAGAAAAAATAATACTTTGGAACTAGTGTATTTAGTATTAATTGAAGGGTATAATTCAAAAAAAAATTATTATTGCGTTGAAAATTGAAAGTGACATTCATTTTAAAATATATATATTTTTTTGGCTAAAACAACACTAATTTTAAAACAAAAAGAGTACGAAATGGATTCAAAACGAGCGTATCGCTAACAACTTCTTTTCTCATATATTTGACCAAAAGTTGATAATTCAGTTTATATTTTAGAATTAATTGGATAGTTTTTTTTTATGAAATAAAATTATTGTAATAGTTAATTAGGTAGAAATGAACCTGAAACGAGTATCAGTAACAACTTCTATTTTCCCCTAAAAACATTTTTATTTTAATATTTTAACCTTGATTAAATAAACTTTTAACTAACTTTTCTTTTCAAGGTATTTCTTTAATGAACGTTGACAGTAATATAGTGAGAGGGAGACACCCCCACAGTGCAATTTTAGTAGAACAAAATGTTTAGAATAACTAATTAGTTATCTTTAGAAAAAGATTATCATCCAAACATTTACATAGAATAATTTGAATTACCATGTCAAGTTATTTTACCTAAAAAAATCGTTATTCAAACGCGCAATGATATTTATTTTTTTGAAAGAGCACGCACAATGATATTGTTGTAATGTGAAAATAAAATAAAATCACAGCATATAAAACTCACGATACACGTTGGTGTTTGTCGTTATAAAATTACTTTTTCAGATAGAGTAAGTGAATGTTGGTTATCACCATGTATTTATTGAAATTGCACGCCGAGATTTAGGCAAATCAAATATTATTTTTTTTGTTGTAGGAATGGAAACAATATTCAGTCGATTTTCGGGTGAAAAATTCCAATATTAAGCTTACCATGGGCAAGGATAGTCACCTATCTCCGTCCGTTGGTATCGTTGGATTGATCAGTTTCAATTTATTTGGTTTGTCGGATGGGTGTGATGAGTTGAGTCAGATTAACATTCTCTAAAAAAATCAACAAATTAGCAAGATAGAACGTCGTAGTGAAGGATTGTATGGTTATACATAGAAATTTAATGGTCCAGTGATTCAATAACACAAAAAAAGCAAGATAATCATGGAAAATAATTAGATTGGATGGAGAATGGCGAATAGTATGATGAGATAAAAAAAAACACGAATCACTGATAAAATAAGTGATTGAGAAAGAGCTCCACACTACTATAGGAAGGGAAGAGAGGATAAAAAATATAACATATTGCAACTACGACCGTCAATTAAGAATTTGAGATAGAAGAGTAGCAAGTTAATGAAGGAAATTGATCTAGGTTGAGAATTGAGATTGTGAGTTGTGATGGCGGTTTAGGTTAAGCTATTAATGAAGGAAACAAATAAGGAGGGGGAGAATCAGAAACGATATACTAGAGAGAACCGAAAGAATCTAGGATTAGGTTGTTAACCCTTTTGTTTATCAGGGTTAGGCTTGGACTAAATTTGGTTTCTTTTAGTATGAGCTAAGCGAGGTTTGGGCTCTATATGTAAAATTAACACTAATATATATATAATTGTAAATATATGCACGTTTAGGGCGGTTAGTTTAGGGTACCGACGGGCCACTAAATTGGAACTAAACCAACCCATTCCTATCCACCTCAATCCAAAAAAATTAACTCATGAGACCCACCCACCCATTTGAATAATCCACCCGATTCGATTTTCAGTGGGCTGGATTGTCCGGCTTCAGTCGGACACAACATTTTTGTCCATCCCTTGTTCAAACTAGTACAGTGGATCATAAACAAACACACACCCAACATAACTAAAAATGAAAAAATAGCGAGTTTGTGAATAAGCTCACAGCATCAAAGTTAATAACATAAACAACAAGATGTCTATAAATATTGTAATATAAAATGATCAAAATACACATATCTTTGGATCTACAATGTTGGTGACCTAGTCATTGATTTAGTATACAATTGATCGAGGTTAATTTGTCAGTTTGAAACAAACAAATACCGTACTAAGATGGGAAATCAAATATCGTCACGCAAAGACGACAAATAAAACATGCTACATCGAAACCGAAAATCACAACAAAAATATGAAAGGAGAACCTGATATACGAAACCCAAAATCACCCTTTTTTCATGAATGATGAAAAGAAAGAAAAGATGGAGAGAAAGTATAACTTATATATCTAAAAACCAACCATAACACGAAGTATGCACTAGATAATTCACCAAACGTGCATTGAAAATATATTTTTCATTGACAAAATATGTTTCAACGTGGATTTCTTTTAAATTTGTCAACCATTAAAAATGAATTGAATTCACATACACCTGCTTAAAATGAATTCATTAACGTAAATTTAACCCGTGCATCTTCAATTTCCATGTATTTGTGCCTACATGAACTTAATTAACAAAATTGGACATGAGCTTCAATTCACGAAAGTGTACTTTGGTTTGTCGTGTAGAGTATGACTCTTGATCCATGCGAACTTGAGATATGTGGTCTGAAAGATGGAGATGTCTTTGAACCGCCGTCTTTCAATCAATAATTTTCATATTCTCTAGAGGAAGTGGTGTACTTGCAAACATTACAACGTTCAAGTCAAAGTTTTTCTTAATAAAAATGTATTTTATATTCTAAATCATTTATTTAATAATAAAATAATCAAATCGTTGTTCCTTTTTTGACAAAATCAAATTGTTGTTATCATCAACATTTAAATTAAAAATAAAATAAATTATTTTTTTAATGGTGAATCAAAATCTATAGATATCATTAAGATATTTATTTATCTAAAAATGAATTAAAATGTATTATACAAAGAATTGAGAGAATTATTATCCCAACATCTCTTAGAAGAAGAGAATATAATTTATTTTAAGTTTTTCCTTTTAACGAATGATAATGTATATTATATGACAAAAGAGATAAGAATTGTAATTCAAATTTATCTTAAGTGAGGAAAATATAATTTACTCTTAGAAAAAACTAAACTCTAAATCCAAAACCATTTAAGATCGGGTATGTAAGAGCCACCTCCAATGAGGAGAACTTCGCATTTTTGCAGGAGGTTAAATTCAAAAAGTTTGAGCAACAGCAAAAAAAAAAAAAAAAACCGAAGAATGGCGGTTTCGAAAATATGATAAAATGTGTGGCTTAAAGTGGGAGGAGAAATCTAAATTCATAATTTTGTCGTCCATTTCTCTTTTAATTATGCGTGCAAAATTGGATTTTGAGCCAAAAAAATAAAAAAGAAAAGAAAAGAAAAGAGCAAACAGCGTTATGTTTATGTTGTGCACACCACGAAAACGTTAAAACGCCAGCCAATCGCATTGATCTCCTTCTCTCCGACCCCACCCACCTCATCATCACTCAGCAGCAACACAAAGAAACCTCATTTTAAAAAAATAAATTTCAATTCATTAATTAACAATTAATTATTAAATAAATAATTATAAAAAGAAGAAAGAGAAAAATATTGCAAGGCTCTCCAGATAGAAAGAAAAAAAAAAGCAGCTGAAATGAAAATAAAACCTTTTTATTACCTCATTTTCTTTCTTTCTTCAAAAACAAAAAAGACTTTGAAAAGAAAGAGAAAAACCAGACACAACAACAAAACACAACACAACTATTTCGCTAGCTTCATACCTTTTGTTTTCTTCTTGTTTTCTTCATCTTCTAATTTTAGCTTCTTCTTTCTCTAACCTCTCTTTCAAATTTCAAAACTCTCTCCGATCTGACTCACCGAGTCCACTTTTCCGCTCCACTTGGATGAGTTAGTCTATACGATCGCTCCCCATTAATCGCCATGGTAATTTATTCCTTTATGTTACGTTTTTGATTCCTTCATTGATTTTCCTTTGACTTTCTCAGCTGCTGTTGTGTTGAATCTCTTGTACTTCGATTTTATTTATTTTATTTTTTATTTTTCTCTAGGCCTTACATAGCTTGGGGATGTTATTGTATTTACTCTTATGGTTTAGGAATTTTGATTATTTTTAATTTTTTAGAAATTATATTTATAATTGTCGATCTATGTATTACTGAAAAATGATTGTGTGAAATTAAGTTTGGTGAATATGAGAGGTTGATTGATAAGATTGGGGTTAATTTTGAATTCGAAATTATAAAAAATTTGTTTTTTTGATGGTTTAGATTAGAAGCTGGAGAATACTACTTTATGAATTTAATTATTGACTCTCATGACTAAGTCATTGGAGGGAAGTTGAACATTAAGAAGTAGTATAGTACTTCACCCGTCTCATTTTAATTGCCGTTTTAAGTTGTGAGCGGTTCTCAAGGAAATGATTGGTTGATTTCAATGGTAAAACAAGAACTAAAACTTCCTTATTACTTTTAGTTAGTGGAGGGAAATTAAATAAATAAGATCATATTAATGGGAAAAAATAATAGGAGTAGATGTAACATTGTTCTTCACCGGAGCATAATGACGTACGGACCAAGATACTCCAACGCTCAAGTAGTATTGAGGTTTTTCTCGGAATTAGAATGTGTACTTTTTAGCACTAGGTTGCTCCTTTTATAGATTGCTGAAAGTGCCACGTAAGCATAACGGTTAGGTGGTTACACCCTTTTTCCAGCGCATAGGCTGGGCAACCAGTCGACTATAGTTGGAGGGTCTAGATTGATTCTGGCATCCTGTTCTCTGTTCTGCAGCCCGTCACCTGGTGAAGGTGGTCCATAGCTGGACTTATGCACCTCATTGGGTCTTTGACTCCAGGATTGTGCCTTGACTGAGTCCGAAACGATATTGATTCAAAGAGTTGTGCTATTTATTCAAAAAAAGAGTTGTGCTATTTATTCAAAAAAAGAGCTGTGCTGTTTTTTCCCATGAGATGAATCTCATGAATGTGTAAGAAGAGAGAGTTATTAACGGGAACAGAAAAAGTACAAGAGGAAGAAGTGAGAGAGAGTTATTTATGTTTTTTTACTTCAGTATTTAGCCTGGTACTCCCTCCGTATTTTATTATAGGCCACTTTTGAAAAAATATTTGTGTTTTATTATATGTCACTTCACAATATCAATGCATCATTAATGATTCTTTTCCTATCATACCATTTACTACGCTCTCTACTTTATATTCTTTTAATATCTTTTTCTCACGTCTTAATAAGGGATAATTTTGTAAAATCACTCATAATTTCTCTTTCCAATACAAAATGACATTTCTTAATGTGTGAAAATGTCAAAACGACTTATAATAAAATACGGAGGGAGTAAACAAATAGTGCCAAAGTTACAAATTGCTTTTTGTATCGGCGAGTATTATCCTTGATTTAAATATTAACGATCATAGCATTTGCACTAGAAAAGGAAGGGCTGGTATGTTCTTGTCGCAGACATTCTGAACTATGTAATAAAGGGAAGATTTTATTCTTGCAAATGCCATGGAATACTTTTTTTCTAATAAATAAACTTAGCATTGGTGATTTGATATCAAGAGAAGAATGACGGTAGTCAAATTAAAACGAATATTGATATACAGTTGTGCATTCTGCATAGATTTGCATGAAATTGTTCATTCATGGAATCATGGTGGTGTTTCATACTCTAGAAGTTGTAAATATATTGGTAAAATTTAGTTAGGCCAGATTTTATTTATTTTACGCTTGACAGTCAATGCTAGTTCAAAGCTGCACGGTGCCCAGCTCCATGACATTGCTTTGATTGTCTATGGCTTTAACATTTTTTTGGTTTTGTTCTTTCTTCTTTATCATCAATTATTATTCTTTCTGTTAAATGAAAATAAAGGGTTGATAATGCCATTTTGCGGCCAGGAGCTCCCATTCATTTCCTATTTTTCTCATTAACAAGTCGATTGCATTGCATATATGGCTTTAGTAGCTATAGCACTAACTGCAGAAACCTACTTTATCTTCCATTTTACGTTTCTCTCTTGGGAACATTAGCTTCAATGAGAAACTGTATAAGTTTTAGCAGATGATATGTCTTATTAAATACCTACATATAAAATGTTCATTTTTAAAATTAATCTATTGCCTGTGAATGATTCTGTGGAATATCAGTAGCATTTATCTGAACTAACATGTTTCCTTTGAATCTTCAATATGTTTGTTTTTTGCAGTCTGCACCAGTGAACATAATTGTTGGTTCTCATGTCTGGGTTGAAGATCCAGCACTAGCATGGATTGGTGGAGAAGTCACTAAAATCAATGGCGGAGAAGTCCATGTTCGCACCGGAGATGGGAAAACAGTAAGTCAAACTGTCTGTACTGTGTGAGAAATCGTTTGCATAGATTCTCTATTCTGTATATTGTTTTTGGGTTTTTGCAACTGTTTATCTAGTACTTCTCTGAGATTCTAGCAGAGTGGGTTGCATCGCTTTTGGGGATTATAAAATAATTTTCTTATACAATGCAATCTTGTTAAATTGGGCCTTTGATGCGTATTTAATATCCTTAGTTACAGAATTTCCAGCTTTGACCTGTAATTAGATGAGTGACCAGAACTTATTGTAATTTTAACACTTTGGAAATCTGGTTGCAGGTTGTCAAAAGTATCTCAAAGGTTTTTCCCAAGGATAATGAAGCCCCACCTGGAGGTGTAGATGACATGACAAAATTGTCATACTTGCATGAACCAGGAGTTCTAAACAACTTGGCAACTAGATACGAGCTTAATGAAATCTATGTAAGATTCTTAGATATCTATTTTTCATTTAATAACAACATTGTTTAAGTTGTGTAAGAGTAAAACTTGTGAGTACTACTACAATCACGCCACTCCTTCATCATCATTGCAGACATATACTGGAAATATCCTGATTGCGATAAACCCTTTTCAAAGGTTGCCTCATCTATATGATACCCACATGATGCAACAATACAAAGGAGCTGCATTTGGAGAGTTAAGTCCCCATGTTTTTGCAGTTGCAGATGTTGCATACAGGTGATAGATGTCAATATAATTTTATTTTCGTATGTTCTGTATGTATGGTTTGTTTATGACCATGTTTATGTTTTTATTTGTGTTAGGGCAATGATCAACGAGGGAAAAAGCAACTCAATCCTGGTTAGTGGTGAGAGTGGGGCTGGTAAGACAGAGACAACAAAAATGCTCATGCGGTATCTTGCATACCTTGGAGGCCGATCCGGAGTAGAAGGGCGGACAGTTGAACAACAAGTTTTAGAAGTATGATGTAGCAGCGTTTTTTTGTTTTGTTTTGTATGCTCTGTAATTTTTATTATGCGCACTACTTTATTACTTTTAGTTCATTTATATTATTTCATTTTATTTCCGGTTTTGTTAGATATGTAGGATTTTAAAAGAATTGGAAGCTGTTTTCTCATTTTTGCTCCTGTATTAATTACTTTGCAGTCTAATCCAGTTCTTGAAGCATTTGGCAATGCCAAAACAGTGAGAAACAATAATTCAAGGTGAGTGCTGACAAATGCATGAAATATAAAGTAAAATGAAAATTGACATAAGTGTAGTTGGGCCAAGTGATTGTGGCAATGTTATTTCATAGAAGAATTGAGATATACCAGTTCAGTTAGTCATTGGCTAAAATCTATTAACTCTTAGAATTGTGGGTTCTATTTGCCAGCAATATGTTATTCTAATCACACTACACAATAGAAAAACATTGTTTTCTTGTTGAAATTTGATTTGATATAAGATGTATATTTCATGTTCCTCATTATTTTGGGATGCAGTCGTTTTGGTAAATTTGTTGAGATACAATTTGACAACAAGGGAAGGATTTCTGGGGCAGCTATACGGACTTATCTACTCGAGAGGTCCCGTGTTTGTCAAGTTTCAGATCCTGAGAGAAATTACCACTGTTTTTACCTTCTCTGTGCAGCACCAGCTGAGGTAAAAATATTCTATATAGTTATAGTCTCCTCTACCTTTGTAACAAGATCAGGTTCTATATTAATATTTCATGTGTGTTGATGATAACTCCTTATTCTGCAGGAAAGAGAGAAGTTTAAGCTGGGTAATCCTAGCTCCTTCCATTACCTAAACCAATCCAAGTGTTATTTGCTCGATGGAGTAGATGATGCTGAAGAATATCTTGCAACTCGAAGAGCAATGGATGTTGTTGGAATCAGTGAGGAGGAGCAGGTTACTCTTCCGGAATCCTTCTTTAACAAAATGGGATTTCTTTCGATGTTGTTTTAATGATATATCCCTATATTTCAGGATGCAATTTTTAGGGTCGTAGCAGCAGTCTTGCACCTTGGAAATATTGAATTTGCAAAAGGAGAGGAAATTGATTCTTCTGTCGTTAAGGATGAGAACTCTAGGTTCCATCTTAATACGACCGCTGAGCTTCTCAAGTATGGCCGACATAATCCTTCTATGCATTACTGTATAATGGTTTTGTTGATATTCTGTATATTTTACCATGGAATTATTGTAGGTGTGATGCTAAGAGCTTGGAAGATGCACTGATCCAGCGTGTCATGGTAACGCCTGAGGAGGTTATTACAAGAACACTTGATCCTGTTGCAGCTCTCAGCAGCAGGGATGCATTAGCTAAAACTATGTATTCTCGTTTGTTTGACTGGTAATGAACCTTAAGCACTACTTTTATGTATATTATTGCAAGTCATGTTATAGATTCTCTTTCTTGCAATATGTTCAAAGAAAGAAAAAACTAATGAAAATATATATAGGACAATGAGTTATGTGATTGGATCGTAAATTTTCTAAATAAAAATTTCCTTTCTTCAAGGTTTCATATTCTGACAAATTCTCATTATTGCTTTCAGGCTTGTGGAGAAGATTAATAATTCAATTGGGCAAGATCCAACTTCAAAATCTATCATTGGAGTTCTTGATATCTATGGGTTTGAAAGTTTTAAGTTTAACAGGTAAGTAAATGACTTCACCTAGATTTATGGTCTAGTACTTCAGTATTTAGCCTTGTATCTGATAAATATCGCTTTCATAGTTTTGAGCAGTTCTGTATTAATTTTACAAATGAGAAGCTACAGCAACATTTTAATCAGGTATGTTAGTTTCTTGTAAAATTTATGATTTTATATTCTATAATATTTTCTCCCACATAATTGAGTTTATTTTTTACTGAATGGTTGCAGCATGTCTTCAAAATGGAACAAGAAGAATACACCAAAGAAGAAATCGATTGGAGTTACATAGAGTTTGTTGACAACCAAGATGTTTTGGATCTAATTGAGAAGGTATTTCAGTGTTTCTTGCTGATTGCCTCATGACCAACTACAAGTATAGAATGTGTTTTCTCAAAATGTATAGCCTATCAAATCAAATGTTATTGTCGGGAAATACTTGCTTTCGTTATTTAAACACTTTCTCTATTTCATAAACAATAAATTCAGGTAATGATGATTTTAATATTAATTCTTTTGCAGAAACCTGGAGGAATAATTTCACTTCTTGATGAAGCCTGGTATGCATTTGCCAGCCATTTCATTGTTAATCTATATCGCTTTTAAGTTTGATAGAAACAAGATGCATTGTCTTTTCTGATGCTACTTTCTTTACTATCTTAGATTTATGATTGTATGCTATTGCCAGTTTTTTTAAAGTAGGAGAGATGCAAGACTTAATATCTGGCATTACTTGAACTCATGTTAGCCTTGTTGTGTGAAACAGCATGTTTCCTAAGTCTACGCATGAAACGTTTGCTCAGAAGTTGTACCAGACATTCAAAAACAACAAGCGCTTTATCAAACCAAAACTTTCTCGAACTAATTTCACAATATCTCATTATGCTGGAGAGGTATTTTTGCTCTTTTTATTTATTTTATTGCATGTTTCCTTTCATGACCTTATATTTATGCATTTATTTAATTATTATCTATTGAACTGTTGCTTTAATATTTTGTTTGCCTTGTTTTTGACTATTTCTCCTTTGTCCAGGTGACATATCAGGCTGATATGTTTCTGGACAAAAACAAGGATTATGTGGTGGCAGAACATCAGGATCTGTTGATAGCCTCAAAATGCTCCTTTGTGGCAGGTCTATTCCCCCCCTCTCCAGAAGAGTCTTCAAAATCATCAAAGTTCTCTTCAATAGGATCTCGCTTTAAGGTATTAATTTATACCATTCCTTTTCTGAGCTCTATTGTGTTTCATTATTATACAGTCTTTGTGACATTCCTAGTTCCTACCTCAAGTTCCTAGTAAATGACACATTTCTGAAAAATGCAGTCACAACTTCAGTCGTTGATGGAGACCCTAAGTTCAACAGAACCTCACTATATTAGATGCGTGAAGCCGAATAATGTTCTCAAGCCTGCTATTTTTGAAAATGTCAATATTATCCAACAATTGCGCTGTGGTGTGAGTATATATCTACTCTTCTTGTCTTCATTAACTTTACATAATTGAGCATGAAATGAAAATATCTTTGGCATGTGTTTACATTTGATAACTGTCTGTCTCATTGTTATTTGCTTTAGGGTGTTCTAGAGGCAATTAGAATCAGCTGTGCTGGATATCCTACAAGACGGACCTTTTATGAATTTCTCAACCGATTTGGTGTTCTTGCCCCTGAAGTTCTGGATGGAAAGTAAAGCTCATCTCCTTGTTTGGCTGTTTTTATATTTGAATAAAAAAATGACGTTTTAGTTTTCATGCAAACTTATGTCTCGTATTTATATGTTATCTAGAGCAGTTATTATTTTATCAATGGGTTATTGGCTTCTTTTGCTTTCTTGTTGTGCTTGTTTATTTGTTAATTGTTTTGTTCCTTTTCAGCTATGATGACAAGGTTGCATGCCAAATGATCCTGGGTAAAATGGGTATGAAAGGCTATCAGGTGATTCAGTTCTCCTTATAACTTTGATATGCTGGTGATTGTGTATGGGAGGGTCAATTTTATAGAAGAGGATCAGCATACGTATGCCAATCTTTGAATTGTTCGTTACAGAAATGCTAGTAACACACTGTTTCTCACATACTATTATTGGAGGAATGTTGCGTGGTTCCCAATATATAACTTGGGTCCAGTATCTATTTGGTGTGTGGCCCATATAAAATTCACCTTAAAAATAAAGAGTACATTTGAAAGAGTGTGGTCCCATTAGTCTTTATCTTAAAACACACATACATGATAGTCGCCGCTTCCAAGCACATCTGCAGCCATACTTTTTTATCTAATTAGCAAGTACCATGTCATTATGTTGATTTAAAGCATTAAGCATACTCATGACTGATGAGGCTTGTGGAGCTTTTGGAGGGACCTATGCTATTTAATACAGACTATCCCAGTGAAAAATTTTACGAATACACCAACTAGACATATTAGCTTTCTGCAGTCTCTCTATAATTTCTGTAGGACTTACAGTGACTCCTGAAGAGAAAATTTGCTTTATTTTTTATTTCATGACTATTACCATTTTCATCTAGTATTTTGGTGACCAATGAAGTCATACAAGATTTTTGATGGTTTACCCAGATAGGAAAGACAAAGGTTTTCCTAAGAGCGGGCCAGATGGCTGAGTTGGATGCAAGAAGATCTGAAGTCCTTGGAAATGCTGCTAGAATCATCCAGAGGCAAACACGTACCCATATTGCACGAAAGGAATTCATTGAATTGCGTCGAGCTGCAATTAGTTTGCAATCTAATTTGCGAGGTATCCCTAATCTTCTCTTTTCATGCTTGCTTTTTGTTGCAACCTTCTTTAGTGGTTTGTGATATTATGAAGCCTATGGCATATTTATCCCCAGTTGCTTTGGTGTTTTAATTTGTAGTATTCTAGAACCCATTCAGCACTTAATTAGTTGGGATTTTCTCACAACATAGGTTTCCTTCTCATGATTTGGTCTGTATAAACTAGTTTCCTTAATGTGATGCCTTTCAATGACAACTAGGAATATTGGCCCGGAAGCTTTATGAGAAGTTGCGACGTGAAGCTGCAGCTCTGAAAATAGAAAAGAACTTCAAAGGATACATTGCGAGGAAATCTTACTTAAAAGCACGATCATCTGCAACCATATTGCAGACAGGTTTAAGGGCTATGAAGGCTCGTGATGAGTTTAGATTTAGAAAGCAAACAAAGGCTGCAATTCGAATTCAGGTGCTCTTGTTGATCTTCTTAGTTCGACTGTTAATTTGAGAAGAGGAAATCTTGCAATCTTTTTACCTGCTTTAACAATTTTTCCTGTTTGTCTTTTCAGGCTCATTTTCGTCGCAAAATTGCATATTCATATTATAAAAGATTGCAAAAGGCTGCGGTTGTTACTCAGTGTGGTTGGAGGAGCAGGGTTGCTAGAAAGGAACTTAGAATGCTTAAAATGGTTCGGATGATGCTCTCTTTCACGATGCTTGTGTAAAAAGTGCACTACATCTTGCTTTATTTGCTAATGGAGTGATATTTTGTTCATTGCATCCAGGCTGCAAGAGATACAGGGGCTCTTAAAGAAGCAAAAGACAAACTAGAAAAGCGTGTTGAAGAACTTACATGGCGTTTGCAAATCGAGAAGCGTTTGAGAGTAACTTCATTATCAAATATTCAAATACATCTATTGCCCTTTTAATGACCGACATAATTTTGCAAATTTTAGTAGCATAAACTTATATGACTTTGAACTGATTACAGACTGATTTGGAAGAGGAAAAGGCTCAAGAGGTTGCCAAGTTACGTGATGCTTTACATGCAATGCAAATACAAGTTGAAGAAGCAAATGCCAAGGTCATCAAAGAGCGTGAGGCAGCACAGAAAGCTATTCAAGATGCACCCCCAGTTATTAAAGAGACTCCTGTTATAATTGAAGATACCGAAAAGATTAATTCTTTACTGGCTGAAGTCAATTGTTTGAAGGTAGGTAATCTTTGATTATATAATTAATGATACACCACGATTTTAATAATTTATAGAATTTTCCGAGAAGTAATTTGTAGGTTGCTTGTAGGAAATAATGTTTAAAAGGGCAAATGTATGCCTTCTTCAACTATATCATTCAATATGTGCTAGTGCCTTTTTTTTCTTTAAACTTTAACTTTGACTCTGATTGATTCTCTTAAATTAATGTTCAAGGGATCCTTGGATTTCATTACATCTTTTCAAAGATACTGATTGATTAATTAATTATATATCTTGGAGAAATTGCACTTACATCCCTTCAGGCCTGCTTGAAAGACACACATGTCCCCTTTATATTTAATAAACACTCACCACCCTTTTTTGTTCAACTCCAGATTCGGTGAGTTTTTGTTCAAAAAATAGGAGGGTGTGTTTGTATCATATAAGCAGACTTTGAGGGGTAAAGAGTGCAATTTTCGCTTATTTATACATGATTTAATGCTGAAAGCCCATCCTGAAAGAAAGTGGGATATCTACCTTTTCTGTTAAGTACAATCATTGATAGTTGGATTGGATAGTATTAATATTGTTACCATTCAATCGCTTTCTGTACGTAGAAAGGACAGTCTAAGAAAAAAAAATTACCATTAATTGTTGTGTGCGGTACGATTAGCAACATAGTACTTATTGAGTCCCATTGTTTAATACCTGATACAGGAATCATTGTTATTGGAAAGAGAGGCTAAAGAAGAAGCCAAAAGAGCTCAGGCTGAGACTGAAGCAAGAAGTAAGGAGCTGTTTAAAAAGGTCGAGGATTCTGACCGTAAAGCGGATCAACTCCAAGAATTGGTTCAGAGGTTAGTAATGTTTGAGGAGTAAAAAGCGCTCTTTAGTTATGAGTAATAGTTTGACTGTGCTTATATACAAATCTATTGCTTATAAGAAAATACAAATCCATCAAATTTCTAAATGAAAGAACTGACCACTAAAGTACTAGATTAGATATAACACATTTATCTGCTTTCACCTAATAGCTTAAACTTTTGAGATGTTTGATTCATTACATGGTATTTGTGTCTCTATGACCAAGTTCTTTTGAGATTAAGTACAAGCTTTGTGAGCCTCTGCACTTTCTGTGTCAAGTTCAAAGGTCTCTTGCTTGAGAATGTGTGTTTGATATAAAACCATGATTCACGTGCTTTCATCTAACCGTGTTAGATTTTGGGATATGTCAAGAGTTCCACATTGAACGAGATATGACCTGAAAATGTGTATATAAGTGAGGGCAGTACTCACCACGAGCCGGATCCAAGCCCATTTAACAGGATATATACATATTGTTCAAATCCTAAATGCATCAACTTTTATTTTAACTTATATTGTTTGATTTTTCTATCCTTCAAATATACAATGCACGCAACAATTACTTCTAGTCTACTACTCCCTCTATTCCAAAATAAGTGTCATTTTAGAAACAAAGTGTTAACATTTATTACTTTGTTTCAATTCTACTCCAAATTTATAGTGTTGTGTGCACAATTTCCATGTCATTACACTCCACTGTGCATTTATGACAATGACTAATACTCAATAGTTTGTAATGACCACTTTTAAAATTGTTACACTCATTTTTTATTTTTCTTAATCTCTGTCAACAAACCTTAATCCACATATATTTTTGGGACAACGGATGTCCCATATTTTCCTTTCAACCATTTGTTCACTCATGTAATTTTTTGTACCTTTGGATGAGCAATCTAGTTTTTATGTTTCTCCTCTCCCCGTTAATAACCATATATACCTTTGTTAATATAAAGCAATTAAAATTTAAAAATAACTCCATACAATGCAGATTGGAGGAAAAAATTTCCAATTCAGAGTCAGAAAATCAAGTTCTTCGCCAGCAAGCATTGGCTGTATCACCAACTGCAAAATCTCTTGCTGCAAGACCTAGATCAGTCATTATTCAGGTAAGAAAACATTCATGCGGTCATTGCAAAACTATGGTATATGAAGAGGAGGGACTCACAATGAGATTTTGTGCATGAAATGCAGAGGACCCCAGAAAACGGAAATGCTCTGAATGGTGAAGCAAAAACTCCATCAGTAAGAGGACACTTATCTTTTTATGAATATATATCAACAACTCATTTCGGTAATGAGACATTTTGTTTAATTTGTTAAACTCTTACCTTCCGTATATCTTAGGATATGACTCTTGCTCTATCCAATGTACGTGAGCCTGAATCTGAAGGAAAACCACAGAAATCTCTCAATGACAAACAACAAGTGAGTTGCTACATAGATGTACTTAACAATATTAATATGTGATACATGCTTTAAATTGAATTTTCAATCTAGCCATATTGCCCTTCGTTTTCTTGTTCATTCCTATTTAAATTTCACTTTTTGGTTCAGGAAAACCAGGACGTGTTGATCAAATGCATATCGCAAGATTTGGGATTTTCTGAGGGCAAACCTATTGCTGCATGCGTCATATATA
Source organism: Medicago truncatula (assembly GCF_003473485.1). Lineage (NCBI taxonomy): Eukaryota > Viridiplantae > Streptophyta > Magnoliopsida > Fabales > Fabaceae > Medicago > Medicago truncatula. The sequence goes on along the minus strand of NC_053045.1, from coordinate 60,283,082 downwards.
AATGCCTTCTACACTGGAGGTCATTTGAAGTTGAAAGAACAACCGTCTTTGACCGTATCATTCAAACAATAGCTTCAGCTGTTGAGGTAACACAGCACTTTTGGAATACTTGTATTGATATTCACGATGTAGTGCTTTTGCAATTCATCAATTTTTGAAATGCCCAAAATATTTTACTAACACTGTTCTGCATCATTGAAGGCCCAGGATAATACCGATGTATTAGCCTATTGGTTGTCTAATACATCTACTTTATTAATGCTGCTCCAACGCACCCTCAAAGCAAGTGGAGCTGCTAGCTTAACACCACAACGCCGAAGAACAGCATCATCTTCTCTGTTTGGAAGAATGTCTCAAGTAAGAAGCAACTGCGCATCCTTTCTGAATAAATTGCATCACTTTATGTAGGGATCATTTATATTCTTACAGTCTGATATTGATTGCCTTTTGTGATTTTAGGGGCTAAGGGGATCTCCTCAGAGTGCTGGGTTGCCATTTATAAATGGTCGAGGTCTTAGTAGACTCGATGGTTTACGACAAGTAGAGGCAAAATATCCGGCACTTTTGTTTAAGCAACAGCTTACTGCCTTCCTTGAGAAATTATATGGAATGATACGAGACAACCTGAAAAAAGAGATATCTCCATTACTTGGACTGTGTATACAGGTAAAAAATTACCAGACATTTTTTGGGGGGAAATGAAAATCCAAATTTTGAGAAATTCCCATTGGTTAAGGGGCTTTTGCAATGAATTTATCATACTTGGATTTTAATTGAATGTCATACATATATGAGGGCAATCCTCACCTCACAAGCCGGTTTTGTGGGGTTGTGTACTTGTGTTAGAGCCCAACCACAAATTCTAAGATACTTGTACAATAATCATAACCTATATTTATTCAAATTAAACAAAATATAAGTTATTCATAGAAAATAAACTTTTCCCTTTTTGCATGCTAAATCAGGAAACAATTCATAGAAAGGAAAAGTTTTCATCTGTTAATTGCACCTGGACAATCTTCTTCTGTTATGTTAAGTTTTATTTTATGTTACAAGTAATCCCTAAATCACTAGTAGGTACTTGTGCATATTCTTTCACTTCTTTTCTATATGCAGCAGTGACGAGTGTTGAGCTACCCAGTAATCGACGAGCTTAATTCTCTGGTTGTATACATTTGTTCATTTTATTTTATGATAAAACAACTGCAGGCTCCAAGGACCTCCCGTCAAGGTTTAGTAAAAGGGCGCTCACATGCTAACGCGGTTGCTCAGCAAGCTTTAATAGCGCACTGGCAAAGTATTGTGAAAAGCTTGAACAACTCTCTAAAGATAATGAAAGCAAACTACGTGAGTTTCCCTTTCAGTTTCTGCATTTCTGTTATCTGAGTTTGATCTTAACCTGTTTGAAATGGTTTAACAGGCACCTCCTTTCTTGGTCCGCAAAGTTTTCACTCAAATATTTTCATTCATCGATGTTCAATTATTCAACAGGTAATCTCTTCCTCCCACTTTGCATTTCATGTCCTATTGCAGAATGCATGCTTTTTGATGGACTTAATCTGATCATTACTTGCAGTCTTCTGCTGCGTCGCGAGTGTTGTTCATTCAGCAATGGGGAGTATGTGAAGACAGGTTTGGCTGAATTAGAACAATGGTGCATCGAGGCAACAGAGGAGGTTAGCACCAAACAACTAATTCAGATTGTTTACTTTTCAATTTTACGATTTTTACCCCAATATATGGTGTACAGTACACTGGCTCGGCGTGGGAGGAACTGAAACATATCAGGCAGGCAGTTGGATTCCTGGTAACGTTCACAGTTTTCATACAAATTCAAATTCAACTCAGTATCGGTATCTATTGCATAAATGACCGGCTCTCATTTGTCTGTTTCAGGTGATACATCAAAAACCTAAGAAGTCCCTGAATGAAATAACTAAGGAACTTTGTCCAGTGAGTGCTTTCTCTCTTTCTATTAACTATTCATGAGCTTAAAATTTGCTCCGATTCTATTACTAAGTATAACATTTTTGCGTTGCAGGGTCTCAGCATACAACAGTTATACAGAATAAGTACAATGTACTGGGATGACAAATACGGAACTCACAGTGTGTCTACGGAGGTAAGTTAACATTGCTAACTTTTATGTTTATGACTATGTGTCATTAATTTCTTTGTAATATTTCTACGGTTGAATTGCACATCTTTTGTACAATTCCCAAGCTTGGAACACCTGCAATGTGATAAATCTCAAAACAAAGTAGCTGATAATTCTATGGACCACACAGGTTACAACAACCATGAGAGCTATGGTTGCCGAGGACTCTACTAATGCTGTCAGCACTTCTTTCCTATTAGATGATGACTCGAGGTATAGTATCAGTTCAGGAAACAGTCTAATATTTCTTTGATCGTCTTTGACTTCTCCGTATCATTTTTCTTTAACCTTTGGATATGGGTGCAGCATTCCATTTTCGGTTGATGACATCTCCAAATCCATGCAAGAAGTAGAAGTTGCTGATGTGGATCCTCCTCCGTTGATACGTGAGAACTCAGGGTTTGGGTTCTTACTAGCTCGCTCGGAGTAATACACAAATAATCGTTGATTATGCCTCTATCGCTCCATCTTACGGGTATCCCCGGGTCACTGCACAAAGATGCAGGTGCCAAGTTGTGCATATAATTTTATTGTCCTCACGTGTATAGTATATTTTTGCTAACTCAGGCTTCTATTATTGGTGAGTTGCCTGGGTTAATTCATTATTACCCGTCAAGTTTCATCAACACGAGGGGTTTTGTTAAGAAGCCATGTCGCAAGGCACGTGACAAATGGCGATCATAGGTACAGCCATACAGGTTGTTGTCCAGTCATTGTTGTTGTCACACCTGCTCAAGGTTTTGTTTTTTCTTTTCATTTTAGGTTTGCGAGTCTTATACGTGGGTGCAATTAGTTACTCCATGTATCTAATAGTGCATATTTATTTGATGTGGTTGCTATTTGTATTTGCTTGTGCAATTTTTTTATTAAACCTAAGTTAGTTTTTTTGAACAGCTGAGTTATAATGAGATGACTCAGTGCACCTGTACAGACGTGTGATCATTTATTTGAATTTCATTTATATTTTTTTTAACTGTATCTCTTAATATTATCATCTTGAAAGCCACTTGGTACGATATTATTTGGATTACTAAAATAATTGCATGTTACTACTGGATGTTGCCGATTTATTGTAGTCACTGTACTTTTCTTTGACACAATGTACTCGAGGTAAATATAAGTAATTGATGCTAGCAGTTTGTAGCGATAAGGTATGCACAATTAAATGAATATAAGCATTATCATTACAGTTAAATTTAGTTACAGCTGAAAGCGGAGGCTTGTTTTCTAATTACCAAGTATTTAGTTCAGTGACTTCATTGCAATGCATAATATTTGAAAGGTTGTGCTTTCATATAGTGATGATGAGTAGATAGATTATGATAATTTTTCTACATGTTCATCAACTTTTAAAATATATAAACTCATGGTCTCTAAAACTTGATTTGGACCCCTATTGAATAACTGCCACAAACGTTCAAAGCCTAAAGGATAACCAGATTAAAAACAACTGTAGCAAACATGTAAAATATTTTCAAAGTATCAACAATTGTATTAAAAGTATCCATTTTAAGGAGTGCTTACATGAAAAAAAGAAAAGAAAAAAAGAAATATCCATTTACAACTCCACCTGCCAAATTTGAACTCTTAGCACCATGGATTAGTTCAAGCAAATACAACATTAAGTATTTCTGCTGAGTAAGTCAATTAGATCTCCCAAGAACAGCATTGTTGAGCTCTCCGTTACTTGACCTTGCAAAACTGTATACTTCCTGCTGTATATTTTTGTTCCAACAGGAAACTTCCACCGTTCCATACTGAAGCAGAAACCTTAAGTATTTGGAAGATTACATGCAATTCATATGACAGGAATATGGGGACAGCCAGTGCCATGGTTGCAATGGTAAATATGCCTTGTAGAAAAATGTACATTAGCATGCGATTTTGATCCCCAAATAGCCCACTTAGGCGCCACCATATATTGTTTGCTTTCTTAGCTTTTTTTGAGAGTTCCCTGTGAAAGATTGAAGTCAACAGTGAGCAGGAAAATGAAGTGTGTAATTTGAAATTTTAAACCTCTTCAGTAACATCTTTAATTACCTGTAGGATGTCATGACTTCAGGATCTCTTAAAAGCCTTTGTCGGCGTAAGACATTGACAATGAGGAAGTATAGAACCTGCCACAGAATGTAAGCTACTAAGGGAACCAGAAACAGCCATGTCCAAAGATAGGATTTATCTTCAACATAAGGCCATGTAACTCTTTGAAGAGATCCCTCTGGATGCATAGCTTCAAAAGTAGCAGGATTCCACCATCTAATGGTAAAGATAACAATTCCTGGAAAGAACAATAGCATTAAAGCCATAATAAAAACCAAAACGGAACCAATAATGAACAGAAGGTTGGCATATCTATAACAAGTCCATTCAAATTGTTGCATAATCTTTGACAATGTGATATTTATGTAGAATTTCAAAAGAACTATTCGGTTTTAAGGTATAAAAAAGCAGAAATTGGAAAAATCATCTACATAATAAAGTTTGTACACAAAACTAGAATAATATTTTTTTACCAGGATTTTGTACATTACAACGTACCATTTCATGGAAACCAACACATCATATGCACATTAAAACATATATACTACTCTGCATAAAAAGCTGATATACCTAATATCCAAACTTTGATCATTGAAGTTAAAAACTGACAGTTATCACAGCAGAAGTATACAGTTTTGCAAAATTCATTTTCTTGCTTGCTGGAACAAAAATAGAAACTGTAAAAAGGAAGGTTCAATCAGTTTATTTACCAGGCAAGAGATGGAGAAGAACACCGACAATTTTATCAAAAGAACTAAAAACCAAGCTACATCGCCATACAATCAACGCCCAAGCTAATGGCCCCTCGGCAAAAGAAAAGCAAACCATGAAAAGCTTTTCGTTCCTCGGATAGAAAAGAAGATCAACCAAGAAAATTGTATTTGCATAGTAGCAAAAATCCTGAAACAATTGGAAGCATTTAATCAACAATAACATAGTACATTATTAAAAAGTAGAAATATGAGATATGTTGCTGTGCTTGCATTGGGAATTATTACCAGTAAGTAGTAATGCCATTTCTTGAACTTATAGTAAATCCAACGAAGAGGAACAAAGAAGACGTAGAACAAACAATACACATAGGGAATGTCTTGGGGTCCTGAACATTCAAAGAGAGTGAAAAAAGAAACTATATATGAATTAATCGATTCCAAAGAAAAACATTGAAAGAGATTAACACTTACTTGCTCCCAAGAGAAAGCAGAAGCTACCATAACCAAGAACCCCCACAAGATGAGTGACCTGAAAAAGATTTGTTATAAAATCAACAAATCAGCATAAGAATGTTGTTTATTCTGAAAAGAAAAAAAAAAAGAATGATATTAATTGTAAGCAAGAACTGAAAAGAAACCTTGGCGATGAGCTTTTCGTGTTCTTCTGCTCGTTTCACGATTTTAACGGCTTGTTTGGAAATCATTTGCTTGGTTTGCACAACTTGTTTGGAAATCAATTCCTTCATTGCTGAACTAGGCTTCTGCATTATCATATTCATGCATGAGTTACTTGATATCATTCAAATGAAAATGAATGTTAAATACAGTTTTTAGTTACCTACTTACCTTGGATTCTGTGTTATCATCACTGTTTGATTTCATTGTTACTACACAGTTAGTTGAGTGTGTTACCGCAAAAATACAAATGCATGTGTTATACATATATCAGTGTTATGGAAGCATCAAAGGTACTTTTTGCATGGAAACTTTTTGGATGGTTCATAATTATTAGTAGGAGTATCTTTTATACTTATTATCACGTCCCATCTATTTTCTTTCTTAATTACTTTTCTAGTTAGTTATTTTTTTCCTTAATTTGTCATTCCAGTTAGTTATTTCTCCCCTTAATTCGAGACGTTTATTTTGAGCAATTTCTTTTTCCATAAATGTGTCACTTATATAGAAAAGTGCGACTAATAAGTTTAAGATATTGTTATGTAAGGAACGAAGTTTGAACCTCATATTATTCACTTATAAAAATAATAATAATATGTAGGTACCGAAATCCGTATCTCATATTCTTCAATTACTTCTCCATATTTAGAGTTCGGTCACTAAATTACTTAACAAAAAAAAGACAATTATAAAAAAAATGTTAATACAATTATAATTTTTTAATTTAGAGACCCATTCGAAATGCTTAAAAAGTATAATAAAAAATAATTTTATCAAATTATCTTTATTATTATTTTTGGATAGAACCAAATTAACTTTATTAAACATGCAGCAATGTTGTCACTATAATCATAAATGAAAAGTGAATTATGATGAATTTATAAATTATGCATATAATTTTAACAAACTCTAGTGTCGAGTATATTAGAAGATAAATAAATAAGGTCGTTCATGCTTTAGCGTGGGTAGCCACATATTGAGTTAGCTTCAAAAATTATATTGAGATTCTACGTTGTATTACCAATTTAATGTCTAATGAAATGTTACAAGCACCTTTTCATAAAAAAATATGTACATAATATTAATTTGATCGTATAATTTAAAAAACTAATTGATATTATATTGAAAATTTAAAGTCACCTTGATAAGCATATCAACTATTGTAATAGGCCCCGTTTGGATAAACAACTTATATAGATGCTTATAGCATTAGGTCTTATAACATTAGAGCTTACATCATAAGCTCTTATACTTGATAAGCTATTTATGTTTGGATATGTACACTAGAAAATACTTACATAAATTGAAGTGTTTGGATGTGACATTATATAAGCAATTATCGAAATTTTAAATATTTTTAATTTAACAAAAAAATCAAAGAATCGAACCACAATTATCAAGATTTTTTTTATAAAATTAATCAAGATGTAAAAAACAATATTATAATATATTAATTATAATTATATATATAGTATAATCAATATTCGTCCTTAAAAAAATATCAATATTCATATAAGACAAAATTAACATTCGAGGTGTAAATAAATAGTCTAAACATCATTATACATAAGTATAATAATATATGATAAGCTTTCTTTTAAAAAAAAGTATAATAATATAAATATATACTTGAGAAATTATGATTGTAAACTTACCATATATATAGATATTAATGTACAGTTTGTTACAAAAAAAAAAAGACAAGTTAAGTTTGTTTTTTTTATTCAGTTTCATTTTGTTACGTAACAAAAAAATAATAAAAATCATCCTTAAAAAAAAATCTTAGTTACGTGTGTTACTTTAGTAAGATAAGTATATAACAATTTTGTTACTCATGCACAACCAAATATAACTAACATTATAATTAAAATATATGTTTTTTTCTAAAAACAAAAATAAAAAATAAAAATATGTTTTGAAAAAGTGTATCCAGAGAATCGAAGGAGGTTACATAAATTCATAAGCTTCTTGTTAAGCCGGATGGTAAGCTGAAAATTTAGGCTTATTAAAATATGGCATAAGCAGCTTATGAAACTATGATAAGCTATTTTTATTTATTTACCCAAACACCTTTAAAAAGACTTATAGAAATAGATAAACCCACATAAGTTCAAAATAAGCCAATCCAAACGGGACCATAGTATTGCTAAAAAAACTATAATGTAGTAATGATTTTATTAATAAAAGCTTTATTGCTTACTGAATTATGATAAAATTTAAACATGTATATACTGTATAAATAAATAAGTATCTCATCGACTTTAACCATTTGAATTCACTATAGGATTAACCATTGAGTCATCATCAACAAACATCTAATTTATTTTAACTAAGGTTAGACTTCTTCGGAATAGATGACGACAACAACAAGACTTATTTCATTAAATGGAGTCAATTATATGAATTAAACTATATTATAATATTGGCTTAATTCGACATTTGATCCTCTAAATAATTATGCGTTTATATTTTGATCACATAAATTGTAAGACCCCATTTTGGTCCTCTTGGTTTTGCTCCGTTGGTCAAAAAAGTCCTGACTGTTAACTTTAACCCCTAAATGTCTCTATGGTAGACCAACTTTAAGAATGGTCCACCATAGATCCTATTAATTATTCTAATTTAAACCGTTTGATTTTTTTTTTTAAAAGGAGGGTTATTGGATTACGCATGTGTATTTTATCTTACGGTGAGTCAATAACAACTAATTAATTCTTCTTTTCTTCATCTTCTTCTTCACTCTTCTTCATCTTCATACCATTTTCACTAACATTTATAGAATAAAATAAAAAATCAATTCTACACCAATTCAACACCATTTTCAAAATCAAAACAACAACAATTCTGCAACAATTCCACAACATTCAACATCAACAAACATCATCAACGGAACAAAAATCCAGCTTTTTCTATGATTTTTCACTTCAATTTAATTTCCCTTACTCCCGCAGATCTAACATCTCCCTGTGTTCGTACATCAACAACAAACACAAAGTCACAAAATATAAAAACACTTAATTCAAATCACATTCCAAAAACTGAAAAATCAATCAAAACCAAGTTCCAATTTCAACCAAAAAACATGTAACCTCCCATTCTTACTACTGTACCATAAAAACTCCAACAAACAACAAACCAAATGGGTATGAGTTTGAAGAAAACAAACATATGGGTATGCTTCAACATTACTTTAAATTAACAGAAAATTAAATGATGAAAATGGATATGACACTTAATGATGTACATTAAACCAGCCTTGACATATGGGTCATGTTCAACCATCGACGCCGCCGCGTATCCAGTCGCGTTCATCTCTTTATTTGCAGACGTTTAAGGTTTTTTTTTTTTTTTTTTTTTTTTCATTATGTTTTCTGGGCGCTGGCTCTCTTCATCAACATTTCATGCTTTGTTAAAGAAATGTTGTTTTTGTGATGAATTTTATTTTCTTGTTGTTTGTTTCAGTTTGATTTTGAAAAAGTTTCCTTTTGATTTTGTTGGAGTTAGTGATGAGATGATGTTGGTGATGAAGGTTGTTGTTTATGTGCAGTGATGAGATGATGGTGGTGAATTTTTCTTGAAGGTTGTTGTAATTTGTGTGTTATGTTGTGTTTCTTTGAATTTGTATTTTGGAAGAAAAATAATTATGGAAAAATGTTTATAGATTGAGGAAGAAGAAGAGAGAAGATGATGAAAAATGAAAAAAAATTAGCTGCTGACGGTTCACTATAAGTATAATGGACATGCAATCAAACGGTTAAAATCATATCAAAAAATTTAGACATTGAAAAACTAACGGAGATGATGAATTTGACCGACGGAGTAAAACCAAGAGGACCAAAATGTTGGTTTTACAATTTATGGGACCAAAATGTAAACACATAATTATTTAGAGGACCAAATATCCAATTAAGCCTATAATATTCTATTAAAAACATGTATTTCTTCAACTCATTAATTTTATAATTTTTTCTTTCCTTACTTCTAGTGATTTGAGTTCCCTTCCTTTTGATTTACTCACTTATTACAAATCCTCTCTTTAGATGTTCAAACCACCCAAATCTAATTTTTACTTTCTAGTATTATCTCCTAAATAGACATTTTCAAAAATCAAATTCGATTTTATTTTTACAAGGAAAGGTCTTATTGTCAACTCTTCCAACATTTGTATTGTAAAAAACTCTCACAACATCGTATTGATAAATTTTATACTCTTTATTTTGGATTGTAGTTGTATTTGATCACCGGCACCGGTTGTAGTTGTACCTAATGATCGATTATTGTTCATTAATTAATAATACATTTTTCTTCAAGAAAAAATTCAACATTTTCGTATATAAAAAGGAAGTTTTTACGAGCTTATCTGATAATCAAAATGACTTAAAAGTATTACAAAGGCCAATGAAGTTTAAAATCTGAAATTCTTAATTAATGCTAAGAGGCACGAAAAGAATATGGAATTTTCACGGAAGATAAACCTTGAGTCTTAAGTATTCCCTCATGTCCTTATTATAAGAAACAATTGATTTTTTTAGTTCATAGAATAATTAATGTATCTTGTTATAAATATAGACTAAATACATCACTTACACAATGAACCTAAAAAGTTAATTTTTTCTTATAATAAGGACCGGAGGGAGTAATATTTTTATGATAATAAAATAATTATAAGTCACGTGAGCATAGCTCAGTTGATTAGACAATGCATTATTATATGCTGGGGTTGGGATTCGAACCCCGGATACCTCACTCATTCACCTTATAATGAATTCTAGCAACTAGGCTACCCGATCATAAATAAATAAATTATAATAATGTTTGTAAAGTTTTTTTTTTGGTAGTGGTCCGGGTTTAAACCTTGCACCTTGCATATTTTATACATTATGTTCAACTTATAATATTGAAATTTTATTTGAAGGAAAATATTGAAATTGTTGGGTTGCATACTTTTATTCAAATTTGTATGTATGATTTGGTATAACATACGTAACTTTAAGCTTTAAAAATACAATAATATTAAATTTTTTTAAAAATCATTCATTGTAATCTTACCGACTCAAAAGATTAATAAAAATCTGATTAAAAAAATTAATTAAAGCGGTAGATAAGGGTTTCCACCTCCCTGTAATAAAATAAAAAACTAAAAATGGTAATAAATAAAATTGAAACAAAAATGTTGCCCGTTAGAAAGAAATTCAAATGAGAGAGAGAGAGATTGGGGGAACAGACAACAACAACAACAACAACAACAAACTTTTTTATTTTTTTTTTATTTTTTTATTCCTTAATTAATAACAACAATTAACGAACTATAATCTCATAACTCCTTATTACGGTTTCGTTGTTTATCATTTATCATCATTTCGGTTTCAGAGTTTCAATTTTGAATCTTCTTCATTCTTCTCATGTTTTCCAACTCTACACGGTAATTCATCCTCTCCTTCTTCCTTAATACAATTTTATTCATATATATATATATATAACATGCTATATTTTATTGTTTAATGATGTTTTGTTTTTTCTGTTCTGTTTTGTTTGATTTGAATCCTTCGAAATAGATAATGTTGCGCAAAGTTAAAGGTGATGGTGAAGAATATTTGTTAAAAGATGTTGAAATTATAAGAAAAAATCTATACCTGGAAAAAAGCTTTTCTGTGAATTCAACATCATCATCAAAATCCAAGAACTATGATCCAAAACCTGAAAAAGAAGGTAATAATTTGAAAAAGGATAAAAAATCCAAATGGAATTGGAAGAAGCCATTGAGGGCACTTTCCCTTTCAAAGAATAAGAAATTCAAATTTTGTTTTTCTCTTCAAGTTCATCTCATTGAAGGGTTACCTTTGAGTTTCAATGATTCTACCCTTTGTGTACATTGGAAACTGCGTGATGAACATTTGGTTACCCCTCCGGCCAAAGTGATTCAAGGGGTTGCTAAGTTTCAAGATATTTTGAATTGTACTTGTTCAATTGTTGGAACTAAAAGTGGATCACATAATTCTGCAAAGTATGAGGCTAAGCATTTTTCGCTTTATGCTTCTGTGCTTGGTGTTCCTGAACTTGATTTAGGGAATCACCGTTTGGATATTACACGGTTGCTTCCGCTTTCGTTGGATGATCTTGAAGAGGAGAAGAATTCGGGGAAATGGAGTACGATTTTTAGATTATCAGGAAAGGCTAAAGGGGCTGTAATGAATGTGAGTTTTGGGTATATGGTGGTTGGTGATAACAATACTTTTGCGCCTAATGTGTTGACTTCAAGGCAAAATTGTTTGGCATTGAGTGAAACGGATGTAAATCCGTGTCAGTATTCATCTCGGGTTATAGATGAGGTGAAGGATCTTCATGAGGTACTGACATCAACAAAATCTGCAGTGCCTAGTTCAACAGATGTGTTGAATAAGAAATCTGATGATGAAAACACATGTAGTCCCCCACACAAGAAAGATGAACTTGTGCTAAAAGAGAGTCTGGAGCCGATCAAATTTGATGTATTTCAAGAAAACTTGGAGACAGTTGAGCCAAATGTTTTTTTTACACCCGTGTCTGTAAAAGAGAATTATGATGAATGTGAATGTGTTGAATTTGCTGCTGTTGATCAGGGTGTTGAATTTTCATCAAATGAACATGTTAAACTGGAGGAATCCATTGTAGAAGCTAATGTTGACAGTTCTAAGGAAAGCATTGCGGTACATGAAGTTTCTAACAATAAGGATGATTTATATACCAAAGAGCTTCTCCTGCAAGAAATAGAATCAGTTTTAAATAGTGTCTCAGAGTTGGAGATACTGGCAATGGAATCTCCTATAATTATGGAAGTCGCATCTGAAAGTATGTTTAGAAAGTCACAAAGCATGGATGATTTCACCGAATCAGTTACCAGTGAATTCTTGAGTGTGCTAGGTTTAGACGATAGTCCAATAGGCTTTAGTTCTGAAAGTGAGCCTGAGTCTCCGAGAGAGCGCCTTTTAAGACAATTTGAGAAGGAAATGGATTCTGAGGGCTTCTCTTTATTTGATACTGACACATGTTATGTTGGTGAAGAAGAAGAAGATTGTGATTATGGTGCTTCTTTTGGACCTGAGCAGTGGAAGTTCTCTACAGGTATTAAGCCACCATCGTTGTCGCATGATCTGCAGGAAGGGCTTGAATTTGAGGATGAGGATGTGAAGAGCAAACCAAAGGGTCATATACTAGAAGACTCGGAAACAGAAGCCTTAATGCACGAATGGGGTTTGAATGAGGAGGCTTTTCAGTATTCTCCAACAAAAGGCTTTGTTGGTTTTGGAAGTCCAATACATGAACTACCTGAAGAGCCTCCTAGATTACCTCCTCTGGCAGAAGGGTTTGGTCCTTTCATCCAAACAAAAGATGGGGGATTTCTAAGGTCTATGAATCCCTCACTTTTTATGAATGCTAAAAGTGGTGGAAACTTAATCATGCAGGTTTCCAACCCCGTTGTTATGCCTGCAGATATGGGTTCAGGGTTAATGGAGACTTTGCAATATTTGGCATCAGTCGGAGTTGAAAAGCTTACAATGCAGGCAAACAAGTTTATGCCTCTGGAAGATATCACAGGGAAGACAATGCATCAAATATTATGGGAAGCTATGCCAAGCTTAGAGGGAAAAAACAGGTTTGTCTATGCTTTTTTATCAGTAAACTTTGTTGGATTTTGAATAGTTATTCCTTTAATTTTTTTCCCTGACTGATCAAATATACATGGCGTTATATAGGCAATGCCATTTGCAGCATGATTTGGTGACACGGAAAGGCTCTACTTGCGTGCAAAGGGGCTTGAAAGGATCATCATCCGAACTGAAGTCTGATGAATTTACTTCAAGTTCAATTGGCAACCAGGGAGGTTCGAGTTTTTGTTCATTGGAAGATCTTGCTCCTTTGGCTATGGATAAAATTGAAGCACTTTCAGTGGAGGGTTTAAAAATTCAATCTGGGATGTCGGAGGAAGATGTGCCGTCAGACATCATTGGACAATCCTTCAGAGATCTTTCTGGTCTCCAAGCCAAGGGGGTTAACATTGGAGGTTCTCTTGGCCTAGATGGAGCTGCTGCTCTGCCGTTGTTGGATATCAAAGATAGTAGCGATGAAGTTGATGAGATAATGGGATTATCATTAACTCTTGATGATTGGATGAGACTGGATTCAGGTGAAATTGATGATATAGATGATATCAGTGAGCATACTTGCAAACTTCTTGCTGCCCATCATGCCAACTCTTTCGACGTAATCCGTGAGAGTTCAAAGGGAAGGAAGAAACAAGGTAAAAGTCATGGCAGGAAATGTGGTTTGCTGGGAAATAATTTCACAGTGGCGTTAATGGTGCAACTTCGTGATCCTCTGAGAAATTATGAGCCTGTTGGAACACGAATGCTATCTCTTATACAAGTCGAGAGAGTGTTAGTCCCGCCAAAGCAAAAGATTTGCTCGAATGTATCTCAGGTAGGGAACAATAGTGATGAGGATGATGAGTGTGAAATACAAGAAAAGGTAGAGATGAAAGACAACAAAGAGGAGAGAAGTGGTAAAGAAAGTGACATTGCTCAATTCAGAATTACAGAAGTTCATGTTGCAGGTCTTAAGATTAAGTCACACAAAAAGAAGCTTTGGGGTGCATCAAGTAAGCAACAGTCTGGTTCTCGTTGGTTGATTGCTAATGGAATGAGCAAGAGCAATACGAATCCATTGATGAAGTCTAAGGTTGCTTCTAAATTTGGTGAAGTCACCACCACAAAGGTACAACCTAGAGATACATTGTGGAGCATGTCATCTCGTATTTATGGCACTGTTACAAAATGGAAGGAATTGGGAGCACTAAATCCTCATATAAGAAATCCCGATATCATTATACCAAATGAAACTATAAGAATACGTTGACTAGTGAATGTAGGTTCTTTTTCTTTTCTTTTTTATCAAGAAAAGGGTCTATCCTTATGAGATGTAGTGTTTGAAATCCTCGTGAGCATAGCTCAGTTGGTTTGGACAATGCATAATATATGCAAGGTCTGTGGTTCGAACCCCGGCTACTAGCAAAAAAGATTTAGTGTTTGAAGAAGCTGCTTGGTTGGATTCAACTGTGATATGTAGCCATATTTTCTGAAGTTCTAGACTTGGTTCATGAGTTGATACATATATTCACAATTTTTTTTGTTTTATTTTTGGTCTCTAATGGATATAATTTTTACATTTTTTTAATATAATATGAATATATAAATATTGAACATAATAAATGGACATAACAGATACAATTTGAACATAAAAAAGTTATAATTTTGACATTCACATGAACATAAAGTGACTATTAAGGACCAAAAACAAAATAAATTTTTGTGAGGATGAAAACATTCATTTTAATTTTTTATGGACTAAAATCAAAATTCGTTATATTTGTAGGGACGGATAACTTATTTAACCCTATATTAATTAATTTCTCACCAATCTTCAGCGATTTTTTTATTAAAGGCCAATACTTTCCAGAAAACTTAAACTTGTCTACAGCACAAGTTAACACGATGCTAACTCAGATATGTCAATGACATTGACATAGCAGTTCAAGTCCTCACCACAAAATATAATGCATCAAGTCTGGCATTCAAATTTTCTATATAGAGAATTGAAGAAAAAAAAAGTAACAAGAAATTTGAAATCAACAGACAGAAATCGATATCACTGTCTCGGCTTGAATTAGTAGGAAAGAAAAGAACCCATTCTTTAATAACAGCATAAATAACAGTACATACACATGTATATATGGCATTAATGAATTATTATTCTACAAGACACTTGTCAAATTTGATTAGGCATCCAGAATGTAGATGTACAGTATAGCAAAAGGAATCACAAATTGTCTAGGCATCTTTCAAGTTCTGAAAACCAATCCAACCAAAATTGTCCAATGAAATAGCCTGCAGTGGCGCGGCATGTCCCAGCAGGAAGCATCTTTTCACAGAGGGCTCTTACGGGCTGCAACTGTTTGAATCCTTAGTTAGCCAATTAGTATCATTGCAATAATCTAATGTCAGCCAATCACCTTGCACCAGCATCTGGCAGCATTATTAAAACATCAATTAAGAAATGAGCAAGAGCATCAAAGGAGATTGTCAGCAGATAGAACTAAAAAGGGGACAAGAAACTATCACAACAATGGCTAGATGAAGTTTGTGAGAATTAATGATGCAATGGACAAATCACAAAGGCAGAGTCCTATAAGAAAATGAACGGACTAAAAAGAAAGAAAACCACACCGAAAAATACAAAAGTTGTATAAAATGTATGCAATTAATTAAGCAGAAGCTACTCCACTTTCTTAACCCATCCATTTCAGTTTTGAAATGCAGCTTGAATAAATTATAAATTACCATTTCTCTCTGGAGCATGTTGTTCAAGAAACTGTTGAATTGTTCTCCAGTACTGATCACCACCAGCTAGCCAAGTATCCATATGCATGCCAGTGGGAAACTCAACAAAGAGACACCGATTATTACGAGCAGCTGCCTTAGCATATAGCATTTGCATATGTGATGCGGGGACCATCTCATCTTGCAATCCAGAAAGAAAAAGGATAGGCTGCTTAATCTGCAATTAAACCAGTAATAAAAAGCTAATGGTCAGACACTGCATACTTCCTTTCTAGAGACAAAATATATTAAAAGATTAAAATTAATATACTTAAAAGTCAATTATCTATCCATTGAATATATAAAATCGAATTCATTATGCCCAAGTGACGTAATCCTAATCAGAGGAGCAGAAAAATAAAGGGCAGAATTTGGTAAGAGTATCCATCATCCCTCACCTCTCCAACAACATCAATAGTACTCCATGGAGAACGTACAACACAATTGAGTAGCTTAGGACCTTTTGTACCGCTACCTCCAATAAACCACTTCAAAAAGGGTAACAAAACTCCAGCCATATCCAATATAGACGTAAAAGTGTTTTCAAGTATCAGTCCAGCAACCTAAAATGCAGAAAGGTTATGTAAAAAAGTTGTCAAAATAAGAAAGCTTGGAACACCTTACAGGTAAAAGCCTCTGCTTGAAGTCTCACTTCATTAAATACACATCAAGGCGATCAATGAGAACATTCCATACCAAAGCAAGGAAAATAATCTGGAATTATTTTGAAAACAAAATATTGGAGTCTATTTTCAGGTGGCTTCTAAGGTGAGGCTTCTAAAGTGAGCAGGAAAAATATACCGTCAAATTTAATCGGTGATCCAGATTAATTAAAAACAAAAATAGAACATCAATGCACTCTCGCACACAAACTTGTCCTTATGAGAGAATCCAAGGAAAAGATTTTGATTCACGGAATCAATTCGTTGCAGTTTCGGCTATTGTCCAAGACAAGAAAGCAAGATACACAAAAATTAAATCATACGTTGTTGAAAGAGGTGATTCATAACATGAGAAAATTAGTATTGACAATAATTTTTTATTTTTTTTTTTACAAAAATTAACAGTAATGTCAATAACAATCTTCATGTTCTGTTCTGCAAAAGAAAATCCATGTGTCTTCAGAGAAATTTCTTCATGTAAAGCACTTGGTGGGAATTGGGCATTAAAGAGCATAAGTTATTGGAACAACAACAATAACGACAGTTACCACAAACTCTCGAGTTCAATGTTCTGAAATTTGAATATAATTTGCTAGATCAAAAAATTTTCCAACACTTACGATGATGACAATGTCCGTCAAATTGAATGCTCTGCATTTTTTTATGCAGAAATTGCACTTGTGTTTTTCGTGATGATGGTAGCGGTAAGATTGAGTGTGAGAATGTGTAAATGTTCTATTTTTTTTTTTTTAATAAAATTAGACCGTTGATTAAATCTAGAGGTGCATATTTTCAGCTCCACCAGTGAGGGACTTAATTGAACCCTCACCTTAGAATCCACCCTATTTACATAGCTCTTTGATTTTACGTAACACACACACACACACACACACACACACAAACTGTATAGAAAACCATGCTGATACTTCTCCAAAACCAGCATACAAAATTGGCCCTTTAGAACCTGTGCAAAGAATCTTATTTATGCTATATGGAAGCCCAAGAGAATAATGCTAGTAAGTAAAATGCTTCACGATATAAGTATAACATAACAAAGAAAATTTGCTCAAGGAAGGGATTCCTATATAATTTTCCAACACTTAAGAGCAATGAACAAAAGCTTGTAAATTTCTTTCCATGCTATTATTCAAGGAATTGATTGATAGCGTGGATTTGCTTTAAAATCAAAGCTACACAAACAAATCTACAATCCTAATAGGAACATATTTTTTAAGGCATGTGTACCAGGGGGAGAGCCATAAAATTGGCACACTCAATAATCTAAAATAAGATTGATTCAACAAGTCCAAAATTCTTTTCTCTCATCATGTTTAGAATCATTAATTGAGTTATCTATTTACGACAAGAGAAACCTTAGAAAACTAGAAATTTGGAGCTACATTATACAGCCTTGCTATATGCCTTCACTTAAGAACCTAGCTACCTATAATGCATGCGGTATTAATTCATATAGTATTGACATTCTGAAGGAATATATATCTTCATACTATAAACCAGGGAGACAACTTAAATTCAAAAAACTATCAATTTAATTTTCTCCAAGCACAGCATGAAAACCAATATACATAGTATACCAGAGGTACCTTTTCAGGGTTATTTCTTGTTAGTACAGCTCCAACTGCACCCCCAAGTGACCGTCCAAATACAACTATTCTAGATGTATCAATATCAGACCTCTGCGAAAGATGATCCAATGCAGCCTGGGCACAATGAGGTAATAAAATTGAAGAAATTTCAATAAAGAGGTCTAAAGACCAATAACACACAAGGATATGAATCAAACAGCATACCTGAGCATCCTTAGTAATTCCCTTCTGAGAAGGAGAGCCCTCACTTGCTCCGTAACTGTAAAATCAAATGAGGATGCCTTAAAGCCAACTCAGTCATAAGGTGACATGTGGATTTCATTCAAATGCATGAAAAATCAAAAGCTTAAGGTGTCAAGGAAGATACATACCCTCTGTAAGAAAGCATGAAAACATTGCATTGTAACTGCTGCAACATTATACGAACCATTTCTAGGCGATGGGCAATATCTAAAAGTTAGTAGTCAAGGCCTTCAAAAGAAATTGAACCTGATCAAGTAAAGATAGATAAAATGAAATAACAATCACAACCTAACCCCTAACGTTGTAATATCTACAACAACCAGGATACTTCCAGCATTTTCTTGGAAAAACAAAATGGTTGGACCTGCAAATACAAAATAAGAAAGAAGAACTGCATTAGAACAGCACACGTATACATACATGAATTACATTATAGAGTTCAAAGAGTATGTGCATATTCATAGCAAATCAGCAACACCAACTAATATTTACTCGAGTAAACAACCATTTTCGTCCTTAAATGTGTGAGGCTGGTGTTGTCACTGTAGTCTCTAAATCTATCAAAATTGCAAAAACATCTATGAATGTCTATCATGTTTACTAGTTTAGTCCTCAAATGTGCGTTAATTTAATTTAATTACTCAGTTTAGTCCACAAAATTATTAACAGAAGCCTAGGGAAACCCTTGAGGAGAGTTTTTTCAATAAAATTGTTGATTCTTTTCAATTCAATTATTGGGTTCCTAAAAAAGACATTTTTTTTGGAATTTCAAATTTCAATTTTTTTTTGACTCAATTCAAATTTCAATTTAGGTACTATAGAAAGAACCCCTCACACATACTATTTCACACTCTTGAATGAACAAACCTCAATTCAACCATGATAGTGCTTAAATTATTGAATCCACAAAATATAATACCCTATTCACTTTCGATCTAAACAATTCATAGAAATGAAAACTCAAATAACCAAAATTGACGAAAATTGAAAACGAAAATAAACCTCTGGTATCAGGAAAAAGCTTGATGAACCAAGCATGAAGACGAACACCATCAGAAGAAGAAAGCCAGATATCTTCATAGGTGAGTCTGAGACGAGAAGGAGTGATAGCGTAGGATTTGGTGAGACCTGGTAAGACCGGAACGTAAACAAGCTTCTCCTGAAACGCGACGAGCAATGCCATGCCGGCGACGACTAAGCCTCCGACGCCGTAGAGTAGAATGTTCATGTACGAAACCATTTGTTTGTGCAGAGATTCGAAGAAGAATTAAGCGCGTTTGGATTAAGCGGAAATTGAAATGAATTGGAGGGTTTCTTGGGAAACACCGAAATAATGAGATTGTTTCATGAATACGAATCGGGTGAGATTATAGTACCAAAAGTCAAGATGTGGGACTGGCTGTGTTGTGTTGCTTCCTTCCTTTCACTCATTTTCTTTTCTTTCTTGCAGAAATAACCGACTCAAAGGATTAATCTTTTAATTGCACATAAATACAGAAATAATTAATTCACATAAAAAATTATTTTAACAAAATCAATAAATGACTCTTGAAATTGGTAGAGGATTTTATGTTTAGAGACAGTTTATAAAAAAGTCTTATACCTAAGGACGGATGGAGTGATTAATTTTTAGAAATTCGAAGTTTTCTTTAGTCAGAACGTCACCAACTGAAAAATGGTGTTGCTAGTGTCTTGGATGTCAACATTACTTTTGGCATCGGAAAGTATTTGGGGTTGTCATCCATGATTGGAAGGAACAAAAAATCGGTCTTCGATTTCATCAAGGATAAGGTTTGGCAAAAAATAACTTCTTGGAAGAGTAAAGCTTTGTCTCGCGCTAGTAGAGAAGATCTCATAAATTTTATGGTTCAATCAATTTCAACTTATATGATGAGCATTTTTCCAATCCCTCAATCTCTTGTTGATGACACTCAAAAGATGATGAACTCCTTTTAGTGGGGTTCAAATTGAGGCAACAACCATGGTATTCATTAGTTATCATTGGGCAAACTCTTTATATTGAAGCAATATGGAGGTATGAGATTTAGAAATTTATATGTTTTTAATCTATCTATGTTAGTCAAGCAAGCTTGAAAAGTTATTGTCAATCCTCACTCTTTGGTGACTTAAGTTCTCAAAGCCATATATTTTCTGCGCAGGCGAGAATTGGTGATAATATGAATTTTAGTTAGAGAAACATATGCACTTCGTCGTAATAAGACTAATAGTTTATTTTTAATCCATCTATGTTAGTCAAGCAAGCTTGAAAAGTTATTGTCAATCCTCACTCTTTGGTGACTTAAGTTCTCAAAGCCATATATTTTCTGCGCAGGCGAGAATTCGTAATAATATGAATTTTAGTTAGAGAAACATATGCACTTCGTCGTAATAAGACTGATAGTTTATTTTTAATCTATCTATGTTAGTCAAGCAAGCTTGAAAAGTTACTGCCAATCCTCACTCTTTGGTGACTTAAGTTCTCAAAGCCAAATATTTTCTGCGCACGCGAGAATTGGTAATAATATGAATTTTAGTTAGAGAAACATATGCACTTCGTCGTAATATGACTGATAGTTTATTTTTAATCTATCTATGTTAGTCAAGCAAGCTTGAAAAGTTTTTGCCAATCCTCGCTCTTTGGTGACTTAAGTTCTCAAAGCCAAATATTTTCTGCGCAGGCGAGAATTGGTGATAATATGAATTTTAGTTAGAGAAACGTATGCACTTGGTCGTAATATGACTGATAGTTTATTTTTAATCTATCTATGTTAGTTAAGCAAGCTTGAAAAGTTATTACCAATCCTCACTCTTTGGTGACTTAGTTCTCAAAATCAAATATTTTATGCGGAGGTGAGAATTGGTAATAATATGAATTTTACTTAGAGAAATATATGCACTTCGTCGTAATATGAATGATAGTTTAGTAATATTACTCCTCTCACTTTCCTAGTATATACACATCTCATGGTACATGATCTAATTTGGGAAGGCACCAAAAGTTGGGATGAGGCTGCAATATGTTTCACGAGAATGCTGAAAAAGTTTTGCCAACTCCTTTGTTAGACTCAATAAAAGAAGATAATCTACATTGGTGGTCAGATGCAAGAGGTATGTTCACTGTCAAATCTGCTAACAAATAAGTCGTAAATAACTTGTTTGATAGATCTAGCTTACATGCATTTGGTGATTGGTCTTTAGTCCGGAATTTGGAGGCACCATTGGTGGTAAATAATTTCATTCGGAGATTGCTTGCTAACTAGAGCTAAGCTAGCTTGTCACAAAAAAAGGCACTTTGTCCTTAAAATTGCATTTGTTGTGGTTCTTATGGTGAAAATTCTTGGCATCTTTTTGTTACTTGTCGTATTGCTATAGATACTTGAAAATAACTCAAAATATGGGATTTGATAGAACCGCATATTTTTCATGCCCATGGAATTATACTATGAGGAGATATCCTAACATGAACATGTCATATTCATTGATGAAACAATTTCCAAATGCACGAAAAGTAAGAAGTTAGGAATTTTAGAGTTATAAAATCACGACAATATTACCTTGGGACGTGAGGGAAAAAAGGAAGAAACGTGTATCCAAACAAACACTTAACCACAGTTTAACATTAGTTCAACCACAAAGTTAAAAATTTGATCCAATTGAACCTTGACCAAATCAATCTTAATACTTTGGTTGAAACCTTATGGACAATTAAAATGGAACACAAAATTTGTGTATGAAATATTAGATGCGGCAATACAAGAATAAAGTTATTTTATACAAAGACTGATGCAAAATTAATGTCATGAGTTTAAAGAGTTAGGTTTACTGTGTGAATCTAGAGCTTTAATTTGATGTTTTCATAAAATTTGAAAATATCAGAGTGCACTCTATCCCCTACCTTTAGAAGATTATCACCTCTAATGTATGCACAAATTCCTGAAGGATTGAAGCGTCTTCTTCCACGCCAAGCTTTTGCACACATGAAACCAACGCTTAAAACGGGAACGATTACATCACCATCAGAACTATAAACACCACCCCTTCGATTGAGTGGTAAACTTATATACATAAGCTCTTTCTGTAGGAATCCCAACCCCCCATATCTATATCTGGAGCATTTGGTAATCTGCAATATCATGATCATTAAATTAAAAATAATACATAGTCTAAAAGCAAAAATAATAGAAACAATTAATGTATTTCAAATATAGCATGATAGGAAATTGTAGATAATATCAATAAAATAAGAAACTATACATTAGTTATACCAGTCCAAAAAGTATTTTAATCATATCATATCAAATCATCATATATTATTCGTTAAATCATCCTAGACAAAGAATATGATTCTTTTCCTTTCCCACCACTTACTCAAATTAGATTGATGTCAATATTTTCATAAAACAATAAATAGTAAGAAAGGCTTATTTGAAGGAAATATAAATAACAGACCCCGAGAATTGAACCAAAATATATACATAAAAAAATTGAAATAAATGAATTAGACCAATATTTGTATTTTGGATCGTTCAAATTATCAGCAATCCCATAAGAAAAATGACCACCTCCATGTTTCATCATCTTGGAGGCAATAAAAGTAAGCAAAATCTAAAATTGAATCAGTTGCGTAAGCTTTGTAATCTACTACCCTCGACACCCATGTCATGATACTCTGTCAAGATATCACAATTAGACGTGTTCGCAAGGTTTCTACCTTTGATAGAATTCCGTCAATTATAGCAACAAACAAAACATGAAACTCATAACCTTACTTACCAATAGAAGGTGGCATTATCCTTCAAAAAAAAAAAAAAAAAGTCAATTAGAAATGCAAAAACATGAAAATCATAATCTTAACAATTAAAGATACAAAATATGGATACTTTTAGTCCTCCAAAATAGTCTCTATAAAATACAAATAGATATTAAAAGTGAATCAATTTTCTCTAGAGACTAAACTTAAAAGCTTATAACTTTGTAGGAATTTATTTAAAACATATTTCACCCAAAAAATAATTTAGTTTAATTTGAAGGAATATAACTAGAGTTTAAATTGTTAACGTAGGAGGTGGTTTGTTGAAGTTGGATGTGTATAATGCCATATATGATGCTTGAAAGTGCTATTAGGTCATTAACGAGAGTGGAAGAGCGGAGAAAATGTGGTTTCTTGGTTACAAACTTAACATGTGAAAGATTAATTTTGGTGTACAATAAATATATTTTTAAGGGTTTTGCTAACTTATGTCTTTAGAGCACATGTTATAGATTCTAAAAATAGTAAGTATTTATTGAAAATAATTAATTCACATGAAATATTCAACTTTTGAGAAATAAATTAATGCAATTTTCAATATAAAATGTTCACATGGGAGTGGATATACCATTCATGTTTGGGTTTGGCTCAATTTAACATGGTTATTACTCTTCTCACTTTCATTTATGTTTGCTCTAAAACACCTAAAAAAATATCAAATTACCTTAAGCGTAAATTAGTCAACTGCCGTTGAGGAGTAATTTGGTAAATTTGGGATGTTTTAGAACAAAAATGAATGAAAGTGAGAAGAGTAATAGAGTCATATGATATTAATTAGCTCCAATCTGTGAAGCCCCGATACTTCAAAATGGATGACGTACTGTATCCCCTGCGTATCCTGCACCGATACCTGCCCGATACTTCCCGATACGTATCCGGAGAGTATCCAAATATTAAATTTTATTTTTTTAAAAAATAATTATCTGATACTTTCCGATACGTCTCGATACGCACGGATACTTGTGTTCTTTATATTATTTTGATTTCTGTTTTTTTTTTTTTTGTAAAAAATCAGAATAAAAACATTATATTACTATAATATATATACATTTCCTTTATCTTTTTTTGGTGCTAGTACGACCCACACCACACCACACTTTGGCCACCGTCGAGAAATTAGGGTTTAAAGCTTCTTGTGCAACCTTGTTCTTCCTCATGTTGTGAGAGAAATTGGGGTACTTTCTCTTTTATCCATTCTTTGAAAAGAAACAAAATGGATCCAAAAAGGGTAGAAGATTTGGTTTATGTGCATATTAATCTTCGACTCTTGTCAAGGAAAGAAGATGGATATAAGAAAGGACAATCGAGAATGTGGGACATTGGTGGAGATGCGCATGAACCGCTTGATGGTGTTGGAATTGAGTTAGCATAGTTGTCTTTGAATGAACCGGATTAGGAAGCTGATTTGTATCTTGTTAATATATTTGCATATTAAAAAAATGGTTATAATTATATTGTACATTTAATTGTATAATTTTTTTTATTAACGTATCTCAGCCGTATCGTATCTTGATTTTTGAAATTTTTCCGTATCGGCGTATCGGTGCAGTATCGTATCCGTATCGTATCTCGTATCCGGGCTTCACAGGCTCCAATCCAATACACTTATATGTGCTGGCTTACTGAGTCATTCCATTTAACAACTTCAATGTTTATATTGAAGGCAAAAGGGAGTGAATTCACGTGATAGTATAAAGCTAGTGAATGTAATAATTGATGTATAAATGTGTGGTGTGGTGTGGGGTGAGTGTGATCTGAAATCTGCATTCTGAAAAGAACACCCGCACGCGCGGTAGTTACACATCCAGTGACAGTGAGTGCGTCGTCTTTTATAAATTTTTAATACTCGCATGCATTATACTTCAAATTCAAGCATGTCATACTCTTCTTATACTCATTTACATTACATCAATATCCTTTACCTTATTCTTAATCTCATTTACCTTTTTAATTTCACATTATTAATTTTGTGCAAATGCTAACTTGTGTCGCAAGAATACTTGATAATAAACTCAGCATAAAAATATACGTCTTAAAGCTGTACATTTAATTTATTTTAAAGTTAAGACATGGTTTTATCAATGTAAAATTGTTACTTTCGGATTCTTTAACATGTACGTTTAGAACACAGAAAAGTATTTAAGGTCTCGTTATTTTAGAAGTGAGTTCTAAGTAAAACTGTAGGATGGACATAATTTTTACGGTCAAATAAAAGAGTGAGTGTTATATATGTTAGATTGTGTGTGTTTTTTTTTTAAAACAAATTAGAGTGCGTTTTGATCACACACTTGTTAATTACTATGTTTTAAAATGTTGACCGAAAGCTGTTCATTAATACTAGAAACAACTATACATGTTGATGCAAATACAAACACATGAAGACATAATCCCAACCAACTCTGTCACTCACCTCTTATTAAAATTCTCCTTTCTCTATTTCTTCTCTCACACACTCAAATCTCACGCATCTTCCTCTGTTTCTCACACGATCAACTTGCATTCTTTTTTAATTAAACTTGATACTCTCATAGCAGACATTACCACAGCTTTTTAATTTACCACCTTAAACTAAATTTCATTGTTCTCATCTTTCATTACACACTCACACGCACACACACTTTCTCAATTATTCTTCTTTTTTATTTCCCTTATTATATAAATTTGCATTTCTCACATAAACATTGCAAACACCCTAAAATGCATACTAGAGAGAGATCTTATCCACAAAGGAGAAGAACTCCTTCTTTCTCCTCCATTCTTCTTGACACCATTGATCATTCTATCGACCAATCCAAAACCGATTTTGTTGATGATGTAAACAACCAACCATGTCTCTACAATCAACCCATAAAACATGTCAAATTCAATGAAAAATGTGTCAATTCCAAGCAGAGGATGAATCTTCGTCAAGCTGTGATGATAGAAGATTGGATGGAGAAAAACTCGAGTTCAAGCTCCTCAGAATGTAGCTCTGGTGGAATATTTTCATCCTCAGACACAGATTCATCTTACAACAGACAAAGATCAAGAACCAAATACAATCCACCCCAGAAACATATGAATCCAATTCATCATAGCAATTCAGAGAAACAACAGAAGAAGAAGCAACAAGTTTGGGAAGATGGTTTTACAAGAACAAAGTTGAGAGCTTTGAAAATCTATGGTGAATTGAATCAAAAAGTGAAACAACCCATTTCACCTGGTAGTAGAATAGCTACATTTCTTAGCTCCATTTTCAATTCTCACAATGTGAAGAAAGCTAAAATGTGTTACGTTGGTGCTGTTGAAGATGTTAGTTTTGATCACAAATCAAAATCACCTTGTTTTTCTTCCTCAGTTTCTTCATATTCTAGAAGGTCTTGCATGAGTAAAACAACTTCAAAGTCCAACAATGGTGTTAAAAGATCGGTTAGATTCTATCCTGTTAGCGTAATCCTAGGTGAGGATTCTGAACAACAACATCAACCTAGTACTATTCGAAAGATTACGAGAAATTCTTCGGTTAATGAGCTGAAGAATATTAACAAGGTTGTTATGGCTAAAGAAAGATTTTATGATAACGGTGAAGATGACGATGAAGATGAAGATGATGATGCTTTGAGTTGTTCGAGTTCGGATTTGTTTGAGCTTGATCATCTTGTTGGAGGTGGAAGGTATCAAGAAGAGCTTCCAGTTTATGAAACTACCAATTTAGAAATCAATAAGGCCATTGCTAATGGTTTGTGTGTTAATTTGTAGTTTTGTTACAATAAATCAATTGTAATTATTTTCATTAAGTTTTCGGGGATTCAATTCATTGTTCTATTTTTCAAGTTACCTTAATCCTTCATTTTCATTATTTAGATTAGATTGTGTCATAGGCTTTTATGCATGCTAGTAGAAGTGTTCATTTTTTGTTTCACAAATTTTGTGTTGAATTGAATGCAACTAACATGAGTTTGCCTCATATCAATTTTTTTTTTATTTTTTTTGAGAGAATGAGTTTGCCTCATATCAATTGAGTTAACAGTAAAATAAGAAGAAAAAAAAATTAAAGGTTGATATTTTAATTATTTATGATTTATTATGTGCATATAATTTCAACTATTATTTTGTTTATTTACAGTTCAATTTACTCACAAAATGAATCACTCACTTTTTCTCCTTACAACATACGTGTACTTAAGTAATTGAATTTTGAGTATATATAGTTAATAAACATACAAATTTTACATTCTTTAATATGATTTAATTGCCGTTGATGTAATGAAAGTGCAAACATGAGACGATGACTTCAAAAATTTGTCTAATTAGAAAGAGAGAGAGAGAGAGAGTATGTGATTGGATTTAGGTTAGGATTTTCATACTCGCGATCAAAGTTTGTTCCACCACAACTTTATAGAAGCTCCAAATTCAAGTTTCTACTTCAACATGGTATTTCACCGCGATTTTGATGAAGCTGCCGCAGTTTTAAAAAAAAGCATAAAATAGATCCAAGTTTAAAGAGAGAGATGGATAGGGTAGAAGCAATGAAGTGGGAAGCCTCTCACATTTACTTGCACAATTTTTCAAAGACAAACTGAAAAGAGAAAAGAAAAAGTAGATTCTAATTTTCATTTTCTACCCGATAAAAATTGAAAAGTTAAAAAAGCTCATACTTTTTCACTGGCTTAGCACATGGCCTCGTGCGACATAGTAAAAATCTCCCCCACTTTAGGTCATAGAAGATTTAAATAAATGATTACAACTCACGACTTTTTTGCTCGTTTGAACTTTGCAATTACAGTGTGATTTTGAACTGATATTATTGTTGGTTGTAAAGCCAAAATTGAAGCTAAATGATCAAAATAGACATATATTGTACATATATATAGCAGACATAGTAGGGCCTTTGATGTGGAATTGGAGAAGTCAACATATATATGGTAGTACAAGATATGATACGACATGATCAAGTATAATAGCTTAAATCCAAACAAACTTACTTTTTCACACCATAGGAGAAAAATATGAGACACCATGGTTGACCAAAACACCGATCTTTTTAAGGAAATTTAAGTCATATATGCGGGATCATTGGTCTTTGTTAAGAAGTTTACATACTTTCACAGAAATACCTACAAATTTTCAAAATATGTTAGGTTAATTAATGATAAGTTAAATTAAAGAAACCATTCAATTATATATGTACACAACACATACTAGCAGTGGCAGCATAGGGATGTTTCTCACCAACCAAGCACAACCTGTGACATGTACTATACGATTATAAATGCATTGCAAGTTCATGTGGAAACAGCATCACATTATAGCTTAAGCCAAGGACCACAACACCAGCTAATTATGCATGCATTAACATACATGTATATGTGTATGGTTCCTTTGGTATTTTGTACATCAAAGACAGGTCCACACTTAAACAACTTGACATACGCATGCTCTACGAATTTATATATAATAATTATTAGTTTGGAATGTGGAAATTATTGAAATAATAATGGATCAAGTATGCAAGAATTCCATGCAATTCGAATTTAGCCATAAATAATTAACTTGATAATTGGTTGGTACGTACAGCGGGTACCTTAGCTGTGTAGTCTAACTAAGTCTTAGGCTGTGTTTATTGAAGTTTATAATATTATTAAATATAATTAGTTTTAAAATATAAAAATATAAATAAAATAAAAAGTTACTAAGATCTTTCTGAAATTATATAATTTTTTTTATTCAATTTTAACCTTTTATTTTTGTGAGTTAATCTATTTCATTTCTCACATTCCTTTTTTCTTTAGTGAGTGAGTTAGTTTTCTGTTTCTTTCTTAAATCTTGTGTGTTTGTTTGACAATTGGAAAATTAATTTTTTTACTTGTGTGATTAGAAATTGATTTCTTTGAAGAATTAGAGAGTACCTGAGTAGTAAAAAACAAGATTGCTAAAAAAAACAATCTGAGAGAAACCAAAGTGAAAAAAATATTAATCCACTCATGTGTTTCCCTCAATAATTTTTTTTTCTTCATTCTTTCTTCTTTCATATTGGTTTTATTTTAAGCATTGAACAAAAATTATTGTTTCTCTCAATAGTTTTTTTTTCTTCACTCTTGTTTCTCTCGTATTGACTTTTTTTAAGTAGCACTCTTGCATTTTATCACTCAAATGCTACAAACCATCTCACAAAAATAAAAATAAATACACTAACTCACTGAAAATAAAAGTAAATATGAAAAATGAAAAATAAATTAAGTCGCAAAAATAAAAGGAAACAAACTAACTCACACAATTAATCAAATTACTCAACCAAGATAAATCTTTGAGGAGAACTGAAGTTCAATTTTTGGATGAAACACATTTTGTTCAAACTTTACATACCCAATTGCACTCCGAATTATCAAGACATTGACTTCTAGTTATCGATTTCGTCAATTATTAGAAGTCTATCTTTTTCAATTCTTTTTTACCGGATCTTTCCAAAAGTAAAACTTTTGGCATGAATATTCATATCAGATATTTTGTTTTTAGAAAGACCAGGAAATTTGATAGAAGAAATCACTTTTTATGATCTTTGATATTTAAAGGAGTAAAATGGTGGGTGTTTTCGATAGTTCATGTGTTTTGGGTGGTATAGGTATAAATGCAGAGGTATAAAGAAAAAATCTCTGAAATACTGTGGGTTATTTTCTAGCCCAAATCAATGGATTGCGATAACAGCTGCCCAGGCCCATGTGATATGATTCTATGAATATGTCATCTGTCGATTAATGCTTGCAGCGTAAGAAAGCAAAGGAAATCGATTTTAGTTTATTTGATTCTGACACTATGAGTATCATCTTTTCAAAAAAAGCATCTCCTTTTCTAAAAAACAATTAAAAAAATTAAATTATACATGAGAAATGTGTCATTCTGAGAACATTAATCAATTAATCATGGCACATAAACATCATGGTGCAAAACATTCTAACTATATTCTTTGTGACGATCGACATATCACTATATTCTTGGGAGAGAAATCTTATCGATAACTTACTAGCTCTCATTGGAGGAGTCAATTTGGGTAGAGAATAGGATAGTTGGGTTTGGTTGCCGGAGGAGGGTGATAAGTATACGGTGCGTTCCTCTTATAAGGTTTTGGAGGAGGGTGTTCTCCACCAAGAAGGGTTGAGCGTCCTAGAGGAGGAGGTGTTAGTCAATCTTTGATGGACCGTATTCCGACAAGGGCTAACCTTGGGCACTAGAGTGTTTTGGCCCCCGGGGAACCTTGTGTTTGTATTCTTTGTGGTGATATGGAGGAGACAACGTCTCATCTCTTTTTGCATTGTGAGGTGACGTTGTTAATTTGGCGTAAGGTGCTCAATTGGTTAGATATTAATTTTATCACTCCCCAAAATTTGCTTTTACATTTTACTTGTTGGAATGGTGAGGTGAACTCTCGGAAGCTTCAGAAAACGTTTTTGTTAATTTGGCTTGCCTCTATTTGGATGATTTGGAAGGAAAGAAACGCAAGGATTTTCAAGAATTTTGATGACGTGGTTGAAGACATTAAGGTGGTGTCTTGGTGTGGGTCCTTGAGTAGATTGATGATAGCTTCTTGTCTCTTCTATGAATGGTGTTGGAATCCGAGAGAATGCATTAGACGGAAGTGACGGCGTTTGGCCACTGTTGATTGGCTTTGGTTTGGCTATAATAAGTGCCACGGCTTCTTTGGTTTCTGTTTCTGTCATTTGGTTTTTAGGCAGCATAGGCTTTTATGTTAAGCTTCCTGTCATTGTTTTTTCCTTCTTATGATGGTAAGCTTGCGCCTATTGGTAAGTTGGGCTGCATGTACACTTACTCTTTTAATGAACCTGGATTTTGTGCTTGGCTTATTAATTGAATATGTTATTTCAAAAAAAAAAAAAGAACAAATTCCAGGTTCATTAAAAAAGAATGAAAAGAAGCAATATCTATAGGAGAAAGAAGGATTTGACTGTTTAATTGAAAATAAATAAAATGTTAATTCGTGTCCTAAGATACTAGTTGGCCAAACCCTCCCATATTTTAGTTTTTACCACTTGAATTGATAGGATCATGGAGACTAAAATAATGAATCTTCTAGTTTGCTCTAGAAGGAGATCTTTTAACCACATTCTATTAGTTTGTTTGATAGTATTGTTTTATGACTAATTATTTGATATTATTGTTATTGTGAAGTTGATATAGTTATCTTATCATGTGTATGCATCAACTTATATAAACATTGTATTGTCCTATTAGCAAACAATCAAACAAAATGAATGAAAATTTTATTTTATTTCTCTTAGATAGTTTTTATTCTCTTCTTCTTTTAGTTTAGAACCATAGTTTCTTCTAGTTTATCATAGTTTTACTTAGTGATAGGTTTTAGTTTTCTATCATGAATCAAATTAAAACATTTATAGATTCAAAACTTATAGATTCAACAATTAAGAGTCTTAAATTATATCCACAATCAATTCATAGTTAAAGTTTAACGATTTAAGTTTTAGGGATTATGAATTTGATAAAATCATAAACTTGTGACTCAAATCAAGCCAATTCAAATTTAACCGAATTGGTTCGCATGTGATTAGGTTGAGCCGAGTGATTAAGTTAATCAGGTTAACTCGTATCCATCAACAGTTCAACACCCATGCAACAATACTACAAGGTACATATGCAAGGCTATACCATGAAAACGTACTAGTATTTTGGTCACGACACTTACTTTTCCCGTCCTATAAGTTTCTTGCACATTCTGTTTGAATTATAAAATTCAAAACGTTAAACGTGTTTTTGGAGGGGTTTTATGAATTTTTTTCTCCTTTCAAATTTTATAGTCGGAACTACATAGGACGCACGAAAAATTGAGTAAGACAAAATAAGAGGGTGTCTTTGGTCACTATCCCTAATATTTTTGGGTTGCATAAATAGTTATCAAGTGAGCCCAAATACTTGTAGGCAAGGGAAACCTGAATTTCAGCCCAAGAAGACTAGAACATTAAGAAGATGGCTGCCTACACTCCAAACAATACTAAAATAAATAACAACTTTAACTCCGAATTCCATCGGCAGTTAACTACCGTCGGTTAAAATCTATCGACAGCTAACTGTTGTCGATGAAGTTATATTGGTATTTTTCTGGTGTTTCCTAACACCCTTTGATATGGGAACAACAATCTTCGAACATTAAAAGGTTATTCAATAGACATTTCCAAATTGCCAAGTGTTTTGAAAAAAGTTGATTGAGAATTACGACTCAATAGAAATTTACACACAAAAAAGTCGAGGAATTACAACCCACCGGTTAAACAATTTGAGGGGATTATTGAACAATCTCCCCAAGATTATAGTAAAAACAAGGCTTAATTGCACTTTTGGATCCCTATCTTTCCAAAAGTTGCGGTTATGGACCCCTAACTAATTTAAATACAAAACAGCCCCCTATGTTTTGATTCTTTGGCAGTTTTGGACCCCAAGACAAAAAAAAATTAAAAAATTGACACGTGGCACCTCACTTAGGGTGCCACGTCAGCGTTGACCGAGTCAACAATGGACTAGGGGTCCAAAACTGCCAAAGAATCAAAACATAGGGGGCTGTTTTGTATTTAAATTAGTTAGAGGTCTATAACCGCATCTTTTGAAAAGATAGGGATCAAAAAGTGTAATTAAGCCTAAAAACAAACCCAATCTAGACATCAGATTATTCCTGCGAATTGATTGGACAAAAAAGATAACCTTATCCATTCATTTCCATTGGAGAAGTTGCCACGTCAGACGTAGGAAAATCTTCCAAAAATTCCCACCTCAAATTCTCCCCAGTCTCCACACCATACCTCTCTCAAAACACACCCACCACACTCATTTCACCAATCTCCAAAAAGTTTCACACCCGAGCAACAACAATGGCTTCAACTTCCACAATTTCAATGGCTGTGCCATTAACCTGTGCCAGCAAGAAGCTAGAGGCACCAACCTCTCAAGCATTCTTGAAGGCACCATTGACTCTGAAGCCATCAAAGTCTGTGGCAGCAGCAAGGTTTGTAGTGAAAGCATCCTTGAAAGAGAAAATTGTGACAGGTTTAACTGCAGCTGCATTGACAGCTTCAATGATTTCTCCTGATGTGGCTGAAGCTGCTACTGTTTCACCTTCCCTCAAGAATTTCTTGCTCAGCATCGTTTCTGGTGGTGTTGTGGTTACTGCTATTCTTGGTGCTGTTATCGGTGTTTCCAATTTCGATCCTGTTAAGCGAGGTTGATGAATTATTTTCAGGCCCAGTGGGGTATTTTAATATTTCTCTCATCATCTTATCTTATATATCTGTCTGTATAACTCTGTTATTTTTCAGTAATCAATCAACTCTTTTGTTGTGTGTAATATGTGACTCTTGACCATGCATTAGCTTTCCCTATTCTTAATATATTTGGCGCATCATAGAAAATATATTGTTTATTTTTTCATGTAACCTAATTAAAAACTCTACATACAAGATAAATATAGAACATGAATCAACCAAGTAATTAATTGGGCCCTAGCTAGGACGAATAGTTCACGATATTTCTCGTGAAACAATTCCTTGTCAGAATTTACTTAACATGAATCAATACTAAACCTTAGTTTTGGTGGGGGCATACAGATGACAAGGTAATTCACAACGATTAATCATTAATTCTGTGTTAAATTGTACTCTTATAGTAGTGGGAGAAACCAACATACAATTACTTCCTATAAAATTTTATAATTCTGAAGGGTTCATGGATGCATGTCACAACCACAATAACATCAAGGATGGAGTTGTTGTGCCAACATTTTCTATGTACTAGTAAGCTTAAAGAATAACTGTTTTATTTTATTTATTGAACCATCTTCATTGAGGAAAAGCTCAACGGTTGATGTCAAATCCTAAAAAAATACTCATTCATTTTTCAAATGGTTTTAAGTTACCTTTGGATATCAAATAAATTCCACGGATCTCAATTGCATCACATGAGCAACAATTGAGTTAAAGCAAATCGCTCGCATTTCACCTTCCCATCTCCTCGAGCATTCTTGTATGAACGCAAATCCCCTAGCAGTTATCCTTGCTTTTATTATGCACAGACCTTGATAAAGATTTAAAGCTGCAATTGTAATAGTGTGTTGGGGGTTTCAAGGGCTTCACCATGGCCTTTGTAGAGCGTGGGCACTCGTGTTGAGATTGAACAGTTGGCTGGAAATTATGCATATTACAACTTGCATTTTATGCTGGAAGATGATTACCGTTCGGCCTGGAAAAAAATGTGTATTGTTATCAAGCAATGTCTCTTGAGTTGGTAAATCATATTCCACAAATGAATTTGGATTTCCAACGACTTCGCAATAGGTTGTTGAGCACACTGCACACAATATGCGTTTTATTTCACACCAATGCTACTACAATCACCAATGCAAGCAGTTTAATCAAAAATTAATTTTGTTGTAAAATCCATTGATGAGGCTAGGTTTCTTCTTCAACATGTGCATAGTTTAATACTAATACAAACACTTCAATAACTTTGCTAATCAATAATATGGTTGGCTTTATGTAATGAGTAAAGCAAACAACGTAGAAGGAATTGCAATCTCTAATGTAACAGTACAACAGGAAACAGATATTTGCAGTGTGATCTAGTATGAATAGCATTCATTTCTTGGAAAGGAAAAAGGATCCTCTAAAAAAAAAAAATTCTCTTGTGTTTTACAGTACCATGTTTTAAATCCATACCCTTAACTAACTTTTCTCCTTTTTCTTTTTCTTTTTCAATTTCCAAAACCCTCCCTTCTTTATATTTCAAGGGTCATGGTCTCTCACATTATTTCCTCATGTTGATTTCAACATGAGAGAATCCTCATCCCTTGGAAAGGGGAAATAGTGCTAGAAGATAGAAGAAAAGGTACAAGTGCTTCAGACCATTACTCTAAAATATTGTGTCGCACCAATCATTGGCAATCATTGCTCCCTTTTATAGAAGGTTCAAAGAATATTTTCAATCATCTTTATTTCTTAAATTATTGGATCAAGTCACACAAGTCCTTTTTTTTTTTTTTTAACTATTTTGTTGACCCAAGTGACATGAATTTTCTTCTATTTTGTGAGTCATCAATGATTGCAATTCATACTAAATGAACAAGATTGAAAATTGATCAAAATATTTATGGCTTTCTAAGTATCATAGTCAATAATACAAAATGAGGCTAAGTTTTGCTTCAAGAAGAAAGATAAACAGTTTAAAAAATCTATCGTAATCATTCAAAATTGTATCAACCTCGACAAATCCAAGAGCAGTTTCTGATTGAAATCATATACCGCGATAACATTTTGGTTGTTATGACTAAATTAGGTCGTGGTGATGCCATTGGCTTGCATACAATTGCCACAAAGACAATGCTGCAACATCAACTCAACAAGGTAAATATAATTACGATATGAATTTCTACCAGATTGCAATTCTACAGAATTTAAAGTTAGCATAGAAACTCATATTCACAATCATATGTCAAACATCACATGATATATTGAATCATAATTACAATAATTAAAATACAAATAAATTTGATAAGTGTAGGAACAAGAAGTTGAGACGAGTAGCGAGCACAAACGACATGGGAAATCAAAATGTGGCACATCTCATGCCACTGGCTATTCAGAATCAATTTAATATTCAAAACCTGCACCCCTAACTTCGAGTTCACCTCCCTGGCAAGTACCAGATCGTATTCAAAGTCAGACTCGCCAGCATGATCAGTTCTTAAACAATTAGATAGAGAGATTTTGGAGAGAGGATGAAGATGAATTATTTTGAATCGGCCTAAAGCAAGGGCAGGCCTTGGATGATATATATCGAATTTAAAAAACTAAAAAAAAAAGTTAAATGAGACAGAGAAGAGATAATGAAGATCGGTTGTGTGACACTGATGAGGGATGTAAACTGGTGTAGTGTAGTATGAAGATTTGGATCTCCCAATTGTGAATATTTATTTTTAGAGGTCATCTATATGATCTCATCATTAAAATGCATTGAGATTATCCAAATCCATTATATATCAATGAAAACCAAAAGGCCATGGAAAGAACCGGGCGCAAGAATCAACAATTATGATAATATAGCATATGTATGCTTGAATGCATAATTAGGAGAAATGCTTGTTGGTGCGAACAAGTATTCCACTAAATGTGAGTGTTGTTACTATTATTTTTTATATTCCGTAACATGGAGTTTATGTTATTAAGGGGATCGTTTCATATGATTCAAAGATTTAACTCTTAAATTCTAATGAAAATGATATGAGACACAAAATGTGTCATTTTCTAATTTAATCAATAACACCGAGATTTCTTGTGTGAGTTAGACACACTTGTTAGGAATTGAACATTGTAGAACTTAACAATAAGGCCATAGATCATAGATACAACAATCCCTGGATAAAAGATCATATAATGACTACGGGGTGTATTGAATTGAGATTTTGAACGATTGTTTTGGCAAAAAAATCTTAAAGATTTTAAAAGATTTTGTGCGATTGTATTGATTTTTTGAGATTTTAAAAGATTTTATTTCACAATTAGGAATTTCAAATCAAGATTTGAATGGATTTGTAACATAAACTTTAAGATTTCAAAGGATTTTATGAGATTTTAAAGATTTGAAAAGTTTGTATGATTCTTAAGAAAAATTCAATATTAGCATAGTGAATGATTTTTTTTTATGAAATTGACTGATGATAAAATAATACTAATAATTGTTGGTTAACAACAAAATAACATAACGTTGTCAACAAAAATTATATGCTAAAAATCAAATAATTATTATAAATTAGAAAAACAAATTGACTTAAAAAAATTACACTTATGAAACTGCAATAGTGAAATATAAGATGAAATGCTTCACATAAACAAGGTACATTCGATCTCGACACGACAACGATGATTTTTTTTTTTTGAGAGAACGACGGCGATGGTTTTTAGTATGTAAAGTGGACACCATTTTTTTTTTCTTGACTGGATACAAGATAACATTTTTTTAGAACAATAATATAAAAACTAAACAAATCTCAAGGTTATGTGTGGGAGACAGAAAAGTCTCAAGGCTAGGTGTGGGATTGTTAGTAGGTACATTTTACATTAAACAATCTCACAAAATCCATTACTCACAACAATCCATTAAAATCCGTAGAGTTTTGAATATCGGTATACAATTTTTAAGTTATGCAAAATCTCAATTGAATACCATTGGATTTCATTGGACTCATTAAAAAATCATGAAAATCCTAATTGAATACCACAAGAATGTTTTACATTCCTTAAAAATCTTGATTGAATACCACAAGATTTTTATAAAACAAAAAAGTCTTTTAAAATACTTTAAAATCTAAATCTAATACATACCTTTTAGTCTTGATTTTTAGGTTAAACTTTCGCTGTAAACTTAACCGTTTAATGGAATAATGTTTAAGTAATTAAACGATCAAGACTAGGGATTGTGCTTCCATCACGGTACTTGCCATGATAGGTTGATGGAATCACGGTTCATTCAGAAGCAATGCTCAATCAAATAACTCATCAATAATCAGCGTTCAATGCCATGTTTCTAAAAAAACTCATCAATAATCAGTGTTTAATAAAAAATAGACAGTAATTTATATTAATTATAATTAAAATTCCTAATAGGTTATTATTGTCAATCCTTAATTAATTAAATGGTTAAATAAGTTTTTGATCCCTTAAAAAAAAAATTGATCCCTATAAAATTTTTAAATTTTGATTTTAGTTCCTCCAAAAAAATTCTTCAATTTTTGGTCCAAAATATTTTCCGCACCTCTTTTAGTCCCTACTTTTATGCCAACTCATGTGCTTCGTTTGAAATATTGATTTTTATTTTTCATTCATGTTTATTACATTACATAATTCTCTTTTGCAAAAGTTTAGAATTTCTTAAGAAAAAATGAATTAAATATAAATTTTTATGTTTTTTCCGCTTAAAATTATTATTTAATTCATGTTTTAGGAAACAATTCTTATATTTTTTTTTTCAGAAATTCTTATAATATTCTAAACATTTATGAAAAAACTAATTACAAAACGTGAAAGATATACGTGACCTTGCTTAAAAGCAATGACGAAAAGTGGTGACGAAAAATATGTTTAGGACCAAAAATTGAAGAATTTTTATAGAGGATTAAGAGTGAAATTTGAAAATTTTAAAGGACCAAAAACTTATTTTACACTTAATTAAATAATAAATCGAATATGCTAATGTACATTAATCTATTATTTGTTTATTTAATTTTTTTTACAAGAGATTCATTGTTGGTTTATTTAAATGGCTTTTCTCTGTTCGTCGTGTTCGGGTTGGTCGTAGTTACTTTAGCCTCATCTCTATGTCACGTCACTCCAACGACCACTTTGTCGTTGATGTATGAACCTTTGGTTTCTTGATTCGGTTTCAGATATATTGAGATTTGCAAGTTTCAAAGCTTTTGGATTTGTGTCTTCCACATTGGAGAAATTGGGGATGATTTTAAATCTGATTCGTTCCTTCGTGATTGAATTTATAGTGATTGGTTAGGAATGGCCTTGATTTGTTATTTTTGTCACCGAAAATTGTTGGTGTTTGGATTAGTTACCGTGTTGTTAGCCAGATTTGTTCGTTGTTATCAAAGATCTGAGTCACGGACTCGTCAACTCAAATATATTTTTTTTCAATTTAGTTTCACGCCCGATTATGCAAGTGGTGCGGGGTTGACGCTCTTAATTATGATTTTGTTTCAGCTTTACCTTTATGTTTCATCCGCTTGTTTTTTTTTTTTTTTTATTATATTGGTTTAAGGTTTTTTTAGGGGTACATTGGATTAGGGTTTTATTCCCCAATCTTTGCACATTAAAAATCTTGAATTGATTTGTATCGTAAAAGAAGTGGGAGACATCATGTGAGCTTATCGCAGTTGTTAGGGCATTGCATTATATATGCAAGAATCGGAGTTTGAATTCCATACACTACAGTTATACATTTTAAAATGAATTTTTAACCACTAGTCACTAGACTACTTAACCAAAAAAAAAATGAAGAGGAGGGAGAATATATATAAGGAGGGATAAAATTACACTATAATATACACCAATGTTACAAATCAATAATAGGGTGTGATTATTGATTAAAATACTTCCAAAATATTATTGTTTAGAACGAATTGGAAATATTAGTTGTTAAATGCAATTCCCTATATGATCTCTTCTCCTACAACTAAGCCCAGGCAACATTTTAATAAAGATGATTTTTTTTTTTTATGTAAAATCAATTATGGACGTAACCTTTGAAAATCCTCTATTTCAATCTTCATTGGGTTCAAGGTAATGAATTCTATAAGGATTATGGATTGGATCCCTGGTGTAAATTTGAATGTTGGATTTTAGCAAATAATGAATCAATTTGTTTCAGATCCATATCCTGAACAATACAGTTGATTTAACATGTTTATTTTATTATATTTTTTGACGAGAGAAAGTGAAAACCAGAAAGATTAGAGAAGAGAGAGGATGAGAAAATAGAGGTAATAAGGTGTGCAAAATAAATTTGATGTACTTTTAAATGAATAATTAATAGCCTCTAGATTAAAACAATTCAACGGATGAGATTTAGTTCGTTGGATTATGAGATATACTTTAATTGCATTGTAGAATGAGGTTGCATAGGGGTTAGTTGGCGTTTGAGAGAGTATGTGTTGTAAAACATTTCCAATAATGTTTTTTTTTGTGCAACACATAATGTTAGTTGTTTGGTTGTCCTAATTATGACAACAATAACGGTTTTTTCTCTCCAATTTTGACTGGACTCCAATTTTGTCGTTTTT
This sequence comes from Medicago truncatula, assembly GCF_003473485.1. Lineage (NCBI taxonomy): Eukaryota > Viridiplantae > Streptophyta > Magnoliopsida > Fabales > Fabaceae > Medicago > Medicago truncatula. Next base: position 60,242,928 of record NC_053045.1, on the reverse strand, counting down.
CCCAAATTCAATGTTGTATTAGCAGTGTTACCGAAAATCAACATCTTGTGAGTACTTTTTTTTTTTTTTTTTTTTATGTCAAGTTTCACCACCAAAGTGCTATGCACAGTGAAGATTCTTTTCAGAGAAATTCACGAAGCCGACGTCTCTTGCATATAAGGAAAAGAGAAACACTTTAACTCCTGATTTTGTGGAAAACAGGTTGGATCATGGTTTAACCAACCAATCAAAAACGTTCGTGAAGAATTTTTGATGTATTTTGTCGCTATATCCATCATTTTCCATTAAGAACATAGAACGAAAATTCTTCTTCAAAAAACATGGAACAAAAATTGGAGTTCTAGTATAGTAATTTATATCACGATTTAGGATATTGTAAGTAAGTATTTTATGAATAAAATTGGATGTTAAACTATCATTTCTCAATAACTAAAGTTTTGCCAATCAAAAGAATTGGTGCAAATCAAGATTCTTGATAATGAACAGTTTAGTTTTTGAGGATTTCAAATGATTAAAATTCATATACAATTAGGAAAGGAGTTATAGTGATGCACCTTAATTATGACAGGAAGAAAAAAAAACTATACATGAATTTCGTTACCTTATGGCAGGTGAAACTTCAATGAGACATGATCTATGTACCAAACCAGGTACCGTTTAGGGTGGGAGACCTTTTTAGGTCTCCTACCGTAGGAGATCTCTTTTTTTTTTTTTTTACAACTAATATGATTTTTTTATTTTAGAATAATATTGGTGCTTATTGACCCTGAGATAAGAATTAAATAATTGAGATTAAAAATTCTCTTTTAAACAACATATGTTCCTTGCTACATGATATCTTGTTTGTATAGATTATTCATCTTCTTCATATCAAAAGTGCAGATTCTAAATCAAAAATATCATGTTGAAAGTGTATGCATCTTGTAGGGAACACACGAAAATATACATGTTGAAAGTGTATGCTTGCTGGAATGTATGCAGCTTGCAGGGAACACACGAGGATGGTGGTGGTAACATTGTAGGATTTATAAGCTTCTTAATCCTTCATGACAAAAAAATTCATTACAAATTCAATTGCTTTTTTAAAGTTCAAAATTAATGTTTTAAATATATCATCCTAGTGGGTGGGTCATGCTGCAAACAAATTTATGCCATTCAAAACCTTCTTTCTAAATCTAATGACTGGCATCAATTTTAAAATAAAATAAAAAAGTAAAAATTGTAGTCTCCTACGGTAGGAGACCCATTAAAGTTGCCTACCGTAGTCAACACCACCAAACAATCCAATATATAATGTTTAAAACGTAACTTTGCAATGCTTACGGGTCACCTAACCTAAGTGATGTCAACATTGGAAAGTTGATAATATTTTTTATAAGTAATGCAATTTTCAAATCAGCGTGTGATTGTCTTTCTGAAAGTCTCAACTCTCAATTCATTAGAGTTTAGTTTTATAAAAAGCATGAGAGAGAATGAAAAGAAAAGGATGGACAAAACTTATTAAAAATTATCATCAAATTATTATAAAGTGTCATTTGGACATAATTAAACACCTCCGCCATGGGACGTGTATTACTATAGTTGGATTATTCAACCAATGATGTAGATATCTACAAGTTCCATTATTATTATTATTATTAATTAAAAACATAGCTTTCATTGGACAAACTAGAGTTGATTTTCTTTCAACCTATTTGCTGGAAATGTAAGGAACAAAGGGAAAGAAAAGCAAAAGTAGATTCCCACACCACATGTTATGTTATGTACTACACAATGTCTATTTTGTCTTGGCTTGCTTTGGGGACCAAATCCATTTTTTTATATAGGATATTTATTCTAGTCGTTGATTTTTTACCTTAAACATAGCATGCTTATGTATTTGACGGTGTTCAGTGCTCCCTACAAGTACTAGGAATTTTTTCTTTTGTTGGATTAGGTTTGGGTTTATATAGCGTTTTATCCGATTAATAAGGATTAACAAAATTTTGAATCACCCTATTGTCATCATCTAACCGTCTAGATCCCCGATTGGTCAACTTGTATTCTTTATATATAATTGATTTTTGAATTAGAAGTCTAAAAAGTCATGAACATGTGTAAGAAAGTAGTTAATCTGGCCGTTTTACATGTCAATTTCTATAATACATTCAATAAAATTGAGTGTACCGGTACATCTATATGTTAAATGAATAGTTTAATGAGTTATTTTTTTTAGAAAAAATATATTTTCTATTGGTTACAATTATAATAATTATATTTTATTTCTCAAAAGTGTCGGCAAATCAAAATTCAATTTTTTTTAATTTTTAATACCCATAATAGTAAATATTGATTTTTTTTTTTGGATAAAATGTTAAAAAAATAGTATGATTCTTATAAAGGATGAAATGACGTTTTTTCTTATAAAATAATATTTTCTAAAATATAAAAGTTGATAAATATCTCTTTATTACATAAAAATGATCGATAACTTATTGATTTATGAAATAGATGTACTGGTACACTTTAATTTAAGGATGTACCATAGAAACTCCCTAATTACATATACAACTTTTGTTTTTTGTATAACGATGAAGCTTAAAATGTTGTATTATAGGATAATGTCCATATCTCTGTTACTTTTAACTAAATAATGTACATTTCATTTTTTGTGTGTAATGATTGTAAAAATCGTATGGCTCATAGAGACAAAATGATTTATATTTACATTTCTCCAAAATCTTGGATCCACGGATAAAACTAAGTTTTTCTAGGATTTTTTTAAACAAAACATTGGTTGTTTACTATATTGAGAAAATCAAGGATTGCGATTGTAATCACCTATGATTATTATTTGCAAATTAACAATTTAAATCCTCCAAATTAGTGATATTAAGAGATTAACCGAGAATATATTAGAAAAAATGGTGGACATTAATTTTACTCTAATGATGCTGGTTTTGAATCTTGGAGTGTACTAATTTTAAGGTTTCACATTCGATTATATTCGATGTCAATTTTAGTATGTTAATTTGACTTCTTAAAAAATAACTATATTAGTAATAGATATGACCGGATGGAATTAGAGATAAACTTTGAAAGATGTTTTTATAAATTACCTTAGAAAAACTTAAAAAATGTTAAACAATATTGATCGATCATAGAAAAATATTACAAATTATTGCAAATACTTACCAAATATTGTATATGCTTGTGTGATACCAATGGAGGTTAGGGAAAGAACCAAGATTCTTATACGGTAGTGAATCAATGTACCAACGGTGTAGTATAAAAACATATACAATTTCTTGTGTTGTAGTATAAATTCATGAGTTTAATCGTCATGCATGTACCAACGGTGTAAACATTTTTACGTATGTATTCAATCAAATCATACCATATAAATATTTGTGAATATATTTTTAAAAATTATCCTATATAATAATATAAATGGTAATATAAAAATGATTAAATTGGATGAATGCATAAGAAGATTTTAGATGACAATAAAACTCTTGAAATAAACACTACCGAAATGACAGGATAACAAATATTTATCTCCTTTTTAACGTGATGAGAAAACAATGAGCATTCTAGCTAACAGAAAACAGATTATTGTCAACATTCACTCATGTGGGTCTCTACTATTCTAAGATGGAGAAATTTGGTTGGCATAATCCGGGTCCACCAATAAAGACATAGGAGTATTTGCAATCAGAGAGATCTAAGGATTTTAGTATTTTACATGCTGCTGTTGCTGTACCATATATATATGATTCCTACACTACACGTTGTCACATAGCCATAGGATATATTATTATATCCATTTGATTTGAGAGAATAAAAGGAAGAGGAAATTTGGGTACCTGAGTGAGCACACGAAGTGGTAATTATGGAGAAGTTCAGTTTCATCCCATATGGACCAACCATTGGGTCCCTTGTTTTAAGCCGTAGTGCTTTGTTTTGAGTTAAAGCAGTTTTTTTCTTTCATATTCTCGTTTTAACTTCACCAAAAAAGTCATTCTTAAATCTTCACAATAAAATTTTCCATAAAACTAGTATACTCCGTACTTTCTTGCATCTGTTTCAGAGCATGTGCACAAATAAATATGCAGTTTTGAGTTATCAATTGTCACGCCCCACATTGAAACACATGAACTTCGTTTTCTAATTGGACCTTGGTGTGAATACTCCTAAAACAGTAATGTAACCCCTTCTCACTTTCTTAGCTAAAGCAAGAATATTTATTTAAGAACCACATTTTGGTTGAAATTAACATTTTAAAAACCCACTTTTGACACAAGAAAAAGAAAGAAAAGTTTATCAAACCTAAAATCTCATTATATGTTCAAATTCAAATGTTTCACCTTTTGAAAGACAACAAAAAGTTAATTTGACTTGTATTAGATTCACATTAGAAAGCTATAATAATAATAAGTGGAATTAATGCTGAAAAATCATATAGTAGAATATATATATTTATATTTATTTGATAAATGTAAGCAGTAAAAAGTAACTAATCAATACAAGAGAAGAGAGATTCAGCTACAGAACCTAATATTTTTCCGAAATGAAAAAGAAAAATGAACTCCCTGGCCTAAAGAGGTCTGTGTCGTTTGTGAGAAGATTTTCCTTCTGATTTCACAGCACCACTTGAATCTCCTTCGGAAGAAACATCATTTGATTTGGTGAAGGAAGTTGAAAGATCTGCATAAAGGTCAACAACTCTTCTGATGTTGCTGTTAAGCTCCTTAATAAGACCAACATTCTTGTTGAGGTTGTCAGGGACCCTAGACTCGTGATTCTGGTTTATCTCATTGATGAGTACTCTATTCTGATCCAAAATGTTTTGAACTTGAACAAACCTTTTTTGAAATGTCTGCAAGATCTTGCCATCAATTTGCTGGGTGCCATTGCCAAGGGTGGAGTATGTGTCACCCTCCATGTTTCTTTGTTATTGGTTGGGGTGGAGTCAAAGGATTAATCAGTTCTGTATCATGGGTGGGATGAAAATAAGATGAGAAGATAGAAAGAATGTAAAAAGATGTGAAATGAAATATTTGGAATTTTTTTTTTAATTTTTTTTTAAGATTTATCTATAAACATATCCTCTCCTAACTGTACCTGCCTGCACTAACCAAACAAACAAATAGACAAAACATAAGATGTTTAGAATTGTTTAATGCATTGAATAGATGAGACAAGCTCTGAGGTATAAAATCATGACCACCATGAGTTCCTTTTCCAGAGGAATCAAATTATAAGCATGACTTATTATTACATTAAAATAACATCAATTATTATTATTGTTATTCTTTTATTTTAATTGAGCCAAGTTCCATCGTGAGTGGTCGTCTGCGCATGTATAGCGTAAACTCTAGGATATGAAGTTCAATTTTACCTTTTTAGACAGTACTACGCTGTGGAGTTATACTCAAAAAATGTTAAAAACATCCATGATTAACTTCCTTAAAAATAAACTCAATCATGATTAACTTCTCTTTCAAAATTACAAGAGTGGTACAAAAGAAAATAAATATACGGGAGCACTCTTTAAACATACCAAATTAAAAAATTATTCTTTAACATTGAATATATAATTTTTTTCATAAAAATTACTCCTGTGTCCCTCAATACTTGACCAACTTGACTATTTCACACAGATTAAGAAAAGTGTAAAGATGAAAGAAATATAATGATATTTTTACTGAATTGCACTTGTCATTATTTTGAAATTTTTTCACTTTTAAGTAATGGTTATTTTCTTTGTTCCACTACAAACTTTAACATGGGAACCACAAAAAGTATTTATAAAGGGTAAATCTGTCAAATTTTGCTTATAAATCTGAGAAGGTCGAATATTAAGAGACGAAAGCACCCGTTAACATTTCCCATAAATAAATTTTTCTAAAACTAACACGATGAGATCACTGTATTGATGGAAGATGAACTATACTCTCTTATTTCAAAAATATAAATCATTTTAACACATAACACATGAATTAATTAAGAAACATAATTTACTTTAAGATAAATTATGAATTGAAGTACTTTACAAAATTAGTAGTATGAAAAATCAAAATTATATAAGTTGAAAAAAAAGAGTAATAAAGAATATAAATATATAATAAGAAACTAAATTAATAATAATTGCCTATGCAAAATGAAACAATTCCCTCAAAAAAAATTTTGTCTATATAAAATGAAACAAATATTTTTGGCTTGTGAAACTTGTGAGTGTATATTGTCTTTTATTGATTGTAATATTTTTAATGATGAGATTGGAAAAAGCAGATCTCATTTTCCATAAAAGGAACCTTTTTTATTGTACTCATCGAATACCTACCTAAAGCACAGAGTTCCAAAGAAGAATCTCAAAATCAAAAAATATAAAATTAATATTAAAAAAAAAAAAAAAAAAAAAAACTGGCAAATGATACAGAGGAAATGAGTCTGTGAAGGTACTATTGCAGAGACAATATCATTAACCCTTTTTCAGGCAAAATTACCAAAAACAAAAATAAGAGAAGTCCAAATGTTTGATACGATTGTCCAAATCCCGCAAACAACGCACACATTGAACAACACCAAAAAAAATCCATTTAATAATAATGTCTTGGTTTGATTACTTTAAATTCATAAAAATCCGAAATTAATCATATTAATATGAAGAATTAAAATGTTCAAACTGTACTTGTTTGTAGAGAAAACATAAACTGGTGTATAAAAAAAAGAAAAAATAAAACTGGTCAAAGAAAAACAAAAGAACCCAATTGCGGTTGTCCTTGTCCATTCACTATGATTATGAGATTATTTTATTGGAAGAAAAAAAACAGATTGAACCAATGTCAATGAAACGAACCCAATCAAAGGGAAAGAAACTGAAGCTGGAAACAAACACTAGAGAACAAAATTAACATTTTATGAAATTATATCATGTTTTGTTTGGTAGAATGAAAATATATCAGGTGAATTAATTTACTTATTTTTTGACAAATATATTCATTCAACAAATAAATGATTGAAAAGGTTGGTTTATAGTACCAGTAGAGTTATTAGTATGAATGAAAAATCGTACCTTGAAAATCTGAAACATTTATATGAGAAGAGACAGAGATTGAATGGAGAAGAGGAGAGGAACAGCGAGTAATAAAGATCGGCGATTAAATCGAATCTGCTGAGCAAATATGATCTGTCCTATGAATCCAGATAGATAGATAGATAGATAGAGAGAGAATATGTAGATTTGACAGTCCCCCCAAGACGTTTTTATATATGTTAAGTCCTTAGACTAAATATAGGATACATTCACTATATTTAAAAAATTATAATATAGTAAATTTATTATTGTTTCTCTTAATTCTACAATGAAATGAATGAATAACACATATAAAAAAATATATATATATTTGACTCAAGAATAAAACGTGATGGAGCTAGAGAATTCCGCATTTATTATCTTATATATTAAAGTTAATCCGTAAGCTTTAATTTTAACATAAACCATATTGCATAATTTTACTATTTTAACTCTAATGCTCACATCTAATCTCCTATTTTCATGAACAACTCTAATGCTCTCACCTAATCTTCTTATATATTAAAGTTAACCCGTAAGCCCTAATTTTAACCTAAACCCTAATTCATAATTTTACTGTTTTAACCCTAATGCTCACACCTAATCTCCTATTTTCATGAACAATCCTAATGCTCTCGCATAATCTTCTTATATATTAAAGTTAACACGTAAGTCCTAATTTTAACCTAAACCCTATTGCGTAATTTTACTGTTTTAACCCTAATGCTCACACCTAATCTTCTTTATATATTAAAGTTAACCCGTAAGCCCTAATTTTAACCTAAACCATATTGCATAATTTTACTGTTTTAACCCTAATGCTCACACCTAATCTTCTATTTTCATGAACAACCCTAATGCTCACACTTAATCTTCTTATCTTCTTATATATTAAAGTTAACATGTAAGCCCTAATTTTAACCTAAATCCTATTGCATAATTTTACTGTTTTAACCCTAATGCTCACACCTAATCTCCTATTTTCATGAACAACCCTAATGCTCACACCTAATCTCCTATTTTCATGAACAAAACAAATCGGCATCGCTTTATTTCCCCTATTTCTTCAAAACAAATCGCCCTATTTCTTCAACAAAACAAATCGCCCTATTGGAATAAAAGGGTTTTGAAAGATTATAGCAACATTTTTTTTGTTAATATTACACTTTTCATCCAAATTAGAACTGAACTCTCTTTGTTAAATATCTACCACAAAATGCACCAGAATTTTGCAATCTATATAAACAGGTGGAAGAAACATTTCAACAAACAGTTAAAGGGTATCATTTACGGTAAAGACCAAATATTCGATAAAAGGAAAATTCTTTAAATAAAACATTTTACATGTTGAGGTTAAGAATAAGCTATTTTTAGGTACATAATATAACATTAACATATAATTTTTACAAAAGAATGAAGTAACATTTTGTCAAAAAATAAAATAAAAAATGAAGTAACAAACCAATAATATAACATTGACATATAATTTTAACAAAAGAATGAAGTAACACACGATTGATAAAAATTTAATATTTTTAAGGTGAATAAGTGTTGTGTCTGAAGTTTGAATTCCAACATCTGCATATATTTGGGACCACATATTTCATTCTCTTTGATATGCATTGAGATTTATTTTTGTCTACTATATTTACAGTGTATATGACCCGTGCTAGTCTAGTAAAATAAAATTCACTCTCTCTAACAAGCCAATCTTAGTTTTTTCTTCTTCTAGGTTTTCTCTTTCAGTTTTTAATTGATGTGTGGTTTTAGATCAATTTTTGATTTGAAATCACCTTATGTTCATCCTTTTCTCCCTATTTCAATCTAAATAAGTGATTTTTCGCATAGAACTAAATTTTCTCTTCGTGATTTTGTCATCCGAGTGTGGTGGTGGTGTGTTGTTTGTTGTCTTGTGCAGAGTTGTTTGATTTCCCCTATTCTTGTAGTGTTCATTTGATTCATATTGAAAGATCAATTATTCAATCAAAGATTTGGGCCGTCAACGTTGCAGATCTGGATGCATGGATATTCCGGTCACTTTAATTTTATCATATATCTTTGTAGGCATTATGACGTTATATGGTATTAACTTGGATGTTGTGAGTTTATTCGCATATTCACCCTTTACGTTTTTAGCGGTATCGAATGATGTACTCTGTTGATTTGAATGAATGAATATCGTTTTGTTTTTGTCGAGAAAAAAAATGATTATGCATTCATACCGTGAAACAAATAAATGTGTGAATGTTTTGGAAAATACAACAACAATCAAGTTTTATACCATTAAGTGAGGTTGGCTACATGATATCCAATTACATCATAATTCTATCATAAACCATATTTGGATCAAACTCATTGAATGCTGGTTGTGTGACAAAAGAAATTTATACTTCCATTGACCTACAATAATCAATCTATATTACCATTTATACATACTAACAACTATTAGGCTGTTTGGTATAGTGGTGGGAAGGCCAAAACGCATGTATGGTCTGATGCTAGAATTCTCAGCTTCTCATTCCACAACCAAAAAGTGTATTGGTATGCCATTTTTTTAGTTGCATTAGATTTCAAACTCCACACCAAACACACACTATGTAAATAAAGGAGAAATATATATTTTTTTTTTTACGAGATTGTCTTTATCAAGTATTTTTGTATTTAAACATATTGTCATAAATATTAAACAGAATATATAGGTGCATGCAATATAATAAAAAGTACTCCTTCAATACAACATAATGAGTGATCCGATCCATTTATAAAAAATAACTTAAAAATATTTCAAGATGAATGACCTTTTTTATTTTAAATTCAATATTAATTATTATCCAAGAACATTTGAATAAGACAGTGATAAATTCATGCAAACTTAACTAAAGGTTCTATTAGAATTCAGTTATCATAATGCAACAATATTAAATATTTGGTTTAAATGTGTCATTGGTCCCTGCACTTTCATCAGATTTTGGTATTGGTTCCTGCACTTTTTTTTTTGTTTGGCATTGATCCCTGCACTTTGTAAAAATATTGGTATTGATCCCTCTGTTAACTTTCTGTTAAAAAAAACACAAAACTAACGGAGTGCCACGTGGCACCAATACCAATAGTTTTACAAAGTGCAGGGACCAATACCAATAATTTTACAAAGTGCAGGGACCAATACTAAAAGTTTTGTGTTTTTTTTAACAGAAAGTTAACAAAAGGACCAATACCAATATTTTTACAAAGTGTAGGGACCAATTCCAAACAAAATAAAGTGTATGGACCAATGCCAAAATCTGATGAAAATGCAGGGACTAAAGACATATTTAAGCCTAAATATTTAGATAAAAAGAATTGTGATGTCTTACTCAATTCGTGATATTAGTCTTTACAAAAGAAATTGTCCCAAAATTAAAGGACCGACTCATTTCAATTTTCAATTCTACATTACTTTTTTTTTTTTTTCAATTGTACTCGCTAATTAAATTACTTGCACCACTTCTGATTCAATATCTTTCACTTTGCATTTGTGGTAAAGGTGAATACACCAATACATAATAAATGTACTTTAGTATAAATACTATGTTCTCTCTTTTATTTGTACATTGTTCTTAATTTGTGTGAATTGATTGATTAAGACAGTTGTTTTGGAACGAAGATAATACATTTTTATGGTTATATCCTCTAACTAATATTATCTCAAATTTCATATATAAACAAAAATTCAATTTTCAAATTCATCGAACAGACTTATAATTTGAGGCTAAAAGTTATCCAATCCATAAGATAAAAAATTATACGATTTAGTTTGGTTTGGTTGCCTATTAAAATAAAAATCGAACAAAACCAAATCAATGTTGTTTCAAGCAAAAAATAAATAAAGGTTACACAAGACGAAAATTGTAATTAAAACAATATTATTGATTGAATAAGGCTTACATCAAATCATGCTGTGTATGTCTTCAAATTGCAAAGTTGGGAAGCAGAGAAATCGTGACACGATTTGGCAAGCGTGTCATGATTTTGGCAATGTCAAGAGTTGTTTTCAGGGTGTCCAATCGTGACACGATTTTGGGAAAACGTGACACGATTTTTGGCTTGCTGGGCAAGATTTTCAGGATAAGGTTGGTCGTACCTTGGGTCGTAAGCATCAATCGTGACACGATATAGGAAAAACGTGACGATTTCGACGCTGAAGACTGCTATATAAGTGTTCTTTGTAGATTTTGAAGGACAGCTTGAAGAGAGAGAAACTTGGGAAATCAAAGGAGGTAACTTTAGGGTTGAGGGACTTTGATTAGAGTTCTCTTGGGTTGGGAAACATTGTAAACACCTTGGGTGAGTGAAAATCATTGAGTGTCTTGTTCATTGGTGAGATTGGGAAAATGGGTAGAAATTAGGGTTGTTCTTTGTGAACTTGTCAAAGCTAATTTCTTGTAACCCATTTGTATCTCTTTGTAAGAAATCTTTGATAGTGGATTGGAGAGATCAATCTCTCCTCCAGAGTAGGCAAGTTTGGACCGAACTGGGTGAACAATTTTTGGTGTGTTTGTTTCTCTCTTCTCTCCTTTTATCTTTTCCTTGTGGTTTTGTGCTTTTCTCTTTGACTCCTAGATTAGATCTAGGTGTTGTTATTGTTGATTATTACTTGTGTTCACTTTGATATTGATTACTACTTTCCTTTGTTCCACACGTCATAGTTTGTATTGGTGTGATTTTGAGTCCGAATTCACAACAATTGGCGCCCACCGTGGGGTATATGAGTGAATCGATTTAGTGAGTACCATGGGTTCAAAGTGGGATATTGAGAAGTTCACCGGAATTAACGATTTTGGGTTATGGAAGGTGAAGATGCAAGCAGTGTTGATACAACAAAAGTGTGAGAAAGCTTTGAAGGGTGAAGGTGCGTTATCGGTCACCATGTCACAAGCGGAGAAGACCGAGATGGTGGACAAGGCTATGAGTGTCATTGTCTTGTGCTTCGGTGACAAAGTTTTGAGGGATTTCACGAAGGAACCTACCGCGGCATCGATGTGGTCAAAGTTGGAGTCATTGTATATGACCAAGTCTTTGGCTCATAGGCAATTCCTTAAGCAACAACTCTACTCATTCAAGATGGTGGATTCAAAGACCGTGATGGAGCAATTGACGGAGTTCAACAAAATCCTTGATGATTTGGAGAACATTGAGGTGCAACTTGAGGACAAAGACAAGGTTATACTCTTGTTGTGTGCTCTACCGAGATCATTTGAATACTTCAAAGATACCATGCTCTATGGCAAAGAAGGCATTGTCACCTTGGAAGAAGTTCAAGCGGCTTTAAGAACCAAGGAGTTGACCAAGTCCAATGACTTGAGAGCGGATGAAAACAGTGAAGGCCTTAGTGTTTCAAGAGAAAATGGTGGAGGTAGAGGTAACCGAGGAAGCTCAAAGAGCAGTAACAAGGATAAGTATAAATGCTTTAAGTGTCACAAGTTGGGTCACTTCAAGAGGGATTGCCCGGAGGAAAATGAGAACTCCGCGCAAGTTGTGTCCGAGGAGTATGGGGATGTGGGTGCTTTGGTGGTGATTTGTTGGGAGGATGATGAAGGTGAGGGTTCTCGCCTTGATATTGATGCCTTGTAGAGTGGTGATCATCTGGAGAGACGTTAAAAAGCAGAGGATGATTTGTGTATGTCTTCAAATTGCAAAGTTGAAAAGCAGAGAAATCGTGACACGATTTGGCAAGCGTGTCATAATTTTGGCAATGTCGAGAGCTGTTTTTAGGGTGTCCAATCGTGACACGATTTTTGGCTTGTTGGGCAAGATTTTCAGGATAAGGTTGGTCATACCTTGGGTCGTAAGCATCAATCGTGACACGATTTGGGAAAAACGTGACACGATTTCGACGCTGAAGACTCCTATATAAGTGTTCTTTGCAAATTTTGAAGGACAGCTTGAAGAGAGAGAAACTTGGGAAATCAAAGGAGGTAACTTTAGGGTTGAGGGTCTTTGATTAGAGTTCTCTTGGGTTGGGAAACATTGTAAACACCTTGGGTGAGTGAAAATCATTGACTGTCTTGTTCATTGGTGAGATTGGGAAAATGGGTAGAAACTAGGGTTGTTCTTTGTGAACTTGTCAAAACTAATTTCTTGTAACCCATTTGTATCTCTTTGTAAGAAATCTTTGATAGTGGAGATCATTCTCTCCTCCAGAGTAGGTCAAGTTTAGACCGATTTGGGTGAACAATCTTTGGTGTGTTTGTTTATCTCTTCTCTCCTTTTATCTTTTGCTTGTGGTTTTATGCTTTTCTTTTTGATTCCTAGATAAGATCTAGGTGCTGTTATTGTTGATTATTGCTTGTGTTCACTTTGATATTGGTTACTACTTTCCTTTGTTCCACACATCATAATTTGTATTGGTGTGATTTTGAGTCCGAATTCACAACAAATCACCTAAACTTTTTTTACATGAAATTGTACAATAACGTCGCGTAATTTTTTCTTCTTCTTGTAAGTATAGCTTAGATGACAAATGACGTTGCAGTATACAAGAGTTGAATCTATTGAAGAGTTAAATAATATTTTTGATTCTCTCCTACAGTCAGACTATGTATTATAGGAGGAATTATAGGGTCTACGGTTTTGACCTTCAACAGTTGAGATTTCATAGGATATGTATTTATTAGTTTTATTAGTCTTTTATTAGCCTTCTTTAGTTAGCCTCTTCTGGTTAATATATATCCATGTACAGTTTCTTTGTTTTGATATATACAGAAATATATGCCTTTCAATATGGCATCAGAGCAAAAAGATCCTGAGAAAACCGATTCGGAGAAGAAATCTCATACCTCCGGTAACAACTCATCGATTCTCACACCAAGCTCACCATACTATCTTAGTTCCTCGGATAACCCAGGAACACCCCTGGTAGCAGTCTTACTCAATGGCGAAAACTACCGAATGTGGTCGCGTTCAATGAAAACTGCACTCCGTGCAAAAATGAAACTAGGTTTCATTGACGGAGCAGTCACAAAGCCGGTAAAGCAGAATGCAGACTACCAAAACAGGGAGAGAGCGGACTCCATGGTGATGGCATGGATCATAAACGCGACGGATCAGAAACTTCACGACAGTATCTCGCATGCAACCACCGCGAGAGACATCTGGCTGGATCTCGAAGAGCGTTTTGCTCAAGCAAATGCACCTAGAATTTCCCAACTGTGGCGCAATCTGTGTCTAATGCAGAAAGATGAAGGTTTGAGTGTGACCGAATTTTACACTCAATTCAAGAGCCTCTATGATGAATTAAATGAACTTCAACCACTGCCATCATGCACATGCGGAGCTTCGAAAGAATTGATGAAAAGAGAAGAAGATCAACAACTTCACCTATTCCTGGGAGGTTTAGACAGTGAGCAATATAATCATGTCAAGACCACCATCTTGAACTCTGATCCACTGCCCTCACTCAGGCGTGCTTTCAATCATATTCTAAGGGAGGAGGCGCGTTACAATACCGAAAGGGAGAAAGGAAATGTAAAAGTAGAGCAAGGAGCTGCCTTTTATTCCAACAATGGACATAGGCAGAAAAGAGATGGACCAAAACCCACCTGTGATCATTGTGGGAAGGGTGGTCACATCAAAGCTAAATGTTATGAAATAGTTGGATACCCTGCACATTGGGACACTCGCAGAACACAACGCGGGAGCGCAAAGCCATGAGGAAGAGCTGCCACTGTTCAGGCAAATCAAAATCAAATTTTTGAGGAAGCAGAAGTAACAGACACAGGTCATGCTTTGCATGGGATGCGATTCAAGGGGACAGAATCATCAGTCATGGCTGGTAATAAACAGATCCAATGGGGTCTTGGACAGTGGGGCGTCTCATCACATGACCCCTTCTTCCTTCATACTAGAGGATATAAGAGTTCTTGAGAAACCTTTTTACATCACTATCCCAACAGGGGAGGTAGTGCTTGTGGAGAGAACTGGAAATCTCAGACTTGATAAATATATCAAGGTAGTCAATGTGTTGATTGTTCCTAGATTTAGTTGCAATCTTATTTCAATACATAAACTGACGTGTGATATGAAATGTATGGTCACTTATCACTCTGATTCTTGTGTTATTCAGGACCTAGCCACGAGGAGGATGATTGGTTCGGGTAGCTTGCAAAATGGGGTTTATGTGCTCAAAGAAGTGGATCAAGGAACGGCTTATGCTACAAATCAAGGAGACAACACCACTCTTTGGCACTGCAGAATGGGTCATCCCTCAATTCAGTCTCTTCAGCAATTGTCTGGTTTAATTAAATGTAGTTTTGATTTCAATAAAATAGACTGTTGTGACATATGTCACAAGTCCAAGCAATGTAGACTCTCCTTTACCCAAAGCATGAATAAAGCTGAAAGGCCTTTTGATTTAGTTCATTGTGATTTGTGGGGAAAGTATAATACTGCTTCAAGTGATGGATCACACTATTTTCTAACATTAGTTGATGATCATACACGTGCAACTTGGGTGTATCTAATGAAACATAAGAGCCAAACCACCAATATACTTATGAACTTTTACAATATGATAGAGACACAGTTCAACACAAAAATCAAGAGAATTCGCAGTGACAATGGAACCGAGTTTACCAACTCAAAAGTACAATCCTTCCTCATGGATAAAGGGATACTTCATGAAACTTCATGTGTGGCCACACCGCAGCAAAATGTGCGGGTTGAAAGAAAACACAGACACATTTTGAATGTTGCAAGAGCTTTGAGGTTCCAAGCAAATCTTCCCATTCACTTTTGGGGAGAATGCATACTAGCAGCAACTCACATCATTAACAAGACACCGACTGTAGCCAACAAAGGGATCACACCTTTTGAAAAGCTGTTTGGGAAGTCACCGAGTTATGATCATCTCAGAGTTTTTGGGTGTTTATGTTATGTTGGAACGCGTTTGAAATCCAGAGACAAATTTGACCCAAGAGCAGAGAAGTGCATCTTTGTTGGTTACCCGCAAGGCCATAAAGGTTGGAGAGTCTACAGTTTAAGGACTCGTGAATTCTACACCTCGCGAGATGTTATATTTTATGAGCACATATTTCCCTACATTGAATCTCAAACAAATAAGATCAAAGAGGCACCCTCTAAAATTTTTCATGACATCTCTGAATCACACGAAGATGAGAGTCATGAGAACGAGATGAAAGATGAGGAGCGAAATGGTCAAGAAAAAGAAGACTCGACACAAATTTTGGGGGAGATGATACAAGAAGGCAGAACTGATGAGAAGGATGAAACCCAACAACAAAATGGCCTCATTGATCTCCCACCACGTAACAGGCGACCACCTGGATACCTTGTGGACTACCATCGCCCTACAATAAGCAAGAACCCCTCAAGCAAGCACCCGGATCAGTCCCACTCTTCAGGTAAAGCCTATGCTATCACTAATTTTATCAATGATAGATGTTTTTCCCAAAGACATCAGGTTTATCTTGCAGCAATCAGTAGCATTCAAGAACCAAAGAATTATCAAGAGGATGCAACACATCCTGAGTGGCAAAAGGCCATGGCAGCAGAAGTCAAAGCACTGGAAGACAATAAAACTTGGGATGTTATGCTACCACCGATGGGAAAGAAGGTAGTCGGTTGCCGATGGGTCTATAAGGTAAAGTACAAAGCTTCCGGAGAAGTTGAGAAATACAAGGCGAGGCTTGTAGCAAAGGGGTTCACTCAAATAGAAGGAGAAGATTTCAACGAGACGTTTGCTCCTGTAGCTAAAATGACGACAGTTCGATGTCTTCTTTCAGTTGCTGTAGCAAAGGGGTGGGAGCTCCACCAAATGGATGTAAGCAACGCATTCCTACACGGGGATCTCGAAGAAGAAGTATACATGCAAGTTCCCGATGGATACCAAGTTCCCAAGAAAGGAATGGTTTGCCGTCTGAGAAAGTCCTTGTATGGGTTGAAACAAGCTTCGCGGAATTGGTACTCAAAACTCTCTCAATCACTCATAAACTATGGGTTCCAAGAATCTGATGCGGATCATAGCTTATTCACTTACACTGAAGAAGACAAATTCATGGCTGTTTTAGTGTATGTGGACGATCTGGTAGTTGCAGGAAATAATAGCTCTACATGCAACAAATTCAAGCAATATCTAAAGCAGTGTTTTCACATGAAGGACCTTGGATCTCTAAAATATTTCCTAGGTCTTGAGTTAGCGCGAGGAGCAACTGGGCTATTCATTTGCCAACGAAAATACACTCTAGATATTTTAAGCAAGTGCAAAATGCTTGACTGCAAACCATCCTCATTTCCAATGGAGCAAAATCAGAAACTTGCTTTGGATGCAGGTCCAATTTTCGCAAATCCGCCGCGTTACAGAAGACTGGTTGGTCGTCTAATCTATCTGACCATTACACGACCAGAGATCACTTATTCAGTTCACATATTGAGCCAGTTTATGCAAGCTCCTCAACAGGCTCATTGGGATGCAGCCATGCGTGTACTGAGGTATTTGAAATCATCGCCAGGACAAGGTATCATCCTACCTAAGGACAATGATCTCCAACTAGTAGGATATTGTGATTCGGATTGGGCATCATGCCCTTTAACTCGAAGATCCACCACAGGTTACTTGATGAAATTAGGATCTGCCCCAATATCATGGAAGACGAAGAAGCAAATCACCGTGTCAAAGTCATCAAGTGAGGCAGAGTATCGAGCCATGAACCAAGCTGTTAGCGAGATCATTTGGTTGCGCAGTCTATTGTCCAGTTTACAAATTCAGTATGATTGTCCTACTGTTCTGCATTGTGATAATCAAGCTGCAATCCACATTGCAGCAAACCCAGTATTCCACGAAAGGACAAAACACATTGAAACCGATTGCCATTTCATTCGTACTCATCTGCAGAGAGGCGTAATTTCCACCACCTATATCCATACTAAAAAGCAACAGGCTGATATATTCACGAAGGCATTAGCATCCAAGCAGTTTCAAGATCTTACTGCCAAGTTGGGTCTTCATAACCCTCACACTCCAACTTGAGGGGGAGTATTGAAGAGTTAAATAATATTTTTGATTCTCTCCTACAGTCAGACTATGTATTATAGGAGGAATTATAGGGTCTACGGTTTTGACCTTCAACAGTTGAGATTTCATAGGATATGTATTTATTAGTTTTATTAGTCTTTTATTAGCCTTCTTTAGTTAGCCTCTTCTGGTTAATATATATCCATGTACAGTTTCTTTGTTTTGATATATACAGAAATATATGCCTTTCAATAGAATCTCCGTAGATTTCTAGTCACAAAACTATTTTTTTTTCCTTGTATAATATCAATTTTAAAAAATATATCTTAACATAATATTGAACTTAACTACTATGCAAAAATCAGCTAAACTGTGGGAATGGACCGTTATTTGGTTAGTTAAACTGTTAAAAGTATTAAAGTTAAAGAATGAAGGAAGTATTGAATATGGGAGAGTTATTTTACAGTGAACATTGAGAGCCAACAACAGAAAGAAATGATGTTATCAATAATCGAGCATGTGGTGTTGTTCAGGATCAAAGAAGACGTTCCACAATCAGCGATTGATTCCATGGTGAAGCAAGTGAATTCCCTTATCTCTCTTGAAGAGCCACTTCACTTAACTATGGGTCCGTTGGTAAGTATTCAATCCTCCAATTCCATTTCATCTTTCAATTTCACTCACATGATCCATAGTAGATTCAGATCCAAGGAAGATCTCCATGCCTATGCAGTGCACCCTACACACTTGGCAGTCATCAAAGATAACAAGCCTATAGTTGATGAAACCATGGCTCTTAATTGGGTCACCGAGGTTCACGATAACGACTTGGTTCTACAACATGGATCTGCTATGCAAGTTGTGTTCTTCAAGTTGAAGGAGGGTTTGGGAGAAGAAGTTAAAGATGAGGTGTTGAAGGGTATAAGTGGAATTCAACATCAGTTTAATTGTGGGGAAAATTTCTCTCCTGGTAGAGCTAAAGGGTTCTCTATTGGTTCCCTTTCGGTTTTTCCAAGTTTAAGGGAATTGCATGAAGTTGATTCTCATGAGGAATTTCGCAAATATGATACGAATGATAAGGTTAAGGAAAATCTGGACACTGTATTGGTTCTTGGTTATGTGTCACATAACCCAACATCGCCTTGACGAGGTTTTTTTACTTTGATTTTCTTAAAATATGGTTTTGTTTCCTAGTTGAATTAGACCATTGCTCTTCTGACATTCAAAATATGCTAGGAACATAAGTAAAAGATCAAAAAATCCAGCTCGCTGAGAGTATTTTAGTAATTTACTTATGTTGTTAAGAATTTCTAATTATCAAAAAAGCAATCGTCGTTGAATTAATGTCAGTGTTACCCATTTGTAATGTGATGTTAGTTAGGTACGATATATGACACGATTTATGTAGTCTACCTACCTTCGAAATTGGGGATATGTTGGTTGATCTTTATTAAATTGGTTGAGTGGCAATATTCATGATTTGGTACTTTAGCTACTTTCAGCGTGCACTGTGTACTTCCTTTTATTAATATCTTGTTGAAATTATGTAATATTTCAAAATTTTCATTCTTCTTTTTAGCATCATGTGCTTAAGCAAGTTAATTCCATAAATATTTCTGTAGTGAAATATTGATGATGTTCTTTTTTTGACAAAATAGTGAAATATTGACTGTGATTCTTATTTCTGAATGCAGGCTATAATCCAAACTACCTTAATTCTGATGTCATATTCTTTACAAATTTAATATATCTCTGTTTTGTTTGTCTTTGCGACTATCTAAATATGGCAATCATTTTCATCCTCAATGTTTTTTTTTCTTCTTTTTGGCTGTCACCGTGGTCATGTTCTTTATGAGTTTCTCAGTGTAATAACTAGTGACTAGAAAAGTAAAACTGGTAGATGATTAACTAGATACTTTTTGATGTTTTTTACATAATTATTACTTGTTAGACACTCATTGACCTTTTTAAACCCTTTTATTCTTCTTTATGTGAATCATTTGGATTATATAATTTGTGAATTAGTTTACTGATTTGATTGAGCATTTTCATTTGAGTTTAATACTGTATAACATATTATACAGTTTTTTTTAGGGGAGCACACATTATAAACTTGTCATTATGTGTATATTCTATATACACATCACTTGTTCGTGTATCATTAAATTAATCTCTCTCGGAGGATTAGTTTGTTTGAAAATACTACATCCAGATCATTTGCATCATTTTCATAAAATGATGTAGGCATGTAGCCCTATCTTAAACAATTTATAAGTTAAATGTTTCATAAACTAAATGTCTTAAGAATGATAATCGTTCGTTCCCACTTTTGAGTTTGTTAAAAAACTTATCCAATGATAATTAACTGCCGATGAAGTAAATATGTAATTTTCTGGTGTTTCATGGCAAAGGTTAAAGTGTGAACAGCAAGCTTCCTTAAAAATTGTGTTTTTTTTTTTTTAAGGAAAAAATTGTGTTAAGATGTGCTTAAACCTCATGCCTCATGACCTAACAATTAGAAATAGGTGGGGAAATTGTTCTTTAAACTCCTAAAAATTGCTCACAAACAACCTAAAACACCTATACGAATAGTTAATTGCTGTTAGACGCCAAATAATAATTAACTACGGTTCAATTTTTTTTAGTGTCCCTAAAAAGCACAATTACCATTTAGTGCTCGGTAACATAGGAGTGAAGGATACTAACAATACACTCATTTCAACATTTTTGTCTGTTGAGAGAGTAAAAGAATAATTTAATTAAATAAATTTGTATGATTGATGAAATTGAAAAAGAAAGAGGTTATAGATTTACATTCAGGTGGAAGGTGAGAAGTAGAAAGTTGAACAGAGCGGTCTCTGAATGTTATTCATGATAGTAACATTTAGTGGAACTTGTAAATTTTTCATTTAATGAAAGAGTTTATATTAGGCATACTTTTCTATATCTTTTATTAAAAAAATATTCAACATTCATTATTTTTTGAGACAACTAAATTCATAACATAGATATATAGTGGGAGAAAATAGATATATATAGTGTACAATATTAGAATCAAACTCAGTTGCATCGTGTCTTGACGATAGAAAATTATCCATCGCTTTTATTGAATCGAGCTCGGAATCAACCGGAACAAAGTTTAGTTCATAAACTCGTTGCTTCTTCCACATGCACATCACATTTTGGCTTAAACCACTATTTTAGCAAAATAAAGAGCACCCATTTCATCCTTATACAAATATCAATACCGACTTTGTTATCGAAGGAGAAAAAAGATGCATCAATGTTACATTCAACATTCACAATTATTAATAATTGAAAATTTTAAATGTTATTTCAATGATTTTTTTTCTTTCTAAATGCAATATTTAAATATTACAATTTTTAAATGATATTAAATAGTTTTATCAAATAATACATTTAGCCATTAGTTCATATACAAATTGTAATACATTTAGCCATTTGTAGTTCATATACAATTGATAAAGGTGAGAATCTCATAACCTCTTTGAACATAGTTTCAAACCTTAGAGTCACTAAAATTATATATATATATATATTGTAGGAACAAATAGACGGAATTGTTACATATGCTCATTTGCCAATACATAGTTGTCGAATTATTACAATGTTAGATATTTATTTAGAGTTCCCACTTTGTGAATCCTATCATTCTCTCAAGTTCACTCACTCTAATTCCTATAGAGTAAAGACTCAACTAAAGTAAAAAATTCATTCTGTGTGTCATTGTTTTCAAAAAAACGAAAAGAAGAAGGTTAGGGTTTTGGAAATCGTGCAGCTTCCAGAATGATTCGCTCCAATGGCGTTAGGCTTCTCTCATCTCATCTCATCCGCGACTCATGCAAATCCGTATGCAATCTTTCTCTCACGCTCCTTAATTCATCCATTTTATTTTCTGCTTATCTTTTCGTTGGTGAATTTCAGATCTATGAAGGAGTGTTCCATAGGACATTGGATTCTGGACTCTGGACTCTTTCCAGAGTTATTGGAGGAGGAGGTGGTACTTGTTATTCACCCTTTTCATTTTCTAAACAAATACTATCATCTTAAGATCTACCCTGTTAATTTTACAATTGCAGTTGCACATGGACATGGCGTTAATGTCAATAACCGAGTGCTACCAAACTCATCAATCCGTGGTTCAGGTATTAATCATAAAACATAAATGCATTAGAGTAGTATTATACTTTTAGTAGGGCTTCCAAGTTCATGTATGCTAGTACTAATTTACTTTCTTTTAGTTACTAACATTTCCCATATATGCTTGATTATTGACCTTTATTTTCCCCTTTCAGCATCACTGTCAAGATACCACATTTATGAAAGTTATCCATCTTCTTCTTCTCTAGTCAAGAGAAAGAGAAAGGGAAGAAAGGGAATTGACGGGGTAAATTTTTTTTACTTAACTATCCTGTGTCAATTCGTTCCCATAATTTGTATTTTAATATTTCCATGTGTTCTATGCCTAATCACTGTGTCAATACAAGGTCACTGATGCGGATTTTCAAAAAGGGTTTGAAAATTGGTGCAAGAAACATAAAGCAACATTCTCCTCAGAGGAAGATAAACAAACCACGTTCAACTGGTTCCGTAAAACTTATATCTACGGTCGTGAATTTCCTTGTGCTGCTGCCCCTCCCGTTCATCTCAAAGATATCATAGATTGCATTCGGAGATATGGAATACATGGAGACAGTAAAGTGAAGTATGAGTTTTTGTTGGAAAGATCGAGGTGCACAAATTTTACTCTTGATTCAATGTAGAGGATGCACATACGAATTTACAAGGATCATTTTCATCTTTTTTATGTTCTTTTTTCTTTTTCATCTTAGTTTGCTTTCCTAATTAATTTCTTATAATGGTGGTGGCTTTAAGTTTGAGTTCCGTAGTAAGAGTGGTAATATGCTACATGTGAGATAAAATCACAATTTTGGTATAGAATCATACGTAAATCATGAGTTAGAGAATTCTAAGCTCTCCTTCTTTAACATTCAGTGTTGTGTGTCATTGTCAGTTGCCATTATTTATTATGTTTTCCAATACACTTCTTGTAACATGTTTAATTCTATTATTTGACTGGTTTGTACTTTGTGTGACAATCACTGTTGCATACCTCAAAACAGAGAAGTACAAGCAATAAACACAAATTAGTAGAAATATTTTTGGTATTATTGAATTAGAAATTGAAAATGCAGATGAGAACACACTCCCCAATCCTCCCCGGAGCAGAGCTGAGGTGAGCTTGCTCCACAGAGAGAGATTACAATTCTCCGCCCCCTTTCTCGGATCAATCCTTAATAACATAAATCATAACTAAACCACGCCCTCTCAAACTGGCCCTACTGCCACATCAGCAGTGCTACTTCCTATTTCTCCTCACATAGGCTTTCCACTCCTTAGGCCCACTTTGCTGGCCCAATATCATTGCGTCCCTATCAATTACCATGTTTATAAAGCTTGCCATAATTGCACAAACATAATGTTTTTGCTGTAAAGCTTTGTACTCTTTAGTCTTTACATACTGTATGTAATAATTTAATTATTCTAGATGTTTGTCTTCACTGTGGGAGATATATGCGTCAAAACACCGGGCTTTGACCTATAACTTATCACCATTTTGTATATTTTTGTTGCTTATGATGTTCTTATTGGACTCGATTGCATATTTTTACCTTTCCATTGCCTCGTCTTTAAAGGGCTCATTTAACCTTAAATTTGATTGGAGACATGATTTGTTATGGTTCTTTTCAAAGTTCTAAGATTGTTTAAAACCATATTTGATATGTAGAAGTATTGAACGATCTTTGCACATTCCTTATTCCATTTTTTTTCTTTATGCACATGAAGGCATCCTATCTATCCTCCCTATCTGGCGAACTACAACATGGATGACCCTTCTGTCGTGGCTGAATTCCATGAACTTGAGGAAGTTTCTAAATGTAACTGTCCTGACTGTTGCACCGGCCGCGACCTCGGGCAATATTGAACGCGGCGCCAGGTTGTTGTCTACCAATGGAGACCCTACAATAACGTAAGATTGAATGATCATTTTCATGTTTTTCTGTTCTTTTTCTGTCCTATCTTCATATTATGGTGGCTTTAAGTTAAAGTTATTTATTAAGAGTAGTAATATGCTATGTGCGGGATAAAATCATGATTATGGTATTAAATCAAACTTTTGGAATGGTGAATAGGTAGGTAATGAGTTGGAATTGTATGCTCTCCTCTAGTAATGCAGTGTTGTGTGTCATTGACACAATTTGTTGTATTTTATCAACATATTTCTTTTTGTTTTAGTCATATAACATGTTTCCTTTATTCTATTGTTTTATTGTTCTCTATGCTAATCACTATGTTTATAAAGCTTGCAATAGCTTTTCAAATCGAATGTTTTTGCTGTATAACTTTGTTCTTTGTACAAATTACATGCGATAATTTTATATTTCTAGATGTTTATCTTCAGTTTGGGAGATATATGCATCGTAACACTTGGTTACGAGCTGTACCCATCACCATTTTGCATATTTTTGCTAATTTTGATGTTCTTATTGAATTCTATTGTATATTTTTACCTTTCATATCCTACTTAGTCACTTAGGCATTGTTGTGTATACATGCCTCATTTTTAAATGGGGCTCATTAAACATTATTTTCTCTTTGGGTGAAACCATTTAACATTAACCTTGATCTGAGACATGGATTGTTTTAGCATGTCATTGGTGCTTTTTCAATGTTTTAAGGTTTTGTTTAAAAGCCATTTTTATACGCCGAAGTATTGGACGGTCTTTCTACATTTCTTGTTTTTAAATTCTTTCTCGCATGATGTTACCCTCGTGTTCTCCTCATTGTAATTTCCTTCCCTCTGACAGTATTTGTTTTCTTATTGTGTTGTGACTTGCAGAAAGATATAAGTTATCTTGGGCAATGGCAACATTGTTATCTTGTCAAGGTTATATAGGTTATGCGTCTTGGTGGATCGCTGAGCTAGCACTGACTTTTAGTTTATGAATTTTTTTTTTTTTTTTTTTGATAAATAGACGAAATGGCAAAGCCATTATAAACTCACACACACAAGTGGAGGTACCGGGGTTCGAACCCCGGTCATGGCATCCGGCCTAACAATTTCGGCATTTCGGCAATTTATTTATATGTAATGGCTGTGTGGAGAAATAGCTGTTCTGATATATTTTAGACCTTCAAGAATATTTAAGAACTTATTGTTGAATCAATTAATTATATTTTTATTACAATCGCATTGCCATGGAAGCTTTTGGTATATTCCAACAAGTTTTAAAAAATGACTACCGAATTCTCAATTCTCATTGAACGTCGGTGTAAAACTAATTTACACAGACAATGCAAATCCCATTTTCTCTCTTTTCTCGGTTTGGTGTAAAATTTAACATGAATTTTTATCTATTTCTAGCAAACCAACTAGTTTGCAGAACTTTGAATATTCTTATCTGTGAATGAAAAAGAATAAACTGTACAGTAATACTAATAGGCTCAAACATTATATTTTTTTCACTATCTTCCACCACCATCTCTCTCCTTCCACACACAACCAGTTCACAAACACTCACCCTAGTCTGCACTTTACGTTCACCTAATTTTTTTTTTTTTTTGTTACTTATGCATTCACAAAAAAAAAATAAATTGTGATTCATGTTCTTAACTTTGATATTTTTTCTAATAGTTCTTCCAAACTAAACCAATTCATGAGACCGAAAATCACAGGATAAGTTATCCATTATGTCTTCTCCACCATCTTCAAATCCCTTATTGAAATTAAAATGACAGTACTTGTGTTTCATTTTCATCATCTTCAACATTCAGAGCATGCTATGATTTATGAACATCATAGTCATATTCAGATTTGTTTTTATTTTTATTTTTTACCATTTTTACACATAAACTATTAAAACCTGTAAAGCTTCAGCCACTTAAATAAATTTAGATTCCAATTTCATAAGAATTACAATCGACCGAAACATAATACCAAGATAAGAAGATTATAATAAAAATTGAATCACTAAATCGAAGACAAAGTAAAAAAAAAAAACGGGAGCATAATAACCAAGATGATGGAATTTTGGATTTTGAGGGGCGGAGTCCCGTAAGAAGTCCCTTCTATGGGAGTTATGGTCCTTGAATTTTTTCTGATTTTCTGGAGGGGCGGAGTCCCGTAAGAAGTCCCTTCTATGAGAGTTATGGTCCTTGAATTTTTTCTGATTTTCTGGGGAAGTTTTGAAGCAATCCGATCAAGTAGTCCAAAAACCCGATTTTTGACTAAGAACAGGTAACAATGACCCAAACCAGAAGAATGAAAGTTAGGAAAATTAATATTGTCCCAAAAATGACTATCCATGTTACAAACATGTTTAAGATTTGTGCTGAGGTCACGTTTAACATGGGAAAACAAACTTTCTTCCCATGATGGGAAACTTCACTTTTTACAGACACCAAACAGTTTTCCCAGTTGTGAAATAAATGGAATATGGATTCACCACTGTCAAGCTTCCCTAGAGTCATTACAGTTGTCTAAATCTCCACCGTTATATTTATCAAACGCTCCAAGTTTTATGTCTCAAAAGAAATTAAAAATACAGTATCAATAAAGGAAGGCTTCCCAGACCGCAAGCAAGGTTGTGTGGGGATCGAGAAGGCGGCCACCTCTATGGTGGTAGTGCCACAGAACACCGGCGAGGACAGGCAGGGAGCTTCTGTGTTGATGGATTAAACAGTTTATTTTATACTGTGACGTGAAGCTTGGGAATCGTACTAATGAAACAAATGGGTGGCACGGTGGTCATTCAACGAAGCGCCGCCGTCACGTTGCTGGAGCCCTGAATGAAGCTACTGTATTGTTGAGTTTAATCAATTGTTGCTGGAACCAAAAAGCAATACCAAATAAACTCAAATATATTATAAATGCACACGTGAACAACATATCCCAAAAACTGAAAATTCAAAGAGAAAGACTTGTATTTCATGTCTTTTGTGTTGCTTCTATAGATGAAGGAAATTCTTTGGTGTTGATTGCAGAGAAGTTAAATTCACATCAACGAGAGGCAACAATAGTTTTTCTTTTTCTTGTTTGATAAAAATAACTTGACGGAAGTTAAACAATGTCAAATAATAGGGGAGGTCAATGTTAAATAAGAAAATAGAGGGGGTGTCTGTGTCGTTTAAAGAGACCTCAAGGGAGATGAATGTATTTTTCCCAAACCTCTTTAATTAGAATGTGGGAAGCTTATATATTTTCAGATTTGATGAAACCTTGTAAATAAAATAGAAGACTGAGTTGCAAGACCTGCCCTCTTAAATTTGTGTAATGCAAAACCAGTCATTTGATAAAATTAGTGTGATTGAAAAAGCTTATGAAAAATCTTACAAGGTGTTCAAGATCAAACTGGTGGTATATTAATGTTAATATCTTTGTTATTTTAGTTTTGTTTGTGTTCATTGGGATTTTTATCATTAGAAGCTCTTGCAAAACTTATACCCATATCAGATAACCTTCACGCCAAATTAGTGGAGAATGGCAAGAAGAATGTTAGATAATGTTATAATTTCATTGATGACATGGCAGAGTACACTACGTTTGATTGTGTGAGCGGTTGAGATTTTTTTAAATGAAGTGACATTAGGATATTGTGAGGGTAGTCAATCTGAACCTCAAAAAGTTACTAGCAAGTAACCAACTTATGATCTGAACCGTTGAATAAATTAAATGATATATCTATGGTTGTAACATCAACTTTCCCATCATGGGAAATAACTCTCCTTTCCCATGTTAAACTCCACCTTGTGCTGATACAATTTGAATTATATAATCTGAACTGTTTTACCTTGAAAAATGGTATTTAGGAGGTTTCCGGATTATGTGATCCGGAAAAACCCATTACTCATCTTTTCACCATTTAACAAAAGAAAACATCATTTCCGATTATATAATCCGAAATGCTTCGAAGATAATTTTAGAAGAAAAAAAAAATAGGGCACGCGAGGAAAGACACGTGTAAAAGTAATGCTCAAAATAAAATTGGATTCACAAGAATCAAGTGAGTCACCCACTATCCCAGTCACTATCATTCATTTCCAGTGTAAACGATGTTGTGTCTGAGAACGCAGCTTTCATTTTCACTTCGCATACCTTCTTCCTCGTCATCTTCAAAACACCTCACACCACATCTTCTCTCATTTCCATCAAGATCTTCTTCTTCAATCAAAACCATGTCAACAACTCATTCCAAATCCCAAACCATAGAACACATCGTTCTCTTCAAAGTCAAACAAGACACCGAACCCTCCAAAATTACCTCCATGATTAACAATCTCAGCTCTCTCGTATCCCTCGATCAAGTCCTCCATCTTACCGTAGGCCCTCTCCTACGCAATCGTTCCACTTCATTAACCTTCACTCACATGCTTCACACTCGTTACAGCTCCAAACAAGATCTCGAAGCTTATTCCGCTCACCCTAGCCACGTCAGCGTCGTTAAGGGAAACGTGCTTCCTATCATTGATGATATCATGGCCGTTGATTGGATCGCTGAGGATCTTAACGGTGAGGATTTGGTTCCGAAGGAGGGTTCTGCGATGAGAGTTATGTTCTTGAAATTGAAGGAGAATGTTGTTAATGATAAGGTTTTACAGGTTATTAAAGAAATTCCAGAAAATTTTCAACAGATTAAGCAAATTTCCTATGGTGAGAATTTCTCTCCGGCGAGAGCTAAGGGATATTCGATTGCTTCGTTAGCGGTTTTTCCAGGAGAGAAGGAGATGGAGGAACATGATTCCAATCATGAGTTGATGAAATTTCAGAAGGATAAGGTTAGGGATCAGATTGAGAGTGTTGTTGTCGTTGATTATGTGGTGCCGCCGCCACCACCTCCTCAATCGGCAAGTCTTTGATGAAGGTTATTTCTGTTTGATCATTGCTTTTGAATTTTTCACTTCTGTGTTTCATTGTGTAGACCTGTTGTGTTGTACTCTCAATTTTGCAGTTTTTTTTACATCTTGGAAAGCTTATGAAAATAAATTTGAACTAGAAATAGCTTATGAACTTGTTGTAATTTGTTTTCAAAGGTTCTTTTATGTCAATCAATCAAAACATGATAATAAAACTTCAATAAGCTTATGAATGGGATGATGCCGGTGAACTTCAATTTTAACATTTTTCTTGAATTTTAAGTTGGTGTTGTGTGTAAAATAGCATAATGATATACTGGCAAAGGGTACATGAAATTATTAGAGCAACCTTACACAGTTTCACATTACCCCCGCCATTCCTTTTCTCCAAATTTCATAGAAAAAAACCTTCAATTTAGTCATTGGAATATCACACTCCCTTCCAATTTAGTTCTAAGTATAGATAAATTAGTCTTGAAAGTTGAAGAGAGTTATACTTAATAGACTAAGTTGAGATTTTGTTTCATTTCATACTATCCTATTCCTTATCATTATTACCCACAGGCACTATTAACCTTTCTCGTTCAGCCATATTCACTCTCCACCAGAGCTATCCCAACTCCAAGTCACTTTTTAGAATTCTCTGCGAGAACAACATACATATATGGCCTATAGATATGAGAGTGTTTTGATCAATTTTAAAACTTTTAGGTTGAATTGACATCCTTAATTACAAATTTTAGAATCTAAAGTATTAATTTCATCTATATTTTAGAATCTGAACTGGTAAAAGTTATGGAAAAAAAGTAGTCACAGTTGAACCGTAACTTATTTATAACACTTTAAAAATGGCAAAAAAATCTCATTCGAATTTTAAAATCTGAAAATCGAAAAGTATTTTTGAAAATTAAAAGGTTGCGTGAGAAGTATGGTGGATAAGATTAGAAATTCCCCCTATTTTATTCATGTTTTGAAAATTAAAATAGTTTATTTGTTAGATACCTGGGCTTGGTTCGCCCCAACCTGATGTATTTTAGGAAAATTGCTCTTCTCTCAGTAAAAAACGCTCACTTCCATATAGACCGACCAAAATACTCCCACTGAAATTCACATTGAAAGCTCACTTCCATACAACACCCTTTCAATCTATCGAGACATGTCACACGCAAAAACTCACAAAGAAAACATCAATGGCATCCACAGTCAAGTCACTAAACCCAACACCAACAAAGGGTTCAGATCCAACACCTGGAGAAGCAATGACAATGGAAGAGGAAAATTGTTTTTTTAACATTGAATACTTTCTATTGACATAAGTAAATGATCAAATTACCCCAGCGGTAGTTAATTGTCTCTGGCATATGCGGCTGCAGTTAATTGCCGCTGGCTCCTTCAGAGGTAGTTAATTGCCTTTGGCTTTTCTGCTTTTTTATTTTGATTTTACGTGTTTCGGTCGAAAAATCAAAATAAATTGAAACTTTACAGACCCTCTATTTTTTTTAGAGTTGTCTGCAACAAACCATATCAAAATTCAATTTCTAGGTCGACGTTTTGATGTTTTAGTTTCTTGAATTATTGGCGCATTAAAAATTCATATTTAATCCATCCGTTGTCGAAAAATTCAAATTTTTTGCGGGAATTTTTTTTTTTTTAAGTTCTTAATATGTGTACAAAAAATAATGAAAAAAATTCAATATCTATATAACTTTTCCGGACACGCAGTTGAAAAAATATTGCAATTTTAAGCGTTTCAGTAAAAAAATTAAAAATAAATTGACGATTACTCAAAATACTAAGAAAATTTGCAGATCCTCTATATCTATTTTTACAGAGGTGTCTGCAAAAAAACAGCTCAAAATTCAATTTTTAGGTTGATGTTTACGCGTTTTTAATTTTAGCGCGTTAAAAATTTATATATAATCCGTCCTTGTCGAAAAATTCAAAAAAAATTTGGGGGATGTTATTTTTTTGTTCTAAACATGAGTGCAAAAAAGCGTGAAAAAGTTCAACCTCTAGGACACTTTTTCGGACTCGCACTTGAAAAAAATTGCGATTTTGCATGGTTCGGTCGAAAAATCAAAATAAATTGAGACTTAGTCAAAATGCTACGAAAATTTATAGACACCTCTATAAAAATACATATAGATGATGTGCAATGTTTCGTAACATTCCGAATAAGTGTCGATTTTTTTTCAATTGCGATTTTGTGCGTTTCGGTCGAAAAATAAAAAAAATTGAGACTTATTTGGAATGTTACGAAACTTTTCATATCATCTATATATATTTTTATAGAGATGTATGTAAAGTTTCGTAGAATTCTGAATAACTTTCAATTTATTTTAATTTTTCAACCAAAACTCGTAAAATCATAATAAAAAACAACAAAGTCAGAGACAGGCACATATGCCAAGACAATTAACTACCGCTAGAGTAATTTAATCATTTACTTGTGTCAATAGGAAATATTCATTGTCAAAAAAACAATTTTCATGGAACAGCACGTGGTGGACAAGAGTGCAATGATGGTTCAAAGTTTCAATGTACATCCATGACATGTCTCGACAGATTGAAACTCATCCCTGCTGTTCACTTTGCTAAAAAATTGGAATTTGGGTGCTTTTCATTGAGAAAGTCAGAAAGAAAATTAGTGCGAGTTAACTTACGTGGGGTATTTTGAACCGTTTATATGGGAGTGTGTGTTTTTTGTTGGGAGAAGAGCAATTTTCGTATTTTAGGTTGGGTTGTGCCACCAAATATGTGGCCCAATGAAACTATGAGCGAACTTGATGTGTTCTCCGTTTGTTCGGTTAAGCTAGTTTGGATAGTTAAATTTGCTCTAATCGGTAATACTTCTTATGTTTTAAAGTACATGTTGCATTTTTAAAATGTGCACTATTCACATAATCTACTTTGATATTTTTTAATTAATACATAAATATTTAGTAAAAAAAACTATTTGTTAAAAAAAAAGTGTATAATATTTTTTTAAAAATAAATAAATGTTCAACTTTATAATTTATCCTCTAAAAAAAATTATATTTTAGATTGGCTACCGTCAAAATATATTTGACTCTTAAAAGAATATAGGTATATAGAAATAAAATTTCTAAAATACTCTAAAAAAAAATCACTTTTTAGATTAATTGAATAACTGATGTATCTAATTTATAATATATATTAGATACATCAATTATTCATTTAATTTGGACCGTCGTAAAAAAACATAGCATTTATGGGCAACCAAGCCAGATGAAGCTCATCATAATTAAAATCACTTCGCCTTACTGGCCTCATGTTTTGGGGGGCTATAGACTGGCATAACGAATATATCCATAAAAGGGCGATGCTAGTTGTTAGATATGAATAAAGGGTTTATAAATAGGTTGCATGTCGTATTTATAAATACACCCCTCACTCAAGGCGTAAAAGAGAGTCTCATCCAATATAGAATTATGTAACTTTGATTACCTAAGATCTTTAGGAATACGTAGGACCAGGAAAATCCATGTCCAGCTCACATCTAAATCATCACCTCTATGTTATATTATTTTCTGCAAGTACATAATCTATAAAAT
This sequence comes from Medicago truncatula, assembly GCF_003473485.1. Classification (NCBI taxonomy): domain Eukaryota; kingdom Viridiplantae; phylum Streptophyta; class Magnoliopsida; order Fabales; family Fabaceae; genus Medicago; species Medicago truncatula. Next base: position 60,210,353 of record NC_053045.1, on the reverse strand, counting down.
AATTTTTTTTCTTATATTAAGGATCGGAGAGAGTAACACTTTAAAAGTTAATAGAATATTATATTTATATATTAAAAGTTTTTTTTGTAAAAAAAAATAAAAAATTTAGTAGGTGTATCTAAAATAAAGTATAACACTGTTGAAGCCAGATATAAATTTCTAGCCAAGTGCATGTCCCATTCTAACATTGTTCCGTGACATGACATAAATGATAGCAATTCCATATGCAACCTAAAGTATCCATATATTGGCACATATGTGTATATATAGGTGGTTACCAATTACTCTTGCAAGTTATTTAATTCTGTCTACATCCAAACACGTACTCCAATCCGGAGAGTGAGGTAGGAATCCAAAACAGCCTAATTAAGAAGAGCATCAATGGGGAGAAGTCCTTGTTGTGCAAAGGAGGGATTGAACAGAGGTGCTTGGACAGCTCATGAAGACAAAATTCTCTCAGACTACATTAAGCTCCATGGTGAAGGAAAATGGAGAAACCTTCCCAAAAGAGCAGGTTCATTAATTATGTATCTTCTTACATAGATCATCAATGACGCACTTTTGTTTGCTTATATTTTTTTCCTTCATGTTTTTGTAAATATATTTATGCCATGCAGGTTTAAGAAGATGTGGAAAAAGTTGTAGACTTAGATGGTTGAATTATCTAAGACCAGATATTAAGAGAGGCAACATATCCTCAGATGAAGAAGATCTTATCATCCGACTTCACAAACTACTTGGAAATAGGTAACATTTGATTATCATAAAAAGTGATTACTAATACTAATTATTTTGAAGAATTTATGCTAATTGTTCTTCCTTTAATTTTTTGGTAGATGGTCTCTAATAGCTGGAAGACTACCAGGGCGAACAGACAATGAAATCAAGAATTATTGGAACACGAATTTAGGAAAAAAGGTTAAAGATCTCCAACAACAAAACACCAACAACTCTACTCCAAAAAATGCAAAGATCGCACATAAACAGAACAATCCTAAACCAATGGTGCCAAACTCACATGTTGTTCGTACAAAAGCTACCAAGTGCTCTAAGGTATTATTCATGAATTCACTCCCTAACTCATCAACAATGCAGAATTTGCAGAACAAAGTTGAGACAGAGACAAAAACAAAGCCATCAATGCATGTTGATAGCAGGGATAGTGATTCAATGAGTAACAACCAAATGGAGAATGGTAATGAATTTTTGTCATTTTCAGATGCGAAAAAAGGACTATCCACAGATTTGCTAGTTGATTTTAACATGGGAGATCATGATATTAGCTTATCCGAACTTTTGAACTCGGATTTTTCAACTGCATGCAATTTTGATTACAATGAGTTATTGTCACCTTGTTCTGACCAGACTCCTATGTTTTCGGATGAGATTCTCAAGAACTGGACAGAATGTAGTTTTGTTGATGAGAAAAATGTGACTAACAACCTTCATTATTTTACTTCTTTTCTCGAATCCAGTGAGGATGTACTTGGAGAATGAAATTAACCACTCTAGACTTTGTAGTTACAATTAGATGTCCTTCTTAAACATCCTTTTTACTCAATTAAATTAGCCACTCTAAGCTTTTTATTTGTTTATTTTGATTTCGTGCTACTATCCTTCAATAAGTAAATATATATTTTGCGGTTTAATATTGCTACCACCAATGGTTAGTGGTTACCAAAAATAATAAAATAGCTAAGATAGTATGAAGTCTTTCATTTCATGTTTGTGGACTTGGAAATCTCATGGAACGATGTTTAACGTATTATATATATTATTGGCATTGATTTTTGGGATCTTCTACATTGTCAAACTAAAGGGTTTTGGTTGTTTTCTAAACTAAAAATAAATTAATGACAATTTTTGTTATTCATCGAACTATTTGTAAACTCTTTTATTTCACACAAAAAAATAAAATTATTGTCTATAAGCATTAGGCTACTTTTCTATATCTTTTATTAAAAAAATATTCAACATTCATTATTTTTTGAGACAAATAAATTCATAACATAAATATATAGTGGGAGAAAATAGATATATAGTGTACAATATTAGAACCAAACTCAGTTGCATCGTATCTTGACGATAGAAAATTATCCATCGCTTTTATTGAATCGAGCTCGGAATAAACCGGAACCAAGTTTAGTTCATAAACTCGTTGCTTCTTCCACATGCACATCACATTTTGGCTTAAACCACTATTTTGGCAAAATAAAGAGCACCCATTTCATCCTTATACAAATGTCAATACCGACTTTGTTATCGAAGGAGAAAAAAGATGAATCAATGTTACATTCAACATTCACAATTATTAATAATTGAAAATTTTAAATGTTATTTCAATGATTTTTTTTTCTTTCTAAATGCAATATTTAAATATTACAATTTTTAAATGATATTAAATAGTTTTATCAAATAATACATTTAGCCATTGTTCATATACAAATTGTAATACATTTAGCCATTTGTAGTTCATATACAATTGGTAAAGGGGAGAATCTCATAACCTCTTTGAACATAGTTTCAAACCTTAGAGTCACTAAAATTATATATATATATATATATATATATATTGTAGAACTAATAGACGACATTTTTTTTAAAGGAAAAAAATGGGGCGGTTATAAAGATGAACATGGTTACTTGTTTAATTAAAAAAATAATTAATTTAAATTAATAGGGTTAAATTTGGAAGAAAATATAAAAAGCTACCAGCTATAAGCTAAAAAGCTATTTGAAATAGCTTTTCAAAAAACGCTATAAGCTCATGAAAAAAGCTTGTTACCAAACACGTCACGTTTTCATCTAACGAACTTATAAGCTAATCCAACAAACTATAAGCTAGCTTTTTTTGTTACCAAACACACTGCCTAAAAAATTAACGAAGAGGACTATAGAAAATAAGTTAAGGGATCAAATCCCATACTTGACACGGAAAGTTACACTAGTATACATACAAGCCACGACACCGAAAACAAAAATAAAAAATTCATTCTGTGTGTCATTGTTTTCAAAAAAACGAAAAGAAGAAGGTTAGGGTTTTGGAAATCGTGCAGCTTCCAGAATGATTCGCTCCAATGGCGTTAGGCTTCTCTCATCTCATCTCATCCGCGACTCATGCAAATCCGTATGCAATCTTTCTCTCACGCTCCTTAATTCATCCATTTTATTTTCTGCTTATCTTTTCGTTGGTGAATTTCAGATCTATGAAGGAGTGTTCCATAGGACATTGGATTCTGGACTCTGGACTCTTTCCAGAGTTATTGGAGGAGGAGGTGGTACTTGTTATTCACCCTTTTCATTTTCTAAACAAATACTATCATCTTAAGATCTACCCTGTTAATTTTACAATTGCAGTTGCACATGGACATGGCGTTAATGTCAATAACCGAGTGCTACCAAACTCATCAATCCGTGGTTCAGGTATTAATCATAAAACATAAATGCATTAGAGTAGTATTATACTTTTAGTAGGGCTTCCAAGTTCATGTATGCTAGTACTAATTTACTTTCTTTTAGTTACTAACATTTCCCATATATGCTTGATTATTGACCTTTATTTTCCCCTTTCAGCATCACTGTCAAGATACCACATTTATGAAAGTTATCCATCTTCTTCTTCTCTAGTCAAGAGAAAGAGAAAGGGAAGAAAGGGAATTGACGGGGTAAATTTTTTTTACTTAACTATCCTGTGTCAATTCGTTCCCATAATTTGTATTTTAATATTTCCATGTGTTCTATGCCTAATCACTGTGTCAATACAAGGTCACTGATGCGGATTTTCAAAAAGGGTTTGAAAATTGGTGCAAGAAACATAAAGCAACATTCTCCTCAGAGGAAGATAAACAAACCACGTTCAACTGGTTCCGTAAAACTTATATCTACGGTCGTGAATTTCCTTGTGCTGCTGCCCCTCCCGTTCATCTCAAAGATATCATAGATTGCATTCGGAGATATGGAATACATGGAGACAGTAAAGTGAAGTATGAGTTTTTGTTGGAAAGATCGAGGTGCACAAATTTTACTCTTGATTCAATGTAGAGGATGCACATACGAATTTACAAGGATCATTTTCATCTTTTTTATGTTCTTTTTTCTTTTTCATCTTAGTTTGCTTTCCTAATTAATTTCTTATAATGGTGGTGGCTTTAAGTTTGAGTTCCGTAGTAAGAGTGGTAATATGCTACATGTGAGATAAAATCACAATTTTGGTATAGAATCATACGTAAATCATGAGTTAGAGAATTCTAAGCTCTCCTTCTTTAACATTCAGTGTTGTGTGTCATTGTCAGTTGCCATTATTTATTATGTTTTCCAATACACTTCTTGTAACATGTTTAATTCTATTATTTGACTGGTTTGTACTTTGTGTGACAATCACTGTTGCATACCTCAAAACAGAGAAGTACAAGCAATAAACACAAATTAGTAGAAATATTTTTGGTATTATTGAATTAGAAATTGAAAATGCAGATGAGAACACACTCCCCAATCCTCCCCGGAGCAGAGCTGAGGTGAGCTTGCTCCACAGAGAGAGATTACAATTCTCCGCCCCCTTTCTCGGATCAATCCTTAATAACATAAATCATAACTAAACCACGCCCTCTCAAACTGGCCCTACTGCCACATCAGCAGTGCTACTTCCTATTTCTCCTCACATAGGCTTTCCACTCCTTAGGCCCACTTTGCTGGCCCAATATCATTGCGTCCCTATCAATTACCATGTTTATAAAGCTTGCCATAATTGCACAAACATAATGTTTTTGCTGTAAAGCTTTGTACTCTTTAGTCTTTACATACTGTATGTAATAATTTAATTATTCTAGATGTTTGTCTTCACTGTGGGAGATATATGCGTCAAAACACCGGGCTTTGACCTATAACTTATCACCATTTTGTATATTTTTGTTGCTTATGATGTTCTTATTGGACTCGATTGCATATTTTTACCTTTCCATTGCCTCGTCTTTAAAGGGCTCATTTAACCTTAAATTTGATTGGAGACATGATTTGTTATGGTTCTTTTCAAAGTTCTAAGATTGTTTAAAACCATATTTGATATGTAGAAGTATTGAACGATCTTTGCACATTCCTTATTCCATTTTTTTTCTTTATGCACATGAAGGAATCCTATCTATCCTCCCTATCTGGGGAACTACAACATGGATGACCCTTCTGTCGTGGCTGAATTCCATGAACTTGAGGAAGTTTCTAAATGTAACTGTCCTGACTGTTGCACTGGCCGCGACCTCGGGCAATATTGAACGCGGCGCCAGGTTGTTGTCTACTAATGGAGACCCTACAATAACGTAAGATTGAATGATCATTTTCATGTTTTTCTGTTCTTTTTCTGTCCTATCTTCATATTATGGTGGCTTTAAGTTAAAGTTATTTATTAAGAGTAGTAATATGCTATGTGCGGGATAAAATCATGATTATGGTATTAAATCAAACTTTTGGAATGGTGAATAGGTAGGTAATGAGTTGGAATTGTATGCTCTCCTCTAGTAATGCAGTGTTGTGTGTCATTGACACAATTTGTTGTATTTTATCAACATATTTCTTTTTGTTTTAGTCATATAACATGTTTCCTTTATTCTATTGTTTTATTGTTCTCTATGCTAATCACTATGTTTATAAAGCTTGCAATAGCTTTTCAAATCGAATGTTTTTGCTGTATAACTTTGTTCTTTGTACAAATTACATGCGATAATTTTATATTTCTAGATGTTTATCTTCAGTTTGGGAGATATATGCATCGTAACACTTGGTTACGAGCTGTACCCATCACCATTTTGCATATTTTTGCTAATTTTGATGTTCTTATTGAATTCTATTGTATATTTTTACCTTTCATATCCTACTTAGTCACTTAGGCATTGTTGTGTATACATGCCTCATTTTTAAATGGGGCTCATTAAACATTATTTTCTCTTTGGGTGAAACCATTTAACATTAACCTTGATCTGAGACATGGATTGTTTTAGCATGTCATTGGTGCTTTTTCAATGTTTTAAGGTTTTGTTTAAAAGCCATTTTTATACGCCGAAGTATTGGACGGTCTTTCTACATTTCTTGTTTTTAAATTCTTTCTCGCATGATGTTACCCTCGTGTTCTCCTCATTGTAATTTCCTTCCCTCTGACAGTATTTGTTTTCTTATTGTGTTGTGACTTGCAGAAAGATATAAGTTATCTTGGGCAATGGCAACATTGTTATCTTGTCAAGGTTATATAGGTTATGCGTCTTGGTGGATCGCTGAGCTAGCACTGACTTTTAGTTTATGAATTTATTTATATGTAATGGCTGTGTGGAGAAATAGCTGTTCTGATATATTTTAGACCTTCAAGAATATTTAAGAACTTATTGTTGAATCAATTAATTATATTTTTATTACAATCGCATTGCCATGGAAGCTTTTGGTATATTCCAACAAGTTTTAAAAAATGACTACCGAATTCTCAATTCTCATTGAACGTCGGTGTAAAACTAATTTACACAGACAATGCAAATCCCATTTTCTTTCTTTTCTCGGTTTGGTGTAAAATTTAACATGAATTTTTTATCTATTTCTAGCAAACCAACCAGTTTGCAGAACTTTGAATATTCTTATCTGTGAATGAAAAAGAATAAACTGTACAGTAATACTAATAGGCTCAAACATTATATTTTTTCCACTATCTTCCACCACCATCTCTCTCCTTCCACACACAACCAGTTCACAAACACTCACCCTAGTCTGCACTTTACGTTCACCTAATTTTTTTTTTTGTTACTTATGCATTCACAAAAAAAAATAAAAATTGTGATTCATGTTCTTAACTTTGATATATTTCCTAATAGTTCTTCCAAACTAAACCAATTCATGAAACCGAAAGTCACAGGATAAGTTATCCATTATGTCTTCTCCACCATCTTCAAATCCCTTATTGAAATTAAAATGACAGTACTTGTGTTTCATTTTCATCATCTTCAACATTCAGAGCATGCTATGATTTATGAACATCATAGTCATATTCAGATTTGTTTTTATTTTTATTTTTTACCATTTTTACACATAAACTATTAAAACCTGTAAAGCTTCAGCCACTTAAATAAATTTAGATTCCAATTTCATAAGAATTACAATCGACTGAAACATAATACCAAGATAAGAAGATTATAATAAAAATTGAATCACTAAATCGAAGACAAAGTAAAAAAAAAAAAACGGGAGCATAATAACCAAGATGATGGAATTTTGGATTTTGAGAGGCGGAGTCCCGTAAGAAGTCCCTTCTATGGGAGTTATGGTCCTTGAATTTTTTCTGATTTTCTGGGGAAGTTTTGGAGCAATCCGATCAAGGAGTCCAAAAACCCGATTTTTGACTAAGAACAGATAACAATGACTCAAACCAGAAGAATGAAAGTTAGGAAAATTAATATTGTCCCAAAAATGACTATGCATGTTACAAACATGTTTAAGATTTGTGCTGATACAATTTGGATTATATAATCTGAACTGTTTTACCTTAAAAAATGGTATTTAGGGGGTTTCCAGATTATGTGATCCGGAAAAACCCATTACTCATCTTTTTACCATTTAACAAAAGAAAACGAAGAAAAAAAAAATAGGGTGCTAGGGAAAAGACACGTGGAAAAGTAATGCTCAAAATAAAATTGGATTCACAAGAATCAAGTGAGTCACCCACTATCCCAGTCACTATCATTCATTTCCAGTGTAAACGATGTTGTGTCTGAGAACGCAGCTTTCATTTTCACTTCGCATACCTTCTTCCTCGTCATCTTCAAAACACCTCACACCACATCTTCTCTCATTTCCATCAAGATCTTCTTCTTCAATCAAAACCATGTCAACAACTCATTCCAAATCCCAAACCATAGAACACATCGTTCTCTTCAAAGTCAAACAAGACACCGAACCCTCCAAAATTACCTCCATGATTAACAATCTCAGCTCTCTCGTATCCCTCGATCAAGTCCTCCATCTTACCGTAGGCCCTCTCCTACGCAATCGTTCCACTTCATTAACCTTCACTCACATGCTTCACACTCGTTACAGCTCCAAACAAGATCTCGAAGCTTATTCCGCTCACCCTAGCCACGTCAGCGTCGTTAAGGGAAACGTGCTTCCTATCATTGATGATATCATGGCCGTTGATTGGATCGCTGAGGATCTTAACGGTGAGGATTTGGTTCCGAAGGAGGGTTCTGCGATGAGAGTTATGTTCTTGAAATTGAAGGAGAATGTTGTTAATGATAAGGTTTTACAGGTTATTAAAGAAATTCCAGAAAATTTTCAACAGATTAAGCAAATTTCCTATGGTGAGAATTTCTCTCCGGCGAGAGCTAAGGGATATTCGATTGCTTCGTTAGCGGTTTTTCCAGGAGAGAAGGAGATGGAGGAACATGATTCCAATCATGAGTTGATGAAATTTCAGAAGGATAAGGTTAGGGATCAGATTGAGAGTGTTGTTGTCGTTGATTATGTGGTGCCGCCGCCACCACCTCCTCAATCGGCAAGTCTTTGATGAAGGTTATTTCTGTTTGATCATTGCTTTTGAATTTTTCACTTCTGTGTTTCATTGTGTAGACCTGTTGTGTTGTACTCTCAATTTTGCAGTTTTTTTTACATCTTGGAAAGCTTATGAAAATAAATTTGAACTAGAAATAGCTTATGAACTTGTTGTAATTTGTTTTCAAAGGTTCTTTTATGTCAATCAATCAAAACATGATAATAAAACTTCAATAAGCTTATGAATGGGATGATGCCGGTGAACTTCAATTTTAACATTTTTCTTGAATTTTAAGTTGGTGTTGTGTGTAAAATAGCATAATGATATACTGGCAAAGGGTACATGAAATTATTAGAGCAACCTTACACAGTTTCACATTACCCCCGCCATTCCTTTTCTCCAAATTTCATAGAAAAAAACCTTCAATTTAGTCATTGGAATATCACACTCCCTTCCAATTTAGTTCTAAGTATAGATAAATTAGTCTTGAAAGTTGAAGAGAGTTATACTTAATAGACTAAGTTGAGATTTTGTTTCATTTCATACTATCCTATTCCTTATCATTATTACCCACAGGCACTATTAACCTTTCTCGTTCAGCCATATTCACTCTCCACCAGAGCTATCCCAACTCCAAGTCACTTTTTAGAATTCTCTGCGAGAACAACATACATATATGGCCTATAGATATGAGAGTGTTTTGATCAATTTTAAAACTTTTAGGTTGAATTGACATCCTTAATTACAAATTTTAGAATCTAAAGTATTAATTTCATCTATATTTTAGAATCTGAACTGGTAAAAGTTATGGAAAAAAAGTAGTCACAGTTGAACCGTAACTTATTTATAACACTTTAAAAATGGCAAAAAAATCTCATTCGAATTTTAAAATCTGAAAATCGAAAAGTATTTTTGAAAATTAAAAGGTTGCGTGAGAAGTATGGTGGATAAGATTAGAAATTCCCCCTATTTTATTCATGTTTTGAAAATTAAAATAGTTTATTTGTTAGATACCTGGGCTTGGTTCGCCCCAACCTGATGTATTTTAGGAAAATTGCTCTTCTCTCAGTAAAAAACGCTCACTTCCATATAGACCGACCAAAATACTCCCACTGAAATTCACATTGAAAGCTCACTTCCATACAACACCCTTTCAATCTATCGAGACATGTCACACGCAAAAACTCACAAAGAAAACATCAATGGCATCCACAGTCAAGTCACTAAACCCAACACCAACAAAGGGTTCAGATCCAACACCTGGAGAAGCAATGACAATGGAAGAGGAAAATTGTTTTTTTAACATTGAATACTTTCTATTGACATAAGTAAATGATCAAATTACCCCAGCGGTAGTTAATTGTCTCTGGCATATGCGGCTGCAGTTAATTGCCGCTGGCTCCTTCAGAGGTAGTTAATTGCCTTTGGCTTTTCTGCTTTTTTATTTTGATTTTACGTGTTTCGGTCGAAAAATCAAAATAAATTGAAACTTTACAGACCCTCTATTTTTTTTAGAGTTGTCTGCAACAAACCATATCAAAATTCAATTTCTAGGTCGACGTTTTGATGTTTTAGTTTCTTGAATTATTGGCGCATTAAAAATTCATATTTAATCCATCCGTTGTCGAAAAATTCAAATTTTTTGCGGGAATTTTTTTTTTTTTAAGTTCTTAATATGTGTACAAAAAATAATGAAAAAAATTCAATATCTATATAACTTTTCCGGACACGCAGTTGAAAAAATATTGCAATTTTAAGCGTTTCAGTAAAAAAATTAAAAATAAATTGACGATTACTCAAAATACTAAGAAAATTTGCAGATCCTCTATATCTATTTTTACAGAGGTGTCTGCAAAAAAACAGCTCAAAATTCAATTTTTAGGTTGATGTTTACGCGTTTTTAATTTTAGCGCGTTAAAAATTTATATATAATCCGTCCTTGTCGAAAAATTCAAAAAAAATTTGGGGGATGTTATTTTTTTGTTCTAAACATGAGTGCAAAAAAGCGTGAAAAAGTTCAACCTCTAGGACACTTTTTCGGACTCGCACTTGAAAAAAATTGCGATTTTGCATGGTTCGGTCGAAAAATCAAAATAAATTGAGACTTAGTCAAAATGCTACGAAAATTTATAGACACCTCTATAAAAATACATATAGATGATGTGCAATGTTTCGTAACATTCCGAATAAGTGTCGATTTTTTTTCAATTGCGATTTTGTGCGTTTCGGTCGAAAAATAAAAAAAATTGAGACTTATTTGGAATGTTACGAAACTTTTCATATCATCTATATATATTTTTATAGAGATGTATGTAAAGTTTCGTAGAATTCTGAATAACTTTCAATTTATTTTAATTTTTCAACCAAAACTCGTAAAATCATAATAAAAAACAACAAAGTCAGAGACAGGCACATATGCCAAGACAATTAACTACCGCTAGAGTAATTTAATCATTTACTTGTGTCAATAGGAAATATTCATTGTCAAAAAAACAATTTTCATGGAACAGCACGTGGTGGACAAGAGTGCAATGATGGTTCAAAGTTTCAATGTACATCCATGACATGTCTCGACAGATTGAAACTCATCCCTGCTGTTCACTTTGCTAAAAAATTGGAATTTGGGTGCTTTTCATTGAGAAAGTCAGAAAGAAAATTAGTGCGAGTTAACTTACGTGGGGTATTTTGAACCGTTTATATGGGAGTGTGTGTTTTTTGTTGGGAGAAGAGCAATTTTCGTATTTTAGGTTGGGTTGTGCCACCAAATATGTGGCCCAATGAAACTATGAGCGAACTTGATGTGTTCTCCGTTTGTTCGGTTAAGCTAGTTTGGATAGTTAAATTTGCTCTAATCGGTAATACTTCTTATGTTTTAAAGTACATGTTGCATTTTTAAAATGTGCACTATTCACATAATCTACTTTGATATTTTTTAATTAATACATAAATATTTAGTAAAAAAAACTATTTGTTAAAAAAAAAGTGTATAATATTTTTTTAAAAATAAATAAATGTTCAACTTTATAATTTATCCTCTAAAAAAAATTATATTTTAGATTGGCTACCGTCAAAATATATTTGACTCTTAAAAGAATATAGGTATATAGAAATAAAATTTCTAAAATACTCTAAAAAAAAATCACTTTTTAGATTAATTGAATAACTGATGTATCTAATTTATAATATATATTAGATACATCAATTATTCATTTAATTTGGACCGTCGTAAAAAAACATAGCATTTATGGGCAACCAAGCCAGATGAAGCTCATCATAATTAAAATCACTTCGCCTTACTGGCCTCATGTTTTGGGGGGCTATAGACTGGCATAACGAATATATCCATAAAAGGGCGATGCTAGTTGTTAGATATGAATAAAGGGTTTATAAATAGGTTGCATGTCGTATTTATAAATACACCCCTCACTCAAGGCGTAAAAGAGAGTCTCATCCAATATAGAATTATGTAACTTTGATTACCTAAGATCTTTAGGAATACGTAGGACCAGGAAAATCCATGTCCAGCTCACATCTAAATCATCACCTCTATGTTATATTATTTTCTGCAAGTACATAATCTATAAAATAATTTTTTTTCTTATATTAAGGATCGGAGAGAGTAACACTTTAAAAGTTAATAGAATATTATATTTATATATTAAAAGTTTTTTTTGTAAAAAAAAATAAAAAATTTAGTAGGTGTATCTAAAATAAAGTATAACACTGTTGAAGCCAGATATAAATTTCTAGCCAAGTGCATGTCCCATTCTAACATTGTTCCGTGACATGACATAAATGATAGCAATTCCATATGCAACCTAAAGTATCCATATATTGGCACATATGTGTATATATAGGTGGTTACCAATTACTCTTGCAAGTTATTTAATTCTGTCTACATCCAAACACGTACTCCAATCCGGAGAGTGAGGTAGGAATCCAAAACAGCCTAATTAAGAAGAGCATCAATGGGGAGAAGTCCTTGTTGTGCAAAGGAGGGATTGAACAGAGGTGCTTGGACAGCTCATGAAGACAAAATTCTCTCAGACTACATTAAGCTCCATGGTGAAGGAAAATGGAGAAACCTTCCCAAAAGAGCAGGTTCATTAATTATGTATCTTCTTACATAGATCATCAATGACGCACTTTTGTTTGCTTATATTTTTTTCCTTCATGTTTTTGTAAATATATTTATGCCATGCAGGTTTAAGAAGATGTGGAAAAAGTTGTAGACTTAGATGGTTGAATTATCTAAGACCAGATATTAAGAGAGGCAACATATCCTCAGATGAAGAAGATCTTATCATCCGACTTCACAAACTACTTGGAAATAGGTAACATTTGATTATCATAAAAAGTGATTACTAATACTAATTATTTTGAAGAATTTATGCTAATTGTTCTTCCTTTAATTTTTTGGTAGATGGTCTCTAATAGCTGGAAGACTACCAGGGCGAACAGACAATGAAATCAAGAATTATTGGAACACGAATTTAGGAAAAAAGGTTAAAGATCTCCAACAACAAAACACCAACAACTCTACTCCAAAAAATGCAAAGATCGCACATAAACAGAACAATCCTAAACCAATGGTGCCAAACTCACATGTTGTTCGTACAAAAGCTACCAAGTGCTCTAAGGTATTATTCATGAATTCACTCCCTAACTCATCAACAATGCAGAATTTGCAGAACAAAGTTGAGACAGAGACAAAAACAAAGCCATCAATGCATGTTGATAGCAGGGATAGTGATTCAATGAGTAACAACCAAATGGAGAATGGTAATGAATTTTTGTCATTTTCAGATGCGAAAAAAGGACTATCCACAGATTTGCTAGTTGATTTTAACATGGGAGATCATGATATTAGCTTATCCGAACTTTTGAACTCGGATTTTTCAACTGCATGCAATTTTGATTACAATGAGTTATTGTCACCTTGTTCTGACCAGACTCCTATGTTTTCGGATGAGATTCTCAAGAACTGGACAGAATGTAGTTTTGTTGATGAGAAAAATGTGACTAACAACCTTCATTATTTTACTTCTTTTCTCGAATCCAGTGAGGATGTACTTGGAGAATGAAATTAACCACTCTAGACTTTGTAGTTACAATTAGATGTCCTTCTTAAACATCCTTTTTACTCAATTAAATTAGCCACTCTAAGCTTTTTATTTGTTTATTTTGATTTCGTGCTACTATCCTTCAATAAGTAAATATATATTTTGCGGTTTAATATTGCTACCACCAATGGTTAGTGGTTACCAAAAATAATAAAATAGCTAAGATAGTATGAAGTCTTTCATTTCATGTTTGTGGACTTGGAAATCTCATGGAACGATGTTTAACGTATTATATATTTTATTGGCATTGATTTTTGGGATCTTCTACATTGTCAAACTAAAGGGTTTTGGTTGTTTTCTAAACTAAAAATAAATTAATGACAATTTTTGTTATTCATCGAACTATTTGTAAACTCTTTTATTTCACACAAAAAAGAAAATTATTGTCTATAAGCATTAGGCTACTTTTCTATATCTTTTATTAAAAAAATATTCAACATTCATTATTTTTTGAGACAAATAAATTCATAACATTTTATTAATCAAAATATGTTCAATTAATAGTGGGAGAAAATAGATTTATAGTGTACAATATTAGAACCAAACTCAGTTGCATCGTGTCTTGACGATAGAAAATTATCCATCGCTTTAATTGAATCGAGCTCGGAATCAACCGGAACCAAGTTTAGTTCATAAACTCATTGCTTCTTCCACATGCACATCACATTTTGGCAAAATAAAGAGCACCCATTTCATCCTTATACAAATGTCAATACCGACTTTGTTATCGAAAGAGAAAAAAGATGCATCAATGTTACATTCAACATTCACAATTATTAATAATTGAAAATTTTAAATGCTATTTCAATGTTTTTTTTTCTTTCTAAATGCAAAATTTAAATATTACAATTTTTAAATGATATTAAATAGTTTTATCAAATAATACATTTAGCCATTAGTTCATATACAAATTGTAATACATTTAGCCATTTGTAGTTCATATACAATTGGTAAAGGTGAGAATCTCATAACCTCGGAATCGTTACATATGGTCATTTGCCAATACATAGTTTTCGAATTATTACAATGTTAGATATTTATTTAGAGTTCCCACTTTGTGAATCCTATCATTCTCTCAAGTTCACTCACTCTAATTCCTATAGAGTAAAGACTCAACTAAAGTCTTTACATATGGTTGAGGAGTTTCTGAACATGAAATTTTGATGAAATAAAATCTAAATTAGTTTAATTTATTCATATTTCCGTTCAAAACAAATTATTCATAGTTGAGGCCACGTATAATATTTTGTTTTGTTTATATTAAAGACTAAATGATAATTAACAAATAGTAACTAATAAGTGTAAGTACATTGTCACGTGGCTGTGAACTAGTGATAGCAACTTAACGTTAGACCTTAAAAGGCCATGAGAAACCAACAAGTCGTTGTATTGTACTTACACTAATACCCACATATCATTTTTACCATAAAACAAATTTTATATCTTCTTCCAAAATATGAATATTATAAGAAATAATCGATTCCAACATTTGATACAACTCGATTTACAGCGCCTAGATGAGAACACAACGGTCTCTTCTAACTTTACAAAGGTTTCAGGTTTGAATATAAGTTTGAACATGCAACAATGTTAAACTCGTTTGAATCTCACAAAACTTGAGAGATTAATCTTCAACTATCCACAGTTGCGCGCATGAATACTCGATTTAAGAAAAAATCACAACTGAAATTGTTAACACTGCTAAACATAATGAAGTACACACACGCACGGTTCACATTTCTTTTCATTGTTGATCATGTTATATAAATCATGAGGCTCTTGTACTTGTAGGATTCCTTCAGGTCTACTTCAGTTTTGAATATTTTCTGAAAATGTAAATAAAGAGAGGACAATTTTAGTAACTTGTCATGTGGGTGTAAGTGAAGTGAAGGTAATAACTGAAAAATCTAACTAGTATAATATCATTATTGTAGCAATATGTACGAAGTACAAACAAACCAGTGGGTCCATTTTTAAATGCAGTTTGCCAAACTGAGTAATTTATCGTAATAGAGTCAGTTGTATAGGTGGGTTTATTATTATGCAACATTTAAAGAAAATAGCTTAACTTAGTTAGGGACTTGTGGGGCTGGATTGAAATACTTGATGAATGCTCTCTCTATAAAGAAATTTGATGGTTACCATTCCATAATTTAGGAGGCTATTGACATGGCCGGGCTCCAGTTTTTGCCTTAAATATTTTATTTTTCTCATCTTCATAACTTTTTACTTCTTTCTAGTTTGAATTCATCATACCAATAATAAGATCATGTTCACTTTTACAGATATACGTATCAATCTATCATCCCCAAAGTATATTCTAAAAAATATTTGGTGTCAGTAGAAGTTGATGGGAATTCAATTTTTGCTTGATATATACTAACTTTTTGTAGGCACTCGATAGGAATGAAAGTCATCCTTAAAAAAAAAAAAGGAATGAAAGTCATGTGGGAATATTTAAGCAAGTTGATTGTATACACTAGATTGCTTGATAGGAATGGAAAAATAAATTTTAAAATTAGATTAACCTACAAATATAATTTATAGGTTCAATTCAATAGTTGCACATACAGTTGGGCTCATATCAGAATGGAAACCATATAACTTTCATGATAAAATTATACAATGAAAATTAGGTTTTATTTAACTTCATTTTCGCTAATCCATTTTCTTTTGATAAAATTATACAAAGATCACCTATAAAAAAAAAAATCATAGATCAAACTTTTGTTATCTAACTTCCAAAAAAAAAAAAAAAAAAACAAATCAAACTTTTGTTGACCAATAGACTACCTCTTTTATCGATAGCTTGAATCTACCTAGTATGAATAAGTGTACGTGATTTTTAGAAGAAGAAAAAAGATATAAGTACATTAAAATATACAAAAAAAGTCCATAACAAATAGAAAATTTGTTACTTTTCGAGAGATCATTTGGTTGTAAGGTCGATTTTCATCTTTGTAATCCTCGTTTCAATACTTGAAATTTTCTTTTATAATTGACCAAATCACAAATCAAAATAGAATTAAAAAAATAAATACACAGAATTAAAAATTCATATAGAAATAGAATATTTATTTTACTAAATGTTATTTATTTTTCAAAATGTTTAGATGGAAAGAAGGAACATGAATGGCTACTCAATTTTTTATTTTTATTTTTACCATAAATGAATGTGGCCAACCTATGCAAAACAAGCCGTCACTGCCGTCCTCCGGCCACTGGTCTCTATCTAGCCCTGCCCTATGTTAATCTTCCAAATCTTACAATATTCCAAATTAATTCGTGTCCAAATAATTGTTGCCTTTATTTATCACAGCCTCAATAGAACATAAACTCAATAATGGTGTCCAATTTGATCAAAATAAATAAATAAAATAATGGTTTCTAATTTTAAAACAGTTGCAAAAAATTTAAAAATCTACATTTTACATGTGTTACCTATTAATTTGAATGCAAACAGTTGCGAATTGTTTAGGAATAAAATATAAGTAAAAAGAGAGTAGTTGAAAGGTTGATGTACGTGTGTTAAAATTTTAACACATACATTGATTTTTGAACTATTATTTTTGTTTATATTTCATTCTAGAGAAAGTACGTAATAATCTAATATCCAAAACAAAAATCTAACGAACATCTAATGCACAAAGATCTTACGTATTAATTGAGTCCCAATTAACAATGCTCAAGAAAATGCCACCTAATGCTTAAGATCTTATTGTGTCGGAATATCTTTTTCTTTGTAAACGAGAATTCGGCCAAAAGATAAGTAAAGACGGACTAAAAATTGTTCAATTTTCAAGTTCTTCCAAACAATTCGTACTTAGTGGAGTTCATTAACAACTTAAATATAATTGCAATTGGTTTATTTGCTCTGCTTGTCAATTACTTATTTATAATTTGTTGGATTTTTTTTTTTTGAGAGGTTGTTTAAAATATTTTGTTTGGCCGGTTTTGAGTATGTTTTATTCGTTGTTATGTAGATTTTGTGGACATCTTGAAGAGGTGTCTTGACGCAGAACAGATGCTATTACCATACGGACTGATAGAAACTTGCACTCAACTAGAACTTCACTAGTTAGCTATTCCCTTGGCTTCATTACTTTTATAATTCTTCAATAAATAAGGGATTAATGAAGGAAAATGCTAACATGTGTCCTAAAGGCATTAGAACACGTGTTAACAAACTACTTATAGTAATTTTGTTTCAAAATTGTTGTTTTCAATGCCAAATTTCTAGTTTTTAATTCCTTAACTTATGAGCACAAGTTAGCAACATCAATAAATAATATTGTACTTCAGGAGACGGGCAACAAAAATCCACTTTCACAGTCTCAATATTTTACATTCTTGGTGTTAAGAATGAGGGAAAGTAAGAAACAGGAAGAACATTTATGTTGCCTTTTGATGAGAATGGAAAACCTTCAATGGTCCTAACTAATTCCTTACTTGCACTGATGCAATTAGTTGGGCCAATGCAGCAGCATATTGAACAGCTGTGTGTTGCCAAGTGTAATGGTCAGAGAGCCCGTATTCTACAAAAATTGGTTCCGTTCGCATGAACTGGCCAGGTAATGATTTTTTGGACAGCACGTCTCGCCATATTTCAATGAACTCTTCCATAATTGGCTTGACTTTTTCAACTGAAGAATTAGGAAGATACTCAATCTGCAGAAGAAAATTAAACCAAACTTGAAAACATGTATCTAAGGTAGCACAGTTTCTATCAAATTTAACAACTACTAAAAGATGCCATGCACGGTAAGAGCATTGAGTGTTGAAATTCAGAGTGAAAACATAACTAACTAAAGCAAAACTAAGCAGCCTTCTTATTTTTTCAAGGATCAAACTTTTAAAGGGATAAGGTCCTTGAGACTAAATTTAGCAAATCAATAGAAGGTCTTTTCATTTTTAAGGTGTTGTGAATTCAAACTCAAATCTCATGCCAATTCACAACTTAGATGTTTGGAGCAAAAGGAAGTAGCAACCCAAATCAAAATAGCTTCAAGCAACAACAACAACAG
This sequence comes from Medicago truncatula, assembly GCF_003473485.1. Lineage (NCBI taxonomy): Eukaryota > Viridiplantae > Streptophyta > Magnoliopsida > Fabales > Fabaceae > Medicago > Medicago truncatula. The sequence goes on along the minus strand of NC_053045.1, from coordinate 60,191,691 downwards.
ACCTAGATCTAATCAAGAAACCAAGTGTAAAGCAAAGCTCACAAGCAAAACAAGAACAAAAGATAGCGTAGTGAAAAACAAACACACCAAAATTAGTTCACCCTGTTCGACACAACAATGACCCACGTATGGGGGAGAGAGATCTCTCCACTTCACTATCAATGAGTTTCTAACAAAGAGATACAAAAGGGGTTACAGAAAAATAGCTTCAATAAGCTCTCTAAGAACAACCTAATTTCTACCTGTTTCCCAATATCTTCCGTTGATCAAGAGACTCGATGATTTTCACTCACCCAAGGGGTTCACAATTGTTTCCCAACCCAAGAATCTCATCAAAAGACCCTCAACTTTTAACCTCTAAGTTCCCTAAAAATTCCCTCATTTGGTTTCATGAGATTCCACAACAAAATGATAAAGAATGCTTATACAGTGTCCAAAATCAGGGCAAATCGCGCCATGATTGCCCTCCATCATGTCACGATTGGATGCAAGTGCACAGTACCGTTGCATCCTTATCTACAACCGTGCCACGATTCCATAGAATCAGTACACGATTTCGGAGGAAAGTCCATCGACAATTTTGAGCCAAAAAACCAACAACATGGAAGACTTTTTCAAAAATAAACTTTTGGATTACTGGATAAAAGACTAAATAAAATAAGAGAGCAACATAATCACCATTGTCTTGAAAATATTCTCAGAAAAAATTAATGATAATCGACTAAAATTTAACCATTAGAAAGATAACTAAAGTTTAAGCATATGATAAGTAGGAGGAAAATGCTTCAGTTGTTGTATAAAACTAACTATTATACTTCCACCACTCGGTCTAAAAGTGCAAGTTACAATTATTAAGGGTGAAGTCTATGGTGAGGTAGTGAGATTGGTGGTAAGAAAGATGAATTATGCTATGGCTGTACTTGTTATAGCAGGTTATAGATGCTGACTACATTTTATGCTTTGCAAAGAGGACCTTCCATGTTTTCTGCTAAATATTGTCTAGAACCAAGTCAACGCTGTTGATAAGGGAATTCCTTCCCATTCCCATTGTCAAGTTCTATAACCTCGCTGGAGTCTAGCCGATGGCAAGGCAAAGGACTGCAAGCATATTTTCCACCAGAATATACTTTTGGCGAATGCGTCAAAACTTTGATAGCTTTGAGACTATCAAAATTGAGAAAAAATCGTCAAAAAGATCAAAAGTTTTTATTTTAAACTAGTGCATCAGATCATCTCCAAATAACTCAGTGACCTTGTGTTTTATCATTACATGTCTGAACCCCTGCCTATCATCCAAATGCTTCCTTGAAATCACAAGAAGAAACACTGAATCTCTCGTGATTGGTTCATTACAAAAGGAAACAAAAACAATAGAGAAAGCATAAAATGGGACCAAAGTAATAGAGGGAAAAAAGGAAGGACAAGGAAGGCACTATGCTTTCCAACTTCCTCCAACATTGGGACGAACAGATAGAACCATGCCACAATATGCCCCAAATTTGACTAGGGACAAACAGATAGAAAGAACCATGCCACGAAGGCCATGGAGAAGGGTTGGTGTGTGGTATAAGCAGCAGATGCAGGTTGGCTAGAATGATGAAGGAAAAAAGGACTCATTTGTAAATATTTAAATCTTTCGCTACCAATTCTCCTTAATAAATCTCTATTGTCCGAAATATATTAATTATTATCTAACAGTAACTAATAAGTACCTCGGTGTATTATTTCGTCTATGGTACATGGATAAGGCCGTTACTTATTTATTTGGAGAGACATGTGTTAGTAAATTGTTAAACGTTACTAATACCACTAGAAAGGACAAATCAAAAAAAGGTATCAAATCAAGAAACCATTTCTTGGGTCTCTTCTTTCTTCATTTGTACCATGTAAGATATCTACTACTGCAGGAAGAATTATTAACACTGGAAAACACTCATTATCTCATGACATCTGAGGAGTGTAACCAGATAAGGAAACAGTCAGAGGAAGAAAATAAGTTGGGTTTAGCTTATAAGTAATGATTTCAAAGAACCTTGTGCATACACTCTAAAGGTATCGTATTCAACAGAAATGTGAAATACAACTCTTCCGATTATATATATAAGACTATTGTTATCAAAAGGGGGCTAAGGATAAAAAAAAATCATCTAATTACATGCAAGAATACAGGACAACTAATGGAGTCAATTGTGGAATCACAAACTCTGGGCTTGGTAAATTTAACATATCATAAAGGAAAACAAACCATCTCAATATCCAGGTAATACCAGAGTTGCTAAGTAGCAGTTAAAGCGGCACTATACCGGAATGAAATAGCAGAATTTGGACAAACAACTATTATTCTGCGATACGCTATTCAGTGCAAAATATTGTGAAATAAAGGCTATAGTGGCACTATTATGTAGCGGAATTTTAACGGTCCGATTTTTTCTGTTATCCGGATTGACAACATTGGGTAATAATTTAAAGGGGCTAAGGTAAGATAACAACTTTAGCAAGTTGCAGCATATCCGACTGCCATAAACCTAAAAACTTCAAAGGGAAAAACAATACTAGCAATCGATTATGTGCATTTCCCTTTCAAAGTTCGAAGCAGTGACAGTCAAATGTACAGAGTGCATGTTGAGTTTCAATTTTGTGAGAGTCAAAAGTGATTCTAAAGACTTACAATTGATTTTGGTATGTCTAGGGGTTCCTGATTATAATTGATTTTGCCTATAGAAATGATTCTAACTTGAAGCTATGATCGGTAGTTATTACCTCAAAACGTGATCTTTAAACTCAAATTAATCATTCAACTCAGTTTCCCGTTTACGGTTCCAAACAGAAATCATTTTACCTTAAACTCACTTTTAACTAAAATCAATTCAATCAAGATCAATTTTCGCCAATGCAAGAACCAAACACAGACTGAGCAAGAGAAAATACTTGGACCTCACACTTCTCTTCATCATAAGCATATCAAGAAACACATATGACCAAAAAAAACATCAACAAACAAACAGCAATGAAAGAAGAATTCAAATGCTGTTACCTCCATTAAAATGCCCCTCAAATTTTCAGCTTGATTTGGAACAACCTTAATCATTCTCACCTGAAAGTCACCCAGTTTATACTGTGTACCCTGCACCATAAGCACACAACCAATTAATAAAAAAGATAATACTTCCTCTGGTCATATTTATACAAGAAATCAGAGTCACCCAAACGTGTCTTATAAATAGGACATGAGGGACTGTAAAGCTAAAAAAACAAAAAAACAACAATAGAAAGAATGAAGAGTAAACCTCAAAATTAAGGGTAACTTTAGATTTATAGGACTGAAGTTTCTCCATGATAGTCAAAATGGAAGAATCAGCTTCAACAGCAAGCTTATGACCACGAATAATGAAGTAATATTTGTTGGGTTGTTCCATCAATGAAATCCCGAGAAAGTCGCGAGGGAATTCAGAACTCAATGATTGGTCACGTAAATTGGGTCTATAGAAAGTGAGAGTAGCTTTGGTTCTTCCATCTTTGACGCCGTTCAAATTCTCAACGCACTGTGAGATTTCGTTAAGTATGTGACTGTTTACTACTGCTCCTTGGCTTGGTTGCCAGTGAAGAATCCTGAAACAAAACAAAAAATTAATGTCAAATGATTTTGGTTTAAACTGAAATTAAGAGAAAGATTAGAAGAAAAAACGGAATTGATTTCAGTGATAGTACCATCTGACGGGCATCTTGAAGTTCGGAGCCGGAGCCGGTGCCGGAAAGTTGCAATTTCGACGCCGCAAAAACAACCAGCACTCGCTAGTTGTCAAACTCGAATTACAAACACCGATTTTACTTCACCTTAACTCACTGTTTTCAAAATTGATCCATTAACACTCAAAATACAAACTAGGATCTAATCCAAGAAATAGAAACATTTGATAAAGATACAATGATTTTGAATTATTAATAGAATCAATGACCTATTTGATAATTTAGTACAAAGATATATACCAATTTTAATGATTTGCTCAATCATTTTATATCCAAATTTTACACCTACATTATTACTACCTCCGTTCCTTTTTAATTGTCATATTTTGACATTTTACACAAATCAAGACAATCAATCATTGTTACTACTTTTGATGCAATAAGTTATACTTTTACTATAATGACTTTATTCATTTAATATCTTATTTCATATATTTTTCTCTCCGCAATAAATAATTAAGGGTAATATTGATAAAACATCATTTAATGTTGCACTTTGAAAGTGATAATTAAATAAAACAAAAAAAAATCTTCAAAAGAGACACTTAAAAAGGAACGGAGGGAGTAAAAAAATAAATATGATTTGTGTTTCCATGTGCGTTAAATTATAAATTCACGTGGGAAAATCAATTTTAAAACTAAAAGTCATAAATCGTCTTCAAGTAGAATCAATTCTAGGGCCAAAATCAATTCTACTCAACAACAATCAATTCTATACCTCCAAAATCAATTCTGATTGTTCTAAAAGTGGAGCCAAAATACTCTTAATTGAAAATAAATAATATTATTTCTCTGTCATTTTATATTTACAACCTAATTCAACAATAATTTTACTAAACACTACATATTCAACCAACTAACTCATCCAGAAGTTGTTGGCCATAGTTTTACGGTGAGAAAAACTCCCCTTTCTCTCAAACTTTTTTTCTCATTCATTCGTTGAGGAGGAGGAGTGGTTTTAGGTCCGTTTTGATCTAGAATAATCCCCTGCATCTTTTTCCATGTTCTTTTAATTTAAATAAGTGGTTTTCACATAGCAAGTTTTTCATTTTGTGTTTTTTATGATTTCATCGTCTAAGTGTGGCATTGTGATGTTCGTCGTCTTGTACGGCGTTTGATTATGTGTCTTGTTGAGGTGTTCGTTTAATTCCTATTGAAAGATCAACTTCAGTCAATTACAGATTCAATCAATGATTTGGGCGTTGATGTTGTAGATCTAGAAGCATGGATATTTCAATGACTTTGAATTTATCATATTTTTTGTAGGCATTTTGTTGTTGTATACTATTAATTTGAATGTTATGAGTTTGTTTGCAGATTCACATTTTACATTTTTAGTGTTGTTGAACATGTTATTGTATCTGTTATACTCTCAATTTGAATAAATGAATATCGTTTTGTTTGTGTAAAAAAAAAAAAACTAACTCATTTGTTATCAATCATAAATTAGCTTAACTATATCTACTATAAGCTCATCAGTTATAAGTTAACTCGTCAAATATTTGTTATTTTTTGACCCACTAGAGTCAAACTGCAGCTATAGTTCCCTTAGTTATACAATTGTTTGATTTTGACCTTCGAAATTTCAATTACTCAATTTTATAGCTAGTCAAGTTTCCTTCTCTTCCTACTTAGCTTAGACGACTTGACCTTAGCAGCTGTCTATGAACAGTAAGCCAAGGTTGATCTCATTCTTTTTTGTCTTTTCTGTTTCTCCCGAATGAGCAAAAGACAAAACTAGAAAGATGCAACAAATCACTTTCTTTCTCCTGGCTGGGACCTCCAAATGGAAGGGTAATACCTTGGTATTAAGATTATCCACTGAAGGTAAGGATAGCGTGATTTACTGGTTGCTGGCCCTTTTTCCATTTTCTCAATAGATAGTTTCTCACACTTAGTTATTCTATTTTAATTAGTAGGATTTCCCCTGATGCCCCTGTATAAGGAGTTGGTAGTTACATTCCTGGGAGCTACTACGGACTCCAAGATTACCCTCCCTTCAAGCAGTCTATTCTTAGACTAGGGATTTTAGGATAGCCGGTTCTCGATTTGGCAAGTAGTCTCTTTCTTTCCCTATCGGTTAGTCGGAGAAGGGGCAATTGACTTCCTTCATTCTTATATTCAAGTGGGAGGAAAAAGACTTTAACGCTTTATGGTCTGGGATCTCAAATTATCCATTTCTGAGCTTCAAGCCTTGCTTCGAAGCGCATTCATTTCTGTCTCATTTTAAGGTAGAGTGTACCTGACCCCTATAGGAATCCCCTGATCTTCTGTGAGTGAACGCTCGATAAACCTCTATCCGAGCGTCAAGTGAAATCCAATTCACGAGTCAATCCTATCGCCTCTCAGGTAATATCTCCCTGTGATTGTGGATAACTTATGCTGCAAAGAGCAGTCCTTTTTACCCGAATGTCAAATCACTTCTTCTTTCTATTGGGCTCTATATGGCCTTGCGTCTTCATGTCCTCATGTTAGGAATCCGGTTCTTTCTCTCGAACTGTCTACTGAGAATCAGCGTCTCGTGTGAAGTTAGTCAGGTGAAAGGATAGAGGGTACTACTGAACTGACTGTCTTAGCCCTTCTAGAAATGTTTAGCCAAGTAGCAGCTAAGAAAGCAATCAGTTAGCTTTTCGGCTGGAAGTGAAGTTCTCGTTCCAGTGTACCAGAGTGAATGAGTGGGAGTGGGTCTGTCTTGATAGAAGAATGGTGATACAAAGAAGTTAGCTTTCTTTCACGCAAATCATATGGAAAGTCGGCTTGGCTCCTGTCTCAACGCAACGCCTGTTAGGGTCACTTCACTTATTTAATTCCGGTTCCGGCTAGAGTCACTTTGCTTCCCAAAAACTTTCCTTTAAGCGCTCTCTCGGCTTCATGTGAATAGCCCCTACTTGCTTGCGCCTGCTTCCTTCTGGCTTGACTGAATGGGTAGACTGACGCATAGGCTACACAGGGTGCCCCACCCCAATAGGGTCTTTCAAATTTCAATCGTATTTTTATTTTAGCCATCAAATTTCAATCGTTGGATTTTAGCCCTCCAAATTTATCCTTTTACATCTAGTAATCCCCATTTACTTTTTTTCCACTCAAATATGTTTTACGATAATGGCACTTGGTGACCATGAGTTATTGACAACAATTTCTGATGAATGACTTAGGGACTAAACTTTGTCTAATTTGCTTATCTTGATTTGAAGACTGGAGTAAGACTTAATCGGTGATTTTTCATTTCTACATTGTGCTAGGAGATAGAAGCAGCATGTCTCGTTTTTTTCTCACAAGGATGTACGTCCCGGTATTTAGTATTATTAATTAAAGTATATTTTAAATATACATTTTTTTTGTTACAATATTTTAAATATACTTTAATTAAAGGATAGTGAAACATTTCACTCAATCTGACCGAATCAATTCACATAAAAAGAAAGTTTCAGAATTTTTTTTTGAAAGTTCCAAAAATAAATGTAGTCAATATTCAAATTTTCAAAAACATGCAAGTATAAGATTTGAAACATTAGTGTCATTTTGTTACAATTTTCAAAAACATGCAAGTATAACATTTCAAAATGTAGTACTATAAGATTTTTAGAGTCACTTAGTTACATAAATTCTAAACCTATTGATTGGACATCTAATCAAAATCAAACAAATCAAACATTAACACTTAGGCTAGGGCTTATGCACTTAGAGCCTGTTTATTTTGACTTTTCAGCACCAAAAAATGATTCTACAATTCTCAAAAGTAAAAAACTGAATTTTCAATGGTGTTTGGTTTGACTTTTAAGAATTGCTTCTATCCTCCAAAAGCAATTATCCTTGAAGCTACAAATCCTAGCTTTTGGCTTTTGTAGAATCAATTCTACATTAAACTATTATCAATTCCATAACTGCCCTCTTAATTATCATCAATTTCTCTCACCCTTTCTCCAACCATATTTGCTTTTTTCTACTTGAAACGTTAAATTCATTCACTTCACTGTTCACTTTTCTCTAGCTATAACTCAACCACCCTTCACAAATTTAATCTGAAAATAAATTTAATCTGAAAATTTATTGCTATTAGGTTATATAACAACACCACCTCCTACTAGCAAATATTGTGCTCAAGAGAACAACAAAAAGGAAATTTTTTGCTCAAAAGGTAACAACAACAACAAGGTAATTTGACAATTTTGAGTGATTTTTACTTTGATTTGCCTACTTGTTGTATTAAATTTAATCTTTTTTTCTTTCCTGCAATGCTTATAAAATTTGTTTGGTTGCATAATATAACATCTCTTATGAATTTCTACAAACAAAAACAATTGTATTATATGTGTTTGATAAAATGTCTCTTAGAGCTTAAAGTGATTTTTTTATGAAAATTATGTAGTTAGTAATTTAAATATTTATTGTAAAGTGTTTGAATGTACTCCATTTTTAAGTGTCACTTTTGAAGAATTTTTTTTTTTTTCAATTTAACTGTCACTTTCAAAGTTCAATGCAAAATTAAATGTTATTTTATCAATATTATCCTTAGTTATTTATTGTGGAGAGAGAAATATATAAAATGAAATATTAAATAAATAAGATTATTATAGTAAAAGTATGAAGTATTGTATCAAAAGTAGTAATATTTATTGATTGGATTGGTTTGTGTAAAATGTCAAATAGTACAGTTAAAAAGGAAGGGAGGTAGTAATTTTAAACACTAGGAGTAGGCATAAACGATACTGGCCCTTTTTTAAAAATGCTATAGGAGCAATTGATGGTACACATGTGTCATGCGTAGTTAGGGGCAGTGAGCAAACAAGGTTTATTGGAAGAAAGGGATATCCTACGCAAAATGTAATGGCCGTATGTGATTGGAATATGTGTTTCACTTTTGTATTGGCTGGTTGGAAAGGTACTGCTCATGATGCTCGTGTTTTTTACCAAGCTTTGACAAATGCAAATCTTAATTTTCCACACCCTTCGCCAGGTTTGTTATTTAATATTTTTCTAGGTAAGTATTATTTGGTAGATTTTGGCTATCCAACACCAATAGGGTACATTGATCCATGCAGACATGAACGATATCATCTTCCTGAATTTAGGTGCACAATAGAAATAACTTTTAGGGTATGGAAGAACAGATTTGAAATCCTACGTCGCATGTCCAACTTTAAATTTGAGACACAAGTTCAAATAGTTGTCGCAACAATGGCTATACACAAATTTATCTGAAGGAAGACAAAAATTGATTTTGATTCTAATGTTTATGAAGATGAAAGCACGTTCATTCACCATGATGATAACTCATCTAACTTGGATCAATCCCATGTTTTAAATGTAGTTTCCTCGTCAGAGATGGATCACGTTCGAAACATAATCTGCAATCAAATTATTGAGCACATGCAAAATAATTAATATTGTTCTTTAAATTATTATATCAATATTTTAATACCATAATACACTTTAAATTAGTTTTGTAATAATATTAGTACTTTGTTGCAATTTAAATTCTATTATCTATTTGTAATTTTTATTTCATTATATTTAATGAATTATGCATTATTGCATTCAAACATAAATCAATTATATCATAATCAATTCTCATCTGTACACTGTAAAACCAATTACACACTTACAATTTCAAAATGGATTGTCGATTGTCGAGAGGAGCACGGGAACCAACTATGAAGGAGCAAGACAAGCAGGAGATCGAACCTAAATTATGGAATATGAAACTTATGACTCATAACTTCAACAAATTTGTTTTAATTACCCTAGAGGGTTCTCCTTCTCCCAGTCAGAATATTAATTATTTTGAAGAACAGTTAAAATATTAATCAATTTCATAAATTTAATTTACTCATCATAATCCAATATTATTTGAATGTCAGGCACTCAGGTTAAATAAGTGTACGCTTTCATTTTCTTCTATCCCTACTGCAAAGTGATATATATTATATGAAGTATCCTTCTTCCATGTATGTATATGTCACTGATAGAGTCAGAACTTATCTGCAAAGCAATAGTTACATTTCATTACTCTCTTTTTGAACCAAAATTACCAACAACTGTGTCTGTCCCACTTATTCTCACCGCACCACCACCTTCATAATCAAAATCAAAACCCTCTTATCATATTTACTAAAGCTTTGCACTGTTGCACAATTGGACAGTCCAAATTAAAGACGTTGTTTTAGCTTGCCTTTATTTCCATGATGACCACACAAGTTATAAGTCATGAGAGTGACACTTCTTTATTGCATTACATGGCCTGAGTCAGAGGATACAAATTATTTCCTATACTATCATATATATTTCTCTGAATGACATTGACATCTTTATAATAAAGTTTTAAGAAAAAGAGTTTATGCTAGCAAAATTGTTAGCAAAGTCTAAAGGATATGATCTTTCAATTAAAGTAAAAAGATATACTATATCTCAGAGTATGATTTAAAATCTCACTCACTTTGGACCCACTTTGACCACATCTTTTGGCTGTGTTGATGTGTATTTTGTTGGGCTGAATGGCCAATAATTAATAACCCTATTTTCTTGTAGTAATGCTATTTAAATGTAATAAGATGCATGAGCAATGCAAATAAAATGAAGATATCTAACGTTATGCATGGTCCTGTTTTTATTTTTATTTTTCAGAAAATATTATTTAGTAGTTTCAGAGATTTTTATTGATCTCTCCTAATTATTATTAAATTAGTTATAGACTGCTTAAGTGTCCGTTCCAATAATACACAAAATCAATTCATTCAAAGTTTTCCTTGCATAAGGTAATAAATAAATAGTTTCTCCCAAACAAAACACACAGTATTTATCTATTGATAATACTACAGTGCTCTTTCCTTATGCATGTGTTGTGCACGACTGCATATAATAATAAGAGTGGTGATACATGCACATTCATAGGTGGCATACACACTTAAACCTCTACACAAACATGTGACATGTGGCCTAGACCCCACAAACACTTTGTCTCTCTTCCTTTTCATCCATCTCTCTCCTCTCAAATATGTGAGGGTGTATGGATGTTATGAAATTATGAGTGGTCTACCAATCATTTTCCTAATAATAATCTAAAGAACCGTATACTGAACAGGTAACCTTTCTTTTAAAACTAATAATAAAATTCAAAACAAACATCGAGGGTATTGAGGGCTAGACTAATCGTTGCCGTGAAGCATATATATATATAGTTGGTATAAGTGCGTGTTTGATATTAGGATGAATCATTGTGATTTTTCAAAAACTCCAAATTTGTGATCTAGGTAAATATACCATTACTATCCTAAACATGCATTAAATATGTATGGCGTTTAACTGTCTAACATAGAACAAACATTTCAATGGTTTGTCAACAAAATAAAAAAGAATAAACCATCAAAGTACTATCTAATAAATCTTCGAGATTATGAATATTTCCAAAAGATCTTCAACTTTATTAAATTGTTAAGTTGGTCATCAAATTTATTCACTTACTGTCAATTAGATCTTTTTAAACGACTTACTATCAATTGGGTCTATATCATTAACCATCTATTGTTAACTTTAATCTCCCATATCAATGATCTATTTAAGAGTGTCTTAAAATGTCAGAGACTGATTCGAAGGGTTTACTCAAATAAAAAAACAAATTAGTAACAAGACTACCAAAAGGTCCCTTTGGCAGGTGAAGTCGCACATGGTACCGATAAAATAGGAGCCAATAAAATGTATAAAACAATTCAATACAAAGTTTGGAGAGTTGATAACATGATTGAGGATGTTCCACTACCAACTCAAAAATTAGTCTCATAGTGATTTCAAAGAGTCTATGTCGTGTGAATACTTTGAGGTGACTACCGAAGGTCAAATACTCTAATTATACGACGAATTGTTTAACAACAATGACTTAGTAGTTAAGACATGTGACCAACATGCCGCATCATCACCCAAAACTTTAAAACATTAATCATATCAATCACATCTTTTTTATATATTTAATTTTGTCTATTTCAATACGTAGAATAATCATCAACACTTCATTATAACATATACAAAACTTTCGAACTTGAGACATCGGGAAGAAACACACTCCCAGATCCAAGTCAATATCACCGTACCAACCCAAGTGGGTTAGATTACGACCCCCTTATTAGATATTATATAATCTATGAAATAAACCAAATAAAAGACTATGCAATCTATATTGGTTTTAATTCAAAGAGACATGTAGTCTAGCCTGTGCACTTTTGGGAGTTGAGGATATGACAAACAAACAAAATCCCAGGGGCCATCATAATGCTAGCATCCAATAATGTACTCAACACATACGTGTGTGATGTGTCTTTGAATATAAGCTGAAACAGACACGGCCAAATAACTGGTAGAGTCTGAAAACTGAAATCATGTTTGGCAGAAACAAACAACAGAACATAACTTAGTAAAACAAATACCAAACAGCACACACAACACAACTACACATTGGATCCCTCCATGGAGACACATATCCACTTCAACAACAACACATGTACAGTAGTGGGAAAAAGTGGGAACAAAACAATTCAAGTGAAACTAGAAAACCTTACAGAAAATATGAATGAACTACTAGAGTCTAGTACTAGTACTACATTATTATTGACCTTAGATTCAATTAAAAGGAACCCATCCATAATTGAAATCCAAGCTCAACCATCTGCAAAACCAAATTCAAGCTAATGAGAAATCACTAACCACTAATCCATGATAATTTACATTCAATTATATGATTTTGGTGTCAATGCATTCGTGTTGTGTATGTGTTTGTGACAATGCTTCAAAGCTATGAACCATTGACACGGACACCAGGCGCAACACTCACACGACCACGTTGACAAAGGTAAAAATTATTATCAGTGCTAGAAATGTTAGTGCTACAGAGCTCCAAAGACAATAAAGTTTTTCTCAAATTATTATCGATGTTGATGTGTTTGTAACAATGCTTCAAAGACAATAGAGTGAAGAGAAACCATTTACCTCGTTGGTTTGTGGAACTAAAAGTTGTGAAATCATGAGAAGATGTAGGAATGGAGATTGAAAGCTGAGTGGTGGATGATTTATCATCCAAATCAAGCCATGAGTTTCTGCTGCTTTTGGGTGGCCATTCATCAAAGAAACGATGAAAAATCTTCTGAGGTTCTTCTTTCCCATGTTTCATGAATGTTTCTTCACTACCTGAGATGTAACAACCTTGATCTTGCTGTGGTTGTTTTGAGTTGTTGTCAAGTTGCAAGTAAGAGTACTCATTGTCATTTGATAAACCAGAACAATTCCTCTGTTTAAAAGAGGAAGATGAGCTTATAGTGAGTGGTGTGAGTTGCCATGAATCATCCATTGAAGAAGCTGATAAACTTCTTATAGTTCCAGAAGGTTCAGTGAAGAAAGCATGTTCATCCACCTCCTCTTTCAGTCCATAAACATATCTGTTCCTTCAAAAATAACAACACCACCAAGAAAAGAATCTCTCACAAACATTTTAATAAAAAAGGAAAGTAAGCACAATCATGAACCTTTTTGGATTGAACTATTTGAACTATTCTACTTACAGAAAACTTATAGAAACAACTTATGACATGTTTTTAACTGTTTTCCACTTATTTTTATAAGTTCTCTAGTATCCGCTCGGTCTCAACGATAGCTTATGAAAACAGATAAGTGTTTATGATGTAAGCAAGATTAGTTTAAGTTGTTTATTCAAACATGGCCTAAATATATGTGTTGGTTTAAAGAAAAGTTAGTAACCTGCAATCAGTGTTGTTGTTATTGTGAGAGGAAGAACCATTACTGTCAAGAAACAAGGGAGCACTATTGTCTTGAAATGAGAAGTTAGGCCTTGAGGATGGAGGGTTATGGTAAAGGAAAGAGTGGTTAAGATGGGAAGAAGCATAAGAAGAGTGTTGAGGGTAATGGTAATTAGTGTCATGGGTTGTTGATGTTAGTGCTGCAGTGTTATGATCAGAATCAAGACTACTATTTTTAGTAATTGATAAGATTGTTGAAGTAGCAGCAGGAGCATCTGTGTTTGTTGTTTTCAAAACTTCCACAGGCTTTCTTGAACGGTTTTTCCCTCTATGCATGTGCCTTTCACAGTACTTTGAATCTGGATATGCTTCTTTTGAACATCTCCATTTCTTTCCATCTGTTCTTCTACACCTACCTGGCTCTGGGTCTATTTTTCTTCCTAATCCCATTGGCAAATAGTTCCACCCAACTGCATGCACCACACCAAACAAACTATTTCATTCAAAAATATGTACAAAACAAGTGCATAATGCATACTATATGGATAGAATAGTACTTACAGTGTTGAGACTGATGAGGTGAGAGTCTTGAAGAGTCTAAGTAGCTTCTTTTGATAGTGAGTAGAAGATCAGGAGGAATGGAAATACCAGAAGCCATGTATTTGTAGATAAGAGCTTGATGTTCAAGCTCTTGCCACTGAGTTGGAGTAAAAGGATACCTGTTTCTTCCATTCATCATTGTTGTTTTGTTATGAGCAGAAGAGAAGAGAAGAGAAGAGAGGAGTTGAGTTGAGTTTTAAACTTAAAAGGAGGAGGAGGAGAGTACTAGAATTAGAATAGGTATATTTATTTGAGGGACCATAGTGTTACAGAATCTTCTGTACATGGATATGAACTAATGGTTGTGATTACAGTGGTGGTGCATGCCAATGCTATTTTTCTCTTTCTATTTTCTCTCTGAACTCTTATTATTATGACTGCACCTCTTCTGCTGCATCTCTGGCATTTCTTGTCTCTGACATATTTACGGAAATCCATAAAATAAAGGAGAGAGAAAAAGAAAAGTTCGTAAAGACAAAAGAGGAAATAGTTATTATTAGTATTATTGATTGTATATTGAAACTATTTGAAGAGAGTTGGTAATGCCTCTGTCTCAGAAGTAAGATTGTACGGGTTTGAGCTTTTACTGCTACTAACTCATTTTACTTTTTCTGTTCCTTTACTTCACCCAGCCTCAGGCTCAGAACTCAGAACTCTGCCCTCAGTTCAGGACAGAACACACCCCACCCCCACTTATAATATTTGACCTTTTTCTATTTCTCAGATTTAGAAAAATGCTGGCATCAAAAAAATATCCTCAACTCCCTCCCTTCATGCAATTTTTTTTTTTTTATTACTAAAGTTACAACTTACAGATGCATGAATAATATTTTAACTAGGGTTATTTTGTATTGTCCTATAGCTAGTTTTTTTAAGGACTTTGGACATATCTTCAATTTAAAGGGTAGATGTTACGTAATTTATTTTCTGACTCAACACAAGGTAATGCAAGTTCTAATTCAAATCAACAATGATTTTTGAACATGTTTAATTTTCTAACACTCATTCAATGTATATTTCTTACTCTCCCATAGAGTATTATGGGTGTTCAAATAACAATTTTCAATCCAAATATTGTTTTGTACTTTAATAGTGGTTAGTGGTCAGACAGTGTGACCTTTATTGAGTCAGTAACATGGTAATGGAACTTATGTTTACCCTGGAGGTTGAAGATCATGCCTACAGAAACACTGTAAAATACCAAATTTTAGCTAGACCTGTACTAATTGAATATGAAACAGCCCTCACATGCTTACATAAAATAATATACCATAAAACTGCAGAAAGTGTGTTCTTTTTTCTTTTTCTTTTTTGAGGAGAAAAAGTGCGATGGTTTGAGTTTCACAACTATTATAAATTAATCAATTTACACCAAACATAAATAAATAAATAAATTAATCAATAGGGAATTGCAGAAAGCACGTGGAAACTATTTGGGTCATTTAATTTAAGCTAATTATCATGTGACCAGATGGTCACTTTCTTAACAATAGTATAACAGTGTAACAATACAACCTGAGATTGGGATTGTAACAACAAAGCAGGTGAGTGGTGTTAAGAGTTAGAGTATAGGGACCAAGTCAAAAACCAATTCAATTCAACCACATCACAAGGGGGCATAGGAGTAAATGAGAGCATATCACTATACTATTTATGCTGTTTGGTTGGTTACATTGAAACCTTTGGTTCTATTATTGTACAGTATGTTTTGACAGTATAATTATTGTACACTCTTAGCACAGTTTTCATCCCTTAGAAGATCCATTTTCCAAATCTTATAAATACCTTTGTACTTGCACAACACCCTACTTCAACTGACCATAAATATGTGTACACCTGTGTCATTAATTTTCTCATACGTGGACATATATCATTAGATTTTACAGTATGAGTATACTCTTATCTTTTTAGCTAGGATCTCAAACTTTTTTAAAACAAAGCACAACTAAGAAATACATATAGACAAACACGTTATTGTCCGTTTTTCCGCTAGTTATCAAATAATGAGGAAGGGATTAATGTTACAAAATATTTGCATCATAATATAATTTAGATGATTTAAATTGTTGATACATGAGGAAAAAAGTGGAAGCAACAGCTGTGTGCCCTTTCCATTATATTATGTTCCACTTTATGAAAACACAGCCTTTGGTCTCTTAAGCATGGCAGGCACCTCTTTTATATTTGGCAATGGCAATCATGGACATTATCAATTAAAGTACAAACACTTAATCAAATCAACACAAAACTACCAAGTTACTGAAAACAGTGGAGCATTTAAGAAGAAAAACTGTCACAGGCAAGGACACATAAAATGTTTCCATTAATGTAACAGCCAGAAGGGAAAATCCCGTTATCTTTGCTGAAGCATTCTGGTTTTGAATAAACCACAACTGTTGCAACATCTTGGACCACACTCTTCAGTCCACTCAAAACACAAAGACAAGCTTATTGAATAGTGATCATATCCTCAACTTGCAATTGTAATCACAAGTAAACATTAAAACACTCTCCAATGTTTGTTTCTTATTGTAATGCCAATTGGGGGGGCCAAAATCTTACAATACGTGCAAATTGAAGATCTACAAGGCCAGACCACCACACAAAAACAGAAAGGCTCCGCATTTTTTTGTAGTATTTGCGTACAAAACATAATTGAGTGAGTTGAATGTGTTTTTCTGTACATCCATTTTTTTTATCTTAGTCCCTTTGGTTCTTTTGTCGTGGTCCTTTTAGAAAAATTGTTTCCTTCGTTATTTTGTTTTTTAGAATATAGTTTTTTTGGCTAGCTACTTCTCCGATTACCGATCTTTGTCACCAATTTTCATCGTAGCGCCTGATTGACCATGGTTTAAAAAAAAAATAGTGCATATATTTGTAACGTCGGAGACTAGGTGGGCAGAGAGTGGTTGCTGGTGTACAAGACATGAAAATGAGTGGCTTCTAACAACTTCTAAGCAAACTGAATTCACGTCGGAATGAGAGGGTTCCTAAGGCCGTACAGGTATGAAACTGCATAGCTGAAGGAAAATTTATAAGAATTGTTTGATACTACGTATACTAACAAGATGCATCTTCATTTTGTAAGTCATTCCATAAGAACTCCACAGTTAAACTTGGAGCAATTTTAGATGGATGACCTTCTAGGAAGTTTCTCGAAAAGAGTGCAAGTGAGGACAAAACACGCTGAAAAGATTCATGTTGGTTTGTGAGATCAGTCGACAATACATAAAGTCCTATGAGATGTTACAATATTGAAACAAAATAATGATGACCGAAACAAGATGATACATTTTGTATGGATAATTCATAAACAATATTTTTAAAGGGATTAAGACAAAAAAGTTAACCCTTCGATGTGTAGGGGAAAGCAGTCTTGGTAATTCGAGTTCGATTAGTATGACAAGAAATTGTTTCATCCAAGAATCGAATGAGTTCTCTCGAATAATTTGTCCTTAGGTGGAGTTCAATAACCATTTAAACCCAATTACTCAGTGAAATGACCTTCCGTTCTAAAGAATAATTGAAATGGTACCAAATAAATAATTTTGATATTGTGAAGAAAAAAAAATAAAAATCTTGTCATGGATAAAATAAAAAGGAAAAGCTATTTTTAACTTGACAAAACCATTGGCAAAGCATGATAGCCTCATACAATTAACTAATGATTCAAATTGAACTGATTGAACCATAGTCTATAAGTATCTCCATACCTTTTACTATTTAATTTTTATTGTGTAGTTTAGGCTTGAATATGTAATTTAAATAAGGAGAATACTAACCATTGCCCTGAGGGCAGGGCAATAGTTAGCAAGACTCTTTAAATAATTATATTATTTACAGTGCCCCAAAGGGAGAAAATTTTAACTCAACAACAACAAAAATTATACAACACTGAACTTGCCTTCACGCTTGAAACAATACAATAATATTGACCAGAATGTTTTGCACGGCAGCCCTATTCCTTTTGTACAGAAGAGAGGACGATGTCTGTGTGTACAGAAAAAAGCTGTGTATCCACGAAAAGCTGTTTAGCACAAGGCAACAAAAGTATAATAAATCTGCATTAGTGATCTGAATACAACAATAATAGAACAGAAAAAGCTGTTGATTAAAGAAATATTTGTGATCTAAATGACACAACCAAGACAAACAAAATTAAGCTGATTTATGCATGCTGTGAGCCAAAAAGATTATGCGCATGTTCAATTGTCTTTGAAAGACACAATCATTTAAATTCAATTGTGATGCCAGGAAATGAAGCTTGCTAAAGGCCAATGGTTTTCATTTTTCAAGCATTAGAACAGACAAATAAATTAAAAAGAAATATTTACCGATAAGCCGGTTCAACAGTTAAAAAAGAAAGTCAGACCCCACAATACAAAGAGTTACAACCATTCCCAAGCCTCTGCAACAAGCTTAGGAGACCAAGCTTGTCTGAAAGGTAGTGTCCGCTTAATTTAGCGAGACAATTTTTTGGCAAAAAACTGCTTACACACTACTGTAGTTGTGATCCAAGAAGATAAAAATGCATATTTTGGAGGTGGACTCAACAACTACAAATCAGAGATAGTTTGCAAATTGATTCTGACCGTTTAAATTTTTTAAAAATGATTACATAGTTAGCGTAAATTATAATGTGAGATTAAGAAATAAACCTTCATGAAAGGCCGATCGCGATACGGGAATGAGCCGATGAAACTCTCCTTCAAAAGCAAAGATACCTAAAGGTACAAATTACCGTCTCAGAACTTCACAATATAATTTACTAAAATATGCTCTTTACAAAGCAAGTCCGTGTTTATAAATGATGGCACACTTTTAATCCAATTCTTTTCATTCACACTGTTATTTCTTACTGCTTTTAATTTATATAATTTTTCCTAATGACCATTGGATCATCTACTCATTAATTACCACTATAGCGTAAAGCAAAGCCGTGCGTGTTAACATCATTTTGGTAAAGAATTTCACTCAAAAAGGGCTGCTGTTTTTTTGGTTAAATTTAGATTTATAACTTGAACTTAATTGATTGAATATTACATTTACAAATTACCCCATTACATAAAAGGGATTGACCAAACAGTATGCAATCAAATCCTTATGATTAAAGAGGTTATAACAATAGGAAAATATCAAAATACCTAACTTAATTTGCTTCTGAGATTAAAGTACGGACCTTATCGTCATTTGATTGTACATTGGTAATTGTGTGAGAACGGATGTTATAGCAAAGAGAATCCAGATAAGACCTCAACACCGAAAGAAACCCCTTTGCAGCTCCAATCTGTAGGAACACCAAGACTGGTAAGAACTACAGATGAAAATATCTAGACATGTTTGATAACAGTTTGAAAATATGGGTAGTTAATAATGATGAATTCATTAAGGGCACACCTGCACTTCTGTGCATTCATACACTGGCCTTCTCCTTCCCAAGTAACTTTCACCTACAAGAGCTGCGTGATAAGGGCGTAAAGAAGATATTAGCTCTTTCTGTCTTGGAAGTTGTGGTATTGTTGGTGATGTCACCTATTGCAACACATTAGAAGATAAGCACGTGAAAAACATATAGTTGAAGTCGCTTAGCTCCATCCAATTCCAAGAAGGATTAATTGATTAAAGGAATGTAATCCACAAAATTGTCTAAAGATGTAATCAACAATCAGAAGAATACAAAAAGATGTCAAGAATGTAAACCACAAGCAAATGGAAAAAACAAAGAAAAATACAGTACTAAAAAGGCTTAATTGCACTTTTGGACCCCTATCTTTCCAAAAGTTGTGGTTATGGACCCCTAACTAATTTAAATACAAAACAGCCCCCTATGTTTTGATTCTTTGGCAGTTTTGGACCCCCAGTCCATTGTTGACTCGGTCAACGCTAACGTGGCACCCTAAGTGAGATGCCACATGTCAATTTTTTTTTTTTGCCTTGGGGGTCCAAAACTGCCAAAGAATCAAAACATAGGGGGCTGTTTTGTATTTAAATTAGTTAGGGGTCCATAACCGCAACTTTTGGAAAGATAGGGGTCCAAAAGTGCAATTAAGCCTACTAAAAAATCAACGATATGTAGACTACTGTTTTCCTTCTTTCGAAACCACAACTTTACAATTGTAAAAGGAAGGAAAAGTCACACGTACTAATGCTAATTAAATTTTTTGAAAACATGAGTTGATTTTTGTTATCATTAAAAAAACTGCATTAAAAACACAAACCTGGTTTCTGTTGGCATCAACCACAATAACATTGGTAAACTTTGACTGGACTTCACTGGTCATGTTCTTGATACCAACCTAGAGGATAAATTTTTTAGGCAATCAGAGACACCAGCAATGGTATTATCAAATATCAACTGACGGATTAAGATGAAAATGTAGAACCAGTTGAATTCGAAACAAAATTTAAAATTATAAATTCCACTAGCAAATCTAAGTTTATCTTTCAATGAATGAAAGTTACTATTAAAAGTTGGATTGGCTACAAAGAAATATAACTTATATCAAAATCTGAGTAATAACTTTATTGAACACGTTCAAGGGAAAGCACTTAGCAATGTGCAAAGCAAAAACAACATCCTGGACTGACTTCAAGAGTTTAAGTCGATCATATTTTTAATGGTTAAATCAAGAAGATAAGAATACTCACTATATAAGGGACAGGTGCATCTAAAAACTCAAGCATGTCATTCGGTAAAACCTGGAAGATCACCTTCTTATCAGAAACCATAAGGTGGAAAATCCATGTTTTAATAGCATGTATAAACTCGTTCACTTTAATATGAAGAAGAGAAAGAACTCAAACTGTCATTAGCAGGCTTTGCCATCGATAAGGCTGGATTAGCGGAATAACTGATAAAACTGAAGCACAAAGGATTCCCTGGTCATGAAAGAAACAATATAAACTTCAAAACAAATCAAGACAGCAAAATCATGTCTAACATGAACTATTAGTTGAATTGTCTCCCCAAGGATCATGTGTGAAGCATACTCATCCATATTACCAAACAAGATAATCATAAACATACATATACCAGCGTCAGAATAACTAACTTGTAAAACTAGAAGATAAAAAGTTGCAAGCTATGCAAATCATGAACATGACAGCAAAATGCTCATCAGATGAAAAATAAAAAATAAAAATCCGATTCAACTTAAATTTACGCAAAATGATTTTAGATTTGTAGAAGATCTAATATAACTTTTACATATACCCTGATTTTCGTAAGGTCTTCTTAACTCTTATCAAAAAGTTGCAACAGTGCATGTATGTTGGACTTTTTGAGACAGTTGGAGGCAAATCTAATTGGTCAATAAAAATGGATTTTACTGCTATTTATTTTTTATTATTCCTTGGTGTATCCTTTAGTCAGTCTATCATGAAAAGTCAAAGCGAAAGACAGGACAAGCCAACAATGAGAAGAAATAAAAAATATAATTGCTGTTGTTCCGAATACTGCAGAGACCAATCAATGAGGGA
Source organism: Medicago truncatula (assembly GCF_003473485.1). Taxonomy (NCBI): domain Eukaryota; kingdom Viridiplantae; phylum Streptophyta; class Magnoliopsida; order Fabales; family Fabaceae; genus Medicago; species Medicago truncatula. Next base: position 60,170,125 of record NC_053045.1, on the reverse strand, counting down.
ACAAGAATGCTTCCAAAGGACAAAACAATATAACCATTGACTCATATAACCCACAGCAAAGCAGAAGCCGCGTTATAAATATTTACTGTTACAATATCATTACAAATTTAATCTGAGGTGCAACACATACCAAATTAGAGCAGGCAACAACTATCTGCTTCTCCAGCACAATTCCTGCTAAGAATGTTAACACCTGCAGAATTCAGAATGGGCAAACAATCGGTCAAACAAGTTCGTATTTATCAAACTCTTACACATGAATGACACACACAGTCACACTTGGATAACCACTACATTTCAACTTCATGAGAAAACTACTGTGTTAAACTCATTCCAGAGATGCATAATTTTCCCTCTAATTTGGCTACAGTTGAAATGACTAATGTTGTAGCATGACTCAAAATTGATGGTTGCAGGAAGGGCCAAACTCGGCGGCCGAAATAGCAAAATCGGGCCCCGATTTTGTCAGCAGAATAAAAATAAAACGTATTTTTATGGGCTTAGATTTGTTCCAATTTTTTAGGGATGCTTTTACTATAAATATAGACCTTGTATCAGATGTAAACCTTGAGAGAGAGAGAGAGAGAGAGAGAGAGAGAGAGAGAGAGAGAGGTAGAGGTAGAGTAGAGAGCCAGAAAACAAGGGTTTAGAAGCCAACATCAAAACTAAGGTTTGTAGAGTTTTCTCTTGTCAGCAAACACTAGGGTTGGGATTGATTCACCTTGGGTGAACAAATTCCGTGAGTTCTCTCTTTCTTTCTCTCGCTGTTTTCTACGTTTGCTTGTGTTTATAACTGTCACCCACGTTGTTTTTTGGTTGCTTGATTATTCTGCTCCACACATCAAGTATTTTATTGGTGTGATTTTTAACAAATTCACAACAACTAAATTAACTATTCATATCTGGTCTTCATTTTGAATACAAAAGCAATAGCTATTAGTATATTAATATCTTAACAAATAACAGATCTCACTTATAACCCAAATTTATCCAGCAAGAGAACTGTTGGAAATTCCACCTTCATTGCAGTCTGCCCCTAACCACCTAATTGCGGAATTTGTGTTGTCTTCATTGCAGCCTCCAACACCTTCATTGTATCGGGTGTGAAGGGGTGGATTTAGTCTCACATTGCCAAAAGATATGGTCTGTTTAGTGTTTATAAAGCTTATGCAGCCCTCACCTTACAAGCCGGTTTTATAAAGTTGAGTTAAGCCCAACCCAAAATTCTAAGAAGTACTTAAAATTTTTATGCTTCACAGATCATGAGAGACAGCGCTAATGGTAAAGCTAGAGCAGACGTGCATCCACCCCAACAACATAAAAGAAAAGGAAACCATATCATGGTAAAACATAATGAATCTATCCATTCATAAGATCTATTTCAAAATAACGCAGCTAAATCTTGTAGAATTAAAAAAGCATAACCCATATACTCAGAAGCTCAAGCATGATATTAAACATTAACATATGGAAAAATAACAATAATAACATTAACAACATATAGAAGAAAAAAAAACAGTTCTGGTTGCTGATACCAAAGCATATAAAACATACATTTTCGAGTCTCAAGGTACCACATAAGCAAGCAGTAGTCCATACAGATAACGAAGTTGCCTCTTCCATCGCAAGAGTGTTCTGTGCCTGAGAGGAACAAACAACAATGAAATACTAAGTCTGATGACCATATGACTCTCAAACAGAATGCTTCCTGAAGACTCAAATCTTGAATCTAAAGTAACATAAAAGCAATCTTATCCATTCAAAAGTTACTGTGACAGCATACATCAGCCAACTCCTGACCGGTACTGCAACTTTTCAAATCAACTGTTGAACCAGTACGACACAGGACTGTCTCGGCTGGTCTATGATACTCCAACGGATGCAGGTGCTCCAAAGAATGAAATGTAAGTGATGAACCCCTGGAAGGACAACCAATCCGGTAATACTCGCATATAATTTGTAGTGGTCCGTGGTCATTTTCCTGCAAATTGGTAAAATACCACTAACTATAAACATTATCATCAAAGACAAGACAAAATAACAAATATAGGTGTTTCTTAAACTACAAACCATGGCCCATTCAAGAATATCATTTAAGTCATTTAAATTCTCTTGGCCAGAAAAAGATGCATCTTCTGTCTCATTATCATCAATGTCACTCCTGAAATTTTTGTCTTCACAAGGTGAGGCTTGAAAACTGCATAAAGCATGTCAAAGATCTATCACTTATATGAAAGGGAAAACAATTTGAGTACAAAATGTTTCCCAATAAAGATAGGTCCAAAAACATCATAATTTTGTTTGATGAAATTTAGAAAAATAATTGCAAATGAAATAAATAAGGAATACCAATGAGAAAAGAGAATAAGTTATTCAGACAAAACAACCAAATGACTAGACAAAAATCAACAAAACAATACAAATGTATCAATAAAAAAAATCACTTGAATCCCTCAACACGTCTATCAGGGAAATTCCAAAAAGAAACATACGAACCTCCAAAAGGAGCGCTGTTAAAGCAAGTCTAGGGTTCAAATATTTTCGTTTAAAAATCTGAGCATTTCACTCCATAAAAAACGTAAACACGCTGTCTACTAGGAGAAAGATTTAGCAAACACACCAGATTTAAAGCAGCATATATATTTTTATAATAAAACTGCGCTCAAAAGCCACGGACCTGCAGGACGATTTAGAGCTTTCATACTGGCAATAACGCAGGAGAGGCAAAATAGCATTGGGTAAATTCCGATCTTCTAATTCTTTATTGGTGGCAAAAGCATCTCCATACTGATCACTGTCTTCAGAAATTGTAGGGCCAGATTCTTCTTTTGCTGTTGTCCTATCAATTTCATGCTCGGTAAGCACAACACTGTCATGATCGATTTTCTCCTTGTAAGGCTCCAACTCTCTATCAACCATTGCGTTCTCCAGATGACCACCACTATCTTCAGAGATTCTAGGGAAAGATTCTTCTTTGTCTTCTGTCCTATCAGTTTCATTCTCAGTAGGCACAACATTGTCATAATCTATTCTCTCCTTATAAGGATGCAGCTCCCTGTCAACCATTTGGTTCTCCGGGTGACCATCACTATCTTCAGAAATTGTACAGCAAGGTTCTTCTTTGGCTTCTGCCCTATCAGTTTCATGCTCAGTAGGCATAACACTGTCATAGTCTACTCTCTCCTTATAAGACTGTATCTCTCCATCTACCATTTGGTTCTCCAGGTGACTATCACTATCTTCAGAAATTGTAGGGCCAGATTCTTCTTTGGCTGCTTCGGTATACGTTTCATGCTCGGTAGGAACAACAATGCCGTTAACTGTTCTCGCCTTATGAGACTGCAGGTCTCCATCAACCATTAGGTTCACCTGGTGACCATCACCATCTTCAGAAACTGTAGGGCCAGGTTCTTTGGCTTCTACGCTATCAGTTTCATGCTCAGTGAGCACAACATTGTCATAATATATTCCGTCCTTATAAGACTGAAGTTCTCCATCAACCATTAGGTTCTCCGGGTGACCATCACTATCTTCAGAAATTATAGGGCCAGATTCTTCTTTGGCCGTTGACCTGTCAGTTTCATACTCGATAGGCACAACACTGTCATAATCGATTATCTCCTTATATGACCGTGGCTCTCCATCAACTATTAGGTTCTCAGGGGGGCCATCATCAACAATGTTTTCAGATGTCGATGTTCTTACTCTTAATTGAGAAATTAATGAATTTTCATGAAATCTGTGCTCTATTATTCCATCGCTCACCAACACACTCTCTGAATTTCCCTCCGAATTTTCTTCATCATATCTACCTTCAACAAATTCTAAATTTGAATCTTCAACGCTCTTCGTCAGCTTCTCTAACCTTTCTTGAGTGAAGATGCTACAAACATATCAGCACAATAAAAAGAGCAAAAATCACGAATCCATGACATAAACTAGCATGCCAGAAAGAAACAACTTCAAGTTCATGCTTAAGAATACAATGTGGCAGCATATATAATCTATAACTCATTATTTCAGATAAATAGACAGTTAATAAACAGCATGCCATTTACACGCACACATAAAATATGACACCGTAGGGAAGAAGAAAGAAAACAATAGATAAACTCTTAGACAATATAAGCTGACTCCTATCTTAATAGACAAGACCAAGATCCACAACAAACTACATTCCTGCGAAGCTTGTACCATTTTAACAATATATTATTTGTTTCACCTAATCTTGGGACATCAATGTATCGGTTTTCCTACAGCAACCTATGTTGGGATGTGTTTGTCGCACATGTGAATGTGCGTATTCTTCCAAGTAGGCAACTATTTAAGTTAACTTTCTATTGAACATTACTCGTCATGAGCACTTTTCAATCCCCACCCAGTTTTATAACGCATTCATTTGATGAAATGCAAAAATTCCTTCTATTTATCTCCAATTGAAACAGAAATATCTCCATATTGGTATGCTTAGCTGATTGACAATTCGATTTCACAAAATCATACATATTTCACAAAGTAGTACATATTAATTCCAGTGAATCCTCTACACAATAGAAATGATTACTTGACACTTTTCCGTTTGATGCATACAAGGTGAACAAAACAAACCTACTGTTCACCGAGTCCTTTCAAAATTTAATGCAGTAAGTGTACACAGATGTTGCAAATATATTCTACGTCCCACTAACATCAGATGCTCCTGATTAAAAATGCCTACCTATTTAATACACCAAAGTGCAGTTCAAAAAATGGAAGCCTTGAAAGAATGCAGTAACATCTCTGAGTAGTTAATATACAACGTCTTAAAGAAGAGTGAGATGGTTGCTTGTCAGAAATAAGAGACAGCAATCCAGAGGGCTTTTGCACTAGTTCTTCAACCAAAACACAACACCCATAAAGTGTTGAATTGTCGGCACCCTATGAAGTCAAACAAAAACAAAGTAACATTTGAGTCAGAAACCTAAACAATATAACAACCAAAAGAAACAAAAATATAAGATAGTGGCTGGCAGTTAATTAAAATAATGATTGCTACAGATACCTGTAACCTGAATACAAATGACAGATCCATTTGTTTAAGGTGTTCCTGCAATATCAGACAGACTTTTAGTCGTCAGTTAAAACTTAAAAATGTATCTAATGAAAAGGTAGTCAAGATTTAACAAAAAAGTTGATGATAAATACTTGCCATAGTTAAAGTAATATAAAGTTAGTGCTAACAAACAACCCTAAATAATTTGTTATCCATTGACTAAGAAAGCTATAGATATGTTGATTCAGTCGGTATGTCAATAATTGGCCGATCACTTAAGGGAAGGAAATGTTAGGTATCCGGTGGTATTGATAGGGTAACTGCTGATGCAGTCAGTTATTTAAATATATAGTCAGTTATTTTAATATATAGTTAATTATGAGCAGTTAGCATTTTGTATATTATGCAGTATTTGTGTTGATTAGGAGCAGTTAGGCAGTTTATGCCCTTAGTTTGTATAAATAAGACCATTTGGCCACAACAGTAGGGAGGATTTCAGAATTATTCAATAATATTTTCTTTTTAATCTATAATATTATTTCTTTTGTTTCTCTTTAATTCGGGTTCCTAACAAGGAATTATATAAATCATTCTTTTTTTGAATAAATTAATAATTATGGAAGTATAGCACTGCAAAATTTACCTGCCCAAAAAAAATTTCATTCAATTCACTCAAGGAGGGGGTTCTCTCAATAGCTCGAACCTAAAAATATATTCAAGAAAAAAATGAGAAGCTTCACAAAAGTTATTCACATACAAAAATAAAGAAATGTAAGAAGACAAGACACACAAGTAGATGACTGAATCTGCAGCCTATTTACCATATATATTCATACACATTATACTTGCATTTACCTACAGAAACTACTGCTAATCCCAAGAAACTAAATATGCTTATATAAGTAATGTGGTCACTATCGGTCCCCCTGATTTTTCATTTAGTATGTTTTATTTTATCGACAATGGATACACACTCTAGGTAAATGCGCATAATTCAATACACACAAAACAAACACAAGTAATGTTCTCTTACTCGCCCTATTACTTCATCTATTGAAAATAAGCTATACTCAAGTGAGTAGAAGATCAAATTTCTAACATCGTTATCACACCCTAGTCTTTACAGTGGACCTAGTGTCAATTTAGCTAGAAGCTAGTTGGCATCTTTACTTTTCAGTGCAAAATAAAATCACAATTCTTGAGGTCATTTATATTTTCATGGTCATCTACCTGAATAATGATGATGATAGTCATGATATAAAAATAATGTAGGACAGTTAAAGTTCGTTAAACATACACCTAACCTCCAAGCCTCCAGGGAAACAGAAAGAAAGAAGATCCTTGCATTTAAGAGGCAGTCGTTTTTCTGGAGGATAAACAAACAAGACCTGGAAAAAATTGAACAAGCAGTGTTCATCGTTCAGATATACTTCAAGATAAAATTAATAATAAAGACGGTTATCAACAAAAGCTCAGGTGGTCATTGCAATAAATTTGTAATAATTGTAATACAATTGGCACTGGTACTTGTATCATTGGCAATAAGAAAAATAATAAAAATGTTCAGTCTCTGCTACCCAAAATCAGTACCTGAGGTTCAATATTGGGTTCTACACGAGATTGATTCTCACAACCAAGTGAACTTCTCAATTTACCAGATCCATCAGATTTCCTATCAACAAATTGCCTATGCAGTTCCTGAACATCACAATTAGGGTGAAGTCCAACAACCACCATGCTTTCGAACAGCCGCGAGGGCTCCTTCAACGACCTATGGCCCTGTGAAACCAATGAGAGGGAGCGTATGAAAACAGAGTAGGGACAACATATGTTTTGGAAACTGAGACACGAAGAAAACGTATGTATCCTAGAAACTGATAATGGCATTCAGAGTAAAGAAGGTAAGAAACAATAACACAAACATAATGCTTAATAGTGAAAGGAACTGAGATGAAAATTCAAGTAATAGATGCTACGGACGAACTACTAAAGGTTATGGTTATCAACTTGAAATTCGTACTGTGAATCGGAAGAACAATTTTCTGAACTGTAAATTGAATTTATTATGAATCAGGTAAATTACTGATAAAAATATCTTAGCTTTTTTGTATAAACAAGTGACATGGCTAAATCATGCTTATATATCATATTAATATACGAACCTCAAATTCCAGTTACGAATAAAAGTGGCTAAATATACGAATTTGACAAATAAAAAGTGGTGACTACACTGAGTTTAGATTGAATCATGTCCAAAATAGATATAAATTAGGGATTCTTAATGATTGGTTTCAATTTTGTATGGAGACTGGCATTTAGGGGGGGAAAAAGCATTGATAAGCAATTGGCAAAGGAAAGATCCTAAAAGTAACAAGAAGCAAACAGCTTATTAAGCATGATACCATGTACTTCAAGTGAAAATTTGCAGCCCATTGACGCTTGAGAGTAGTGAGGATTTCAGGATTGTAATTAGTATTTTCATTTTGAACACTTGAAAATCCCTTGAACAATTCAGTAACTTGATACTGAAACCTTTGAAGTTGACTAATACCATTGTTGTTATCATCTTTTGATGAATGTATAGAAGCAACAACAGCTCTAGCTATATCTTCTTCTTCTTCTTCTTTTGTCATTTGATCCTTCCTAAAAATGTTATGTTATGTTATGTTATGTAAGCAACATCAATAAGTGTGGCAGAATCATGCATGCATCAGTAAATTACTACTACTAATTAGTTAACCCAACGAGAAAAAAGGAAAGTAAACGAACTCACCTTGAATTTGAAACAGCAAAGAATTGAAGTTGCAATCAACAAGAACAAGGGTAGTAGCTGTATTGAATTGATGAAGTTGTTTTTAGCTTATGGTTGAAATTAAGAATTATGTGAAAGAAGATGGGGAATGAATAAAACCAAAAGAATTTAAATGCATAGAGATAGGAAGAGTCAGTTTCTTATTTTTGTACGCCTCCCTTCTTTCATCTTTTGCTTTGGCCGCTGTCTCATTTTTTGACTCCTAAACTCTTCTTTTTGCCTGGTTCCTATGCTTACCTATTTCTCTTCAAAATGCCATGTCAAATGTGGCGTAATTAATTAATAAAGATATTTTTAGTAAAATCGACTACTCCAACCCATCATGCATATGTGTGTTAAAAAAATCAAAAACTAGTTTTACTTTTACATTGAAAATAACAATTTTTCATTTTTTTTCATTTAAGTTTATCATTTTTTAACACTTTTTTATGCAATGTTATCTTTTAATACTTCCCTATCTTTTTTACTTTAAAATACCATGTCGACACGCTTAAATCTATTTGTCCATCAAATCTCATTAGTACATAAAATAATAGTTGATGTTGTCTAGAGTGTAATTATTTTCTTAAAATCATTGCACAACTTAATATTGTTCCTTGAACTTAGTTCAGTTGATAGTGACAATGCATAAAATATATAGAGGTTGGATTCGAATCCTGGACACCTCACTTTTTCACGTTTAAAATGTGTGAGCTCCAATCACTAGATTACTTAAAAAATGGAGAAAAAAAATCACTTATAGTATTAATGAGATTAGTCGGCATGCATGTAAATCAAAAAATGAGACAATCAAAAACAATCTTGGAGTATTATTTTAAGTTTAATTTGTATACAACATCGGTTTAAAAAGAATACGCTATCAACATTCTACATCAAATCATATACGTTACTTTAAATGTGTTTACGATAAAAAATAAAATAAAAAGAATCAAATTTTTTTAATGATCCAATCATTATAATTAATTAACAGTGTATTTAAGATGAACCTCACTCGATTGTGTTAGGACTCGGCCAACCTTACATTGGTTTAAGGAAATTTATATGTCCCAAAACTACATGTATGTTAATTTCGGCTAATATGATATTTATTTTTAAGTGTAAACAACTACATAAAATTAAATATAGATATTTTTGGATCTCCTTTAATACAAAAAAAAAATAAAAAAAATACTGCATCGAATTAGATTTCATGTTCATTTTTCCAAACCAGACCACGTAAATAAGTTTTAATACTTTTTTTTTTCTTAAACCCACTTTTTACCCCTTAAATTTGCAAAAGTTGCAATTTTGGCCCCCTATTAAAAAAAATGGCAAAAATGACCCCTCATGTTTAGCCCCTTTTGCAAAACCTCAATTTTGACTTGGTCAACGTTATATGTCATGCCACTTGTAAAAAAAAAAAAATATATATATATATATTTTAATTCCACACGTATAATTAAACAAATTAAAATAAATAAATAATGAAGAGCACGTGACTGAAACACACACCACCACCTCTCCCAAACAAATCCGAATCCACACCACCCCCTCCTCCCCTCGCCGCCAGTTTGCCACCTCCCTCCCCAACAAAACAGATGAATCTGACCCACAGAGATGGCCTTCGTCTTCTTTTCATTAATCCCTCCACATGAATTTGAGGCGAGATTCTTATTTACATGCTCCAAACTTTCATCGAATCATTTTCAACATTCATGGGTTCCACTCTTCTTTGAAACAACCCATAAACCCCTTCACAACATTCCTTATTCATTGGTTCCACTCTTGCTTAAAATGAAATCCAAAATAGGAACGATTCAATTTCAAAACTGAAAACCCCAAAATAGCAAACATTATTCCAGTATCATTCTAGATCTGAGATTTATTCGATTTTAATGGTTAACAATATTAAAGAGATTGAATTCTGTTTATGAATCAGTTTTACAAATCAATTTCTGGATTTTTAGGCTACATATGACTTTGAATTTGAAATTGAAGTGATGAATTTCAGAGGAGATCGGAAAAAATCAAAGAAGAAGAAGAATCATCTCACACCTCACGTGTCCCCTCTTTAATCCTTTAATTTTTTTAATTTTTTAATTCCATAAATACATGTGGCTTTTCCTTTCTTTTTTTAATTAAAAAATATCTAGCTGGCAATTTTTTAAGTGATGTGGCATGACACCTATGGTTGATCAGGTCAAAATTGAGGTTTTGCAAAAGGGACTGAACATAAGGGGTCACTTTTGTCATTTTTTTTAATAGGGGGCCAAAATTGCAGCTTTTGCAAACTTAAGGGATAAAAAGTGGGTTTAAGTTTTTTTTTTTTATATTTTTCACAAAACTGCATTTGATGTTTATATTTTGCTAAGAGGTCAACACGTAATCAAATAAGTGCACACACGCATAGGGGGATATTGTGACGCTCGTTCAAACCCAAGATTCAACATAAAACATCCTTACAATTAAATTAGGGAAATGCTAACAAGTGTCCTTGGCACTTGTTTAGAAGTTCAAAGAAAAAAAAATCTTTAAAATTGTGTATTCATCACATTAAAACTTCAAAAAGCAACATTTCTTACCAAATATTTATAAATAATTTCTTTTTTTAAATCTTTAACAAATGTCATTAGATTGTACCAACGCGTCTACATGAGAGAAGGTAAATAAAACTTAATCAAGAATTGTTTTAAAATAGCTAATCAAAGATGTTTAATATAAGCAAAAGTCAAATTGTACTTGGCCTAAATTAAGACCAAGTACGGCATTGCCTTACATTAACCAATCATAGATCTTCTAGTATTTTACTTACTCTTACGATGAGCACCGTCCACATTCCAAATCCAATGGACGTGACTTTGAGTTGAGTCTTTACTATGACATCGAATCACGTGTTAAATTGAACCCACTTAAAAAAAACGTACATTTATCACATGGTTGATCTTCGGTTGAGACCACTGTAGCTAACAACACAAACAACAGTCCCTGCTACACTGCTACATCGTTTTTAGATTCTGGAAGTTGATCCCAATCGGGAGAGAAAATTTATCCATGGCAGAGTACAATAATTCAAGTTCAACAACACAAGTACAAGGAGGCACCACCCTCTTTTCTCCTTACAAGATTGCAAACTTCAACTTTTCTCATAGGTATTAACACTTTTCCCTTGTTTTCGTTCTCTATTTTTGTGGTTGACTATTATCTGATGTGGGTATGGTATTGGAGTGCAGGGTGGTGTTGGCACCTATGACCAGATGCAGAGCGTTGAATGGTATTCCAAACGCAGCGCTTGCTGAATACTACTCTCAAAGATCAACTCCAGGTGGATTTCTCATCAGTGAAGGAACCTCCATCTCTCCCACTGCTTATGGGTATATAATTCCTCTTTTCTTTTATATTTTTTTGTGTTACAAAACCTAATTTATATTCATTCATGTCAACCTTAAAAGACATTTCTCTCAACAAAATTATTACAGTTCATGTTGGAAACGTGACTGTCCTCCAAAAAGATAATAATTTTGATTTGATTGTTAGATGGACTCAAAAACTAGTCCATAGTGGACCTAAACAGCCTAAGTTGTGATAATAGAATTCTGCTCTTCACCCTGCACATTTTACTCGCGCCTTGCACTTTTTTCAAATTTGACCCTGCGTGAGTTAAGTCACGCAGCGAGACTTAACTCACGCACCTCATAAGCTCACCACTGAGCCTATGCGCGAGTTAACTTGCGCAAATTGGCCGGTGGTAAAAACTAAAGCACAAACGTTTTTGGGACGGTGGTAAATGCTTTTGATTGGTTTTTACAAGTTTTTTTTTTTTTAGTTTTTCACATGTTTTTGGACCTCATTAAGTGCCATATACCTTATACCACCGGTAAAAACCCTCACATAATTCCTCTTTTCCTCACATTTTCTCCTCCCACTCTCTCCCTCTCTTTCTCTTCTTCTTCTTTGTTTCTATAGCCTCTAGGGTCTTTATACCCCTTTAGGTAAATACCGGTGGCTTTTGGGGGAAGTAGTGGTCCGTTAGGTTGGAGAAAAAGACATCATCCCTTGAGGTAAAATTAGGTTTGCTTCCTTTTACTCCCAAAAACTTTTTACCGTGGGTAAAAAGAATCATCATGGGGGTATAAAAGGAACCGAATTTAAATTTAACTCAAGAGATCTTCATGTCGTTTTCCCCAACAGGACGGATCACTATTTTTCCATAGAGCTATTAGCATATACCGAAGAGGGTAAAATATATGTATTATATAATGTAATGTTTGAATCATATTAATAAAATGAGAGTTATTTTTATTAATTTTGTTTTTTATTTGTATTTATTTCCGCATTTAATTTATGTTTATGCTTATGTATTGAATAAATAAATATTGAATAAATAAAATCGATTTTATTTTCTAATTTTGTATTTAATGAATAAATAAATTAGAATGAAAATTGAATTAGTATAAAATCGAATTTATTTTAAGTGCATAAATAAATTAGAATAAAGTGACCAAATAATTTAGAATAAAATAAAATAAAATAGAATTTATGTTTAGACTTTGCGCCATATTGACTAAATAAAATAATTTATTTAATCATATTGAATAAATAAAATATTTTAGACTTTGCGCCATGTTGAATAAAGTAAATAAAATAATTTATTGAATCATAAAAAAAAGTTGACACTTTGCACCACTTAACGTTCGCACTAGTTTACACTCTTGCCACTTAATATGCGCAACGTTACTTAACTTGTGCACAAGTTTACACTTGCGTTAGTTAACTAACGCAAGGTATTTTAAGCAAGGCTGCAGGACGCGAGTGTTTTGTGCTGGGTGAAGAGCAGAATTCGTGATAATATTGTCAAGAGTTGTCAAAGATTTTGGGTAAGAAAACATTTAACTCCAATCCATTTCGGTCTTTTAAGTATAGAATAGAATATCATTTGTAATATGTCATAATATTAAATTTGTGAATGATTTGTATATTTTCTAAGTTTATTTTTTGTGATAAAATTAGTTTGTTGTTTTACAGAAAAATACATTACTTTATCTTTTTATTATGCTAAAGGTATTTATTATTGGTTATAAAAAGTTATAAAGTAATAAAGGTATATTGATTGGTAAAAAGAATATTGTCCTTACAATTTTTTTTTTTTGTCAGGTAGCATAGTGGCTAGAAATTCACTTTTAAAGTGAATAAGTGGGGTGTCTGGGGTTCGAACCCCGACCCCTGCATATACTAATGCATTGTTCCTGCCAACTGAGCTAAGCTCACGGGAACTTGTCCTTACAAATTTAAAAGGATAAAAAAAATATTATTGGACGGAGCTAGTGTATAATTTTGTCCATGATCACCTTGATTCTTTTGTCACAATTTCTGTTTGACCGGAGTTTCTTTTTGTCCTTTTTTTATTTTATAGTGAACTGGAGTTTGTTTTTGTCTTGTGCTATAAAAAAATGCTTAAATATCGATAAAAGTACGTAAAACTAAATAAACGGTCAAACAACAAGTCCCATATTATGGTTTTTAATACTATTCTATTGCTCTTTCAAAAAAAAAATACTATTCTATTGCTACCAACCAATGAGGCTGATTGTGATTAAAATAAATAAATATCGGTTCACCTATGTTCTTTTTGAGTCAAGATATTCTACATTTTAAATCTCTTCCAATTCTTTCATTTGGAGAGATATAGACAAAATAAAATTTAAAAATAATTAATGATGGTGGGACCCACTTATTTGTAGGATCCACAATTCATATTTTGTGTGTATTTTCGAAATGACAAACTCCATTTATTGGTATAAATGGAGAGGAT